>NC_086103.1:68361554-69031554 GCF_963921235.1 Mobula hypostoma | reverse complement strand
AAACAGGTACAAGGCAGGTTTTGTTTTAAAACAATAGTGCTTGATTTAAATTGATTATTAAAGTATTCAAAGTGATTTAAATTTTATTGCTTAATATCCAAATGCTTTGAAACATCAAAGACGTCTAAAGATTGATGAGTATAGCTCTGTGGCTGTAATTATTATACCTTATTTTATGGGCAAGTTTTGTTCTCAATCTCCCAAAAGCAAGGCCATACTATTTTGGTTCTAAGTTATAAGACAATCATTTGCTTTAAAGTCAGAGACATTGCTATGAAATTATTACAATTTAGGATGCCATTAAATACACATTTACATTGCATGAAACAGTGTGTTAATGATCAATAGCACAGGGGCCTGTGGTTCCCAATCCGCAATATAAGTTTTATAGTTATTTAAGGTATCTCTGAATTACTTATTTAAGGTATTTCTGAATTACTGTCCAAATGTCTTTTAAATACTATAATTGTATCTGATTTCACCACTTCCTCTGGCAGTTTGCTCCCATAAAACCACCATCACTTGTGTGGAAAACATACCCCCAAGTCTTTTTGGTGGAAGGGTGTTCATTTAAGAAGCAGCTGAAGCAATGGGAAAAAGAATCCTGGTGGGGGAAATTCTTCGGGGAAAATTGATTGGCTTTCCTAAACCCAAGCCACTTCCTAGCTGATGAGATGATACATCTGAGGGATTTTTATGGAGATTGATTATAAGCTATGATGCAGAAAGTACCAATATGCCCCACTGTTTTGTAACAAGCATTAGTGAAATCCACAAATTTGTACTGTTTATGCTGTAAAATTCTGTTTCAATACTTGCAATATGAAAATTTACTATTACAAAGCTCCTGTAAGCTCCTAAAATGTGTTTTTAAATTAGTTTGTAGTTGAGAGTTTTGTATTTATACAAGACAATACATACGATCTTTGCAACATTAATTCATAATATTTAATACAAATCTCTGATCTCATATCCCAGACAGCAACAAGATTTTCCAAAGTTTACAGTGCAACACAAACTCTTAGTGAGAAGTACATTTCAAATTAGTGCTGCAAAGTTACACCTTTTTAAAAAAATATATATTATCAACATATTAACAGGGCATGTAAACAGTATTTTCAAATCTGGATGCAAATTTCAAAAGCATGAAGTTTATGTATATAAATGAAATCCAAATAAATTATTTTGCCATTACAATTGCTCCATGGCTACAAAAAGTATAATGAAACAGATTCCAGTGCACATTCCAGTAAAGTCAAGGCTACCTCAGAAAAACACGGGCCAATTTTTGAGATTAAATTATTAAGAGTATTCCAGCAAACTTCCCCATTCCAATATTATTTACGTGTTCCATGGTAGAGTGTGAGATTAATTAACTGTTTATCAGGGCAGTGACACAGACCTCCAGCATCTTTTATTTTGAAGGGGGAGAGGGGCAAGAAACTAATGGGTTAGCAACAAGACAGTAAATTCGAAATAGTAAACACACCAGTGTGAACCACAGGTCATGCCATCTGGAGGCACCAGTTCAATGAAACACATATTAGACAATGGATAATATTTATCACCACTCTCAAACAGCTGCTTCAGAATAAAGCTTACCCTTACAGACAAACGGAAGGATTTTTTTTCTCTCTTACAAGACAGAGAAACCTTGGAATTCTCTAGCCCAGGTATCATTTAATATTTTTAGGACTGTGCTTGAGACACATTTAAACTAAAAGAAAATCAATGTTCTGGCCTCTAGAGGCACAGTTCATTTTGTATCAAATTCACTTCTTCCATTTCCCACATGGGTTAAATTGGATTCGATTTGAAGTGCACGGTGGAAAGACATCCATCTCCACCCTCTCTTTAATTGCCCTTAAAACAGCAATATCATTTTAAAAGATCATTACACAGAGTTCATGGAGAGACTCTTCAGGAACAATCATGCTGAGTTAATGCTTCCACTAGATCTCAACAAAGAAAACTGGTATTTGCCCAACGTCAGTGTGTACCACCACCAAAGTGCTACCCAAATATGAATTGATTTTGATTCAAGTGTGCAGTTCAAAGGCATATCACTGAAAGATGTGCTCTTGTGGGCTCCAGATCTCAATGATAGTCTGCTCTAGGTCCTCATGCACTTCAGAACCGAGTCTGCGGCAATAATGGCTGACATCAAAGAAGTGGTTCAAAGCTTCCTAGTGAAAGAGGATCATCAAGACTACCTCAGATTCTTGTGGTTTCAAGTTCACTAGCTGGACAAGTTTCTGGACTATCACATGAGAGTTTACGTATTTGGCATTTCTACATGGATGATGGTCTTAAGTCATTTTCTCACGCGGAAGCTACCGACACCAACACCTTTTTCAAGATCGCAGATACAGTGGCATGCAAAAGTTTGGGCGCCTCTGGTCAAAATTTCTGTTACTGTGCGAGTAAAAGATGAACTGATTTCCAAAAGGCATAAAGTTAAAGATGACACATTTCTTTAATATTTTAGGCAAGAAAACCCCTCTCCAACTGTTAAGCATGGGGGTGGATCAATCATGCTTTGGGCTCATGTTGCAGCCAGTCGCACGGGGAACATTTACTGGTTGAGGGAAGAATGAATTCAATTAAATACCAGCAAATTCTGGAAGGAAACATCACACTGTCTGTAAAAAAGCCGAAGATGAAAAGAGAAAGGCTTCTAGAACAGGATAATGATCCTAAACACACCTCAGAATCCACAATGGGCTACTTCAAGAGGCGCAAGCTGAAGGTTTTGCCATGACCCTCACAGTCCCCTGACCTAAACATCATCAAGAATCTGTGGATAGACCTCAAAAGAGCAGTGCATGCAAGACAGCCCAAGAATCTCAAGAATCTCAAGAATCTCACAGAACTAGAAGCCTTTTGCAAGGAAGAATGGGTGAAAATCCCCAAACAAGAATCGAAAGACTCTTAGCTGGCTACAAAAAGCGTTTACAAGCTGTGATTCTTGCCAAAGGGGGTGTTACAAAGTACTGCCATGCAGGTGCCCAAACTTTTGCTTCGGGCACTCTTTTTTATTTTGAAACTGTAAAAGATGGAAATAAAAATGTTTTCTTGCTTAAAATATTAAAGAAATCTGTCATCTTTAACTTTATGCCTTTTGGAAATCAGTTCATCTTTTACTCACTTAGCTATTCACAGAGACAGAAATTTTGACCAGGGGTACCCAAACTTTTGCATGCCGCTGTATCTAAAGACCCTTTATGCATCTTGGCGTGCTATGGACTACCAACAGCCTATTTGATGCTCTTAAGTGTGCTGTTCCAATCAGTATCCAGTGACGCTTCATGTTAAGAGAGTTAATCTCCGAAACTTGTGGATGGTATCTCCCACTCCCTGATGAGAAACATGAACAGTGGCATCCATGGCGTTCTTCCCTTCAGGATCTTAAAGGTTTGAAGATTCTGAGAACCTACACAATTCACTTTTTTCAGCTCAAAAGAAAGAGGTCTGCCTTTTTTGTGATGCGTCAGCTAAAGGTATTGCTGCTGTTGCATACCTGATAGTCACAGATGCTGCTGGATATCATCATCATGTGCCATACTCTGCCAGAGACTCGGTGACCACTTTCTTCCACTGCGAACTGTCGGCAGTCAAACCTCTTGCACCTCTGGCAGTGAGGCCGGTCCACTTCTTGATGTTGTCGATCGAGGTTGTCCTCTGTCTGCCTTGGAAGTGGCTTCCTTCTACTCTGCCTTCAAACATAGTGCGTTCCAGTGTGTCATCAGTTCTTGAGATGTATCCAAAATAGCGAAGTTTCCTTTGGATAATGGTTTCTAGAAGTATTGGTTTCCTGCCAATCTTTTCTAGGATGAAATTGTTGGATCTCCTTTCAATGTATGATACCCTGAGGATCCGTCTATATGTCCACATCTCAAATGCTGTCAACTTCTTTTCATCAGCTGCTTTTAGAGTCCATGTTTCACAGCCATAGGGTTACTGGCCAGACGAGACTCTTGAGGAGGCGTATCTTGGTGTCAGTGCTCACAGATCTATCTTTCCCAGATGTTCCAGAGTTTGGTAGTGTTTGTGCGTGCCATTGCTAGCCTTTGCTGTATTTTCTTGCTGCATTCATTTGTGTCATTTAGTTCTGCACAAAGATATATAAAGGAGGACACTTGTTCCATCTTGTCGCTTCCGATGTAGCCGTCAGCTTGAATTACAGTGTTGCTTATCACCATAACTTTGGTCTTTTTGCCACCTATCAGCAATCCAAATTCAGCAGACTTGCGCAACACTATTGAGTAGTGCTTGTAGGTCTTCTTCTGTTGTGGCTAGCAGGACTGTGTCATCTGCAAATCTCAAGTTACTGATGGTTCTTCCTCCTATTTTAATGCCAGTGTTGTCTGGAATTGCCAGTCTTATGATCATCTCAGTGTAGATGTTAAAAAGATGTGGAGAAAGGATGCAGCCTTGATGGACTCCTTTCCCACTGCAGAATGATTCAATCTCACCAGATGTGGTCCGAAGGCTGGAGGATTGTGTAGCATACAGTGGTTCTAGAAGAGCCACTAGGTGTGGTACCACGCCCAGCTGAATCATTGTCGTCCACAGTTTTGTGTACTGGACACAGCCAAACGCCTTTGAGTAGTCTATGAAGATGTACAGGGGAGTATTGATCTCTCTCATTTTCTCCATTATTAGGCGCATGTTGAAGAGCTGGTCCCTGGTACCTTGGCCACTCCTGAAGCCAGCCTGTTCCAAGTGCCATTTCTCTATCTACGTAGTTCTTTAGTCTCTCAGAGATGATTATGAATAGAACCTTGCTGGTGTGTGATATCAATGCAAATGTTCTGTAATTACTGCAGTGCAGGAGGTCCCCTTTCTTGAGAATTGGAATGTAGACAGATTTGCACCAGTCTGTTGGCCATTTGCCAGTCTTCCAGATGGCGCAGACAATGCAGTGCAAGATGTGGGCCATTGAGGTAGATGCCTGTTGCTTTCAGTAGTTCTGCTGGTATGTTGTCTGGACCAGGTGCTTTATGTGCTTTATTCTTCTCAATTGCTCTTTCTACTTCTGACAGTAGTGGCTCTGGTTCATGTTCTAGTGTTGTCCAGTCAATGGCTTTGTCATGGTTTTCATTCTCGTGATTTTCATAGTTTCTTGGTGTACTCGAGCCACCTTTCCCTCACATCTACATCTTCTGTCAGAATTTTTCCTTCGTCATTCTTGATTGCACCAATTCTTGGTGTGAAGGTGTCAGTAAGTTATTTTACTGCAGCATAAACTATCTTGCTGTTGCTTTTGTTGGCTTCATTTTCCATGTTGGAGCAGATGCATTGTAGGTATGCCTCTTTGACAAGCCTGCAGCATCGTTGTACTTCACGCTTCAGCTCCTTGTATTCCTTACTTGTTGTTCCTTTCTGATCTTTCAACAATCTCTTCTTTTCTACTGCATACAGTGTTTCATTTGTGATCCATTTTGTGCCTTTGTGCTTGCGTTGCTTTGGAACGTGTTTCTCTGCTGCTGTTGTCAATGCATCTCTTGTTGCGTTCCAAAGTTCTTCAGGTTCAACCTCTTCTTGTAAGTTCAGCAGGGCATCAAAACTGTTGCAAACCTCTACACTGAAAGAGTTTGGTATGTCTGAGAGATCATATCTGACTGGTGGTTTTGCTCCTTTTACGTCCTTAACACTGAGCTTCATCTTGGCCAACAGCAGTTGATGATCAGTATCACAGTCAGCTCCTGGATATGTCCTGCATTTCAAATTATTTGATTTCCATCTCTTGTTGGTGAGTATATAATCAATCTGGTTCCTGGTTTTACCATGAGGAGCTGTCCATGTGTATTTGCGCCAAGGCTGCTGGATATAGTGAAGTTGAATTCATCCTGGACAAGGCAAGGCTCGGTCCCAAACCAGATCTCACAATACCAAGAGATGGTAACCAAAAAGCTAGACACAGAACAGGATGATATCAAGTTCTTTACCAACAGCAAAGTTGTGCTTGGTTATATATTCAATGAAACAACTAGATTCTATGTTTATGTATATTACAGTTCCAACCTATCAGCCGATCAACACAGAGGAGCCAGTGGAACCATGTTCCTACTGATCTCAACCCGGCTGATCATGCCACAAGAGGGATTCAAGCTAATCAGTTCGCCCTCTCCTCATGGTAAACTGGCCCAGCACCTATTGCTGATTCCCACCAGGATCATCATCAAGGCCAAAATTTTTGAAGCCAGAACTGCACAGTAAGACTGTTTTCAAGGCCAGTCTCCGAGATTATCCTTCTTTTACCAAAGACATAGTGAAAAGATCATTTGATTTTTAGTTTCAGTAGATAAGCCTGACATCCCATAGGTGCCAGGTGGGGAGTGTTCTGGCCTTTACAGGCACAGTTCATTTTGTATGAACATCACTTCCTGTACATAAGCTGCTTTTTGTATCATTTACTGTGTGGATTAATTAGGATTCAATTTGAAGCACCCAGTGGACAAACATCCAT
Source organism: Mobula hypostoma (assembly GCF_963921235.1). Lineage (NCBI taxonomy): Eukaryota > Metazoa > Chordata > Chondrichthyes > Myliobatiformes > Myliobatidae > Mobula > Mobula hypostoma. The sequence continues at coordinate 69,025,082 of NC_086103.1, read as the reverse complement.
CTCCATCCTCTCTTTATTTGCCCTTGAAGCAGTAATAACTTTTCACAAGAAAGATCTCTTTAAAAACAATGAAGAAAGCTTCCATCTCAGGTGATTTTTGAGGTGTTTAACTTGCTGCATAGCTTTGTATATATTCACTGCAAGGGCAGTAGTGAAAGAATATGGGGAGAGCATAGGAAAACATTAATGAATCAGCCATAATCTTACTAAATAGCAGAGTGGGCTTTGAGAGCCTCAATGACCTGTATTTGATTGTTTTTTTTTAATGTTCTGTTCTTATCACATTTTTGTCTTAAATCAATTCATTATACAAAAACAACTTTTATAATCATAAAGTGTACCGGTGGTTAAGAAATCAAAGCAGATAATATGGGGTACAAAGAATACCAGGTTGAAGAAAGCAGAATGCACAAAGATAGATTTTGATAAAGTTTGATAAGTTATGTAGCAAAATGTTAACTTGAATTTTCATCCTCCTCATCCAAAAACAAAATCAGGCTCGGTTCAACACAGTGGAATTTCACTAATAGCAGCAAGTCATTTATGATTAGTCAATAACTTTGAAAATCTCCCTGAACCAAGACAACTTTAACCAAACAGCAAGACTGACTTACTGCATGGCTTTCTGCTCATCCAACAGGCAGAAAAAACTTTGACAATCTGTGCAGTACTGAAAGAGATGCCACTGTTGTCCCACAAGTTAGAGCAAGTCGTAAATGGCCATTCGTAAAGTGGCAGATCCCAAGGCACCACCCTAGAACACTGGCTTTTTTAACGCTCCCTATATTTACATATCTATAATCCAAATTAAAAGCTATTGAAATAACTTGAAATATTACAGAACTTATAAGTGCTAGAGATTTATAAAATTTCAAGATTCAAGACAAAAGATTGTTTAAAGTAACTTCCAGTGCACATGTGAAATAATTGTTACACTGGATCCAATGCAGCACAAATAGAACACAAGGTAAAGAACACAATAATAATAAAAACACAATAAATATAAATACATAATTAACTTGCATTTTCAATCGATGTGTGTGTATATAAAGTGACACTAGGTACATAAGGGTGACTCTGACAGGAAATGATGAAGTAGTGGTGGTGAAAGGGTGGGTTAGAGGGTGGTGTTGATCAGCCTTGCTGCTTGGCGAAAGTAATTGCTTTTGAGTCTGGTGGTCCTGGTGTAGATGCTACGTAGCCTTCTCCATGATGGGAGTGGGACAAACAGATTAACAAATGGGAATACATCAGTTACCTTTTTAAAAATCAGAATTCCATACTTTCTCTTTTGACTTCTGACACCAGTGACTGTCAGGAAACATTTTGCCCCTTTCCATTTAAAGCCTCTTTGAAAGGCAACTGAAACATTTTAACAATCTTTCATTTAATTTAGCCTGATGCAAGTTTTTATCTGATGAATCTTGGACCATGTTTAAATACCATTAAATACAAATTTTGTTAAAGGCCAAAATTCCTCAAAAGAAACAATGTACTTTATATTGAATTAAGAGACCAAAGTGTACTAATCAGAGTGAGCACTATACAGTTGCAACTTGATATTGTCACTATATTCAATTTCCCATAGAAATCTTTAGCAGATTTTGAAGAGTGCTAAAGATCTTTTTTGAGCCTGAAATTAATAACTTCAAAAAAATATGTTGCTAATTTACCTGAAACAAAAATTGCACCACTTGAGTGAACAATAATTTCTGTTCACTGTAGCAAGAGTCTATCATTGGTTTAGAAAGTCCAAGGAGACGAGAGGATTAAGGCAGCAGCATCAGTACATTAGCATTCATTACCATTAATCAATAAATAAAGAAAATACTTACTAGGAAGAACTTAATCCCATTCCCCATCAGCAAAATATCTTTTTTTTTAACTACCAAACATATTTAGCAATTCTTAACAATAGAATGAGAAGAATTTCCGGCGTCCAATAGCACACAGACAGTGCAATCAATCTTAGCATGCTGAAACATTATTTTCAAGTATTTGGTCGTATTTAAAATCCAACTTGACCAGTCAACCAATCCTCCTGCAGAGAGCTTCACTGTACACAGATATGGCACTTTGTTGTGCAACCCTAAAATCTTTCATTTGTCAACCATTCATCCTCAAAACTCAATTTGTACTGTACTTGGAAATAACAAATGAAGCTGACCATAACCAGTGCAGTGAATAATGACTGAACCAAATCAATCCCACCACCTTGGGCAGCAGAAAATGACAAATGGAATTTTACCAGTGCCAAATTAAATGTGAGGAGTGACATTACTTTCAAATAGCAATGTCTTATGTTATTTCTCCTTAATAACCAACCCTGATCTTCCATACAATCAATGCAATGTGAAAATTCATGAAACTTATACAAGATCAAATTATTTTCAACTGTACCACACAAACTAATTATTAGGTCATTTGGTATTAGCTGTTTTTCCAAGAAGACTTCTACAGTTGAAATTCTGTTCACCTCCTGTGGCAATGCCACTTTGAATCAAGTTTCAGAGTCTTGATATCTAAATGCACCCTAGAGAGTTTCCAAGTCAACCTTCTCATCAAAACTGAGTCTTTTCTCTCTATATAGAATATAATTTGTTTCCAGAAGCTACTAATACACTCAAATACACACATTCATGACTTTGAAATAGATAAGTGCAAATAATATTTTTCAGGTAGTGTCTCAATTTACATCTTGAATTTACCTCTGCCATAGACCACCACAGCTATGTTACAGGAGATACAGGATGTAGTGCAACAAGTCACCAATAATTCTTTGGATACCAGAACTACAAGGGCAGCAAACACATTTAAGCATAAAGGTATATTACTGTTTCATCATCGTCACCAAGAAAAAGCCAAATTCAAAGAGATACTGAATTGCAAGGTTACAGCATTCTGCAAATACTATAACACTTTCAGAATATAATAATCCTAAGCAGCTCAATGATCTTAATATCAACTGGGTTCGGGAGATAAATTCTATCTTTTTCAGTGATATCCATAATGATAAAGAATTAATAAAAGATTCAGGTCACCTAAAACTCAGCTGTCTGATTCCACTCCATAACAAGCACCACTGATCAACATCCTCTCTCTCCAATAGAGATCTTACATTCAACCTGAAATTCTCCATTATCCACACCAATGAAGGCATTCCATTTGGCGATTTAAGCTTCTAATTCTTCAATAATGCATTTAAAGAAGTTTTCTCTTCCTTTTTCACAATCGTCCATGAGATCCATGCTCAATCAAACATTCAATTATTTATCCAGTAAATAGTTTAAATATGTCCTATGCTTCATTAAAATTTAGCATTGCTCTAAATTTAAAGGTATAAATATTCAGATAATTTCAGGCTGTGCAAATGCAAACCACCAAGAACAGTATTAAAAATATTCCCATCTTCAATAAGAATCAGTTTAACATGAAAATTGATCAATACCCAATAAATAATTCCAATACTTTCTAAACTATCTATGTTTAGAAAGGGAGAAAAACACGTTTTTCTAACTTGCAGTTCATTACAATCCTAAGTGAATTTGCTATTGTAACCTACAAAGCTCCACTGAACAAATCCAAACAGAAGTTAATAACTTTTTTTTTGAAACCCACTCCCCTTAGAAACACACAAATTTATGCCAATATCTAAGTGTTGAAGTGTGGAAAATAATTATTGATGTTGAATGTTACCTTTTACTTAGAAAACAATCTCAGTGTTAATGTTTTCAACTACTTTTTCAACTTTAGCAATAATCAATGAACAGAATAAAAATGATAAGGTCTTATCAGTTGGCATGCCCAGTGCTGCACAGTTCTATGCATATTCTATCTTTGGGTCTTCAAATCAAAATTCAATGTACTTTAACAGTATTAGAAGATTATTTACAAAAAAATGTCATCTGGGAAACTGGATTACATGGGAAAAAAAATCCAAGTGTTATTTGGTGCTAATATAGGGGTTTAAATCAACTATTTTCAAGTCACCAGTTATTGAGCAGTCATTTCCTCAATGACTAATTGACAACTTTAACTGAAGGTACCCTTGAACCGAACAGGCCCTGAAAAATGCAGCTTTAGCAGGAAACTGCCAAAATGGCTACAATTGGCATCACATATGTGCATCACTGTTGCCTATTAAGAAAATCCTTGGTTTTTAACCTTTATTTCATTTCCAATTAAAAAGTTCAACAGAGCAATTCTAAAACTGCTTAAAGAAAACCATACCTTTTAATTCTGAATAAAAAGCCAGACATGAGAATTTAACTTATAATGTACAAAAAACACCAGGTCTATAAATCACCTTATTAATCTGCCAAGTACATTGGGTCATCTGTGCACTTTTTTTGTTCTGGTTATTTGTTCTTCACTGCAACTTAATTGAAGTCCAACGTGCTTAGCCTGGTCACAGCTGCAGTGAAAGCAAAGAATGGAAGGCAGAGGGATGGGAACCAAGCAGCCAGAACAGATAGTGAAGTAGTTGTGAAGAAAGATATTGAGAAGCCTACATACATCAGGAATCAAAAGGTTGATCATGGTGGGACTAACGTTCTGAGCTGTGTATATTTCAATGCAAGGAGTACCATAGGAAAGTCAGATGAGCTTAGCATGGGTCAGCACCTGGAATTATGACACTGTAGCCATTAGTGAGACTTGGTTGCAGGAGGGGCAGGACTGGCAGCCCAGTGTTCTGAGGTTCTGTTGTTTTAGCCATGATAGAGCAGAAGGGATTGAAGGCAGAAGGGTGGCATTACTAGTCAGGGCAAATGTCTCAGCAGTGCTCACACAGGACAGACTGGGAGGCTCATCCAGTGAGTCTGTATGGGTAGAAAAAAGGAAGATATGACCACGTTAATGGGATTATATAGTATTAAAGAGATTTTTATATGAATTTCATTTTATTTATTTTTTGCCTTCTGCATTAATGTGTCAGTAGAAGAGCAAATTTTAGATTTCCAAACATTCATTTTACCAAAAAATTAAATGTTACAGGGATTTTTTTGTTTTTCATTACAGAAAGTGATATATTAATAGATCACTTTTCAAATAAAAACTTGATGACTTTGTAACTATATAGCCCAGTGCATAAATAAACAAAAATAACAAGCAGGATGCTAATGATCAATGATGTAATGAATTAAATAAACTAAACTGATTAATTGAAACAGAAACGGGTGTAGAAGGAATCAAATTGGGCGAAGGACAACCAAACTAAAAGGTGAGGGTGTGGCAGATGTGACAGTTAACCTTCAAATCAGCTCTTACACCATGGCAAGAGTGAGCATAGCAACAAGACAAAAGGTAGTCATCCTGCATCAGCAAGATCTCTCTTAAGCAGAACTTACTTGTTTTCAAGATGTGCTGTCCAAGTTCTGAACAAGCACAAAGAAACAGGCAAGGTTGAGGACGAGAAACGCAGTGGTCAGCTACACAAATTGAGTGCAGCAGATGAGAGATACCATCAAGATGGTACTTGGGATGTCAGTTTTATGTATCAGAAAGGATCTGGAAAGTGTGGACTGGGACAGGTTGTTTTCTGGCAAAGGTGTACTTGGTAAATGGGAGGCCTTAAAAAGTGAAATTTTCAGAGTACAGAGTTTGTATGTTCCTATCAGAATAAATGGCTGGGTTAACTGGCTTATGGAACCTTGGTAATTGAGAGATATTGAGGCCCTGGTTAAGAAAGGGGTGGATATCAGGTATAGACAGAGATATTTGATATATCCTTAGCCTCAGTTGAGGTGCTAGAGGATTGGAGGACAGCAAATGTTATTCCGTTGTTTAAGAAAGGCTCAAAGAAAAAGCCAGGAAATTATAAGCTGGTGAGCCTCACACCAATAATGGAAAATTTACTGGAAGGAATTCTAAAGGACTGGATATATGTATTTGGATAGACAGTGATTGATTAGGGACAGTTAACATGGCTTTGTGTATGGCAAGTCATGTCTATCCAATCTTATACACTTTTTCCAAGAAAGCTACTAGGAAAGTTGATGAAGGCATGGCAGTGGATGTTGTCTACATGGACTTTAGCAAGGCCTTTTACAGGGTCCCACAAGGAGGAGTGGGTATGGTCAAGAAGGTTCAGTCACTTGGCATTCAAGATGACGTAGCCAAATGGGTTAGGTGTTGACTTTATGGAAGAAGCCAGAGAGTGCTTGTGGATGGTTGCCTCTCTAACTGGAGGCCTGTGAATAGTGGTGTGCCAAAAGGATCAGTGCTGGGTCCGTTGTTATTTGTCATCTACATTTGCAAGAAAACATCTGTGAATCGTTTGCAATTATCCGGTACTCTTTATTTATTATTCATAAAATGTGGTCTGATCTTCATACAAGTCACAATAATAGACAAACACAATCTGCCCAAACTAGTAACACCCAAGCATTTGTACTTTTCAAGTCTTTACTGAACACATGATTTAACCATTCACAGTCCAGGCAGAAAGAAGTATGTAATACCTTGTATTTAATAACTGGTAGAACCTCCTTTAGCAGCAATAACCTCCACCAAACATTTCCTGTAGCTGCTGATCAAACTTGCACAACAGTGAGGAGGAAATTTAGACCATTCCTCCATACAAAACTGTTTCAATTCATAAATGTTTCTGGGATATCTTGCAATGACAACTCTCTTCAAGTCAATTAGGTTAAGGTGTGAACTCTGACTTAGCCATTCCAAAACACAAATTTCCTTCTTCCTAAACCATTGTGTTGTTCATTTACTCTGTATTTCGGATCACTGTCTTGTTCATCATCCAACTTCTATTAAGCTTCAGGTGATGGACCGCTATCCTAACATTCTCCTGTAAAATGTCTTGATGCAATTTTAAACCCATTGTTTCCTTAACTGCAAGCTATCCAGGTCCTAAGACAGTAAAGCAGCCTCAAGCCATGATGTTCCTTGCACCATGCTTCACAGTTGGGATGACGTTTTGGTGTTGGTGTGCAGTGGCCTTTTTTCATCCAAACATAGTGGTGTGCATTTGTCAAAAAGTTCAACTTCTGTCTCATCTGTCCACAGAACATTGTCCCAGAATTGTTGTGGACATCCAGATAGTCTTTTGCAAACTTCTGACATGCAATGTTTTTGTTTTTGGAGAGCAGTGGTTTCCTCCATGGTGTAATCCATTAACACTATTCTTGCTCAGCGTTTTTCTTACAGTGGACACATGAACAGAGATTTTTGCAAGTTTTAAAGATTCTTACTGTTACCCTTGGATTCTTTTTCGCCTCCTTCAGGATTGTACACTATGCACTTGGTGTGATCTTTGCAGAATGCTCAATACTAGGGAAAGTAGCAACAGTACTGAATTTCCTCCGCTTGTTAACAATTTTCTTCTTTCTGTGGACTGATGAACATTCAGTTCTTTAGAAGTGCTTGTGTAGCCTGTTCCAGCTTCATACATCTCTACAATTTTCCTTCTAAGGTCTTTTTTGAGATGAGAAGGCTGTCCGTAACCTGACTTTGTGCGTCAAGATTGGGGTTGCAGTGTGATCTGGACAAGCTGGAAGAACAGGCTGAAAAATGGCAAATAGAATTTAATGCAACTAAATGTGAAGTGTTGCACTTTGAGAGGACCAACTAGAATGGGTCTTACACAATGAGCAGTAAGGCACTGAGGAGTGCAGTAGAACAGAGGGACCTGGGAATACAGATACACAATTCCTTGAAAGTGGTGTCACAGATAGACAGTGTCAGAAAGAAAGCTTTTGGTACATTTGTCATTATAAATCAATGTACTGTGTACAGGAGCTGAGATATTATGAAGTTATTTAAGATGTTTGTGAGGCCTAATTTGGAGTATTGCATGCAGCTTTGGCCACCTACCTACAGGAAAGATGTAAACAAGGCTGAAAGAGTACAGAGAAAATTTACAAGGATGTTGCTGGGTCTGGAAGACTTGAGTTATGAGGAACGACTGAATAGGTTAGGACTTTATTCCTCAGAATACAGAAGATTGAGGGGAGTTCTGACAGAGGTATACAAAACTATGAAGGATATAGATAGAGTAGATGCAAACAGGCTTTTTTCCACTGAGGCTGGGTGAGATTACAACAAGAAGCCATGGGTTAAGGATGAAAGGTGAAATGTTTAAGGGGAACATGACAGGGACCTTCTTTACTCTGAGGGTGGTGAGTCTGTAGAATGAGCTGCCAGTGCAAGTGGTGGACGTGAGGTCAATTTCAATATTTGAGAGAAATTTAATTAGGTACATAAATGTGGGGGGTATGAAGGGCTATGGCCCCAGTGCAAGTTGATGGGACGAGAAAGATTAATGGTTCAGAACAGACTAGATAGCCTGTAGGGCCTGCTTCTGTGCTGTAGTGTTTCACTTCTATGATTAAAGTTCTGATCTAACAATTCAGAAATCACTACTCCATTTTGAATGTTGTAGTATACACAGTACTGTAATGACAATTACAAAGTGGATCACAGTAATTATTCAAACCCATCCATACAAACCTTTACAATGAGTTTCATACCAAGTGGCAAAATAGTAAAAAAAAATCTAAAAATTACCACTACTACTATGTCGACTCAGGCCCAGGGGGCCGGCGTCAGGCACGATGACAGACTCTCCACTTCTCCCTCTCCGTCATCAATGTGTTCAGTTCATCTACATTTGTACATTAGCCGCGCCGCTGTCTTCTAGGAGTGAGTTGACCATAGTCTTGGGTTCATCCTCCCATGCTTGAGCTGCCATATGATGACTAGGCCCGCAGGTAGCTCAGGGTGGCGTAGACAGTGCCCTGCTAGTTGCAGTCTTCTCACCTCGATTTTAGTGGAGAGCATCGGTAGGTTGTTATAGAGCTCAACGTTTCTCATGTGAAGTTGCCAACTCACATTAAGAGCCATCGGGAGCATTCGTGTATAGCAACCATCTGGAGACTTTCGCATCGACTTGGAGAGTGTCCACGTCTCGCATCCGTACGGGAGAATGGACTCTATGACTACTATGAAGATCCTCTTTTTAAGCCCTCTGGTCAGGTTCAACTTCCAGATTTCCTTCGTGTCGTTCATAGCCCTCCACGCCAGCACCTTCTGTATCTTTATGTCCTTCTCCGAACTCATCATTCTTGACCTGAGGTACTTGTAGTCAGAGACTTTCTTAATGGTATCATTCTCTACGGTCTTGAGAGTACCTTCATCGCGGTTAAACGCCATGTACTCTGTCTTTTTAGCATTTAGGTGAAGTCCAACTTTACTGCATTCTATTTCCACTTTTGTCAGTAGCTGCTGTGCTTCCTCGATCTGGTCAGAGAGCAGGACTATGTCATCTCTGCTATGTCTGCAAAATCGAGATCTGTGAGTGTAACTGGTCTGACCCTTTTGGTTTGCCCTGGTTTTATGGTAAAACCAAGCTTGTCATGATCTTTGGTAGCTTGACGCAGAGCGTAATCAAGGACGATTATAAAGATGTAGGGTGCCAGAGTGTCTCCTTGCAGCACACCAGCTAGGAGCTCGAACACTGCTGTTTCTCCGTCTGGTGATACAACTTTCGCCATGGTTTTGGTATAGCTGGACTCTATTGCTCTCAGTAGATGGCCTGGCACTTCGTAAGCTTTCAGGATCTTCAGCATTTTACCTCGGTGAATGGAGTCAAAAGCTTTGCGGAAATCGATGTAGGTAAGCACGGCTGGTAGGTTGTTCTTCTTGACTTCCTCGATGACCCTATGGACAGCAAGTATTTGCATTACTGTTGTGTGCTTCTGCCGAAAACCACTCTGATTGAATCTCAGCTTAGGGTTAATGGTGGTGCGAATCCTGTTCAAGATCATCCGTTTGTATAGCTTTGCTAAGATACAGGTCAAGCTGATACCGCAGTAGTTATCTGTCTTTGTGAGGAATCCAGACTTGGAGACTGGGATAATGTTTGAGAGTGACCACTGTTCTGGTTTGTCGCCTTTCATCAGTGCCGTATTACATATATCCAGCAAGACGTCGTCCAGGTCGCAGTTCTTCAGGACATCTGGTGGTATCCCATCTGGTCCAGCGCTCCTGCTCTGCTTGAGTGCATATTTGGCCATCTTCAGTTCCTCAATGGTGAATGGGCCGTCATCGATGTTGACTTGCGCTAGTATCATCGGTATGTCCTCTTCTTCTTCCGTGATCATTGGAGGGCTACCCAGCAGGTTCTTAGAGTGGGTAAACCATGTCAGGACACAGTCCTCTGCTGTTTTACCACTTATTTGACCTAATGGGGACTTCTTCCGTCTACTGATCTCATTGACTAGGCGCCATGCTTCTCCATGCTGCATGTCTTCATCAGCAGCTTCTATCTCTAATCCTCTCAGCTAGATCCTCTTCCTTCAGTCGGTCGTAGGTGGCAAAGAGATTCTTCTTTGCTGTCTTGAACTTGTCTCTTAGCTCTTCTGTTTTGCTCCTTCTAAGTTCGGCATGAAAAGCATTGACCACACTTACCACCCACATAGTTAAAACTATGCAACATTCCTAATTTTTACACTTTCCCTCAATGCTTCAATTGTCTGAAGTCCCAATCTATAGATTATCGATAATTATATTGTTCCCAAAACAGGATTAAGCATAAATTTGATGTTACCTTTTGATCATTATACCGTCTATAGGTAATTAGGAAAGAAATACTGTACATTCATTACAAAATTAAAATAAAAAGATATCTTTAACTTGGAAAATTCATATCTTAGCACTTCTAATATACATACACATTGCAAAAAGGACAACAAATATTACCTTAATCTCATCTGTTGGCTTTTTGATTATTGATAAATGCTCATCAGTAGATTTCTAACGAATAATTCTTAAAGCAAGATTTAAACCAGTGTTATTTTTGATTTCTTAATCATCAATTCAATCAGCATGGTTTACTGGACAGATAGTAAGCAGCAAGAGGTTTCTTTGCAGTAACGCTTTTCATTATCAATTAAACCAACTGAAGGATGCCATAGAAGTTACGCTCTGTTCTTCAGTTTAGTACTGCATTGGTGTTAATACTAATGTTAAATTGCAATGACAGTATGCATAGTACAACTTCAGCTCCACAATTATGAGGTATACAAGCCTGAAATTTGATGAGTTCTGGAGCTGACTACATAACAATTAAAATAGACAGGTATATCAGGACCCTTCACTACTAATTTAGTTCTCCATCCCACTCCTAACTTGACTTGTCACATCTTGCACTGTTCCAACAAAGCTCAAGTTTTTCCGCCTACTGTATTAACTGTTTTTCGCTCAGCAGACATTGCCTAATCCGCTGGGCTTTTCTACGATTTTCCTTTAGGTTTCAGTCCTAAATGGCCCTGACCTGCATTTCTTAGTTTTTACTTGTTCTTTTGTTTTTCTAACTTCCCTCACTAATCTATGAACACAACAGCTTCATAAACAATGTATTCACTTCAATAGTCCTGCCTCAAATTACTCCCTTTGTCCTATACATCCTTCCTCCAACCTACCTACAACTTAAAGCTAACAGGATTTTGCACATTTCCAGGGTTCTCTTTCCACTGATGGTATTTGATCCACCAAGTGCCTCTGGCATTTGTTGTTGTTACTGCCTCATTTAATATTGTCTTGGAGACCAAGGGCCATCACTGTTTCCTGCTCTTGCATTAAAGAAATTTGCCTTCCACACCAAACAACTGAAGGATGCCATAGAAGTTACGCTCTGTTCTTCAGTTTAGTACTGCATTGGTGTTAATACTAATGTTAAATTGCATGTGAAGACAAAGCAACATAACTGCATGGTAACATTTATAAGGTACGCCAGCTGTTTTACACTATACTTCAGATCATAACACAACCACCTTTAATTTCAATACAGGTGTCCCCCGCTTTTCGAATGTTCGCTTTACAAAACCTCGCTGTTACGAAAGACCTACATTAGTTACCCATTTTCGCTAACAGAAGGTGTTTTCACTGTTACGAAAAAAGGCAGCGCGCGCCCCGAGCAGCCAATCTCCTCCCCCGGAACTGCATTCTAGCTGGCATTGCTTAAACACGTGCCTGTGAGCAGCCGTTAGCAAGATGAGTTCTAAGGTATCGGAAAAGCCTAAAAGAGCTCGTAAGGGTATTACACTTAGCATAAAACTAAACATAATTAAGCGTTTTGATCGTGGTGAACGAAGTAAGGACAAAGTGAGTTTGGCTTGTGGAAGTTGACGAAGATGATGTTGAAGAGGTTCTGGCATCCCATAACCAAGAACTGATAGATGAAGAGCTGATGCAAATGGTAGAAGAAAGGATGACAATGGAAACCGAATGCAGTAGCGAACGGACCGAAAGTGAAGTCGTCCAGGAACTGAACGTGAAGCAACTGCATGAGATTTTCACTGCAATGATTGCAGAAAAGTACGACTTCAATTTTGAAAGGGTACATAGGTTTAGGGCACATTTGCAGGATGGTTTGAGTGCTTACAAAGAACTGTATGATAGAAAAATACACGAGGCTAAGCAGTCAAGCACACTGTCGATTTTCAAGCCTTTCACATCAGCCACAGCAGACGACGAACCTTGACCTTTGACATCGAGGCAGTCAGATATGGAAGAAGATGATCTGCCTGCCCTGATGGAAACAGACAACGATGAGATGACACCCCAGTGTCCTACCACCCCAACCCCCGAGCTGCGAACCGATACACTGCCGTGGAGAATGCAGCGGTAGCCGGGAAGCACTCAACACATCTTTAAGGAAAAAGCCGAAATAAACAAGCTAATTAATTAGGTGCCGCTTAGCATGTAAACGTCGACCCAGATCAGAGGTGATTGCTGATTGCGTCACCTCTGATCTGGGCCAACATTTACGTGCCAGGTGGCACCTAATTAATTAGTTTGTTTATTTCGGCTTTTTTCTTAAAGATGTGCTGGGTGGGTCCTGGCTACTGCTGCATTCTCTGCAGATTGGTATCGGTTCGCTGCCTGGAGGTTGGTGACCACTGCACCACCCCAACCTCCGACGACTCAGCCTAACATACCATCATCAGTGTGCTCGCTGTCTTCCCTGATTTCGGTAAGTGATACTACACTGGACATACATTATTTCTACTTTATATAGGCTCTGTATTTTTATGCGGTATTTGCTATGATTTGGCAGCTTCATAGCTTAAAGGTTACTGGAGAGTGTTACTGCCGAGAGCACTTGCATGAGATTTTCGCTACGGAGAACAGTGCGGCAATGATCATAAAGAAGTATTTCTACTTTACATAGGCTGTGTATTTATCATATCATTCCTGCTTTTACTATACGTTACTGTTATTTTATGTTTTATGTGTTATTTGGCATGATTTGGTAGGTTATTTTTTGGGTCTGCGAACACTCACAAATTTTTCCCATATAAATAAACGGTGATTGCTTCTTCACTTTACGATATTCCAGCTTACGAACCGTTTCGTAGGAATGTTCTACCTTTGGACGGCAGGGGAAACCTGTATACTGTTTCCTGGGATTATACAAGATTTCATTTAAGCATACTACATTTGTATTATCTAACAGAAATGAGTCCATTGATTAGAGCCGATATTTCCCAGTCAATTCCAAAGGGCTAGCACTAAACACAGAGCTACGAACAGTTCTAATGTGAATTTCTTCTTTCCAGATGCAAGCTGCCATCAAGAAAACTGCTTTGGAAGATTTATGATATAAAACTAGCTGAGTAGTCAGAGTGAAGAATTCATACAGGGAGCAAACCAAGAAGTATTAACCAGACTAGTATTAGGAGACTAATAAAAAAACACAGGAAACACACAACTGGATAAAAACATCAGTAAGATATCAAGTATTAAAAAAAACAATTCCATTAGAAGTTGTGTCCAGAAAGTTTTGTTTTTCTCCGAGGAAGGTTGATCAGAGTAAAGATTGCTCAGAAAACAGTTAAAAATCCAGTTACAGCTCAGTCAAAAATATTTAAAGTTTACTATTATAAAGAATAATATAAAAAAAGTAGAACTTCAGTAATTCTGTATTGGCTGGCTTAAAACAACAACTCATCTTGAAAAGGAGCAGGGAATTACTGGGAACATGATCAGACTACATTTTCAATATGTGTTCATGGCTTTGTCAGAAGCCACTGCATTCTGTGTTTCATCGATCATTATATCACTCCTACATTACCCAAAATAATGACTCCACTGATTATGGACAAAGTGTCACCGCTAGTTTCAACACCACCAACAATTTTATTCCTATTACTACTCCATACTTTAAGAGCTATAACTTCCAAGCTGGGTTCTGCACAATGAAATAACTGGATTCCCAGGCTCCTAATATTCTGTTGTACATTTTGGAAAAAGCTGCAGCAAGCATAAGAACTCAATTTGAAAACAGTAATGTATTGAAATGGAATTCCATTTGACTTACATTGCCCATATATTCAGAAAGTAGATCCTGCAAAGCCTGTCGTACAGCATTACACTCAGCCACAATGCGCTCACGTCGATCATCACGTGTGCAAGAAGAATCTGCCATCAGTGCAGCTCCACTAATGATACTCTCAAGTCGTTCTTCCAGAGATGGCCTGAAGCGTTCCTCACTGAAGTTCAATGGATCCACAATTATTTGTTTCTTTAGGAGCAAAGATAAATGATTTACTTAAAGTTAATCATTTTTGAAAAAATGTCAGAAAATACAAGTTACAAGACAACAAGTTTCACTATAATGGTTGCACTAAAAGTGTATTATACAATTGTAAAGAAGGAAGAAATAAATAAATTCTAACAATGCATCCCATATCATGTAGGCAATATTCCCATTTGAAAAGCACCACCACACATCTGTAAAACAGTTCTTTATCCTTTATCTCAGTATTATTAACATATTATGCCACCATCTGCAGCTTCAATTTGGCTGAATCGTCCTCATGAATCTTTGAAGTCAAGGAACACACATTAAAATATAGGTTCAGTGACTTGCACATGTTCAAAATCACCTAAATTAACAAATCTTCATTTACCAATTCAATTTTTAACAAGTAATGACACTTTCTACATCTGCAAATTTACAGAATAATGATAGAATGCAAGTCTCACAAGTGGCATGATGAATGATCAGGTTATCAGATCCTGGAGGTTACATTCTAAGCCTCTCTGAAATATTTATGGCATTGAGCCATGCAAATGATGGGATTTTACACTGCAGCTGTGCACAGCATTGGTGCGGCCATATATGTAGTATGGTATTGCATTTTGGTAGGCCTGTTGTAGGAAAGATACTATTATTCTGAAAAGAATGCAGAAAAGATTTACAAGGATGTTGCCATCACAACAAACTATGTTACAGAGAGTCTTTTTCCCCTGCAACTGGGGAATCAAGAATTAGAGGGATTAGTTTAAGGTGGGAGTGAAGAGATTACTAGAAACCTGAGGGACAACATACACATGAAGAACCCAGCATACATTAAATGAGCTGCCAGAGGATATTGTGGCGGCAGAAACATTAATAACATTCAATGTTCAAATTTAAAACTAAATTTATTATCAAAGTACATATATTATCATATACTACTGAGATGCATTTTCTTGCAGGCATTCACAAGAAATACAAAGAAACCAAGATTTAAAGTACATTTATTATCAAAGTATATATGCAGTACACAACCCTGAAATTTGTCTTTCCAGGCATAAAACAAAAACCCAATGAGCCCATTCAAAGAAAATATCAAACAAGACGCAAAAAAAAACAAAATCATACAAACGGCAAAAATGAGGGAAAAGCACAGAATATAAATCAAACCACAGAGTCATTGAAACAGTCTAGGAATGTTCAGCAGAATCAATGAAAAACTACACACAAACATGGACAAACAACCAATATTCAAAAGACACCAAATTGTGCAAACAAAATAATAATAATAATTAAATAATAGATAATATTAAGAACATAAGTTCAGGACTCCCAGAAAATGAGTCCATAGATTGTAGAATCACTTGGAATCTAAGTGTTGGGGTAAGTGAAGTTATCCATTCTGGTTCAGGAGCTTGATCATTGAGGGGTAATAACTGTTCATGAACCTGATGGTGTGAAACCATAGACTCCTGCACATGCTTCGTGAGGGCAACAGTGAGAAGACAGCATGGCCTGGATGGTGGGAGTCGTTGATGATAGATGATATCCTACAACAGCAATGTTTGTGTTCAATGGTGGGAAGGGCTTTGCCTGTGATAGACTGGGCTGTGTCTATTACTTTTTGTAGGCTTTTCTGTTCAAGGGTATTGATAATTCCATAACAGGCTGTGACGCTGGAGAGGTAGTATTGAGGGTCAATGAAATGGCTTACAAACTTAATAAGTAGTTTGTGTCACTCTTTACTGTGGAAGACACTAGCAGTATGCCAGAAATTCAAGTGTCAGGAGGCAGAAGAGAGTGTACTTGCTACTACTAAGGTTAAGGTGCTTGGGAAGCTGAAAGGTCTGAAGGTAGATAAATCACCATAACCAGATGGACTACATTCCAAGGTTCTGAAAGCGGTAGCTGAATAGATTGTGGAGGCAAGAGTAAAGTTCTTTCAAGAATAACTCAATACTGTAATGGTTCCAGAGGATTGAAAATGTCACTTACTCTTTAAGAAGGGAGGAAGGCAGAAAGGAAATGAAAGGCCAGTTAGCCTGACTTTAGTTAGGAAGACGCTGGAGTCCATTATTAAGGATGGGGTTCTGATATACTTGGAGGCAAATAGGCCAAAGTCAACATCGTTTCTTTAAGGAAAAATCTTGCTTGACAAATGTGTTGTAACTGAGGAAAAGCAGTCAGGATAGACGAGGTTTGCGGACAATACGAAAATACATGGGGGGGGGTGGAGTATTGAGGAAGCAAGGAGTCAGCACTAAAGGATGCTTCCTATAGTGGGCGAGTCTAGGACCAGAGGGCACAGCCTCAGAATAGAATGAGATCCAGCTAGAACAGAAAATGAAGAGAAATATCTTTATACAGAGAGTGGTGAATCTGTAGAATTCATTGCCATAGACAGCTGTGGAGACCTAGTCATTACTCACATTTAAAGTAGAGGATAATAGGTTCTTGACTCGCCAGGGTGTCAAAGGTTACAAGGGGGACAGACAGAAGAATGGGGTTGACAGGGATAATAAATCAGTCATGATGGAGTAGCGGAGCAAATTCAATGAGCCAAATGGCCAAAATCTGTAGAACCACTGCTGTGCCTTCTTCGTAATGGCACTTATATGTTGGACCCTGGACAGAACTCGTGAAATGATAATGCCAAGGAGCTTAAAGTTACTGACCCTCTGATCACCTAAGAGGACTTGGCTCACAAATCTCCAGTTTCCTCCTCCAGTAGTCAATAATCAACTCTCTGGTTTTGCTGATATTGACTGAGAGGATGCCATGGTGGCACCATTCAACTAGATTTTCAATCTTCCTCCTATACGCTGATTTGTCACCATCTTTGATTCAGCCAACAACAATGGCTTCGTCAGCAAACTTACGTATGGCATTAGTATGTACTTAGCTTCACGCTTTGACAGGTACATAGATAGGAAAGGTTTAGAGGGATATGTGTTAAACACAGGAAAATGGAACAAGCTTGGATGGGCATCTGGAACGGCATAGATCAGTACAAGCCCAAACGACTTAACAGACATGTTAAATGATCTATTCAGCCAATAAATGAAAAGTAAAATTGACAGTATGGCCTTTTTAAAAATAAAACTTTCTTAAAATCTTCTCTAACATAATTCTTACTATCCAAGACTTCAGAGCATGGCAAAGCTTTCAAAATAGGATTTAGATTTCCTGAAGTCTTGGATAGTAAGAATTATGGGGGGGTGGGGGGTGGAGGAGGAGGGGGGAGGGGGAGGAGGAGGACGAGGACGGGGGGGGGGGGAGGGGGAGGCGACGGCCCTTAACTCCCAGTGGAGTCATCTGGACGCCGTCGTGACAGTATTTTTTTTAAGCAGCCTTTCTTATTTTTACAAGGCCGAGTTGTTAGTTCAACGCTCAACCCAGTACCGATGGAAAGTGTGCAAAGCCGGCTGCCTTCAAACTTGGGAGCCTTCGCTCTTAAGTCTGGTGCTGATGCCACTATGCCACCAGTTGGCTAATTTGACAAGTTTAGAGAGGTGTTATTCAGCGGGAATTTGATAATTAATAAACTTAGTTATTTTACTCAGCAGCTCAACATGTTCCAGATGCGAAGAACTGAATTTTCCCCAAGTCTGAATAGTAGTTCTAATTAATCTAAGTTTACCTACCATTATGTGGTCTTTTTGTAGTTGGATATTATAACCAGAAATGGAACTCAAGTTTAAAAATAGATCAGTCTAACTTTAAAATGACCAGCATCAGCCTGTAAGTCATCTTGTAGAATTGGCTGAACATTGTGCTGGACAATTCATTGTGCTTCGTGTTGCCTGCCAATGAGCACAAACAAGTTCATATGATCCTGCACAAGCTATAAAGACCTCTCACATAACTGGGTTATTATAATGGACTTGCTTAATTCTAAAGATCAGCATCTACTTAAAGAGAATAGATATGCACTTACATCAAATCGATTCAGAGCATCTGCCAGCTCTCCAGCACTGCTTTGCTGACTTAGGTTGACATCCTCTGATGCAGTTGCCTGAGCTGCATTTGAAATCCCAGTAACTGCTTGTGTCAACTGCTTATAGATTAAATCCCGGTTGGCTTTGTAAGCAGCCACATCTGGGTGCTGGAGACAAGCCTGTGAAGCAGTGTACAGCATAGGGATATTTTTCTGCAGAACTCCTCGTGCAGCAGCCATTTGGTCTCTATGATGAATATCCTTCAATTCCTTTAAAATACCATACAAATATTTATTTAATCTTGCTCCATGGTTGCTTCGTGTATTAATAAATATGGCTGTGATGAGTTATTAAATTTACAGTATATTTTAATATTCATTATTTTCTACTATGGACAGTCAAGTTCTTGTTATTTCACATAGATCTAAAGCTAAAATAGTCTGTGCTGTTTTCTGCTGGCATTAGTATTGATTATGATGATATACAACACGTTTCTGCTGCTCTCACCCAGCATTAAACTTGCTTCAGATGGCTGGCTTTGCCACCTTTCTACTAAATTATCAATAAACTGAACATTCAAGCAAACTTCATAACAGAGTTTAATCAAAAACATAACAGCATATTGTTGAGATAAATAGTCACAGATTAAACTGCCTGAAAAAAATATTAATGGGTTACAAACTTGTTTTCTTTGTTAAAATTGCTATAATAAAACATACGTTTCAAAATGATAATCAAGCCAAAATTAAGAGCTTCCCCCCCAAAAAAAAGCAAATAGAAATATTAAAAGAGAGCAGAGAGCATTTGCAATATCTTAACCATACATCTACATTACTAAATTACTTAGTACCCCAGGTTTACAAACAATCCTCTCACCTAGGCTGAAGGAAAGAAATGTTCTTTAATTCCGTTGCTTATGCATACAAATAATTATTACTAAAACTCAAATATATAGGTTCATACTTGCTGTCTTTTAGCTGCCATTAGATTCAGTTTGTCCACCTCTGGTTTCAGTGCCTTAAACTGTATCCCAAGCTCTTGCTCATTGTTAGCATTCCGCACTTTTACAAGGGTTTCTTCAACCTAGAAAAACCAAATCCATTACCTATACATCTAAAAATCAAAATAAATCAATGCAATACAAAAGTGGCTAGACAAGAAATTCCACACACTGGATTAATCATGCTCAAGAGCCTTCTGCAAACTATATAAGATAATTCACAGAGTACCATCCTTCCTTGATTGTCTGCCCCACATATCTCATAATTCCCCAATTCTCAGTTACTGAACTCTCCCGATGCCCAGCAATAAGTTGACGAGTCAATATGCATTAAAGTCACACTAACTCTCCTCAGTGGAGGTAGATAGTACAGAGGAGATACTGTAGACTGCAGACTGGCTGGGTGTAAGGTGTCATCTTCTACTGATTTAAAATATCTTGATAGTAATTTTAGTGCAACAAAGTTAACGTAGGAGAAATAAAATGTTGACATACGACTCTTGTTCATTGAGTGCCTTTAAATATGCTCTCAACTTGTCCTTCCAACCCAATAGAGTATCAGGTTTATACTTCCTTTTGCAGTCACTTCTTTCACAAACACAACACAGCAAAAGCTGAACAGATTTTATTCAAACATAGAATACACTTTTGTACAACAACACTCAAGGAATCTTTCTATTGATATGACAGCAATGAATGTTTTATGAATACTGGAAATTGAACCACATACGACTCAACACAAAAAAAATACCCTAATCTTTCCCTCCCTTCCAATGTCCAGTATTACAATAGTCTGAATAATGAAAAAATTAGCTTATGTAAATCAGATTTATAAATAACCATATCAAGGAGCATTAGATTATCTACAAATTACTAGGTCATGCAAGAAGATTTTGTAATTTTCATGCTCTGTGTAAAAATCACTTGAATATGCCAATCATTCCCCACTCCAAAAAAATATAAACTATAAAGAAACATGGCATTTAAGACTGAAGTCAAACATTTTTCACAATCAGCATATTTAAATTACCTTGTACAGAACTACCCAGCCCACAGTTGGGCTAATGTTCCTACAATAACCCTTTCAATGCCTAATACACTAATGTTTTTTAAAAAAAGGTGTCAAACTTATTTATTATTTTTATTTATGCCACAGCAGCAGGCCCTTCCAGCCTAACAATCCCGTCCTCCCCAAATACACATATGTGACCAACTAAGCTACTAACCGGTAAGTTTTGGGAGGAAAGTGGAGCACCCAGCGGAATCCACAGTCATGGAGAGAACATACAATCTCCTTACCGACAGTGGGGGAATTGGATTTGGAGTGACTGACGCTGTAATAGTTACTCTAACCGCTGTGCAAGTTTAGAAGAATCACATATCCTGTTTAACCAATATGATTGAATCTCTTTTTGTACAGCCAATAAAATGTATTGCTGAGAACACTGTAGTTGATGCAGTTTGCATGTACTTCAGCCCAGTCTTTAATTCGGTCCCACATGGGAAATTGACCCAAAAAGGTAGAACCTGTGCAATCTAAAACAATTTGACAAACTTGATTCCGTCATATCAGGTAGGAAGCGAAGGTGGAGAGTAAATTTTGTGATTGGATGCCTATGATCAGTGGTGTACCACAGAGATCAATGCGGGAAACCTTGGTGTTTATTATACATGCAGTAATATTAGTTGGTTCTCGGATGATATGAAAACTGTTGGTGGCATTGACAATAAGGAAAATAGTCTTGGTTTACTAGATTATATTGATCAACTGGCAAGATGTGGAGTGAATGGCAAATTAAATTTACACTTAAGTGCAAAGTGATCTATTTTAGAAGGATTAATAAGGTTAGAATATACAGAATGATAAGAGTTCTGAATGTATCAAGAAACAGAAGGACCTTTGGCATACAATCGCAGAGGTAGCAACACAAGCATTAGTCACAGCTGAAGTATCAAATGTCACACAATTGTACTAGAAAGTGTGCAAATGAGATTTATCAGCATATTGCATAGTATGGAGTATTTCTGTCTGAGGAGGAACTGGTTAGACTAGATTTATATTCTTTAGAGCAGAGAAGGATAAGGGGGACCTACCAGAAGTATTCAAATTTAAATAGTGAAAAGGATGGATAATAGGATTCTTTTCCCCATAGCAGTCTAAAACTCGAGGACATGGGTTTAAGGCAAGAGATTAGAAATGTAAAGCCTGAAAAAGCACTTCTTCCAACCAGAGGGATCAGCGGAGGCAAGTAGTTACACAACAGTAATACGTCACATAGAAGGCCAAGGAGCAAGAGCTGGTAGGTAAATGGATGGTACAAAAGGAATTAGTCAGCGTGGACCTGGATATGTGCTGTATAATGAAGAGTCCACAACTCTAAACATAGGATTATCTGCAAACTACTCATAAGAGTTTTCAAATAGATGGGGATGTCTTGTTTGCTCAGTTTTATTCTATGTACTTTAGAAGAATCTAAGAATTAAAATTTTAGCTTTAACCTCCAAATCGGACGCAAGCATTGGTGTCTATGGCAAAAAGTCAGTAAGAACCCAGGACACATCCAATGCTTTGAATGTAAAAAGCAAATTGAACAAAAACAAATATTTTCATGAATTAGGCTAACCTGCTACTCAAGACTAACCTGTTGAAAAACTTTTACTACTGATAGTGCGGCGCGTTGCCAAGTGGCTAAGGTGTCGGTCTAGTGATCTGAAGGTCGCTAGTTCGAGCTCCAGCTGAGGCAGTGTGTTGCGTCCTTGAGCAAGGCACTTAACCACACATTGCTCTGCGATGACACCGGTGCCAAGCTGTATGGGTCCTAGTGCCCTTCCCTTGGACAACATCGGTAACGTGGAGAGGGGAGACTTGCAGCATGGGCAACTGCTGGTCTTCCATACAACCTTGCCTCAGTCAACATCGAAAATCGATAGACAGCCGAAGAAGATCAGCTGAAATTTAGTATCTCTCAAGTGTTCCATACTGTATTATTCTTCCACTACCAAAAGTTACATCAGAACAGTGGCCACATTACCACTTTAGGTAAACAATGAAAACAACAATACAAATTTTAATCAAGATCAATAGTTCTGATTAAGGAAAAGTTCAGCGCAGAACTTACAACTTTCAGTTGTACCAGCAGTTTGTAAACATCTGCCATGTCAGCCAGGATAAGAAGGCGAGTAACTGCAGACAGCAATGCTCGTGCAGCTCGAACCATGTTGCCTCGCTTCATGGCGGAACAAGGATCCTCCGCAAATTCAGAAGAAGCACCTCTCATTGTTTCACCTGCATTTTCATTAAGTTGAAAGGGAAAAGTTGGAAATTGGATTATTAATACAAATATTGCTAAAAGTCACTCTACCACATTTTGTAAACATAAAATAAAAATACAGAACCAAGCTTCAAACTGATAACCAATTATGCCAAGTATGATTAGGAGGAGGAATAGGATTTGTGGGATCTTGTGTGCAAATTACTCAAAGCATTCACCTTAAACTCCAAATCTAATCTAGTACAAGCTATTTTCACATGTATCAAAACAATTTAGAATCACAGCTTAATTAGCCACCATTCAGTCCATTACATCCCCCTGGTTCTCTACCAGCACGGTGCTCTAGCTCCACCCAATGACCCTTTTTCGAGAGACCTGCAGATTTACCCGACCATACATTGCAGGTATTGATCCAGCTCCCTTGTGAAAGCCAGAATGGAATTTTCCTGCGCTAAATCTGCAGGCAGAGCCTTCCCAATTCCAACTACACTCTGCTAAAACATGTTGCCTGACATTCATCTTTATTTTCTTTTCTTTTATATCTCTAACCTCTTATCCTCAGCAGCTATGGGGCAGCATGTCACTACGCACCACTAGAGCCCCACAAGCTTGTCTTCTCCAAGGAAAACAAAACTAACCTGCTCTAATCTACCTTTCAAATAGTAACCTCTTATCCCAAGAGCCATTCTACGATGTCAGGACTCTGATTCCTTCACCGGCTACCAGAACTGAAAACAATTCTCTAGCTAAGGCTGGGCGCTGGGCCAGTCCTTTATAACAGTTCACCAAATCTTTATTGTTTTTATTTTACATGTCTTATTAACAGCGCCTCAAGCTACATATGCATTATTACCCATTTGCTCAACCTGCCCTGCCACTTTCAATGAGTTATGCATAAATATCTCATCCTCTGTACCTGTTCTCCTTTGGGACCTTTTAAAAAAAAAATCATGCACTGTCAATCTTTCAACAAAAATGTATTTTCTTATTTCTCCATATTAAGCTTGATCAGCTTTTCATCCACCTGCAATTCACATACTTCTTCCAACCTAGTATACCACATTCAATGTTCCACATGTGGTTTCCTCTACAGTAGAGAAATCAAATAGAAATTGGGTGATCACTTTGAGGAACACGTACTCAGTCCAAAGGTGTGATGCCAAGCCTCCTATTAACCACTACTTTCATTTCCCTATTGGTCTGTGGCCTCCTGTCCTCCTGTACTATTATGAGTCCACAATCTTGCAAACAACAACACATTTCCTGTTTGAGCATCGTGCCGCTTCTGGATTCCATATTGAATCCTAATATAAGTAAATTTTGTCTCTGTTCTATGTTCTCTCCCTACCCTTTTTACAGCTAATCAACATCCTAGTTTTAACCTTTCAGAGGCATCTCACAATCATTCTAGCTTAACAAACTTTTTGTCTCCTTTCCAGTTCTGGCAAAGCCAAAATGTTAACCATTTCTCTTCTCAGAGATGTAGCCTCACCTGAGTAGTTCCATAATTTTCTATTTTTATTTTAAATTTCCAAAATCTGTTTTTTGATTTTCACTGCATTTTCCTCCCTAGCTATCATATGCTATACTGTAACTTCTAGGCCCAGACTCTTGTCTAAATATCTGAACTTCATACAGCACATTTGCAAAATGGTTCCAGCACTGAAAGAATTCAAAGTGCTAAAATAAATCGTCTCAAAGAATATAGTTTCGTTAGAAGACTGTTTTACTCTAATCTATTTTTTTAAGATTATCGCCATATGTATGCAATGTGTGGTTTGTATTGAATAAAACTCTAATAACTTGTGTTATTATTTTAGCAAAGAAAGCCTAAGACATCGATAATGGAAAGGATAAGTGTAACGTCTATAGATGTGGAAAAAAGGAAACAAAAATAAAAGCAAAAGTTAATGCAGTTCTCTTTATGGACAGCAGCAGACATCATATTAGGGAAAAGAGAACTGACAGACAACTTCAAATATTTTGTACCATTTTCACTGAAAACTTTAAAGAAATATGGTGGATAAAGGGTTTAGCAGAAATAAGCTCCAAGAAATTAGCACTCGTGAAATTAATACCAATTTTATTAAGTTTTAGTCTCATAACTTGCATATTTGGGTTCCGAAGATGGTAGTTAAAGAGAAAATGGATGCACTACCATCTTCTAAAACTCTATAGATTTTGTTACGATCCCACAGACAAAGTTATCAAATGTTACTGGCCTACTTACAGAAAACTGGAAACTACAGACTAACTAGTTTAATATCAGTCATAGAAAAAGTGCTGGAGTGTATTTTAAGGAAGTTGTTACAAGGTACTTGGAAAATAAAGGAGAACAATGAAAACCATTTCTGAAAAGGATCTCATGTTTGACAATTCTGTTACAACAGAGGCTATAACCAGCTGACTGGTAAATTTGGACTTTCAATAGGCCTTTAATGAGATGGAACATAAAAGCCATTATTCAACAAAATTCAAGTGCCAATATTTTGGTGGCAATATCTTGATGTGGAATGTAGATTAAGTAACCTTTATTCCATACATTCCACAAGAACCAGCAATTTGTAAAGTGTAGAGAGTGCAACAAAAAGTTCAAATTGATTTGAGGAGGCAGGTTTGTTATATAAGGTGAGATCAAACACACTAAGTACTGTGTATCGAGCTTACAAGAACAACAGGTGATGTCAATGAAATGCACAAAATTTTTATAATGCTTATCAGGATACATACATTTCTTTTCCCCACTGGCTGATAGTAGGATTTATAGTCAGAACAAAGGACAAAATTTCAGAAATATTTTCAGTTACAAGGTGGTGAATTTTCAGAATTCATAATGGAAAGAGACCAAGCCTTCAGCCATTGCGCTTATTACAGTTATCAATAGATTTTTTAGATAAGGGATAAGGAACTTGTGTAAGATAGTTGAACTAAGATACATTAGCTGTGATTATGTTTGAGTGGTGGATCAAGCATAAGGAACTGACTGACTACTTCCTCCCATGTTCTTATAAATACATTTATCAAGTATAATTATAGGAATTTTATTCAAAAATGGTTAAACAAAAGCTCTTTAGAGGGGAAACAGTTAAGTTACATTGAATTGTAGTCTACTGCTGTGGACCTGAATTCTTTGCTACTATATACTTTCGACTACGATGCTCTGAATGATCTGACTCTTCACCTTCAGAACCTTCAACTAACTCAGAATCAAAGTTTATTATCACCAGCATGTGTCATGAAATTTGTTAACTTAGCAGCAGCAGTAGTTCAATGCAATACATAACATAAAAGAAATAAACAAAATAATAATAAATAGTAACTCAATTACAGTATACATACATTGAATAGATTTAAGATAGTGCAAAAAACAGAAATATATATTAAAAAAGTGAAATACACATTAAAAATGTCCATTTAGGGATTGGATGGCAGAGGGGAAGAAGCTGTTTCTGAATAGCTGAGTGTGTGCCTTCAGGCTTCTGTATCTCCCACCTGATGGTAACAGTGAGAAAAAGGCATGCCCTGGGTGCTGGAGGTCCTTAATAATGGACGCTGCCTTTCTGAGACACCGCTCCCTGAAGATGTCCTGGGTACTTTGTAAGCTAGTACCTAAGATGGAGCTGACTATATTTACAACCCTCTGCAGTAGCCCTCCCCACCCCCCACCCCCCACCAATACCAGACAGTGATGCAGCCTGTCAGAATGCTTTCCGTGGTACATCTACAGCAGTTTTTGAGTGTACTTTTTTGACATACCAAATTTCTTCAAACTCCTAATGAAGTATAGTCACTGTCTTGCCTTCTTTATAACTGCATCGATATGTTGGGACCAGGTTAGATTCTCAATGAGATCTTGACACCCAGGAACTTAAAACTGCTCACTCTCTCCTCTCCACTCCTTCCTCTCACCCCACTACCCCCATTTAGTCACACAAAGTACTTATCAAACACAAGGGACAAAGGCATAAACTTGCCAGAGGTAATAAAATATGCAGACATTACTAAGGTTTGGATCGGAGGTACCCACCAAATAAATATAAATGCCCTGGTGTTTCAAAAGTCTTTGCACAATAATCAAAGCACTAAATTCTTTAAATTCTATAAAATTAGCTAACAAACTAATTCCATCGAATTTACTGATATTTAGAAGCAGTGACTAGCTTTGAGATCACACAGTGCAGGGAACTAAACAAAGACAGCACAGCATGCAGCAGGAAGCTACCAGCAACAAGTGGAATGGAAATGATCACTGCTGTAGTCATACAATAGCTGACTCATCCAAGTGCTATGAAAAAAATTTCTACCAGCTGTGCCCTTTACCTCTTCCATCTATCCCTTTCCAGCTTCTTACTTCATCACACCCCCAACACCAACCTTCTCCCTCACCTGGTCTCACCTATCAACTAGCAGTTTCTACTCCTTCCCCCTCCTCCTGTCTTTTCCTGGCTATTGTTCCCTTCCTTCCCAGTCCTGATAAAGGGTCTCAGCCTG
This sequence comes from Mobula hypostoma, assembly GCF_963921235.1. NCBI lineage: Eukaryota > Metazoa > Chordata > Chondrichthyes > Myliobatiformes > Myliobatidae > Mobula > Mobula hypostoma. Next base: position 68,997,842 of record NC_086103.1, on the reverse strand, counting down.
AAATGTCGACTGTTTATTCCCCTCCATAAATGCTGGCTGGCTTGCCGAGTTCCTCCAGCATTGTGTTGTAATATTTATACACTGATTCAGATGCAACTTTATTGATAAATTAATTTCAACGTCATATATTGTATACTATGAGTGGAGTGGAAAGAGGAAGTTAAAATAGCACAAAGATAAAAACACAGGAAAGGCTATAATTAAGAATATTTTAACTCCACCATATTTAATAAGAATATTTTCCTTTCCACACAAATGCAAACTGATATCTTTCTCAGAAAGTATGGTTTTTATTAAATATATCTCTGAATACAGTGCAATAAAGGAATATATTTTTTTTAAATTGCTTAATCACAATATTTAAAAACAATGAAAAAATTATGGTATCAAAATATGTTCTTTAATATTAAAAAATAAGTTTTTAAAAATGACACTGAAAGGTTATTTGTCAGTAGAATTCTACAGTAAGGAAATGACTCAGCTGCAAATTCCACAAGCTTGATCTTGCCTTTTATGGAAAGCAGAAAACATCCTCACCCACTTTTCACAGTGGTGTAAGATAACATCACTTACACATTAGAACCTACTGCAAAAAGACTCGCTCAACTTAACAATGATCCTATGCCCATTTCTGCCACGGAACCGTACACCTGAAACAATCTGCTTATTATGCAGCACAAAAGACTTGCAAAATCAGTCTTGACTCGGACATTAAATCCGGGTCTGGTTTAATTTAATGAATGCAAACAATTGTTTCATAAACAAGAGGAAATTCTCCCTGTATCCTGGCTAGAATACCTTAACAATGACCAGAAACTCTGCTAGTGAGTTTATTAAATAATTCATGTAATGGGGCAAAATATCTAGTCTTGAAATTGCTTTAGACTCATTTATATATTGTGCAAATTGAGCATTATACCATTATGCTTCAATTAAGATTACTCTTGCAACTTATTCTTTTTCAGTTAGGATTTTTGAACCCAGTGACTTTCAGAAACAGCCATGTTCTTCACCACGTATCGTCCAACTGTCTTAAGCCATAAGAAAGAGGAGCAGAATTAGGCCATTTGGCTTCTCGTGTCTGCATTGCCATTCCATCATGGCCGATTATTATCCCCCTCAACCCCATTCACCCACCTTCTCCCAAGAACCTTTGCTAAGTACTAATGAAGAACCTACCAAAATCCAATTTAAATATACCCAATGATTTGGCCTCCACAGCAGTCTGTGGCAATGAATTCCAGTTTCACCACCCTCTGGCTAAAGAAATACTCAACTGTTTTAAAGTGATGTCCTTGCCCTCTGGTCCTAGACTCCCTCACTACAAGAATCATCTTTTCCATATCCTCTTTATCTAGGCCTTACAATATTCAAATAGGTTTCAGTGAGATCGTCCCTCATTTTTCTTTAGCAAGCACAAGCCTAAAGCCATCAGGTGTTATATGTGAACCCCTTCATTCCCAAGATTATTTTTGTGAACCTTCTCTGGGCCCTCTCCAATGTCAGCACATCCTTTCTTAGAAAAGGAACCCTAAACTACTTACCATATTCCAAGTGTGGTCTGACTAATTTCTTACAAAGCCTCAGCATTACATCCCTGCCTTTATATTCTAGCCCCCTTGAAATGAATATTAACATTGCATTTGCCTTCCTTAATACCAACTCAACAGGTAAGTTAACTTTTAGGGAATCCTACACTAGATCTCCCGGGTACCCATGCAACTCTGAATTTGCTTGTTAGTCACTGTTCTCGTTTCTGGCCCCACCATTCCCACCTCCCCTTCTTTATGGGAACAACTGTTATTGCCAATCCTTGTTGTCACATGTCAAGATGGTGCCAGCATACATTGGCGACTCAGCAGATTACAGGAAATTGTACCCGTTTTCCTCTTAAATATACCCCTTTTGAATGACTTCTGCTGCAATTTGCAGCATGTAAATTTCCTCTCAACAATGATCTTCAGATCTCACATTCGATGGTTAAATGCAGATACATCAGATGCCATGGTATAATCAGAAGGTTTTACAATTTTCAGTAGAGCTACTAGGACTTGATGTTTAGATCAAACCACAAACTCTGGTATGGTAAAAGGTGTGCTTTTTGGTCAATTCTCCTCAGTGCATAGACATTAGGGTTATGTTGGCTTCTTGTTCTCCTGACATAAAACTAACCATTAAATATAGACCAGTGTTTCCAAACCTTTTTTAGCTCAATGTCCTCCCCCCAAAAACTTTCATGCTTGCCAACACCCCACTAAAGCACCTACATACTTGCCAACATCCCTCTTAGGCACAATATACTTTCCTGCAACCGCACGATATAAAAACATGTCTACCATATGGTAACATGAGAAAAATAATTCTACTTTAAATTTTTATTTGTCTTCAAACCCAGCTTACACAGTACCTGTATGCTGCACAGCAGCTCCAGTATCAATGTGATCCTTAAGCTTAATGGTTTTCAGCAAGAGTTGAAATACCTGGTTTAGGTTGGGACAGCAAAAACCTTAAGACCCACATGTAACATGTCCAAGCAGCTTCTGTTTATGTGAGTATGTGGTTCACTGCACTGAGCCTCTTTCATCAAGATAGGAGGATGGAAATGTAATGCAGAGCAGTCTGGCTTTTCTCCAAAGACCAGGAAACTCCACATGACAATGCAGCCACATACCACAAAAGCCAACATTTTTGAAAAGCATTTTTACTTCTTCACCATTCTGAATTTCAATAATTTCTGCTTGTAAACTGTGTTCCTGTTCTTCCACCTTGCAAAGAAATGGGTTAATTACCCCGTAAAGAATTTCCAGATCGTTCAATTCCTCGAATCAATTCTGAAAATCCTTGTTCAGTTACTGCAGGTATAAACTGTACTCTTGCAAATCATCATCTGTGAAAGAGAGTGTTATACTTTCCAGCAGGGAAACTATGAGAACATTCTTCTTCCAATGTTTTCTTACATATTTCCAATTTTCTGATAAAAGTGGACATTGCACTTTTCGCCTGGATTAAACTGAAATTCTCACCCTTCAGTTTCATACTTAGAATGTTCATTTTGTCATCCATATCGGCCAGTTATGTCGCAACTCCACATAGAAATTCAATCTTATTTCCCAAGTTCGTCAACTGAGCAAAAATTGTGTCAAAGAAATCAAAGAAATGTTTTAAGCAGCAGCCTTTTGACAGCCAATGTGAGAAGCAAGCATCAAAACTCTTCATCGTTATCTTGGCATAACTCGCAAAATATTCTATTTAATGGATGAACTTTAATTTTGTTGATAGCAGATATTACAAGAGTCATGCTTGAAAAGAGTCACTGGCTGAGGATTTTTTGGCTGCCCGACGTTGACAATGAATTACACAATGGATTGCAAACAGACTTGGAATTTCTTTTTTCATAAATGCCGCAAAACCAACATGGCGACCTGTTATATATAGTGCTCCAATTGTTGCACAGGAAATCATGTTCCTAATAGGAATACTTTTATCCTCAATATTCATTTTCAGCTTGTCATAGATTGATTCCCCATTATTTGTTTTTAACTTTTGTAAAAAGAGAGTATCTTCATAATCTTTTCAATTTTTGATAAATCATGCATATATCATTAGAAGTACCTTGTTGTCACGCACAGTTGACTTATCTAGTTGTAAACCAAATTCTGTTTTTTTGTAGCTCTGTGCATAGTTGATACTCAATGTTTTCATGCATTTCATCAATACAATGAGCTGCAGTTATTACTCAGGGGAATTGATTTTAAAATACTGGTATCCATTTTGAGAACAGTGGTGAACACTTCTGATACAGCAGGCATTGTTAATCTTTCACCAACTGTATGAGATTTTCCACACTTTGCTATCATTTTGGAAATGTTATAAGAAGCAATGAGACCACTATCGAGGGCATTTTTAGCTTTTTCGGAAAATGACCCAAATGTGCATCGCTTTTCAAATGCTTCTTTCATCTTCTGGAACTGAGAAATACCACAAGAGGCCTTTTCAGGATGTCTTTTATTGAAGTGTTCCTGCAATTTTGATGGTTTCAAGGCTTCCTTAAACAGTGCCGTATTACAAATAAGACACTTGGGGCATCGCTGATCTGATGGGAACGGAACAAAACCACATTCCAGGTATGTAACGCACTTTCTGTTTCTTAGCAGGATTAGAATTCAAGGCTTCACCACTTTAAGACTCATAGAGATTGTACCATACATATTTATACATCATTAACGGCGCTAAATTAAAATATAAAATTAAAACAAATGTGGAATGCCTATCGTAGCAGAGAGTAGACACGGTCAGTCAGATCTCGTGCCTCAAGAAAGGGTGCTACTCACAGCCAGCCCCTACCCCTCCCCCAAAAAATCTTGAACACCACCCAACTTCTTTTTCCCCTAATACCCCCTTGGGACATGTAACCACCCCCTTGGGGGGCAGCACCATCCCCTTTGGGAATCACTGGTGTGTGTGTGTGTGTGTGTGTGGCCTCCGTCGCTTGTGGTTGACCATGGGTACTGCGCCTCTGGTCGAAGCTGGGTGCAAGGCAGGGCAGAGTTGATATGGAGATCTGTCTGTTGCCCATGCAGTGGGACCCCCTCTCCATGCTGATGACAGGTCCAAAGGAAAGACGAAAGTCAGTACAGTTTGGCGCCAGCAGCATTGCAGGAGATGCCGTGCCGGTGCCGGGTACAGCAGTCAGCCGCCTTCGGAACTCCGACTTAGGATTTTTCCTTGGGATTTACTGCCAAAGCCATTCCTGTGAGCAGGTATAGCCGCAAGGCAGCAGTGGTTTGAAATCAGAGGTTTCCCTCTCCTAGAGGAGCTACCATCCGTGGTTAACAAGCCCCATCTGCCCAGAGCAACTGATGCAGACCATTCTTTTTGCCTCAGGAGTTCTCATCCATGACCCTGACATCAGTTTACATACCACCAGTGGCCAATTCTAAGCAAGCACTCGTAAAACTGCACCATGCTGTCTGTAAACAAGAAAAAGCCCATACCAATGCATTTCAAATTATAATCAACACTTTAACCTGGCCTATTTGAAAAAATCCCTACACAATTATCACCAGCATGTAACCTGTTGTACTAGAGGTCCCACCACACAAGACCGCTGCTACACGACGATAAGAAATGCCTATTGTTTCTTCCCAAGACCAAATTTTGGCAAGTCGGAACATTTGACTGCACCCCCACTACCTGCATACAGACAGAACCTAAAAAGCAAGGCTCCAGAGATCAAGGCAACGAAGAGGAAGATTGTCTTGAGTCAGTGGACTGGGCTGTGTTCAAGAACACATCTGAGGATCTGAATGACTAAACCAGGGCTGTTACAGACTTTAACAAAACAGCTGTGGATAAGTGCGTCCCCACAAAGTCGTTCATGGTTTCCCCAATAAGGAGCCCTGAATGAGCAATGGACTCTGGAACCTACTGAGAGCCAGACCAGAGGTATTTAAGTCTGGAGATGAAGAATGCGACAAGAGGTGCAGGTATGATCTCTGGAAAGCCATCTCACAGGTGAAGTGGAGATTCCGGACTAGAATGGAATCAAGAGATACTCGACAGCTGTGGCAGGGTTTGAATCCCACACAGTTAAATCTGGCAACAGAGGGAACAGTAGTGCTTCACTTCCATATGAGATCAATGCCTTCCATGCTCGCTTTGGTCATCAGCACAGGGAGGAACCAATGTGCATCCCCATATCTCCCGATGATACTTTGGTCTCAGTACCTGAAGATGATATGCAGGCTGCCTTCAAGAGTGAATCTAGGGAAAGCATCTGGTCCGGACAGAGTACCTGTGCTGACCAGTTGACTGGTGTATTCAGACAACTTCAACCACTCGCTCTAGCACTGTGAGGTACCCATCTACTTCAATAGTACAGGTGCCCAAGAAGAGCATGGTAACCTGTCTAAATAACTACCACCCAGTGGCACTTACATCCACAGCGATGAAGTGTTTTGAGAGGCTGGTGTTGAAGCATATCAGCTCCTGTCTGAACGGCAACTTGGATCCACTCTAATTTGCCTACTGAAGCAACAGGTCTACAGGAGATACTATCTCGTTGGCTCTTCACAAAACATCTAGACAGCAAAGATGCATACATCAGGATGCTCTTTATCGATTACAGCTCAGCATTATCCCCTCAAAACTTACCAGTAAACCCCCTCACCATCATCCCTTCAAAACTTACCAGTAAACTCCAAGACCTGGGCCTCAATACCCCCTTGTGCAATTGGATCCTGAATTTCCTCACCTGTGGACCCCAGTCTGTCCAGATTGGCAAAAACAGCTCCTCCACAATCTCTATCAGCACAGGCGCACCACAGGGATGTGTACTTAGCCCCTGCTCTACTCGCTTTACCCCTATGACTGAGTGGCTAAGTACAGCTCCAACACTATATACAAATTTGCTGATAACACTACTGTTGAGCTACATCAAAGGTGGTGATGAATCAGTATACAGTAGGGAGATTGAAAATTTGGCTGAGTGGTGTAATAATAACAATTTCTCACTCAATATGACCAAGGGACTGATTACAGACTTCAGGAGATGGAAACCAGAGGTCCATGAGCCAGTAATCATCAGAGGTGGAGAGCGTCAATAATTTAATATGCCCGGTGCAACTATCTCAGAGAACCTATCCTGGATCCATCATAAAAATATAATTGCAAAGAAAACAGGACAGCACCTCTACTTACTGCCCCTCAGCCATCAGACTTTTGAACAAAAGGGGATAACTATACTCTTTTAAGGACTATCTTATTATTTCATGCTCATTATTTATTGCTATTTACTTACATCTAATTTTGCATAGTTTGTTTGTCCATTGATCATGTTTACAGTTACTGTTCTATAGATTTGCTGAGTATGCCCACAGATAAAGAATCTCAGGGTTGCATATGGTGACATGTGTGCACTCTGATAATAAATCATACTTTGACTTTGCTATAATTCAGGGCAATCTATTTACAAGCGGATTCAACCTGAGCAACAAGTAACCAGGAGCTGTAAGAGCCCACAGTACCAAGTCAGAATAAAGCACAGACAACCTACTTTTGATTGGAATTCTGGCCATTTCACCAATTATATGGTAACGATCACTCAAACCAAGTAAGATGCTCTCCTAAGGGGTTGCCTAATGATGGATTGTCAGGTGGTTGCATTGGCTGATCTGGATTGACATATTCTGGTGCACTGTGGATATGCACAAGTGGTGGCTGTTGTTAGTATTGGGTTCCCTGGTTGTTCACTCCCTGATTTTGATGCTATCTTTGAAGCATTTCATTAGCCCACCAGGGGGTTACTGATCTTCCTGCATTGAGAGTAAGGGATCCATTTGGGGAGACAAGAGTTAGGCATCTGAATGACATGACCTTGGTGTTGCTCTATCATAGTAAAAATGCTGTTCATGTTGGCATCCTCCAGTAAGATGGTGTTAGAGCATCTGTCCATCCACCTATCTTCAAAATCTTTCGTAAGGTTCTTTAGTGGTATTATTCTAGAGCTTTCATGACACGACTCTATGCGGTTCATGATTCAGCTCCATAGGGTAATATAGGAAAAACAATTGATATATAGACCAAAAGTTTTGTTTGGACCTACAGTTCGCATTTTCAAAGACTCTTTTCATTAATCTTGCATAGGCTCCACTAGCACTATTTAGGCAGTGGTTGATCCCCGAGTCGCTATCTGCGGCTGTGTGTCCAAAAATCACATGATCTTTGGGCACAGAGCTCGAAAAAAGCGACATGGCAGACTTTCAACATCGTAAACCAGTGAGTTGTTTGTTATGCCTCCCTGCTCACTGTGAAAACGGAGATACCTCTTTCTTCTTTATTAGGGGGAGAGAGAGCCTGTGGAATGTCGAATACCGGGTGAAACGCGAAGTCTTTGGGGTAACTGCAAGTCTGTTTCTTTGCTGTTGCTTTGCTCACGCTTGAGTGCTCGGTGGTGGGTGTCAATGCTTTTTTTTTGCTGGTGGGAGGAGGAGGGACTGTTGCTTGCTACCGCTGACACCCGGTAGGGGGAGCTGGGGGGGGGGGGAATTGGGTTTCTAGCATTTAACTGTCCTTCATTCTTTGAGGTACTTCTGTTTTTGTGGATGGTTGTGAAGAAAAAGCATTTCAGGATGTATATTGTATATACTTCTCTGACATTAAATGTACCTTTGAAACCTTTGGTATCTGCTTTTGAGGAGAGAATGCTGTCAATGTAGGGAAAGTGGTCTATATTTTCAAGGGAGATAACATCAACATTTATGGAAAGCTGGATAAATGGCTGGTTGGGTTGTGACTGAAATAGGATCGATGTCATTTTTATATTGAAAACAAGATCGAGGGCTCTATATACATTGGCAAAGGATATCTTGAAGGTCTTCAGTGTTTGCTATGATGGTGTTATGAACAACATACTGAAGCTTCATGATAGTGGTGTTGCTGACCTTGTTCTTGGCCTTCAATCAGTTGAGGTTGAAGAGCCTGTTGGCCATTCTACTGGGATTCCCTGTGGCAGGTCTTGGCCAATGTGGTGAAGGACAGCGGCAATAGAGATGGCAAAAAAAGTAGGTGCAATGATGCAGCCCTGTTTGGCTCCCATCTTGACTGTGAAGGACTCTGATTCAGTACCACTATTGCTGAGTACTATGGCTGGCCTACCATCATGCAGTAGCCCCTGTATTCCTAAGTACATGTCAGGGCAACCATATTTTGATAGTATACACCAGAGAACTTGCTGGTCTACTGTATCAAATGCCTTTGTCAAAGATTCGACAGTCATGTATAGACAAGCATAGGAGGACACTTTTTCATGCTCATGTTGAGTCCAGAGTTGATGTATAAGCACTCACAACAGTTACAATCTAGTTATTGGCAAGCACCAAACTGATCATCATGAGACGTTCACTGATCACCATGGGCAGTTCAGAAAGTTGACTGATAAGCTAGTTCTTTATTACAAACCCAACACAATGGATCCTGGGCTCATCAGCTGCCTTTCATTTTCCAGGAGAAGGTGTAACCAATCTTTCTCCCTCCTCAGTTGCCCTTCATCTGCCAGATGTGTTTCAAAATGAACAGCTAGGTCAATCTGGCATTCCCTCAGTTCTCTGGCAATGATCACAGTTTTCCTCTCTGGTTGATCACTGGTTGTACTATCTATCAGAGTATGCACATTCCAGCCTCCAAAGGTCACATTTCTTTTTCAGCCCCTTCCCCGAGTAGGGTGAACAGAGTGGTCCCTACATAGGGCTGCTCAGTCGTGGGTGCAGCTGCTGAAGTGCTCTTTCTGCCTCAGTGTAAGAGCCCAGCAAATGAATCAAACACCCATTGCCCAATATCCCAGCTGGTAACTTGGGGCTTCCAGATCTCACAATTCTGCCCCCTTTGCCACTTGCTGGTCGCCACAGGACTTAATTAAAGATGTTAGGGTGGATTCCCTTAATGGAGAACACCTATGCATGACTTTGTTTAATTGGGGAGACTGATGCATGGGCAGCCTTGGCAGATCAAGGTTAGAGTGGAGTGGCGTGAAGTGCAGGATGACTGGAGAAGCATTCACTGCTGAAGCATTCCTCTGCCTTCACTGCTGTTATGATATCCCACCAGCTCCAACTTTGGGGTCATGGTTGGATTGCTCTTTGGCAGGAACATCCCCATTGACTTACTGCAATAGGTGATCTTAGCAGAAGCTAGTGCCCTGGCGGCATCATTCTCGGGAGCCCAGGAACTTACAAGTCTCTCCTCCACAACAAGATGACAATCCTCGGAGAAGGATCATAAGAGGTAAAGAATAGTAATATGGAAATTTAAGCTGTTCAGGCAATGTACTAAGTGGATTTTTTTCCTCAACCCAACTGAGTACTATGTACTAATAGGATTGTAGAAACTGGAAGAATACAGTGCCAGTGTTACAGAAATGAGGCTTGGCTAAGGTGGTTTCATACTGTCCAGGTATTATGCCCAAACTACGTTTTTCTTGTATAAGCTAGTTACACATACCTTGCTTGCGTACATCTTCCACAGCTGCAGTCAGTTCTTCCTTCAGGTATTGGCTCTCATGAGCAATTTTCTCACCCTTCTCGAGGAAGTTCTGTGTGGCCTGTTCCACAGAGGCAGCCAAAACATGTGCTTTCTTAGAACGCCCTTTCTTTTTGTTAGATGGTCCCCTATTGCTTGTATTAACCAAGGTAGTCACCTGAAAAGTGAAAGTAAAAGACCTTGACAAATATTGAAAGATCTTTTGACAGAACTCACATTCATATAGAATTGATGTTAAAGGGTGATGATAGCTTTAAGAAGTCTGATTTGTAGCAGCAAATGGCAATGTATGGCTACAGCAAAGAGAGATGTCATGCAAAAAAGCCAGCACATGGGAACAGTAAATTCAAATTTAAAAGGGTTGAATGAATTAACGAAATGAAAGATTCCCAACTTCTTTATGTGATATCAGCAAAGGAAAATCTACAAGCCAAAACCTTTAGAATAACCACTGCCGCACTAGACTTCGAGGCAAGTGATCTCGAGTTTAAATCCTACAGGCTCCAATACACGCTTTCCATGCATGCTAGATTGCACTTCAAGCTAGCAATTGGGCCTCGTAATAAACAGACAAATGCTAAAGAAACAGCAAGGTTGCCACCCAATGCACCACAAGGCATGGAGAGTAACAAATGCCAAATGGTTAGCATAATTTTAACATACCATTTCAATTTCCATAACCAAACTCCCCCCTTACCCAGTTAGATAACGAATTTAAAGATTTACTTATCCTTTCCAGAGTCACTTACCTGTGTGACCAATGGTTCTAATAAACGCTCCACTGCCAGTGTCCTTATTTCCAGATTTTTCGGATCCCATTTGAAACTAATATTCTGAGTGTTTATAGTTGTCATGCTTCCTTGCCTGTCAGATCAAAAGTCAAGGAATCAGTCAAAGCTATAATGCAGTGGTCCCCAACCACCAGGCCGCGAGGAAACAATATGATTTGGCGATATGAAACGATACGAGTCAGCTGCACCTTTCCTCATTCCCTGTCACACACTGTTGAACTTGAACATAGGGTTGTCAACTGTCCCATATTAGCCAGGACATCCTGTATATTGGGCTAAATTGGTTTGTCCCATACAGGACGGCCCTTGTCCCGTATTTCCCCCGTTAAGGTAGAGCGTTCCTATGAAACCGTTCGTAAGCGGAAATGGCGTAAAGCGAAGAAGCAATTACCATTAATTTACATGGGAAAAATTTTTGAGTGTTCCCAGACCCAAAAAATAACCTACCAAATCATACCAAATAACACATAAAACCTAAAATAACACTAACATATAGTAAAAGCAAGAATATGATATGATAAATACACAGCCTATATAAAGTAGAAATAATATATGTACAGTGTAGTTTCACTTAACAGAATCAGGAAGATTAAGCCAAAACCGATTTGTAGAAAAAAACCAGCATGCACACGCATGCGCACACAGGTGCCCACGCAAGTCTTCATGGTCATGGTAGTCTTTCTCGGGGTAAACACAAGTGTCTTGTATTTGACTGCTACTTGTGTCCCTTATTTGGGAGTGAGAAAGTTGGCAACCCGACCTGAACAGCACCCCCCCCCATTAAACCAGTCCGCAGTCCAAAAAAGGTTGGGGACCCCTGCTATAATGAAACAAAGTAATGTTTTCGATTAGAAATTAACTGTGTATTCATACCACAAGAACAATGGCACAACTGCAATGGTGCAAAAACAAACAGTAATATTTTTGGAGACTAATATAAAATGAGTAGCACAGAGCAAAAAGGTGGCAATATAAGTTTAAGATTAATTATGCACTTTATACTTTCTAGCAATTTGCTAAATACAGTGCAACTCTGATGATCCAGCATCCTCTAAACTTTTAATTCACTTTTCTTTTATATGTTAGACAGTGGTATAACAACATTTTTCAGGGAACCCAATGAGTTTAGAGGTAGCAGGAGGAAAGAGGAATCAGATGTTTAGAAATCCTAATGGCTCAGCAATCAGATAGCAAAAAACAGTTTTACTGATGATCAAATCTGCAGTAAAGCAAATATAACTAGGCTAGACAAGCCACATGAATATTTAAAAATATCTGAAGTTGCACAATATTATGATATTTGATTTTAGCATTCTACAGTTGCATTTTTCTCTGAAGTACCAACAAATATTCTGGATAACGGCACTTAAATTCCTTTTTTAAAAACATCCCAATTATGGAATATAAGAAAAAGTAGGTCGATAGCCCTGCCAAAAAATGCTGAACAAATGGATGCATGTAACTGTAAGGTCAACTGATTAGAGATATTGCCAAAAAAATAGTACCAACAAACCTACATGGCAAACATAACCATTTCCAATGCTCTTTTACCAAGGTCACTGTGTGCCTTCTATATTAAAGCCTTTGAAGGCTTCTATATTAGCTATGACACCACAAAGATCTAACCACAGCCATTCCTCTTCATAATTCTTGTTATCTGCAGCCATTAATGCTGATCACAGCATTCTTCTTCAACCCAGTCTTCTATTACCAGCCAAGAAGCTCTGTCATCGACTAATTTCACTCTTCCCTACTCAAACACAAAAAGGGAAAGGTTTTCTTCCCATTTCCTCATTTCTACCCCTGGAGACCTCCAGCCTTCCTTTCTTCCAATACTGCTTTTGGATAGGTCCACCTAATAACAGTTTGCAAAACTGTGCTGATGATTGAACTCAACACCTGATAAAGGGTATGTCAGGAAACCAAGGGAATACTGGAGTTGTCCTTTTCAAAACCGACAAAAGCACAGGTGAGAGTTCAACAAAAGAATATAATAAAGGTGAAAATGGACAAATCGGTTACAAAATGGACAGAAAGACAGCTGTGAGGCTGTGAAAGATCTACAGTAGTTAAGATTAAAAAAAACATGCTTAATGAATATTAAGCAGTGTTTGCAGCACAGGGCTTAAATTTTCCATTCTACCAACATTTAGAATCATAGAAGAAACGTAGAAAATCTACAGCACAATACAGGCCCTTCGGCCCACAAAGCTGTGCCGAACATGTCCTTACCTTAGAAATTACCTAGAAATTACATAGCCCTCTATTTTTCTCAGCTCCATGTACTGATCCAGGAGTCTCTTAAAAGACCCTATCGTATCCGCCTCCACCAGCACTGCCGGCAGCCCATTCCACATATTCACCACTCTCTGAGTAAAAAACTTACCCCTGACATCTCTTCTGTACCTATTTCCAAGCACCTTAAAACTATGCCCTCTCGTGCTAGCCATTTCAGCCCTGGGGAAAAGCCTCTGACTATCCACACAATCAATGCCTTTCATCATCTTGTACACCCCTATCAGGTCACCTCTCAACATCCGTCGCTCCAACGAAAAAAGACCCAGTTTACTCAACCTATTCTCATAAGGCATGCTCCCCAATTTAAACAAAGGAAATTACAAATTAGACATTGGAAAAGAAATCCATCATTACCAGAAAGTGGGAAGGTAGAGCTAAATATTATTTTATCTGGAACTCCAGACTATAGTGTTGGCAATCTTTCATGTCTTAAAGACAAGATAAACAGGGGCACAAAGTAAACCTATTATTGAACATACCATATTGAACATACCAATTACGACTGAATGAGTAATGTGGAACTATGCAACAACAGTTCCATTAACCTAAAAAAGGAAAAATGGCAATGAAAAATAATAAAGTAACAACCAAGAGTTTAATAGAGGTCAATTTTGGAAAATATGATTCCATTACAGTCTGAGACTGTGTCATATAATTCACTATGACTTTCAATATAATAGAAAATTAGAGATCAAGATATAGGATTAAGGGATAAACTGGGACAAATTCAAGACAGGATCAAGTTTAACAGCACAAGACGAATGTGAATGGTAGTTTACAAGGTAAATGGACTAAGAATAATTTCCCAATAATAATCTCCCAACAAAGATGACAACTGTGACTTTGCAAACTTGATTACAATGCCTGGAAAAAGAGGGAACTGTTTTTAATCTGAACTACTATTGTGCCTCAGAGGGATGCTGTAAAATCAGCAGTTTGGTGGGAACAAAGTGGTTGAGAAATAGCACAACAGCCAATTAGATAGCATCAATTTCACTAACATAATCTACCAAACCTTTGCATTGATGATAGATTGAAAGGGCAGGAAAAGGGGCTTATGGCAATGCTTAACAGCTTCTGAAAACCATGATTATGTCTCTCTCATGCACTCTGCAACCAAGCAACATTTATTCTAACCTACGCAACACACCCAAAATACTGCAGCAACTCAGGTAGCCAAGCAGCATCCACAAAAAATAAGAATAAACAGTTGATGTTTCAAGCTAAAGCCCTTCATCAGGACTGGAAAAAAGATGGGAGGTCAAGTGAGGTAACAACAAAGTCAGTAATACAAAGGTAAATAGCAGGCTCTGTTGGCAAAAAATTTAAATCAAATCATTAGAAAGTGACATAGAATCAGAAGATGCATAATCCTTGTGGGTAGAGTGAAGAAAATACACGGGTAAAAAAGATCCTGACGGGAGTTATAAACAGGCCTCTGAACAGTAGCCAGGATGTGGGGTACAAATGATAATGGGAGATATAAAAGGCATGTATAAACGGCAACAAAACAATGGTCATGGGGGATTTCAGTATGCTGGTAGATTGGAAAAAAAATCACATTGATGCTGGATCCCAAGAGAAGGAATTTGAAGTATGCCTACGAGCTGGCTTTCTTGAGCAGCCTGTGGTTGAGTTCACTAGGGAAAAGGCTATTCTGGATTGAGTGCTGTTTTAATGAACCAAATTTGACTAGGGAGCAAGCTTAAAGTAAAGAAATCCTGAGGATGCAGTCACCATAATATGATAGAATTCATTCTGCAGTTTGAGAGGGAAAAGCTAAAATCAGATGTATCAGTATTAAACTGGAGTAAAGGGAATTAGAGGCATGAGAGAGTACCTGGCCAAATTTGAAGGGGAGGACACACTAGCAAGGATTACAGCAGAACAGCAATGGCTGGAGTTTCTGGGAGTAATGGGAAGGTGCAGGATCAGTTCATCCCAAAGGAATGGCATTGTAAAGGGAGGATGCTAGAAATCCAGAGCAACACGCACAAAATGCTGGAGGAACTCAGTAGGTCAAGCAGCATCTATGGAAATTAATACACAGGCAACTGCAAATGCAACAAGGAGAGAAAAGATGAAATATGAAGGCAAGTTCACAGAAAGTTTTTCTCAGATACATAAAGACTAAAAGAGATGCAAGAGTGAATATCTAACCACTAGAAAAAGATGCTGAAGAAGCAATAGTCAGGTAGTAGTTTTTTGGCAGCACACTTAGTTGCAGGGACCAACCAAAATGTAGTATTGTATTTTTTTTAAACATATTTTTAGTGATCGTAAGACCGTGCTGGACTTTAAGTTCAGTACTGCAGGTATACCCCATCAGCAAATTGCTCATTGGCAGAGAAACTGAAGGAGCAGCACTTGGTCGATCGTACTACTGTCTGCTTCAGAAAGGCATCGGAAGAGTCGGTGCACAAAGGCGATGTGCAATCTAACACAAACACGAGGAATTCTGCAGATGCTGGAAATTCAAGCAACATGCATCAAAATTGCTGGTGAACGCAGCAGGCCAGGCAGCATCTCTAGGAAGAGGTACAGTCGACATTTCAGGCCAAAACCTGACAAAGGGTCTCGGCCTGAAACGTCGACTGTACCTCTTCCTAGAGATGCTGCCTGGCCTGCTGCGTTCACCAGCAACTTAGATGTGCGTTGCGTGCAATCTAGCAGTCAGTGATCGTCTTATTTGCTTTTCTTGTGATCACGAAACTCTGTTGGACATTGTTAATATGGAATGCCTCAAGTCCGATTCACTGATTTATTGGTGAATGGCAGGGATGCTGTGTGGCCTTGGTCATAGTTTACAGCCACCCGGAAGAGAGGCATTGGAGTCAGCGTGCACCAAACTGCCAAGAGAAAATGGCGTCCAAGCTGGAGTCAATGCTGCCCCCCAAGAGTTCACTTGGCAGATGCCAAGCTTTATTGTGTTCGATTGCACACTGCTGCAACATTCATGCACTCAGTGTCTTGGACTATGTTTTTGTGTCACCATAATTTTACTGATATCTTATATGTGGTATATGTGCCTTGTGCTGTGTGTGACTTGATCCCATAGTAACACTGATTTGTTTGGCTATATTCATGTATGCCTGAATGACAATTAAACTTGAATTTGAGCCTGACAAAGAAACGGCAGATGAACGCTAAGTATTTTGCACCAGTCTTCATTGCTGAAGACTCCAGCAGTACACCAGAAATTTGAGTGTCGGTGCAGAAGTGTGCATAATCACTTTACTAGAAGATGCTTCAGAAGCTGAAAAGTCTGAAGGTAGATATATCACCTGTACCAGATGGACTGCGGCCTAAGGTTCTAAAGGACGCAGTTGAAGAGATTGTGGATCCACTAGGAGGAATCTTTCATGAATCACTAGGTTCTGGAATGGTTCCAGAGATCGGAAAAGTGCAAATGTTACTTCACTCTTTAAGGGAGGAAGTCAAAAAACAGGAAATCATAGGCCAGTTAGCCTGACTTCAGTGGTTGGAAAGATGTTCGAATCCATCCTTAAGTATGTAGTTTTGGGGCACTTGATAAAATAGGCCAAAGTCAGCATGGTTTTCTATAGGGGAAATCATGCCTGACAAATCTGTTGGAATTCTTTGAGAATATTACAGGCAGGATAGACAAAGGAGAGTCAGTGGATGTTGCTTATTTGAATTTTCAGAAGGCCTTTGAAAAGATGCTCTACTGGAGGCTGCTTAACAAAATAAGAGCCCATGATATTATGGCAAAGGCACTAGAACTTTGGCTGACTGGTAGTAGCCAAAGAGTGGAAATAAATGGGCCCTTTTCTGGTTGTCTGTCGGTGATTAGTGGTGTGCTGCAGGAGTCTGTATTGGGACCACCTCTTTTCAAGTTGTATGTCAATGATGGATAAAGGAATTGATAGCTTTGTGGCCAAGTTTGCAGATGATATGAAGGTAGGGGAAAGGGCAGGTAGTGTTGAGAATGCATGGTGTCTGCAGAAGGACTTAAACAGATTTGAAGAATGAGCAAAGCAGCAGCAGATAGAATATAGTGTAGGGAGGTACATGGTCATGCTCTTTGGTAGAAGGAATAAAGGTGTGGATTATTTTGCAAATGGGAGAAAATTCAAAAATCAAAGGTGCTGAGGGACTTGGAATTCCTCATGCAGGATTCCCTAAAGGTTAAGTTGCAGATTGAGTAGGTGGTAAGGAAGTAAAATACAATCTTAGCATTAATTTCAAGACTAGAATACAAAAACAAGGATGTAATGCTGAGGCTTTATACGGCATTGATCAGGCTGCACTGAGTACTGAGAGCAGTTTTGGGTCCCTTATCTAAGAAAGGATATGCTGGCACCAGAGAGCTTCCAGAAGAGATTGCAGGAATGAGAGGGTTAATGTATGAGGAGCATTTGATGGCTGTGGGCCTATACTTGCTGGTGTTTAGAAGAAAGGGGGGGGAGGAGTGGAAATCAAAATCTATTGAATATTGAAAGGTTTGAATAGAGTCGATGTGGAGAGGATGTTTCCTGTAAAAGGTGAGTTAAGGACCATAGGACACAGCCTCAGAATAGAAGAACATTCCTTTATAACAGAATTGAGGAGGAATTTTTAGTCAGAGGATGATGAATCTGTGGAATTCATTGCCACAAATGGCTATGGCAGCCAAGTCACTGGTCTATTTATAGCAGAGGCTGATAGATTCTTGATTAGTATGAGAGTCAAAGGTATGAGGAGAAAGCAGGGAAATTGTGGTTGAGAGGGATAATAATTAATGGAGTAGACTCAATGGGTCAATTGGATCAATTCTGCTCATATGTTTTACGGTCTAAGACAGTTCGACAGGTACAAGAAAAAGTTTAGAAAATTGTACGCCAAATTCATGGCAAATGGGACTAAATTGGTCAGCATGGACCAGCTCGGCCTACTCTATGACTTGTACATCCAGGCTCTTTCTCAAATTTACCCACCAATAAATGGCAAGATTTAATGTAACAAACTCTTGATGCAAAAAAACCAACATTTTTTTTTAAATCACTAAATGTGCCATATTTTATTTATAAAGAAATAACTTCTCTATTATTCATATTCATTTATATATTTATCACATGCACATTGAAACATACAGTGTAATATGTCCTTTGAATTACCAACAAATACAACTCAAGGATGTGCTGGGAGTAGCCCACAAGTATCGGCACACAATTTGGCGCTAACTTAACATGCCCACCTTGTTCAGTAGAACAAGCAACAGTAAAACAAGCTTCCTGCCTCTCTCCCACAGACAGCCAGGCTGCTAACCCCAGGACCCCCAGACATCAGACCACCAACTTCAGTATTGGATTTGTAACCCTGCAGACCCAGGGCTTCTGCCATTGGACCTTAGCTTCCTAAATAGCAGACTTCAGTCTTTACTCTTCAATCTTCAGTATGGACCCAGGACTCTGGCGATGGGACCCTGAATATCATGCCTCAAATTCTGGGCTCACTGACTCGTCGTCCTACAGGCCTCATCCTTAGTGGCTTTCATCAGTGGACCAGAGTCCTTGATCACTAACTTCCCTCCAAATACCTGTTCCTAATCCCTACCCTGACCCCTAACATCTACCTCTGTCCCCAAAATCATATCAATGAACCCAATAATAAAGCCTCAGCCATGGCAGCAACAGAGACTGCAGCTCAGTGCCATCTCAAACAGAGATTAATATTCTGTAATTTTATGTGTTACCAATATAGAAGAATTTCTTTTCATAACTGCCTTCAAAGTTACAGGACAATTAAGTACTTGAAATATAGATATTGACCAAATACACAAGGAACAATATATGCAGAGAATATACCACAAACATTAATGAGTAACCAATTGTAGACGTTTATTATCCCCTTTCTCGATTAAATGAAAAAATATAGCCCACAAAAATAAACTTATGGAACAAGAATAGGTCATGTATTTCAATGCTGGGAAAAGCTAATCTAGTTCAACTACTCCCCCATCCACTTATGATTTGGAATGTTTCTGAGAACAAGTGGTAGGTTTCTGCCTCTGCCATATTTTCAAGTATTAAGTTTTGAGCTCCCATTAGTTTTTGGATGAATTATTTTTTTCCTTTTCTCCCTTCTACAAATCATCTTAAATCTCGTAATTAATAATAAAAACATTAGATGCTGGAAATCTGAAATAAAATACAAAATGCTGGCAATGTATTGAAGGGCAGCATTTGAGAAAATCTTTTCCAATAGTCAGATCAAGCACCCCCCAGTCAGCTGCTGAATGTATTCAAATATTTCTGATATTGTTTTTGTCTGATATCTACCTTTTTGCTTACCTTACCAAATCCTTATATTCTTGTTTTGATTAAATCTCACCTCAACTCGTTTCAAAGGGCAACAAATCAAACTTTGGCCCCATGCCTCAAAATTAAAACTACTTAATCTCATTAGTCTCCAAGGCATTTTTGAATGCTTTATTATTTCCATCATACAGTGACCAGAACTCTTGTACTCTTGCTGCGTTTTAAGCAGTTGTAAATAAAAGTTTAGATCCATGTATGCATCATGTTTCCCTGAACATTTTGTGCTTGGATTGGACACACCCATACTGCTTGCTTATTTCAAAAGTAGCATATGGCCCATTACATCACCAGATTAGTGAGGGAGTGAGGCGGGGGAGGAGGCTAAAAAAATGTCATCAGACAAAATTCCAGGCCTCCAGACAGCCCAAATACACCTGTCTCCAGTAAAGGGTGGGGTGAACATCGAAACGACCATCAACTAGGAATTATATTACTACCAAGTCATGTCCATTTTGTTGAATGAAACTTCATCACCCACCCTTAGACAAACCAAACAGCATTAAAACATTTGAAATAACAAATATACCAATGTACAGGTAGATTTAGAAATATAACTGCCCACACATACTCCCCAAGCTAAGCATTCCTTATAGTTTGCTAATAGCATAGAATCCACCTCTACTGGTTGATTATTACCTGCACAAACAATGAATTTTGTTCCTATATTTTCAAGCAACTGGAGTCTGCCGTACAATTTTGATGATCCGCGCAGGTTATAATGTTTAAGATTCAAAAATGTTTAAGATTTTAAATGCCAATAGAACCTAGTGAAATTGTAAATTTATCTCCTTCTATAGCTATTCTTCAAAATATTTCTTCTCGCACGTTGCCAAAATTGTAAATTAGGCATTTAACTGATTTCCCAAAACATCATGAACTTTTTTTTTACAATGGACGTCAGTTTCAGGAAGCTTCAATCCCGGGAGTAAATGAGGTGGTAGCACACATAACTGAGTACAAACAATGCGACCCCACAGGTTCACAACAATGAGAAAATAGTTCACCATACTTGTCCCAACTTGCAGTTATCACGACATAAAGACGTATTTGCGGAGTAGATTGTTTTCGAACTGACTTCTTTCCCCTGAAAGAGGCTCAAAAGTCTACAGCAAAACTTTTTTGAAGAAAAACTATTTTTAATCACTGCGCTAACTAGCCATTTAGACATTCCAGAAATACTTTAAATTAATAGTTCTGGAACGGAAGGGTGGAAGAGACTTTAGATGTGTGTTCGGATTACATGCGTAGGGGCCGAAAGCAGCCGGATCGCGGGCGTTGCCTTCCGAGGAAAGGGCCAGGCCCGATCCCCTCCGTCTCCGGTGTCCCGACAACAATAACAAGGAAGACGCGGCCTAACGTTGGCAGCCGGGGGGCCCGGAGTCGTCGGGTTCCTCCCAAAACCGCGGGCGGAAGAGAAATTAAAATCTGTGCAGCTGCCCGACCGCAAAAAGGAAACTCTCCAGCTCATTGAAACCAAATCCCGAAGAGCGGGGCTCGAGGCGTCCCGAGCCGCTGGGCGGCCATTTAAACTTCCAAAGAGTTCCAAACGGAACTTTCCGCTGGTCGCGGTGACGCGCGAGCCTCCGGCCCGGCCCGGTCCGGACTGGCGGCGCCAACTCCCCTCCCTCACCTCAGCAGCACTTACTTGGTTCAAGTTTTAGGCTGCCCGCCCCTTTCCAAGTGCTCCGATGAACTCCTCGCCGCTGATTTCCTCCTCTTCCGACACTAGTTTAGCAGCCGAGTGAGCTGACGAGGGAGGGGGTGGTTGCAAGCGCTTCCGAGTAAAGTGGCCGCACCAAAGGCGGCGGTCGGAAATGCGGAGCAGGCAAGCAAATCGGGCAGACCCCACTCCCTTTTTTTTCCTCCCCGAGTTCGGGCGGCGAGACGCTGATCAGACTGTGAGGTGGGCGCCGGGTGAACAGCGGCGACAACAGGGAGGGTAGCGCAGAACTAGGAAGAGTTGGAGCGGATCTCAGCGCCACACCCAGAGCAGCTATGTCATGGAGTCAGGTCAGGTGTGCGCGGCCACAGAGCAGCAGGGGAACACACACCAAGCGTTTCGGCACCCTGTCAACGGCCAGATGTTACTTCTTAAAACCCACGGCTCTTACAGCCCAGTCCCCCACCCCACACCCTTAAATTCCACTTCAGTTTTGACTTTTTTTTTATTCCTAGACTTTACACTGCATGGCTTATGATAAACAACCAAGTGCAAATTGCACCTTCATTCCCTCGCTTCATGGCCTATGGCCGTTGAACAGTCAAAACTGGACTTTCTACATTTGAGAGAGAGTGAGACAGAAGAGAAAATTATTGGTAAAACTAATCAAACTATTCTTCGTGCTGCAAACTCCGATATACTCCCAATACTGAACACGGGAGCAGGATTGTAAACTAAACTGGATTCTTTTTGAAAGGAAACTGAAGAGAATGGGATTTTTTTCTAGGAAGACTTATTAAATACAGTATACTTTTTACAGTTAGTTTTTAAATTTGTATACTGTAACTAAAACCTCTCAATTTCATAAATTGTATATTAATGTTGGGGGGAGGTGCTCAGATATTCTGTACCATTGCCTATCACAAAGATTTTGTGACATGGTAATTCAAGCTTAGATAAAAGCGTACTGTTAAGACACCATTTTCCTACTCTGGCTTTCTTCACAGAAATGAACAGATCTGTAGGAAGTTTCACACTATATATTTCAGCAAAAACACACAGCAGTTGGCCACATAATTATAAAAGTGGGATCAACCAAATAGTAGGTTATGTTTGTTGCCCTCCTTTTAATGAACAAAATACTCCTACATAAACATACCATCTCAAAGTGTTCCATTTTGGCAAAACCTCCCAATCATGTACCTACACTTGCACTTCTGCTTTCCCTGCTGAAAAGCACCAGCATATTTATCTGAGAATTGTGCCACTTAAGTGGTTGCTTTTTACAAAACAATCTGAGTGATCTTTTCAGTCTGATCTGCTGTTCTACTTACAAGGTAGGCATGACATCTTTCTGCTGTAATTGGTTTATTATTGTCACATACTGAGATACAGTGAAAAACTTTGCATGCCATCCAGAGATCTCAAAACATAATTACATCAAGGTAGTGTAGTACAAAGGGGAAAAAAACTAACAATGTAGAGTTACAGCTACAGGGAGAGTGCTGTAGTGTTACATTTACAGAGAAGAGGTCATGCAGGAAGATAATAAGGTACAAGGAATATAATGAGGTATATCATGAGGTCAAGAGTTCATCTTTAATGTACAAGAGGACCATTCAGGAGTTTAATAACAGCAGGATAGAAGCTGTCCTTTAGCCTAGTACTGTGTGTTTTCATGCTTTTGTGCCTTCTACCTGATGGAAGGAGGAAAACCAGAGAATATCCAGGTTGGATGGAGCCTTCGATTGTTTTGGCTGCTTTCCCAAAGTTGCAGAAAGTGTAGGTAGTCCATGGAAGGGCAACAGGTTTTTGTGATAGACATGAGTTGTGTCCACAACACTCCAATTTGATTTGCTCTTGGGTAGAACAGTTGCCATGTATATCATCTCTTAATTCTTTGGGCTGATCTCCTTCAGAAAATATCTCCCAAACATTCAGAGCACTTGTCTCTTGTTAATTGTACTACCTTAGTATGGATGACATTAGGGAGAATCACTTGCTGCTCCCAAATCTGGTTGATTTGCACCAACATCATGGCTGTTGGGATTCTTTACTCAGAATTATCACCTTTGGAGCCAGCTACTTTGTTTTTAAAATGGTATTCTGAATCTGAGCATGACTGCTTCTCTACATGGCTCATCTCATTCACTCCATGCTTTACCCAAACATTTCTTTATCAGATGCTCATGTTGTCATCAATTATACCATTCTTACAATATCAGAATAATCTTGCCATTGCTCTGCCCTGTTTTTAATGATTTTTAAGATCACATTGTACACATTCCTTTCCACCCCGACTTGCCCATATGCAAAGTAAGTTTATTATCAAAGTGCGTACATGTCACCATATACTACCCTGACATTCATTTTCTTGTGAGTATTCAGATAAGTACAAAGAAACATAGTAGAGTCAATGAAAAACCACACACAACAAAGACAGATAAACAACCAATATGCAAAAGACAACAAACTGCAAATATCAGAGATTTAAGAAAACTAAATAAGCAATAAATATCGAGAACATGAATTGTAGAGTTATTGAAAGTGAGCCCATAGGTTGTGGAATCAGTTCAGCACTGGAGTGAGTGAAGATGAGGGAAGTTATCCCCTCTAATTCAAGAGCCTGATTGGGGAGAAATTACTGAACCTAATAGTGTGGGTTCTGAGGCTTCTGTACCTCTTTCCTGATAACAGCAGTGAGAAAGGAGCATGGCCTAGATGGTGGAGTTCTTTGACGATGGATGCTGTTCTTCTGCAACAGTGCTTCTTGTAGAT
This sequence comes from Mobula hypostoma, assembly GCF_963921235.1. Classification (NCBI taxonomy): domain Eukaryota; kingdom Metazoa; phylum Chordata; class Chondrichthyes; order Myliobatiformes; family Myliobatidae; genus Mobula; species Mobula hypostoma. The sequence continues at coordinate 68,973,960 of NC_086103.1, read as the reverse complement.
GTGCTCAGTGGTGGGAAGGGCTTTATCCATGATGGACTGGGCTACTTTTTATTGGCTTGAACTAGGCTTTTCCATTCAAGAGCAATGGTGTATCCATACTCTCCACCACACATCTACATAAGTTTGTCAAAGTTTTAGATGACATTCTGAATTTTTGCAAACGTCTAAGAAAGTAGAAGCATTGCTGTGCCTTCTTTGTAATGGCAATTACATGCCAGATCCCCTGCAATGATAACACCGAAGAATTTAAAGTTGTTGACCCTCCCCACCATTAACCTTTTGTTGAGTTGCCTTATGGACCTCCAGTTTCCTCCTCCTCTAGTCAATAATCAGCTCTTCGGTTTTGCTGACATTGATGGAGAAGTTGATGTTGTGGCACCATTCAGCCAGATTGTCACTCTCCCTCCTATACGCTGATTCGTCACCACCTTTTATTCGGCCAACGACAGTGGTGTTATCAGTAAACTTAAATATAGCATTGGAGCTGTACTTAGCCTCGCGGTCATTAGTATAAAGCAAGGAATGTTTTTGCAGCTACTCATATTGCTTTATACATGAGAGCAACATTAGCATACTTCCAAAGTTGCATTTTGTCTCCCTTTTCACTGAATGCACTTTCTCCTGTTGTCTATTTTCAGCCTGGCTTTGTGTAACTGCATATTTGAATACTTGTACAAAATTGACTGTCCAGCAATGTAGCCTTCATTCAAGATGAATTCCCAGATCCTATGTATAATCAACAAATCCTTCAAACCTCCAACTTCCTGCTAATAATCTTAAGTTGGTTAAGAAGCATTAAAAGACCTTCCCTGTACCTCTCTTGAGTATAAAGAACCAGTAACGATCATCCGTATCTGGGCAAGTTGTAATGTGCTTTAATGCAATGCATCTAATGCATTCTCCTGGGTCTCAGAAGAGAGCTTAAATGGTACAATTTCCTCTTCTTGTAACTAATGAAACACTTTCAACTTCTCCAGTTTTATCTCCTATGGCCAGCTCAGTTTACAATATGAACTCTTCCATGTAATGTCTCATTCTTCAGACAAATTACTTTCCAGGAAATCAAGTGGCTCAGCTGGTTGTATTTAGTAATGTTCTCTCTTAATTGAATTATTGACCGCAAGTCTCTTGATGCATATCACATGTTGCCTCGGCATAGAGGTATCATACCTGGCATTTGATACTGCTTTGCGAATCAGACAAGGTTTCTAAATTTACTGATCTCAAAAATGCTGGCTGATTAAATCCCAAGAAAATTAGTTACCTTTGATCAACAATAAGTGTACTTCTAAATAAAATACAAGTGTAAACTTGACAAGGTAAAATTTTCTCACTGTGACATACTCTAGAGATAGACTGACTTTTAGCAAGGTCAACTGTCTTTCTAAAGTACTGAGCACTGGTCACGTGAAGCAATTCTTAAAGAGGTACCAACCACTGTATTAGAGTATTACATGTGAAGTTACGACAGATAATTTAAAAACATTAAGGCATTCACTATTGTAAGATAACCATATACAAAGATCTAATAAATTTCATGACTATCTAATTATAATTTTGAGATTACTGTACTTCACTTTAAAATTAGTGCATGCAAATACTGCTACTTGGCTTTTTCCATTTTCTTTGAAACATGCCAATAATAGGCAATGCTTCTAAACAAAGTAGTAGTTCTGATTCACAAGTAATCAGATTCAATGTGATGTGCATAGGCTTTGTTGTTTAATACTGCCTATTGTGAACCTGAATCATTGGGATAAAATATTTCCTTTCGAATTTACGACAATTTGCCTTAATTTAGAGCTTCTACTTGGCTCTTTCCCACCCTCCATCTTCCACCTTCCCTAAATAAAGACCCTAAAAGCATAAATATTTAGTTCTCAGTCAAAATGACTAATCTTAATCAAAATTGTGAAGTATTTACATGAGTTGGAATGTCTCTCAGGTCTTTCACCAGTGATTTCTGGAAAATAACTACATATGGATATTGCAATATCCGAAGATTTATGCTTGATCCACAAATCAATAATTGACTTCTACTTTAATGTCTTTACAATCAATATTGGTAAGAAGAGCATTTTTTTGCTGTTGTACAATCTCTCCTGCCCCACTCCTGAATACATTGGCTTATGCTGGGATATATCTCTGTTTTGAAGGTTGAATTATTTGTGTATGAGTGCTTTTTATTTGCTTATTGTTTGGCAATATTGAGACAAAAAAATTGGGCAAATTCAGCCATTTTCTAGGTCTATAATAAACTGAATAGGTCTATAATAAACTGCATTAGCAATAAAAATACCTGCTTATTCTAAATGATTCATGGACATTTAATGTATAGTATTCTGGGTTGTTCCTTTGTAATGCCACCTACCAACTCCACTCACCCCCATGTTACCTTTGTAACAACACTGGGTATAGGTTTCTATTACATTTAAAAATACATGTGATTGATTTGTGACCGCTTAACAATAATACACGTTTTTGAAAGCCATGCTCTTAAAACAATGTACTTAGTTGACAGTACAAAATTATTGTCAAATCAATATTTCATTGGGATAAGTAAAAACTTAATTTTTGCTAGGTAGACATTGATGGATGATTTACTTTTCCCCTAGTTAATATAAATCAAAACTGAACAACATAAGTCCTAAATATGCTATAGACATTGTCTGGGACATCTCATAACTGGGAATTCTCAAATTACAATAATTCTGGTTAGTAACTATTTAAAAATGGGATATGATGTGAACAACACTGCATCTTATTCATAGAAATGCTTTCCCAGCCTTTGTTGTTGGATAAACAATAGAATCAGGAATTTTAGTTAAAAGAAATCAACATATATATTTTTTAGGATCAGGAGAATACAAAGTAAAAGGAAGACTCTCCATCTACACTGTCCATACTAGTTCATTTTAAACATTTCTCCAATTTTCCTTTCCTTGCTTTCTCTTAAGCAAATTTTTATAATGTGTGCTAATTTTATGGTATTTTTCAATTTGCACACATAATCTACAAATAACCGCATACTTAAAGCAGTTATTAAAGGTTTTGTAATTTACTAGTATTGATATTTTATCATAATACACAGATTTCTCTCCAAATTCAAAGTAGCTTTAGGAAAATGGTGGACATTTCTAGTTTTACTAATAGAACAATTGACCCATTTTCAGTCTAGCGCTGTATTTTTTGCTTATGCAACTGGAAAAATGGGCCAGAAAATGGCAGATGGAATTTAATACAGACAAGTGTGAGGTGTTGCATTTTGGAAGGACAAATCAAGGTAGGACATACACAGTAAATTGTAGGGCACTGAGGAGTGCAGAGGAACAAAGAGATCTGGGAGTTCAGATATATAATTCCCTTAAAGTGGCGTCACAGGTAGACAGGTTTGTAAAGAAGGCTTTTGGCATCCTGGCATTCATAAATCAAAGTATTGAGTATAGGAGTTGGAATGTTATGGGGAGGTTGAATAAGACATTGGTAAGGCCAAATTTGGAGTATTGTGTACAGTTCTGGTCACCTAACTATAGGAAGGATATCAGTAAGGTTGAAAGAGTGCAGAGAAGATTTACCAGGATGTTTCCGGGTCTTCAGGAGTTGAGTTACAGGGAAAGATTAAACAGGTTAAGACTTTATTCATTGGGGCATAGAAGAATGAGGGGAGATTTAATAGAGGTTTACAAAATTATGAGGGGTATAGACAGAGTAAATGTGAATAGGCTCTTTCCACTTAGATTAGGAGAGATAAATACGAGAGGACATGGCTTTAGGGTGAAAGGCGAAAGGTTTAAGGGGAACATTAGGGGGAACTTCTTCACTCAGAGAGTGGTGGGAGTGTGGAACGAGCTGCCATCTGACGTGGTAAATGCGGGCTCACTCTTAAGTTTTAAGAATAAATTGGATAGGTACATGGATGGGAGAAGTCTGGACATTATGGACTGGGTGCAGGTCAATGGGACGAGCGGAATAATGTTTCGGCACAGACTAGAAGGGCCGAATGGCCTGTTTTCTGTGCTGTAGTGTTCTATGGTTCAATATTAAGGGGTGATGGAGGGGAAGTCAGCTAAGAATCAGATTTGGTTGGTTGGGTTTTGAATAAAGCCCAGGTTGGGTAAAAACATCACATTCCCTTTCCTAACAAACAACCGTGAGTAATGAACCGGATATTTTCACAGTTGTCACTATCGCCCTGTTACTTTTTAATTGCAGAGTTGATATATTGAATCACAAACAACTACTGTGAGATTTGAACTTCAGTTTATTAGTCTAAGCCTGGAGTTCAATGTATAATATGATGCAGCTTTTGAACCCATAAAATTGTCCCATACCTTTATGAAAATGAAAAAAACTGCAACAACTGAAAATCTGAAATAAAAACATCAATGCAGGAAACACTCAGCAAGCTGGGCAGAGTCAATTGAAGAGAAAGAGAATATTGTTTCAGTCCTGAGACTCATGGTCATTCCTTGAATTAATTTTTCTTTTTGTCCATTATCTCACAATCAATAGCAGGATTTGAAAGACAATGGTAAAAATACCATTACCCAAATTCCTATGGACGATAACCTACACTTAATGACGTGTATTTCAGTATTGATTTTCAGCCACTAGAGTTGATATGGCAGTTAGAGAAAGACTATGATTCTTTGCATGTTTTATCTGTTGCTAAGAGCAGAAGGCCAGGCAATATTATCAGAAAGAGAAACGAGCCAATATCACAGATGGAAGGCTGGCAGGAATGTCTAGCTCTCATACAGTTAGAAATAAAGAGTGAGTTACTTAGAATTGAAGAACTCAGTAGAGTCTAATATGTCCAGACAGATGAAGTATTGTTCTTCTCACTTGTGTTAGACTGTGTTGTAACCGTGCAGGTGGCCACAGACAGATGGTTCAGAATGGGTATGTGATAGAAAATTAAAGTGGCAGGCAGCCAGAAGCTCAGAGTCACTCCATGAACTGACCTTCAAAATGGTCACTCAATATGTCTATTTGGTTTCTCCAACTTTAATTCATTTTGTCTCACTGTATCAGAGAGGCTCCCTTTGTCTAGCCAGCCTTCTGCAACTAAAAACTAAATTATTTTCTCGTTCCAAGTTCTGATGAAGGTTATCAAACCTGAAATGTTGGCTCTTTTTCCCTTTACACATACTGCCTGAGGCATTTCCAAATTTTCTATATTAGATTTACAATATCTGAAATCTTTTTCATTTCTGCCTTTTACTATGACTTGCCTCAAGTCATACTGACCTCTATAATAGAACAATCTGCATTCTGCATCCAGTTATTGCTTTTCTCTTACACTTTTTTGATATATATATGTGATGAAATAATCTGTATGGATGGGATCCAAAACAAAGTTTTTCACTGTACCTTGGTACATGTGATATTACTAAAACAATTTACCAATATTATCTGGTTATCTACTGCCCTAAAAATAGATTACACACACCTTGTATTTCATTTGCAAATACTGACTACAACCTACCACCAAATTATGTGCAGTAACAGTTTGGGATTGTGAAACTATACAAGTGTACTCTTGCCACTTCCTAGCTGGAGAACACTTCCTGAGCCAAAATGAAAAAGAGGTATAGATAAATTTGTCAGATAGAAGAAATTTGCTCATGTCATCTGCTGATTGTAAATAACAATACAAATTGGGAGGAATGTGGGATATGAAGGATTTGATGAGGACACCACCTTTGGTGGTTTCAGTCCTCTAGCTGGTTACAGCTTCAAAAACAGGACCCCTAAAATCACAAAAATTTCCTCTCCTAAATGGAATGAAATAGTCTTCAGATTACTTCCCTTAGTACCTAGTGTCTGAAGTTAAGGAAAATATTGAACAAGCAAATGCAGATTAGAGCTGAAACTCATTCCAGTGCTGTGATCTCAACTTAAGCCCGAAGTGAACTTCCTGGATTCTCTCAAAATCAAGACACTGGAAATCCTTAAAACAAGATTTCTCAGCTGTTAGCTTCTGTTTGCTTGTTAAGTTTATTTGGCTGTAACATTAGCTACACAGAAGCTATACTTCTGAAGGTAGTACCGTTAGTAACCCATTGTAATCGCACTTTGATAGATTAGTTGTTGAATATCCTGCAGGGTATCATTAGTTAAGAGTGAATGAACTTGCTTGGCTGAAGGAGCTACATACAAAAAAACTGAACTGATAGATTTCATGGGAGGACAGGAATGAATGGCATGCAATTGCTGACATTGTTGGCCTGATTTGGCTCAACTCCATGGAAATCTGTGCTTTATTATGTGTTGTATGCAATTATCACTAAACTGCACACTTCAGTTCTAAGAAAAATGAGATACAGCTTTTAGAGAAACATTAGCAGCTCCCCTTGCAGATTCTGAAATATGGTATTAATGAAGAAAAGACTAATTCCTGCATTTATATGAAGTAATATTTTAACTTTGCAAAGCTTACTAAACTTTCATTCTTAAAACCAGAAATTTCTGACCTGGGAGTAAGTTATTCAGTCCATATGTTAAAGCAAATTGAATAAAATCATTGCTCAGACTAACTCCACTTCCCCAGTTCTCAATCCATAGTCCCATAAACTATAAATAAGTTATCTTTTGATGTGATTTTCTTCCTCCACCGCTCAAGACCCTACCACTTCTGGATTTAAAAAAAATTCTTAAATGTCCTTTTAATCTTTTTTCTAATTATATAATTTCCATATGTTTAGGTTATTTCATTCACAAGTTCCTGCTGAAATTTTTCAAGCTTACTTGCCAAGTATATCTCATTCTCATACAGCAAATTATTTTCTAATTATGACAAATTACTATCAAAGTTATAAATAAAATCAATTATCATTTTATACAAGTACACTTGCCAAATTTTGTGCTGCAAGTTGTTTTGACAAAAGGATAGTTTCCTACAAGTTACTGAGCTCAGCAACTCAGTGGTGAAGCCATCACTGCCCTAAATTCAGATTGAATAAATGGAACAAGAGCACAAACTAATACTTCTGTGATGTAGCTAAAAATTAATATGGCGAAATCAAGAAAATATGTAGATACTACTGAAGTAGATGTTACTATTGGTATAGTAGAACAGAAGTAGGAATATGTCATCAACCTTATTTAGCCTTTATAACATCATTGTTGTTCTTTTACTTCAGCTTCAGCTGCTTGGTCCAAATTTATCTCTCCAGATCTATTGATCACATTAAATATACTCACAACTAAGTGCCATAATTCCATTAAAGTAGATTATTCCAAAGATTTAAAATGTTTTACACTTGCTTATTTTAGTCTTAAATTGTTAAGCCTTCATTCTGTGACTATAGCCCATAAAGTCCAGGCATTCCTTCTAATTAAGAGAAACTGCCGCAGAGCAAATGTGAGACTGCAATTTATAGAGATTACATTACTGTACTAATGAACAGCAGACAAGAGGTCAAATTGCATGTAAGTGCAATTCCCATCATATCAACTGGGGAATTTCAACTCAGTTAATTAAAGCAATGGAGAATAAAAATACTTGGAACCGTAATGGTGACTATGATAAAATTTTCAGTCACAAAAAACATGGAACAAATCTAATCCAGCTGATAAGATCCACAAGACTTTTTTCAATCATCAATGTGATGGAAAATGTTATTATCAAAATTGCCTACACATTGAGCCAGCTCATTGATGTTGGGCTTAGGTACTTGGTAGACTACTGTGCTCCAGGCCTTAATGCATGATAAACAAAAAGGGAGCTGAGTTCAAGAGGTGAGGCAAGAACATTAAGGCATTTATTATCAAGGACTTAATTGCATGAAGACTTATATTAGGGAGCCCAAGCCAAAACTGAAAACAGTAGGAATCAGGGAAAAAAGAAATTTAGAGACTGCAGATTCTGGAATCCAGAGAACAGAAAATGCTCTAGAAGAAGTCAGTGGGCCAGGCGGCATCTATAGAGGGAAATGGACAGTCGATGTTTTGAGCCAGGACCCTTCATCTGGACAGATAAGGGGTCTTGACCCAGTCATCAACAATACATAAATGCTGCCTGACTCACTGAATTCCTCCAGTACCTTTTGTGTTATCTAGAAAAACAATCAGTGTCAGTGGTACCTTGATGCAACAAAGAAGAAAAGCAAAGTTAGTAGTTAGCCTTAAATTATTTAAGGCAGTTTCATAAATAATTAATTTTCATCTGATTACCTTCACCCTATCTTAAGGTGGGAGCTTTACAAATGATTGCTGTGTTGAGTTTCTTTCCCACGTCCACACTTATAAGTTCAAGATTACATAAAGCTTGAGATGATAAAGAGTAAAAAATATTGTTGTCAAAAAGGTACCAAGCAATTATCATCTCCTTAAAGAAACAGATTAATCACTTCCCTTTGACATTCAATGGCATTATACTCCAATTCATCACCATCAGCATTAGTGCCCCATATTAGCCCAGTGCAATATTTGCCCAGAGTTTAACAGTACAGCCTGTATTGCAGCAACAAGAGCAAATTAAAATATGCATTCTGTGGCAGCTAACTCACCATGGAAATTTCAGAGTCTTTTGGTCCTTTACGAGGCACGCGAAGACATTCCAATTGCCTGGATAAGCTTCAACATCTGTCAAGAAACTGGATGCCATCCAGGGCAAATGCCTATGCGATTTACTCTCCATACATTACTCTGAAATGCTGCCCAACATAGTATCACAAGCTGGATTGACAGTTTGTCAGCACTTTGTCAACAATACTTTCCTGACCCATGACCTCTATTTCCAAGAATACTGGGAATGCAGGCACATGGGAGCACCATCAGCTCTGAGTAATATATCACATTGATTTAGAAATATAGCACTTCACACTCTGGGGGTATTTCACATGAACTGCAGCTGCTCACCACTACATTTTCAAGTGGGAATTACACTGGATAATAAATCATTGGCCTTGCCAAGAACACCCATATTCAGTAAATGAGTAAAACAAAACTATCAAGAGTTTGAGAATTGTATACATATTAATGTGATGACTTCTTATTCTCCTAAATTCAATATTTGCTGCTGTTCTATTCACTCTCCTCTTGATAAATTCTCAATCTAAAAATCAATATGTTGGATATTCCCTGCACCCTCTCTAAGTCAATTATATGCTCCTTTAATTAAGGATATAATTAAATTAATTATAATTAATTAATTTAATTATATCCTTATATCATGGAGCATATAATTCCATGTCAAACATTTGTCACTTTGTTTGTACTATTACCAAATTCCTATGCAATTACTCTTATTCTCCAATCTTCTGGCAATAAAGGTTAATCTCCTAATTGCTTCATGTATATACATGTTACCCTTTTTGTACTTATTTAAACTGAGCCCAAAATCAACATTTCTAGTCACCAGCCTTTTAAAATCCATCACATTTTTCTATTATTCCTACCAGTATAGATTATTCTCCAACATTAAGTTCAATTTGCTACTTTCTTTCCTGATCACTAAAACTGTCACGAGGAATTCTGCAGATGCTGGAAATTCAAGCAACACACATCAAAGTTGCTGGTGAACGCAGCAGGCCAGGCAGCATCTCTAGGAAGAGGTACAGTCGATGTTTCAGGCCGAGACCCTTCGTCAAGACTAACTGAAGGAAGCGTTAGTAAGAGATTTGAAAGTGGGAGGGGGAGGGGGAGATCCAAAATGATAGGAGAAGACAGGAGGGGGAGGGATGGAGCCAAGAGCTGGACAGGTGATTGGCAAAGGGGATATGAGAGGATCATGGGACAGGAGGCCCAGGGAGAAGGAAAAGGGGAAGGCGGGGGGAACCCAGAGGATGGGCAGGGGGTATAGTCAGAGGGACAGAGGGAGAAAAAGGAGAGTGAGAGAAAGAATGTGTGTATAAAAATAAATAATGAATGGGATACGAGGGGGAGGTGGGGCATTAGCGGAAGTTAGAGAAGTCAGTGTTCATGCCATCAGGTTGGAGGCTACCCAGATGGAATATAAGGTGTTGTTCCTCCAACCTGAGTGTGGCTTCATCTTTACAATAGAGGAGGCCGTGGATAGACATGTCAGAATGGGAATGGGATGTGGAATTAAAATATGTGGCCACTGGGAGATCCTGCTTTCTCTGGCGGACAGAGCATAGGTGTTCAGCAAAACGGTCTCCCAGTCTGTGTCGGGTCTTGCCAATATATAGAAGGCCACATCGGGAGCACCGGGCGCAGTATATCACTCCAGCCGACTCACAGGTGAAGTGTCGCCTCACCTAGAAGGACTGTCTGGGGCCCTGAATGGTGGTAAGGGAGGAAGTGTAAGGGCATGTGTAGCACTTGTTCCGCTTACAAGGATAAGTGCCAGGAGGGAGATCAGTGGGGAGGGATGGGGGGGGGGAACGAATGGACAAGGGAGTCGCGTAGGGGGCGATCCCTGCGGAAAGCAGAGAGAGAGGGGAGGGAAAGATGTGCTTAGTGGTGGGATCCCGTTGGAGGTGGTGGAAGATATGGAGAATAATATGCTGGACCTGGAGGCTGGTGGGGTGGTAGGTGAGGACCAGGGGAACCCTATTCCTAGTGGGGTGGCGGGAGGATGGAGTGAGAGCAAATGTGCGTGAAATGGGGGAGATGCGTTTGAGAGCAGAGTTGATTGTGGAGGAAGGGAAGCCCCTTTCTTTAAAAAAGGAGGATATCTCCCTCATCCTGGAATGAAAAGCCTCATCCTGAGAGCAGATGCGGTGGAGACAGAAGAATTCCAAGAAGGGGATGGCATTTTTGCAAGAGACAGGGTGAGAAGAGGAATAGTCCAGATAGCTGTGAGAGTCAGTAGGCTTATAGTAGACATCAGTGGATAAGCTATCTCCAGAGATAGAGACAGAATAGAGACAGAAAGATCTAGAAAGGGGAGCGAGGTGTCAGAAATGGACTAGGTAAACTTGAGGACAGGGTGAAAGTAGGAGGCGAAGTTAATAAAGTCAATGAGCTCAGCATGCGGGCAGGAAGCAGCACCAATGCAGTCGTCGATGTAGCGAAGGAAAAGTGGAGGACAGATACCAGAATAGGTTCGGAACATAGATTGTTCCACAAAGCCAACAAAAAGGCAGGCATAGCTGGGACCCATATGGGTGCCCATAGCTACACCTTTAGTTTGGAGGAAGTGGGAGGAGCCAAAGGAGAAATTATTAAGAGTAAGGACTAATTCCGCTAGACGGAGCAGAGTGGTGGTAGAGGGGAACAGTTTAGGTCTGGAATCGAAAAAGAAGTGGAGAGCTTTGAGACCTTCCTGATGGGGGATGGAAGTATATAGGGACTGGACATCCATGGTGGAAATAAAGCAGTGGGGGCCAGGGAACTTAAAATCATGAGAAGTTTAAGAGCGTGAGAAGTGTCACGAACGTAGGTAGGAAGAGATTGAACAAGTGGGGATAAAACTGTGTCGAGGTATGCAGAAAGAAGTTCGGTGGGACAGGAGCAAGCTGAGACAATAGGTCTGCCAGGCCAGGCAGGTTTGTGGATCTTGGGTAGGAGGTTTCAAATCTCTTACTAACTCTTCCTTTAGTTAGTCCTGACGAAGGGTCTTGGCCTGAAACGTCGACTAAAACTGTCTCTGTCCCTTTGTACCATTTCTGAACCTTCCTCATAGCTTATCATTTCATTTAGCTTTGCACTTTCAGCAAACTTCAATACACTAACCTTTAAATCACTGAAATACATTCAGTAGCCACTTTAGGTACACCTGTACACTTGTTCATTAATGCAAATATCTAATCAGCCAATCATGTGGCAGCAACTCAATGTATAAATGCATGCAGACATAGTCAGGAAGTTCAGGTGTTTTTTACACAAAATAACAGAATGGGAAAGAAATATGATCAAAACGACTTTGACCATGGACTTATTGTTGTGCCATTTGGGGGGTAGGGTACGGTTTGAGTATCTCAGAAACTACGATCTCTTGGGATTTTCATGCATAATAGTCACTGGAGTTTACAGATAATGGTATAAAAACCAAAAGAAAAACATGCAGTGAGCGCTGTTTCTAGGGGCAAAAATGCCTTGTTAATGACGAAGGTCAGAGAAGAATGGCCAGTCTGTTCAAACTGACAAGAAGGTGACATTAACTCAAACATCCACATATTACAAACATGGTGTACATAAGAGCATCTCTGAAGGCACAGCATGTTGAAGCTTGAAGTAGGTGGCCTAAACAGCAGCAGAAGACCACATTGGGTTCCTCTCCTCTACTTAATTAAGTGGTCACTGAGTGTAAAAAATGCTGTTTACTTCTGTCTTCTATTTATGACCAATCCTCAATCCATGCTAATATTTCACCCAATATCCTATGTACCCTGAATCAGTGGAATTGTATTAAACGCCTTTGGAATTTCCATATATATTGAATATATTCTTCATTTTCCCTATTAGTTGCATCCTTAAGAAAGTTCCTAATAGTTTATTCAAAAACAATATTATCAAGTAATATTGACCCTTGAACAAAATATTATGATCTTCAGTGTCTATACTTGCATTTCTAATAGTAGAGTGTACTGTTTTACCTCTTATTAATGTCAAACTATGTAGTTGATTTTTCCACATTTTCTTTCTCTTCTGTCCCACCACTCTCCCAATCCCTTAAAATGAGAACTGAAGTCTGAGCAATATTATGGTTTGAAAGCATTCACTATGTCTACTACCAGATCATTAAAAATGATAAGCTGTAGTTGTCTCTTAGTATCATTCATTTCTACAGTACTTTTCTCTATTAATACTGTTAAATTCTGCATATTCATTGGACATTTAATTCCCACTGTTTCTGCTTTTTTTTCTTTGTCTTGTACAGTGAAGACAGATAAATTATATTTATCTCTGTCCTTTCTTTATTTCGCCATTATAGTTTCGCCAGTCTGTATCGTAAAGGGCCTTGAGGATGGGGAACAGCTGATACCTACATTCTTGCAGTTTAAAAGTACAAATGCACTCTTGCAATTTTTATTTCTTATTCAGACTCTTAAACCCAGTTTTTACATTCCATGCCAAATTATTCATTTTGTTTTCCCCATTTGTCAATCATAGTTGTCCTTCACTGATTATTTTGACAATTTTTGAGACCCTTTTAATCTAAACTATCCTTTACTTTTCTAGTTAATGACAGTTACGTCATATTTCCAATATGAATGCATATTTGCTGAGAATTATGAATTAGTTCTCTACTCATGCGTTCATCATTCATATGAGCTTTATCGTCAGATAATTATGGAACTTCCTCATGATATCTTATTTTGCTCAGGTTGAAATAGTGGCAGATTGGAAGATAATATTCTAAAATGTTTATATATGTATTCCTATGAATTCCAATGCTCTCTAATCGCATTAATGCATTGCCTTGGTTGCTGTCCCTGGACATTAAAATTCACTTATGTCAAAGTACACAAAAACATGCCACAAAATATTCCTCTCCACAGTCCCTACAGGCCTTGTCCAGTCTCTGTTTAGAGTAAAATTGCATTTGGATGACTGAGAGTGCAATATGTGCACTAGTATCAGGACATCCTTGGATACTGGAGATGGAAGACAAACCACAACAGATAAGAGTGAATCTAAAAGACTGCCAGCACCTTTGAAGGGGAAAATTAGAATCAGGACAAGTGTTATTAGGAGATTGCACTGCAGTTGATAGTTGAGGAGTAGAATGAAGCTCTACCTATTGTTGCTCCCACCCCTGTACACAATTGCCGGTGCATAGGGTTTGGGGCAACAGTTTATATCAGTTTTTCACTTAGTACTGAGTTGGCAGTGTGAGATTAAGCTCAGTTTATCATGGGGCATTGCAAAGTCAAATATTTAGAACTCAAATTCCTATGGAAAGCTTGAGAATTGATGTTGTGTATTACTGATATAGAAAGGGCAATGAAATTACATAAGTGAGCCATTAGTAGAAAAATGTCTGGTCAAATTTCAATTGATGTTATTCAACCAGGAAGTGGTTACAGGCATGACTCACTGTAGATTAAGTTAAATTAAATCATCAGTCATATGAATTGGGTTTTAAAAAATGCCATGAGGTGCATTTTTGGAACAAGAGGGCTCATTTGTTATATTGTCTGGAAGTAGTGTGATGAACATCTGTTTGACTGTGGATCTGCCTACTTACAGGTGTTTCCCAATTTGGAATACCATTAGATGTTGGTTTTGTTACAATTTGCAATGCCTTCATAATATTGCAATCAATTTTAATGGATCTGCTAAATATCTGAGATACCTGTTGTTATTACGTTGTGATTCCATTTTCTGTGTCTATTGCATCATAAAATGACGCACCATATGGCTACCAAATTTTCCGTCAATCATTTGCTCAGTGCTTATGTTCTCCAAGAGTAGCATTTACCTTCATAATGTCTTTTTATTTGTGGGAACATGAGAAGAGAGTATAATGTTTGGACAGAAATTGGGCTTTAGAATTAGTGTTTTGAAAACCTTTTCTCAACTGAAGTTTAGAATTCAAAAAGTATTTGCAGAATTCATAACAGATGATGAGTAGTCATGTTTATATGTGGCCTCATTGTAAACTCCACAGTCACAATTGACAACATCTCTGTAGATCACCTATATTTGATTCCTTCATACTAGCAGAATAGTGTCCACTTTTGGGAACATATTTACTGAATATCATTATCATACTTTTCCAACGTCCAATTCAAAGTGTGATCTATAGTTTTACATATTAGGAAGCAGCATTGAGCCTCTATCCTCCACCAAATGACAGTTAATTATCATTCATCAATGATTTCTCCTATTCTACTTGTTAACTTTTGTGCTTACTTTCCTGGAATCTGATCCTGTATGCTGTGTGACATGAACAGAATTTTTCTGTAAGTGTTTGGATTCTTTGACTAGGTTGGATTTGTATCATTCCAAGCCTAGTTACCATTAATATTTAATATATTTTTCTTTAACTTCCGCCATAAATCCCCCCCCCTTTAAATTATTCAATAAGCAATTGACAGATGTGTTTGTAAGCATGAACATGTGAATTAGTTTGCTTGTCAGTATATTCTTTTAACAGAGAGATTAACAATGGGTATAGAATAACAGGAATATTTACTGAGTAAGGATAGTTTTAATTGCTACGCGTCCTTTCTAACCTCTATTTCAATAGGTATGAAAATAATTTCTGTTATAAAGCTGTTCAGCTGTTCCACAGCCAAACTACTTGTATCTGTCATACTTATGGGAAGATTTTCACACAAGTCTTCAAAAAACATAGGGATTTAAATTTGTGTTCATTGACAAATGAATAAATACAATATATTCTCTTCTGGTTGCAAAATTTGAAGCGAATGAGATTTCAGAAATGAGATAAAATGAATATGAGCAACTATATTGTATGCTTAGCACACATAAATATAATTTCTACCCAGTATTTATCAGAAGACCAAAAAAGGCATTAATCTATCCCAGTTAAGCAGCATCAAATAAATTTGCTACTTCTCCAGTGAAAAGTATACAATATACTTTTCAGCAACAAAAGAATCAAGAGAAGAACACTTTATAATCTCTCTAATTCATAATATTTTCCCAATGTTGTACAATGAGCTGGGTACTTGATGTGTTTTACTATGTTAATCGATTTATTCAATTCAGATTGCTGATAAATTATCCAATTTATGTTTTGCACAACTTGAAAATTAAGCACGGAGATGGGTAAAGTATAAAAATAGAGGAAGATACAGGTGTCCCCCGCTTTTCGAACGTTCGCTTTACGAAGCCTGACTGTTACGAAAGACCTACATTAGTACCCTGTTTTCGCTAACAGAAGGTGTTTTCACTGTTACGAAAAAAATCAGCGCGCGATAAAAGGCAGCGCGCGCCCCGAGCAGTCGCTCTCCCCCGGATTCGGAACGGCATTGCTTTAACATGTGCCTGTGAGCAGCCGTTTGCAAGATGAGTTGCAAGATATTGGAAAAGCCTGAAAGAGCTCGTAAGGGTGTTACACTCAGCGTAAAACAAGACATAATTAAGTGTTTTAATCGTGATGAACGAAGTAAGGACAAACGTGAGTTTGGCTTGTGGAAGCTGACGAAGATGATGTTGAAGAGGTCTTGGCATCCCATGACCAAGAACTGATAGATGAAGAGCTGATGCAATTGGAAGAGGAAAGGATAATAATCGAACCAAATGCAGCAGCGAAATGAACGTGAAGCAACTGCGTAAGATTTTCGTTGCAATGATAAATTACGACTTTAATTTTGAAAGGGTACGTTGGTTTAGGGGATATTTGCAAGATAGTTTGAGTCCTTACAAAGAACTATATGATAGAAAAACGCGCGAGGCTCAGCAGTCAAGCAAGCCTTCCACATCAGCCACAGCAGACGACAAACCTCGACATTCGACATCGAGGCGGGCAGTCACAGGAGAATCATAGTCATAGTCATATTTTATTGATCCCGGGAGAAATTGGTTTTCGTTACAGTTGCACTATAAATAATAAATAGTAATAGAACCATAAATAGTTAAATAGTAATATGTAAATTATGCCAGTAAATTATGAAATAAGTCCAGGACCAGCCTATTGGCTCCGGGTGTCTGACCCTCCAAGGGAGGAGTTGTAAAGTTTGATGGCCACAGGCAGGAATGACTTCCTATGACACTCTGTGCTGCATCTCGGTGGAATGAGTCTCTGGCTGAATGTACTCCTGTGCTCACCCAGTACATTATGTAGTGGATGGGAAACAGCGACCAAGATGGCATGCAACTTAGACGGCATCCTCTTTTCAGACACCACCGTGAGAGAGTCCAGTTCCATCCCCATAACATCACTGGCCTTACGAATGAGTTTGTTGATTCTGTTGGTGTCTGCTACCCTCAGCCTGCTGCCCCAGCACGCAACAGCAAACATGATCATGAGACGGCTCTGACCCTTTTTGTAGACAGCCTGAGTGTTCTTTGACCAGTCCAGTTTATTGTCAATTCGGATCCCCAGGTACTTGTAATCCTTCACCATGTCCACACTGACCCCCTGGATGGAAACAGGGGTCACCGGTACCTTAGCTCTCCTCAGGTCTACCACCAGCTCCTTAGTCTTTTTCACATTAAGCTGCAGATAATTCTGCTCACACCATGTGACAAAGTTTCCTACTGTAGCCCTGTACTCAGCCTCATCTCCCTTGCTGATGCATCCAACTATGGCAGAGTCATCAGAAAACTTCTGAAGATGACAAGACTCTGTGCAGTAGTTGAAGTCCGAGGTGTAAATGGTGAAGAGAAAGGGAGACAAGACAGTCCCCTGTGGAGCCCCAGTGCTAATGATCACTCTGTCGAACACACAGTGTTGCAAGCACACGTACTGTGGTCTGCCAGTCAGGTAATCAAGGATCCATGATACCAGGGAAGCATCCACCTGCATCGCTGTCAGCTTCTCCCACAGCAGAGCAGGGCGGATGGTGTTGAACGCACTGGAGAAGTCAAAAAACATGACCCTCACAGTGCTCGCTGGCTTGTCCAGGTGGGCGTATACACGGTTCAGCAGGTAGACGATGGCGTCCTCAACTCCTAGTCGGGGCTGGTAGGCGAACTGGAGGGGATCTAAGTGTGGCCTGACCTTAGGCCGGAGCAGCTCCAGAACAAGTCTCTCCAGGGTCTTCATGATGTGGGAGGTGGGAGGTCTTCATGATGTAGGAGAAGATGAGCTGCCTACCCTCATGTAAACAGACGACGAGATGACACCCCAGTGTCCCACCACCCCAACCCCCGGGCCACGGACAGATACCAATTCGCACAGAATGCAGCAGTAGCCGGGAGGCACACAGCACATCTTTAAGAAAAAAGCCGAAATAAATATGCTAATTAATTAGGTGCCACCCCACACGTAAATGTCGGCCCAGATCAGAGGCGATGCAATTGGCAATCAGCACTGATCTGGGCCGACAATTACATGTCGGGCGGCACCTAATTAATTAGCGTGTTTATTTCGACTTTTTTCTTAACGATGTGCTGTGTGCCTTCTAGCTACCGCTGGATCCCTGCATGTTTCGCGGCAATGTATCGATCAGCAGCCTGGAGGGTGGGGGCCACTGCACCAGCCAACCTGTGATGACTCGGTCTAACACACCATCATCAGTGTGCTCTGCGCTGTCTTCCCAATTCCCGTAAGTGATACTACACTGTACATACATTATTTCTACTTTATATAGGCTGTGTATTTTTATGTGTTATTTGGTATGATTTGGCAGCTTCATAGTTTAAAGGTTACTGGAGAGCGCTTGCGCCGTGTTTCTGCCAACAGCGCTTGCGTGAGATTTTCTACCGAGAGCGCTTGCGTGAGATTTTCGCTTCGGTGAACAGTGTGGCAATGATTGTGGAAAAGTATTTCTACTTTTTTAAATACTGTGTATTTATCATATTATTCCTGCTTTTACTATATGTTACTGTTATTTTTGGTTTTATGTGTTATTTGGCATGATTTGGTAGGTTATTTCTGGGTCTGCGAATGCTCACAAAATTTTCCCATATAAATAAATGGTAAGTGCTTCTTCGCTTTACGGCATTTCGGCTTACGAACCATTTCATTGGAACGCTCCACCTTCGAATGGCGGAGGAAACCTGTATTCAACACCAGGTATGGTTTGCCTTTTCACAGGTTTTGAGTTAGCTGAGTGATAAGGAAACATCTTATTAGACATGTTTGGACAAAAGTGGAAACAATATTTAAACACCAGATCTAAGGTCAATCTATGCATTTAGATACACCTGGTCTGGAAGTTCAAATCCTTTAGCATTAGCTGATAAAGAGAAAGATACACTCCTTGTATTCTAACCAACATTTTCCCTTCAACAACTGCAGGTGAAGTATTTGGATTATGGAAAATTACCCTTAAGATATTCAAAAATCACTTCCAAAGAGCCAAGGTACAGAATAAAACTTGCTCTCACAGAATTCATGTCGAGAAAAATAAACAAACACAAAAAAAAGTTTTTTTTGCTTTGTATTTTTATTTCCAATGTGTATTTTTAATACAGGAGTAGGTAATGTGTGGATAATGTATTTTCTATGTTGTTCTCTTTTTTTCCTCTCCATAATTTTCCATATTATTTATCCTCATAATATCTAAGTTAGGGTCAACAAGTTTGTGCAAGTTGTAAACTGCAACAACTATTGTTACTTGTTATGAGTTAGATTAGATTATTAGATTATGATGACACGCAGTCCTCTTTTTATTGTCATTTAGTGATGCATGCATTAAGAAATGATACAATGTTTTTCCAGAATGATATCACGAAAACACATGACAAGCCGACTTAAAAACTAACAAAAACCACATTATTATAACATACAGTTTCAACAGTGCAAAGCAGTACCGTAATTTGATAAGAACAGACCATGGCACGGTGAAGTTTCAGAGTCTCTGGAAAGTCCCATCGTCTCACGCAGACGGTAAACCTCCAGCGCCGCCAACTTGCCGATGCAGCGTCCTGGAAGCATCCGACCACAGTCCGACTCCGAGTCCGTCCGAAAACTCCGAGCCTTCGGCCGCCTCTCTGACACCGAGCACCATCTCTGCCGAGCGTTCCGACCCCGGCCCCGGCAACAAGCAATAGGCAAAGCCGAGGATTTGGGGCCTTCGCCTCCAGAGATTCTTGATCTCGCAGTAGCAGCAGCAGCGAAGCAGGCATTTCAGAAGTTACTCCAGGTGTTCCTCTGTACTCTCACGGCTGTCTCCATCAAATCCGGATTGTGCACCGCCCCCCCCAGTTACACATACGATATTCATTCGGAACAGCCGCGCGCACTGCGTCGTGCTGCCATCTTCTCTTCCCTCCCTCTTATTAAATTAACTTATACTTTTGAATACATGTCAAATATAGGTATGTCTCCATTCATACTGAAGGTTGGGAGGTGAAGAAGAACCCGGTGACCTGCCTCAATGACTATTGACCAGTAGCACCTAAATCCACAACGGTGAAATGTTTTGAGAGGTTGGTGATGAAACATTTCAACTCCTGCCTGAGAAGTGACTTGAATCCACTGCAATTTGCTGACTAAAGCAACAGGTTCACAGCAGATGCCACCTCATTGGATCTTCGCTCAACCCTGGAACATCTGCAATCACTTGTGTCTTCAAAGGTAACTGCAGGCCACTTAAGAGATTTGCTTTGGAATCTGACATGGCCGTCTCTCATGTGACCCCATGCAGTGAACCAGCAACTATGTTACTCTCATTACTGCTGAGAGAAACACATTACATAAGAATGCATCTCCACTTATCATATGGGATTCAATGGAAAATGGTGTTTTGCATTATAAAAAATCATGATGCAGATGGTTTACTGGGAACACAAACTCTCAATAAAGCAAAAGTTACCTATACAGCTAAAATGTTAAAACAGATTTCACTTTTTATTTCTGAGATATTGCATAATTGCTTGAATCAACCAAGGATGCTGTACAGGGCTTGAACACTATCACCTCTTATAAAGTTAAATCAAGTGACATAGGCAACAGCAGGAATTCCTGATAAGCTCAATGCCTTCTATACTTGCATTGACCATTAAAACATGGAGAAGCCATCACGATCCCAAGTCCCACGATGATCCTATGATTTCAGTCTCCGTGGCCAAGATGCAAGCAGACTTCAGGAGGGTGAACGAAAAGCATATGGCCCAGATAGGGGACCTCACCAAGTACTAAGAATGTGTGCCGATCAACTGGCTGGAGAATTCACCGAGATCTTTGACCCCTTGATTCAGCAGTGTGAGGTACCCACCTGCTTCAAGCAGGCTTCAATTATATCGGTGACCAAGAAGAACCCGGTGACCTGCCTCAATGACTATTGACCAGTAGCACTTAAATCCACGACGGTGAAATGTTTTGAGAGGTTGGTGATGAAACATTTCAACTCCTGCCTGAGAAGTGTCTTGAATCCACTGCAATTTGCTGACCAAAGCAACAGGTTCACAGCAGATGCCACCTCATTGGATCTTCACTCCATCCTGGAACACTTGGACAGCAAAGATGCATACATCAGGATGCTCCTTATTGACTACAGCTCAGCATTCAATACCATCATCCCTACAATACTAATCAATTGGAAACATAGAAAACCTACAGCACAATACAGGCCCTTCAGCCCATAATGCTGTGCCAACCATGTACTTACTTTAGAAATTACCTAGGGTTACCCATAGCCCCCTATTTTGTTAAACTCCATTTACCTATCCAGGAGTCCCTTAAAAGTCTCTATCGTATCTGCCTCCACCACCATCGCTGGCAGCCCATTCCATGCACTCATCACTCTCTGTGTAAAAAACTTACCCCCGAAATCTACTCTGTACCTACTTCTAAGCATATTAAAATTGTGCCCTGTCATGTTAGCCATTTCAGCCCTGGGAAAAAGCCTCTGACTATCCACACAATCAACGCCTCTCATCATCTTATACACCTTTATCAGGTCATCTCTCATCCTCCGTCACTCCAAGGAGAAAAGGCCAAGTTCACTCAACCTATTCTCATAGGGCATGCTCCCCTATCCAGGCAACATCCTTGTAAATCTCTGCACCCTGTCTATAGTTTCCATGTCCTTCCTGTAGTGAGGTGACCAGAACTGAGCACAGTACTCCCAACAGGGTCTGACCAGGGTCCTATAAAGCTGTAACATTACTTCTCGGCTCTTAAACTCAATCCCACAGTTGATGAAAGCCAATGCACCATGTGCCTTCTTAACCACACTGTTGCAATGAATGAGGCAAACCCAAGCGCAGGACACAGGCACAGATATTTAGTTAGGATGCAGATGTGGGCGTAAGCATTGAACGGCAAACAGGAGGGAGAGCAGGAAGGCAGGAGACAGGCAGAATTTATCTTGACACGGAGAGCCTGGGTTTCACAGGTAAACTTCGGAACTGGAGTAGAACTTAGAAAACTGATCTTGACATGGAGAGACTGAGTTTCACAGATAAATCTTGGTACTGAAGCAAAACTTAAGACGCACAATCCTAAGCGGCTGGAAAGCGTTAGTTACCACACTGGCAAAACCATCAATCTGGCAAATAGTGGATGCAAAGCCAGGGTTCTTATGCTGCAGGTCTTGATGAAAACCACGTGTACCACCATCAAAGGGAATTAGGAGAATATGGGGAATTAACAGTCGGAACTGTAGCACAATCAAAGGGAATTAGGACAAAATGGCGAATTAACAGTCGGGACTATGACACACACAGCCTACCTGCGCAGCAGCATTGAGTGTCCTATGGGCTCAGACTCCAAGATCCCTCTGATCCTCCACTTTGCCAAGAGTCTTACCATCAATACTATATTCTGTCATCATATTTGACCTACCAAAATGAACCACCTCATACTTATCTGGGTTGAACTCCATCTGCCACTTCTCAGCCCAGTTTTGCATCCTATCGATGTCCCACTGTAACTTCTGACAGCCCTCCACACTATCCACAACACCCCCAACCTTTGTGTCCTCAGCAAATTTACTAACCCACTTCCCCCTACTTCCTCATCCAGGTCATTTATAAAAGTCTCGAAGAGAAAGGGTCCCAGAACAGATCCCTGAGGCATACCACTGGTCACCGACCACATGCAGAAGATGATCCATCTACAACCACATTTTGCCTTCTGTGGACAAGCCAATTCTGGATCCACAAAGCAAGGTCGCCTTGGATCCCATGCCTCCTTACTTTCTCAATAAGCCTTGCATGGGATACCTTATCAAATGCCTCGCTGAAATCCATATATACTACAGCTACTGCTCTACCTTCATCTATGTGTTTAGTCACATCCTCAAAAAATTCAATCAGGCTCGTAAGGCACAACCTCCCTTTAACAAAGCCATGCTGACTATTCCTAATCATATTATGCCTCTCCAAATGTTCATAAATCCTGCCTCTCAGGATCTTCTCCATCAACTTACCAACCACTGAAGTAAGACTCACTGGTCTATAATTTCCTGAGCTATCTCTACTCCCTTTCTTGAATAAGGGAACAACATCTGCAACCCTCTAATCCTCCAGAGCCTCTCCTGTCCCCATTGATGATGCAAAGATCATTGTCAGAGGCTCAGCAATCTCCTCCCTCGCCTTCCACAGTAGCCTGGGGTATATCTTGTCCAGTCCTGGTAACTTATCCAACTTGATGCTTTCTAAAAGCTCCAGTACATCCTCTTTCTTAATGTCTATATGCTCAAGCTTTTCACTCCACTGTAAGTCATCCCTACAATCACCAAGGTCGTTTTCTATAGTGAATACTGAAGCAAAGCATTCATTAAGTACCTCCGCTACCTCCTCCAGTTCCATACACACTTCCACTGTCACACTTGATTGGTCCTATTCTCTCACGTCTTATCCTTTTACTCTTCACATACTTGTAGAATGCCTTGGGGTTTTCCTTAGTCCTGTTCGCCAAGGCCTTCTCATGGCCCCTTCTGGCTCTCCTAATTTCATTCTTAAACTTCTTCCTGCTAGCCTTATAATCTTCTAGATTTCTATCTAGCCTTTTAAACCTTTCATAAGCTTTTCTTCTTGACTAAATTTTCAACAGCCTTTGTTCACCATGGTTCCTGTACCCTACCATCCTTTCTTTGGAACATACAACAACATACAAAGAACAGCACACAAATAACCCCTTCCTGTTCCTAACCTCCGCCCACAGAGACTAATTAGACAATCCCTCCATGACTTCCTCCTTTTCTGTAACCAAAACATTGGCCTCAATACCTCCCAGTGCAATTGTATCCTCACTTTCCTCACTTGTGGACCCCAGTCAATTCAGATTGGCAACAAAATCTCTTCCACTATCTCCGTTGGCACAGTGCACCAGAAGGTTGTGTGCTTAGTTCCCTGCTCTACTCCCTTTATATTTATGACTGTGGCTAAGCACAGCTCCAATGCTATATTGTTGATGACACCACTGTTGTAGGCTGAATCAAAGAAGGTGATGAATCAGCATATAGGAGGGAGATTCAAAATCTAGCTGAGTTGTGTCATAACAGCAATCTCTTACTCAATGTCAGCAGGACGAAGGAACTAATTATTAATTGCAGGAGAAGAAAAACAGAGTTCCATAAGCCAATCCTCATTGCAGGATTAGACATGGAGAAGATCACCAACTGGATGAACTAGCCTTGTACTCGTTGGAATTTAGAAGATTGAGGGGGGATCTGATTGAAACGTATAAAATCCTAAAGGGATTGGACAGGCTAGATGCAGGAAGATTGTTCCCGATGTTGGGGAAGTCCAGAACGAAGGGTCACAGTTTGAGGATAAGGGGGAAGCCTTTTAGGACAGAGATTGGAAATAACTTTTTCACACAGAGAGTGGTGAATCTGTGGAATTCTCTGCCACAGGAAACAGTTGAGGCCAGTTCATTGGCTATATTTAAGAGGGAGTTAGATATGACCCTTGTGGCTACGGGGATCAGGGGGTATGGAGGGAAGGCTGGTGTAGGGTTCTGAGTTGGATGATCAGCCATGATCATAATAAATGGCGGTGCAGGCTCAAAGAGCTGAATGGCCTACTCCTGCACCTATTTTCTATGTTCCTATGTTTACATTTCTCTGTGTTATTAATTTGGATGACATTTCCTGGGCCTACTATGTATGCAGTTGCAAAGAAAGCACCACTGTGCCTCTGCTTCCTTAGGGGTTTGCAGTGATTTGGCATGATATGTAAAACTTTGACAAACTTCTATTGATGTGCAGTGGAGAGTATATTGACTGGCTGTGTTACAGCCTTGTTTGGAAACACCAGTGCCCATGAATGGAAATTCCAACAAAAAGTTGTAGATACAGCCCAGTCTATCAAGGCTAAAGCCTTCCCAACCATTGAACACATCCGCATGAAGTGCTGTCGCAGGAAAACAGCATCCATCATCAGGAACCCCAACCACCGAGGACATGCTTTCTCCATGCTGCTGTCATCTGGAAGAAGGGACAACAGATTTAGGACTCACACCAACCATTATTGCATACAGTTATTACCCCTCAATCATCACGTTCTTGAAAAAAAAGTATATAACTTCACTCAACTTCACTTGCCACATCATTGAAATGTTCCCACAACCAATGGATTCACTTTCAAGGACTCTTCACCTCATGTTATTTTTGTATTTGCACAGTTTATTATCTTCTGCACTCTAGTTGAATGCCCAGATTGGGCAGTCTTTCATTGATTTTGTCATGGTTATTATTCTATAGATTTATTGAATATTCACACAAGAAAATGAATCTTAGATTTGTAAGTGGTGACATATATGTACTTTGATTTTCAATTTACTTTGAACTTTGAATTGCTGTGCTGGGAGCAAAGCAGCAGTTATTGAACTTGATGAGAGTATTCTTTGTGAATTGACAACACTTTAAATGGTACACATATCAGTCTTTCAAGCTGCATTTAAGTTGGTCAGTACCATATTTTATTTGCACACATGTAATTAAGTTAATCAATTGGTTAAGTTGCATTCTTTGTCAAATGTTTTCTACAGTTGATCCTAAACAAAAGCATAAAGAATGATTATAGTTTAGCTTTAGTGAACTATTGAATTTGATTCTGTAATAGGCTAATAATTGCACTATTAATTTTTAATTCGTAGGATTTTAAATTGAGATACTGAAGTAAGGTGGCAATTAGCTGTTGCAAAGAATGCTATCAGGGATTTCCAACATGCAAAATAGAAACAGTGCATCCAGAAGTCCCAATAAGGAAGCGAACAGTTCTTTAAGATATCATTAAAAGTTTTACATATATACAAATTAATGCAAATACTAAGCTTCATTGGTCCTTTTTGATATAATTTCAGATATACTTTCTGAACTATGAGAAAGCAGTCAAGGAGGAAAGATAAACTATATCACGATCTTCAGGCAAACAAACCCAGGTGCAAAGTAAACTTAAGACTCGAAGGAAGAAAGTGATGATAAAGAATTATTTAAAGAACATAATAGGAAAAACAAATGACTCAGAGTGAACTTACACGAGAGGGCTACAGTACACAGAATGTTCATTCACTCACATCCCAAATTCAGAACTCAACTCTGAATGCTAGTTGCGATGAACTTAAGTAGTGCTATAGCAAGGGAACCCTGTGCATATCAAAATCACAATTCAACAAGCTAAAAGTAAGATTCAAAAAACAAGCGGCACAAAAAACACAAGGAAAACTTAACAACTAAACCAGTCACTTAACAAGTTCTAGTTAAAACTGTCGAGCATCTATTCACTACATAACAAACAACAATTAACTCAGAATGGATCAATCACGAGTGTGTTTATCTTACTTACAGCAAGGAAAGACTAGCACTGCACAAGAGATGGTGACAGCTTCAAAATAAAAGACAACACATAGTCACTCCTTTATTTGCAAGTGCAGCTTCAGTCCAAAGACATGCTGTATATCTGGCTTAAACAGTACACTTAACATTTTTCCACTAATTGAATCTGTTGGTCTGCAGTTTGTCAAACACTCAAGATTTCATCAGCATAATGTTGCACAAACACTATTAGCAAAGCACCCTGGTAAAGTACAGGTTCCATTCTGTAACAAACAAAAATGCCAGTTTGTTACTACAAGTAAAATCATTTTCACATTCCCTCCTTTTTGTCATTTCATGACAACACTACATTTCACCCAAATACAGCAATTGAAACGTGCATATATATGTAAATAAAGCCATTATGCAGTTTCAAAGCCCTACCCAAAATTCCTTTCTCATACATCCACTTCAATGAGTACCTGTTCATTTCCTTAATATCCTCTCCTTTATACTGTTACTTCACACAAAAATTGTACTAGAATAATAGCCATTATTATAATACCAATAGTTATCCCATACTACAGAATAGTTGTTCATCATCCTCCCAGCATCCCAAATGGCCACCAACCACTTCCCGGAGAGTAATAGTTGTGATACTAATTCCCTACTTTCTTATTTGTGGTAGCTTCTTGGGTGTGTTTTGCCAAGTTAGTTATATTTTTTGATATATCAAGTATGAAAGTACAGCAATCTTGCCCCTTCAAGACACAAGTGCCCTCTTATTTGATAGAATAAAATCCAAAGCCATTCTGTTCTGTAATGTCACTGTATGAACAGCCATCATTTCTGCTGACAACTTGGTTGATGCTTGTTGGGTTTGATCAAAAGCATATGTAGTTTCAGTCATTATTTTCCCCAAAGTCAATGCCACGTTAATCAATTCCACGATGATCTCACAGTCTCATATCCTGGAAAGGCAATCATCCAGAATCTCTGGTGCCACTAGATGAGAGGGTGGTGAGGTCATGACACCAAGTGTTATAGTGGAGTACTACGTAGGAAAGACTAAAGCAGCCCTTCCAGGGCCAGGGTTCTCTCCACTTCCCTTCATACTTGGGGAACATACCCAGAAGTCAGAGGTAGGCCCACTGACCACATGCCCAGTAAGTGCCTTTCAGCAGATGAGGAGGGCTGAGATTTGTCAGATCCGCACATATACGTTCACTGCTACCCAGGTAGGGGCCCCTGCCCTTCCAGTTGCAGTGACATGTCACCATGTGCCCTCAGCTACTACTCTAGCCAGTTTCATGTGGGGAATCTGGTCCCCATACTTTATGTGGCTGCACCAATCACGTTTAAAGAGGAAAACATACCATTCACTAAAGCACTCATAATGGCAATTGGTGTCTGTTCTGTAACCGTTCAGGGTTTTCAGTTTGCTAATCCCTGAGTTATTCCTTAATGTGTACACCGCACCTCCTTCACTGGAGTTCAAGGGAACCACCCATATTGGGCTTCCTCCATCACTGTGGAAACTCCAGCATCACCAGTACAAGCAGTGTGATCAGTGAGGTGTTGAGGGGTCTCATGTTCTCATTGGCTTGCAAGTCTTTTTACAGTGTGAGGTGTGTTTCCACAATGGCTTCTCTCTTACTTTGATAGCTGTATTAGTCACGAACAATACCTGGAATGGTCCTTCAAACTGTGGTTGTAAACAATTCTTCCACTTAAATGCCCGGATCACCATGTAATCTGCAGTCTCTATGTCGTGACGCTTAATGGCGGCCATCAGTTGTTGAGCTCTCTTCACCTCTTTATAATATTTGGTGATACTTTCTGTCAAGGATACACAATAGACCAACATGCTTTCATCCAAATTATGTATGTCCATTTGCTTAATTCCTAGTGGTGCATCAAACAGCAGCCACAATGGCCACCCATTATGATTTTGTGAGGAGACAATCCAGTAGTCTTATTACCTGTGGCCTGAGTAGTCATAATGACCAACGTAATACTTGTTTCCGTCTCAGTCCGGTTTCCTCACACATTTAACAAAGCTTGTTTTTAATTGTTCCATTCATCCTTTCTGCTAAGCCTATCCACTGAGTATGGTAGCTACGATGGAAATATTGGTCAATCTGTAAGGCCTTATTTCTTTTATTATCTTTCCATAGACAGTTTCCAAGGGAACCCCAAACCATTGGATGATTTTCTTCAAGAAACCTTTAGCTACTGTAACTGCATCATTCTTTCTACAAGGAAATGGTCTAACCCATTGTGGAAAAGCAACAATTATGACCAATACATATTTATAGCCTTCACACGAAGGTAATTCTATGAAATCTATCTGTATATGCACAAATGGTCTATCAGAGGGTGGAGGGTATAAGGTCCTTCCACCCTCACTAGTTTCCCTAGATTTTTTCACAAACTTATCTTACAGCTAGAGATAAACTAGGGACACATCGTGTTGAATTTATATGATCTATTAATCCCTCTTCAGCCTCTTGGGAAAGGGGACTGAGCCCTGTGGGCAGTGGAGGATTTGGGTTGATGGTCACTTTTTGTGGCTCAGCTGTGAGCATCTTGGAGAGTAAAGATTCGACACCAGCACTGTAAAACAGCCCTCCTACAACTTCCTACTCAAAGGTTGTTTCTGCTCCTAATGTACATACTAGGAAGCAATAAAAGAAAGCCCTTACTTCCTTCCAATCACTATAGATTCCTTCCTGTCATTTCTAGGACCTTCTATCATGGTGTCCTCACAGGCACTTAACTATTAGTCCAAGGTCCTTTGCCATCTTACCTTTGAAAGCTGTGAGAATCAGGTGGGGTTCCGTTCTCCTAATCTTGTATCATCCACTGAACCTCAAGGGGGAGTCTCACTGTCATCACACTACTGGAATAACCCACATATATGTTAGGCCACACTTAGATCCCCACCAGTTCGCCTACCAGCCCTGACTAGGAGTTGAGGATGCCATCGTCTACCTGCTGAACCGTGTCTACGCCCACCTGGACAAGCCAGAGAGCACTGTGAGGGTCATGTTTTTTGACTTCTCCAGTGCGTTCAACGCTATCCGCCCTGCTCTGCTGGGGGAGAAGCTGACAGCGATGCAGGTGGATGCTTTCCTGGTGTCATGGATTCTTGATTACCTGACTGGTAGACCACAGTACGTATGCTTGCAACACTGTGTGTCCGACAGAGTGATCAGCAGCACTGGGGCTCCACAGGGGACTGTCTTGTCTCCCCTTCTCTTCACCATTTACACCTCGGACTTCAACTACTGCACAGAGTCTTGTCATCTTCAGAAGTTTTCTGATGACTCTGCCATAGTTAGATGCATCAGCACGTGAGATGAGGCTGAGTACAGGGCTACGGTAGGAAACTTTGTCACGTGGTGTGAGCAGAATTATCTGCAGTTTAATGTGAAAAAGACTAAAGAACTGGTGGTAGACCTAAGGAGGGCTAAGGCACCGGTGTCCCCTGTTTCCATCCAGGGGGTCAATGTGGACATGGTGGAGGATTACAAATACCTGGGGATACGAATTGAGAATAAACTGGACTGGTCAAAGAACACCGAGGCTGTCTACAAGGAGGGTCAGAGCCATCTCTATTTCCTGAGGACACTGAGGTCCTTTAACATCTGTTGGACGATGCTGAGGATGTTCTATGAGTCTGTGGTGGCCAGTGCTATCATGTTTGCTGTTGTGTGCTGGGGCAGCAGGCTGAGGGTAGCAGACACCAACAGAATCAACAAACTCACTCATAAGGCCAGTGATGTTGTGGGGATGGAACTGGACTCTCTCACGGTGGTGTCTGAAAAGAGGATGCTGTCCAAGTTGCATGCCATCTTGGACAATGTCTCCCATCCACTACATAATGGACTGGTTGGGCACAGGAGTACATTCAGCCAGAGACTCAAATTGCACCGAGAAGCAACACTGAGCATCATGGGAAGTCATTACTGCCTGTGGCCATCAAACTTTACAACTCCTCCCTTGGAGGGTCAGACACCCTGAGCCAATAGGCTGGTCCTGGACTTAATTCCCAGCATAATTTACATATTACTATTTAATTATTTATGGTTTTATTACTATTTAATTCTTTATGGTGTAACTGTAACGAAAACTAATTTCCCTTGGGATCAATAAAGTATGACTATGACTATATATTTCAGAAGCGTATAGAACAATTTCCTCACTGACATAGGGATTCAGTTTCTGATGCATAAAGTGGTCATTTCTATCTGAGTTAACAGTGTCACTTACCAAGCAGTAGGTCTAAACAGAATCTTGAGAAATATTCAGAAACTCTCAAGGCACTCTCATATAAATGTTCCAAACTCCTTGATAAGTGGGTAGTGAGTAACTGCCACATACATAATTTAGTTGTCTATTTCTGAAATAGTATAGTCTTCAATGGCTCTCTGGGACACATTAAGTCCCTCAGGAGTGCAGATAATAGTAGATCACATTTTACACAATAAATCTCTTCCAAATAAGTTTACAGGCACAGGATCCTGGTCTTCTATGCTAACCTCTACTGGATCTGATTTCAGGACATTAATAGGCTGTCTGGTTGGCAAGGTGAAGATACGTCTCTACCAAAGGAGGTGTAAGGCATTCCTTCCCTCCACTAGCCTTGGGCAAGGTGCTGCACATGCTCAGCACCTTCCCCCCCCCCCAATCAGGGTCAGATGAACCCATGGTAGTAGGTGGGGGGGGCATATCAGCAGCTGGTGCGTATCACAAGTTCTAGTTATGCAACCACTGATGCCAGGCAGACGATCTCTGTAAAGCATTGATAATGGCTGGGGTCATCTGTCTTGTAAAGACACTGTCCAGGAGAAGGCCATAGCAAAGCACTTCTGTAGAATAATTTGCCAAGAACAATCATGGTCATTAATAAGACCAAAGTAATTGTAGTTTCCATAGCCTGTTCTTTTGACAGTCCAGAATATTGTTCCATTTTCTGCACTATCTTCTGTATATATTCTTCTGCAGTCTTACCTCTGCCGTGCTGTCTTTCCTTAATGTTAAAACAATTAGCCTTTTTAGGAAAGGCAGCATGTAATGCATTGTACATATTTTTATAAAAATCTTCATTTGGCATGTTGGCAGATCATGGCCTGGCATTGATAGGGTGTTCTTGAAATTGCTGAAATTAGACTTCATAAAATTTAAATTTGGGGCCTAACCATCACTCATTGAGGATTCCAAATCCATAATACTGGGCTCATTGCACAAAACAGTAGTTTTAAGCTTCTGAATCGCTTCTTCCAAACCAGTCTCCAGGTCAGATACTGTAACTCTTCTACTGTGGCCTGTAATTCTCCTGCTGTCCAAGGTCAATATACACTCCTTGGTTCCCTATCAATAATTCTTCCACCGATTCCATCCCATAATAAGTATACCATGCTGGTGTCCCCTTATTTAGGATAGGGAAGGACTCTCCTCTCTCCGATTTCTAGTCTCTCATTTTCATCCTACAGCATCCTGTAGTGATTCAGTTTCTGAGCTCAGTTTCCACAAATCCCACTCTTACTTACTCTTTTTACTGGTGCGCCCCTGACACCAGCTCTTAGGTGTCACTGATACTCTTACTGTTATGGACTTGATGGGTCCCTGACACCAGAGGTGTTCATAACACTCTTACCATTCAAATTTAATCATAGATACCCATATGTTGCTGGTCACCGTGCTTCATAATCACAGACAGAGAAATTGATCCACTCAATAGACAGTAGCACAGATTGCAGTACTTAGAACGGGAGTGGGGCAGAACACAATTTTTGCTATTCACCTGGAAAGGCCACACAGAGCATAAAAACAAACTTACTTTTTGGGGATCACTCAAACGCTGGAGTTTCCCCTGGAGAAGCCAGTCACCAGAACCCGTATAGTCCACTCCTGCACCTAAACGTGCAATCTTGGTTGAACCTTCAAGTTCTGTCAATCACCTTTTTGCTATGTCTTATAACAAACGACAATTAACTGAGAGTGGATTAATCATAAGTTCTTTTATTTTACTTGCAGCAAGGGAAGACCAGCACTGCACAAGAGCAGGTGATAACTTTGATAAAACAGACAACATAATCACTCCTTTCTACTCAAGTATAGCTTCAATTCAAGGATATTTTGTACATCTGCCTAATCAGTGTACTTGGCATTCTTCCAGTAATCAAATCTGCTCGTTGGTCAAGTACTCAGGTTTCATCAGCAGAATGTTGCACAAACAGTATTAGGAAGGCACTCTGGTACAATACAGGTTCCATTTTGTTGCAGACAAAAATGCCATTTTATTACTACAAGTAAAATGCATTTCCACAAATCAAACTGATGATGTTCAGGTGCATTGGAGCACTGAGGCCTGACGCTCCCTCGTGGCCCGTGCTGATCCAAAAAGTTTGTGAAATAATCAAGCTGAATTTAAAATAATCTTACATATTTAAATACAGCTTAGGACACATTGGATTTTGCAATATTTGTGGAATTTATGGATTACTTATAGACCGCATATACTATATTTATGGAATTTGTACCATGTTGCATTAATTCTACTTTAACAACAATATGATTCAGGAACTTATAAATAACATTTCTTTTTATCCTTCGATTAATGTTTATGCTTCCTCGTTATTTGAAATTTGGCAAAGCAATTGATTGGACAGGGCATGATAAACAATTGAAATGCTTTATCTCACACTAAGGTGAACACATAGAGCAATATTTATGGATGAACTCAATGTTTATAAATATTAACTTGGCATAAAAGTACAAATAAAGACTTCTTCCATTAAGAATTACCTTGTTTGACATCAATACAATGACTTCCATAAGATCCTCCACTGTTTCTGAAAGGATATTCAGCTTCATCTTTATCGTTACTTCCAATGCATTAAAAATAAAACAAAATCTTTTTGCTTGCCTCTTATGTTCTAGAGCATGTCTTTAGTTCATAATAACTATAAAGAACGAACAAAAGTTTCAACCAAATTTATTGGTTTGGCAATCATAGAATCATCTGACAAACAAATAAATTTATATATTATATTTGAAAGAAATAATATCATGGAAAACTTTCTACAATGTAAAGTTTCAGCCTTTAAAATGTATTCCAAAATTACAAGGCTTGTAATAATCAAATTTTTAAATTACTGTCGCAAACACGAGGAAATCTGCAGGTGCTGGAATTTCAAGCAACACACATAAAAATTGCTGGAGAACACAGTAGGCCAGGCAACATCTATAGGAAAAGGTACAGTCAACATTTCGGGCCAAGACCCTTCATTATGACTAACTGAAAGAAGAGATAGTAAGAGATTTGAAAGTGGGAGGGGGAGGGAGAGGGGGAGAACCGAAATGATAGGAGAAAACAGGAGGGGGAGGGGTGGAGCCAAGAGCTGGACAGGTGATTGGCAAAAGGGATATGAGAGGATCATGGGACGGGAGGCCTAGGGAGAAAGAAAGGGGGAGGGGGGAAGCCCAGAGGATGGGCAAGGAGTATAGTGAGAGGGACAGATGGAGAAAAAGGAGAGAGAGAAAGAAGAGAAAAAAAAAATAATAATAAATAAATAAATGAGGGATGGGGTACGAAGGGGAGGTGGGCATTAACAGAAGTTAGAGAAGTTAATGTTCACGCCATCAGGTTGGAGGCTACCCAGACAGAATATAAGGTGTTGTTCCTCCAACCTGACTGTAGAGGAGGCCGTGGATAGACATACTAGAATGGGAATGGGACGTGGAATTAAAATGTGTGGCCACTGGGAGATCCTGCTTTCTCTGGTGGACAGAGCGTAGGTGTTCAGTGAAATGGTCTCCCAGCCTGCGTCGGGTCTCATCAATATATAGAAGGTTGCATTGGGAATTCCGGACACAGTATATCACCCCAGCCGACTCACAGGTGAAGTGTCGCATCACCTAGAAGGACTGTCTGGGGCCCTGAATGGTGGTGAGGGAGGAAGTGTAAGGGCATGTGTAGCACTTGTTCCGCTTACAAGGATAACTGCTGGGAGGGAGATCGGTGGGGAGGGATGGAGGGGACGAAAGGACAAGGGAGTCGCGTAGGGAGCGATCCCTGTGGAAAGTTGGGAGGGGGGAGGGAAAGATGTGCTTAGTGGTGAGATCCCGTTGGAGGTGGCAGAAGTTACGGAGAATTATATGTTAGACCCGGAGGCTGGTGGGGTGGTAGGTGAGGACCAGGGGAACCCTATTCCTAGTGGGGTGGCGGGAGGATGGAGTGAGAGCAGATGTGCGTGAAATGGGAGAGATGCGTTTGAGAGCAGAGTTGATGGTGGAGGAAGGGAACCCATTTTTTTTTAAAAAAAGGAGGACATCTCCTTCGTCCTGGAATGAAAAGCCTCATCCTGAGAGCAGATGCGGCGGAGACGGAGGAATTGCGAGAAGGGTATGGCATTTTTGCAAGAGACAGGGTGGGAAGAGGAATAAAAACAACAGGAGTTCTGCAGATGCTGGAAATTCAAGCAACACACATGAAAGTTGCTGGTGAACGCAGCAGGCCAGGCAGCATCTGTAGGAAGAGGTGCAGTCGACGTTTCAGGCCGAGACCCTTCGTCAGGACTAACTGAAGGAAGAGTGAGTAAGGGATTTGAAAGTTGGAAGGGGAGGGGGAGATCCAAAATGATAGGAGAAGACAGGAGGGGGAGGGATAGAGCCAAGAGCTGGACAGGTGATAGGCAAAAGGGGATACGAGAGGATCATGGGACAGGAGGTCCGGGAAGAAAGACAAGTGGGGGGGACCCAGAGGATGGGCAAGAGGTATATTCAGAGGGACACAGGGAGAAAAAGGAGAGTGAGAGAAAGAATGTGTGCATAAAAATAAGTAACAGATGGGGTACGAGGGGGAGGTGGGGCCTTAGCGGAAGTTAGAGAAGTCAACGTTCATGCTATCAGGTTGGAGGCTACCTGGACGGAATATAAGGTGTTGTTCCTCCAACCTGAGTGTGGCTTCATCTTTACAGTAGAGGAGGCCGTGGATAGACATGTCAGAATGGGAATGGGATGTGGAATTAAAATGTGTGGCCCCTGGGAGATCCTGCTTTCTCTGGCGGACAGAGCATAGATGTTCAGCAAAGCGGTCTCCCAGTCTGCGTCAGGTCTCGCCAATATATAAAAGGCCACATCGGGAGCACCGGATGCAGTATATCACCCCAGTCGACTCACAGGTGAAGTGTTGCCTCACCTGGAAGGACTGTTTGGGGCCCTGAATGGTGGTAAGGGAGGAAGTGTAAGGGCATGTGTAGCACTTGTTCCGCTTACACAAATAAGTGCCAGGAGGGAGATCAGTGGGGAGGGATGGGGGGGACGAATGGACAAGGGAGCTGCGTAGGGAGCGATCCCTGCGGAATGCGGGGGGGGGGGAGATGTGCTTAGTGGTGGGATCCCGTTGGAGGTGGCGGAAGTTACAGAGAATAATATGTTGGACCCGGAGGCTGGTGGGGTGGTAGGTGAGGACCAGGGGAACCTTATTTCTAGTGGGGTGGCGGGAGGATGGAGTGAGAGCAGATGTACGTGAAATGGGGGAGATGCGTTTAAGAGCAGAGTTGATAGTGGAGGAAGGGAAGCCCCTTCCTTTAAAAAAGAAAGACATCTCCCTCGTCCTAGAATGAAAAGCCTCATCCTGAGAGCAGATGTGGCGGAGACGGAGGAATTGCGAAGAGGAATAGTCCAGATAGCTGTGAGAGTCAGTAGGCTTATAGTAGACATCAGTAGATAGGCTGCCTCCAGAGATCGAGACAGAAAGATCAAGAAAGGGGAGGGAGGTGTGGGAAATGGACCAGGTAAACTTGAGGGCAGGGTCTCCAACTGTCACATTGTAAGTCTCGAGGATACACAATCTTGTGCCACTTATCATTGTCAAACTTTTCATCAACAGTATGCAGATTAGAGCTCTTTTGGAAACTGGAACTTGAACTTTTATCTTTTTCTCTTCTCTGTGCAGACTAATTTTTTTTGTCTTCCCAACATGCTCTTGGTATATGTCCTACTTTGTTGCATTTTCTGCAACTGGCACCTTGAAATCTGCATTTGTTCGGTTCATGTGAGTCCCTGCCACAATGATAACACAATTTGTTCAACCAGGCCATTTTCTATTCAAACGATCTAATTTTGTTCACACTCTCTTTCATTCCTGACGGCAACTCAATTGTGTCTCTGTCTATGGTTTCCATTGGAATAGTGATTTCCTTTGTTCATTTGAGTGTAAGCTGTTCTTCAGTTAGCAGCCATTTTAGAATGCCTTCTTTTAAGATTCCACAAACTAAATGATGTCTTAGTGTATCATTAAGCCTATTACCACACTGATGTTGCTCAGACAATCTCTTCAATTTAGCCATTGAAGTGGATTTCCCTTCCTGTTGAATCAGCTTATAAAACCTAAAGCATTCTGCAATTAATATTGGTTTTGGTTCTAAGTGTTCCTGCATCACTTAAACAATAGCATGAAAGCTCATTTCCGATGGTTTGGTTGGAGCAGTCAA
The DNA here is from genome assembly GCF_963921235.1 of Mobula hypostoma. NCBI lineage: Eukaryota > Metazoa > Chordata > Chondrichthyes > Myliobatiformes > Myliobatidae > Mobula > Mobula hypostoma. The sequence goes on along the minus strand of NC_086103.1, from coordinate 68,937,251 downwards.
ACTTGAAAGTAAACTCTATGCCTTTAAACCCAATATACAACGCAAAACGTGCACTCACTTCTCATTGGCTATTTCATTTGCTTCAAACCACTGTTCCAGTAGCTCAGTAAACATTAAACTAATTTCAAGGAAGATGCAAGAGTCTGGGGATATGGTTGTACCTTCAAGTTTACTTTAAGCGAGTCATGCATGTATCACATGATACCATGATGACATAAGACCAAAAGAGCATATGACATAGGAGCAGAAGTAGGCCATTCATCCCATCGAGTCTGCTCTGCCATTTCATCATGGCTGATCCCCGATCCCATTCAACCCCATGTTTTCTTGCCATCTTCTTGTCCTATCCTTTGATTCCCTGACCAATCAGAAAACTATCAATTTCTGCTTTAAATATACCAACAGACTTGGTCTCCACCACAGACTGTAGCAGAGCATTCCACAGACTCACCACCCTCTGGCTAAAAAAATTCCTCCTTACTTCTGTTCTAAAAGGCACCCCTCAATTTTGAGGCTATGCCCTCTAGTTCTGGATACCAGGACCCCCACCAGCAGAAACATCTTCTCCACCTCAACCTTGTTTAGTCCTTTCAATATTTGGTAGGTTTCCCACCCCCCGCCCACATTCTTCTAAATTCCGGTGAGTACAGGCCCAAAGCTGCCAAAAACTCCTCTTATGTAAATCTTCTCATTTCATGTACCTCCTCTGGACTTTCTCCAATGACAACACATCCTTTCTGAGATATGGGGCCCAAAACTGTTGACAATACTCCAAGTGCGGCCTGACTAGTGTCTTATGAAGACTTAGCATTATCTCCTTGCTTTTATATTCTATTCCCCTTGAAATAAATGCCAACATTGCATTTGCCTTCTTTACCACAGACTCAACCTGTAAATTAACCTCCTAGGAGTCTTGTACAAGGAATCCTAAGTCCCTCTGCACCTCTGATGTCTGAATTTTCTCCCTATCTAGATAACAGTCCACACTATTGTTCCTTTTAGTAAGAGGCATTATCACATTTCCCAACACCGTATTCCATCTGCCACATTTTCGCCCATTCTTCCAATTTGTCTAAGTCCTGCTGCAATGTCATTACTTCCTCAGTACTACCTACCCCTCCTATCTTTGTATCATCTGCAAACTTTGCCACAAACCCATTAGTTCTATTATCTAAATCATTGACAAATAATGTGAAAAGTAGCAGTCCCAATATTGAACCCCGAGGAACACCACTAGTCACTGGTAGCCAACCAGAATTATTCCCACTAGCTGCCTCCTGCACGTCAGCCATTCCTCTATCCATGCCAGTATTTTTCCTGTAATGCCATTGGATTTTATCTTGTTAAGCAGCCTCACGTCTGGCACCTAATCAAACGCCTTCTGAAAATCCAAGTGAACGACATCCACTGCCTCTTCTTTGTCCACCCTGCTTGTACTTCGTGGAAGAACTCCAACAGATTTGTCAGGCAAGATTTCCCTTCACAGAAACCATGCTGACTTTGACATATGAAATTAACGTATTTATACATATAACCCGTATTGCTTCATTGAATAATATGTATACAAGATTACTCAAATATTATTGTAATACTAAATACACAATAGAAGGTTTGCTGGTGCTGCATGGGGGGGGGAGGTGTTGAACAAGAGTTGCAGGGGGATGAGCACAGAGTATCAGAACAGATGGTGGAGAGGTTGTGGAGATGTATTATTAAGACTTCAGACAAAGTCAGGAATCAAGATGTTGAGCATGGTGCGACTAATGCTCTCAGCTGCCTATATTTCAACGCAAGGAGTATTGTAGGAAAGGCAGATGAGCTCAAGGGATGGATCAACACATAGAAGTATGATTTTGTAGCCATTAGGGAGACTTGGTTGCAGGAGGGGCAGGGCTAGCAGATCAATATTCCAGGGTTCTGTTGTTTTAGACATGACAGAGTGGGAGGGTTTCAAAGGGGAGGTGTGGAGTTTCTAGTCAGGGAAAATGACAGTGGTCAGTCAGGACAGACTGGCAAAGTCTCTAGTCAGGCTTTGTGAGTGGAACTGATGAATAAGAAAGGTATGACCACGTTAACAGGGCCATATTATAGACCACCCAATAGCCTGCAGGATTTACAGGAACAAATTTGCAGAGATCGTAAACCATTGCATGAAACTTAAGGTTGTTATAGTAGGTGATTTTAAATTTCCACATATTGACTGGGACTCCCATACTGTAAAAGATTTAGATGAGATAGAGTTTGTCGAATGTTTTCAGTAAAGTTTCCTATATTAGTACATCAAAGTCCCAATGAGAGAGTGTACGATATTTGATCCTCTATTTATGAATGAAATAAGACAGGTGACAGAAGTTTGTAAAGAGGAACACTTTGCATATATTGATCATAATACCATTAATTTCAAAGTAAGTACAGAAAAGAACAGGTCTCAGCTGTGGGTTGAGATTCTAAGTAGGAGAAAGGCCAATTTTGATTGTATCAGAAAGGATCTGGCAAGTGTGGACTGGGACAGGCTGTTCTCTGACAAAGGTGTACTTGGTAAGTGGGAGGTCTTTAAATGTGAAAACTTGAGAATACCAAGCTGTCAGAATAAAAGGTAAAGGTAACAGGTCTAGGGAACCTTGGTTTTCAAGAGATATAGAGGCCCTGGTGAAGAAAAGAAGGAAGTGCATAGCAGGTATGGGCAGGTTGGAATAAATGAGGTACTTATGGACTACAATAAATGCAACAGAACACTTAAGAAGGAAATCATGAGGGCTAAAAGAAGGTATGAGGTTGTCCTAGCAGACAAGGTGAAGGAGAATCCTAGGGATTCTACAGGTATGTTATGAGGAAAGGGATTGCAAGGGACAAAATTGGTCCTCTGGAAGATCAGAATGGTAATCCATGCATGGAGCCGGAAGAGATAGAGGAGATGTTGAATGCATCTGTATTTACGCAGGAGACGGACACAGATTCTATATACACCCTATCCTCGTTATATGCAGGGGATACATTCCTCAAAGTTGATGCATAATGTGAAATCGCATAATGTGAATAATAATTTAAATGGAGAAAATAGGGATGCGTTCCAGAGGGCTTCCTAAATATGTTTTATCTGTAATATGTTCACATTTTCATACCAATATGACACAAAAGCAGTACCACAAGACAACATTTGTATTATATTTCATCAATTTGAGGTAATGTTCAATATAATAAATCATAGAAATTTAACATCCGAGGGTGTACAATACTCACCAACAGTGGCAGGTGTGTTTGCTCCAGGAAATGAGTGGTTGTTGTGGTGTCGGGCAACTTTATATGGATAAAGTGGATGGTTGTGGTCATCAGAATCATATCAAGCACAGCAAGGAGTGAAGGAAGACTCACAGAACTCTTAGAACTGCCGGCAGCAGAAGATGACTCCGGTTTGAAGAAAGTGGTGAGGGTTGTTTGCTTAGCAGCATTTTGTTTTTCAGCATAAATTTGCTTGTAGGGAAAAAGGGTTGCCGGCAGGAAACAACTGGATGCTGACTCTGTTCTAAACTTAAGTCCATGTCCATCGCCATTTGTGCCAAGTCTTCTTTCTTCCATCATTCCCTCACCATTGGTAAACTCATGAGATTTGCAAAATCGTCTATTGCTTGCAGCGTCTGGGAGATAGTTCGCCAAAAAAAAACGTACGCTTTGAATGTGGATTACACCTTGGTTGAGTGGTTGAATCAGCGATGTTGTGTTAGGCGGCAGATGTTTAGGATGGGCTGGCGCATTGTCAAGCAACAAAAGAACTTTAAAGGCAAGATTCTGTTCCCGGCAGTAGTGTCCCAGAGCTGTGTTACCTTCAGCTGATGCCGCACTGTTTATAATTTCCAACTTTTTTTCAAGCGTTAAAGCGGTTCTCTGCCGCTTGGCTGATGGTCTAGGACATGATATCAGATGCTTAGGAGGCATAGTTAAATATTTCAAGCACAAAATCACTGCACCGTAGGTAAAACCAACAAAAGTTTAAGAGCGCAAGATCGCTCATCCACACCCTGCCAAAACCAATGCGAGACTGGCGGGAGTGAGACTGTGAGGCGTGCGCACGTGACTTGTATTGGTGGGAAAGCAGTGCTCCTCACATAACTATGAGTTTTGGACGCACATAAGAAGGAAAAGGAAAAGTACGTCGCATCCGGAATTTCTCCGGTTAGCGGACAATTTCCCTCCACGTCTCTCTGACATAGGGGAGAATCGCATATGAGACAAGTTACAGCAGTGGTTTGCCATTGCCTTCTGCCGGGTGAGTTTCCAAAGAGATCACCAACTCGTAACCCAGCACCGATGAAAAGCGTGCAGGGGAGTCGGCTGGCTGGATTTGAACCCGGGACCTTTCATCACGAAGTTCGACACTGATGCCACAGCACCATATAAGGAGACGTTGGTAGAAATAGGTTCCTCGCATAACTGTGAATCCGCATTGTCTGCAGGCACATATAACGAAGATAGGGTGTAGAAATGAGCAAAGCAGCCTCAACTTCATGGAAACTATACAGATTACAGAAGAGGAGGTTTTTGCTGTCTTGAGACAAATTAGGGTGGATAAATCCCCAGGGCCTGACAAGGAAAGCAAGTGCAGAAACTTCAGGCGCCCTTGCAGAGATATTTAAATCATTCTTGGTGATTGGTCAGTAGAGGATAGTTAATGTTGTTCTGCTGTTTAAGAAAAACTTTAAAAATAAACAAGGAAATTATAGGTCAGTGAGCCTGACATCACTGGTGGCAAAGTTATTGGAAGTTATTCTAAGGGACGGGTATTTGGATAGACAGGGACTGATTAAGGATAGTCTGCATGGCTTTTTTTGCATAATAGGTTATGTCTAACCAATCTTATAGAGATTTTAGAGGAAGCTACCAGGAAAGTTGATGAAGGCAAGGCAGTGGATATTGTCTACATGGACTTTTTCAAGGCATTTAACAAGGACCTGCATGGGAGGTTGGTCAGGAAGTTTCAGTTACTTGGCATTCAATATGAGCTAGTACATTGGATTAGACATTGGCTCTATGGGAGAAACCAGAGAGTGGTAGTATATGGTTGTCTCTCTGACTGTAGGCCTGTGACTAGTGGAGAGCCACAAGGATCAGTGCTGGGTCTATTGTTCTTTGTCATCTATATCAATGATCTGGATGATAATATGGTTAACGGAATAAACAAATTTGCGGATGAAACCAAGATTGAGAGGTGTAGTGGACAGTGAGGAAGGCTATCTTGGCTTGCATTAGGATCTTGAACAGCTGGAAAGATGGGCTGAAAAATGGTAGATAGAATTTAATGCAGACAAGTGCACTTCAGTAGGATCATACAGTGAATGGTAGGGCATTCAGAAGTGCGGTAGAAGAAAGGGATCTGGGAATACAGGTCCATAATTCATTGAAAGTGGTGGCATAGGTAGATAGGTTTGCACATAAAGCTTTTGGCACATTGGCCCTCATAAATCAATATATTGAGAACGGGAGTTGGGTTGTTCTGTTGAAGTTGTATGAGACTGGTGAGACCAAACTTAGAGTATTGTGTGCAGTTTTGGTCACCTTCCTGCAGGAAAGATGTAAATAAAGTTGAAAGAGTACAGAGAAAATTTACAAGGATGTTGCACGGACTGATGGACCTGAGTTATAAAGTAAGGTTGAATAGATTAGATCTTTATTCCTTGGAACATAGGAGATTGAGGAGAGATTTGATAGAGGTACACAAAATTATGAGGGGTATAGATTGGGTAAATGCAAGCAGGCTTTTTCCACTGAGGTTGAGTGGGACTCCAATTAGAGGTCATGGGTTTAGGGTGAAAGGTGAAAAGTTTAATGGGAACATGAGGTGAAACTTCTTCACTCAGAGGGTTGTGAGAATCAGAGCTCAATTTCAATGTTTATGAAAAGTTTGGATTAGTACATGGATGGGAGGGATATGGAGTGCTATGGTCCAAGTGCAGGTCAATGGGACCAGGCAGTTTCAGTGGTTCAGCATGGACTAGATGGACCAAAGGGCCTGTTTCTGTGGTGTACTTTTCTATGACTCTATAACTTTTAGTTCTTGGACATACAAGAGATTGTAAGTATTGGACCTTCCAGTTCTTGCCCAGTGACATTATCTTTCTACATTAAGTTCCATAGAATGAAAGTTGATCCTTATGCAATTCAGTTTTACAGCCTTTCTGGTTGAATTATGTCACATCGGTCCAAAGTGCACTCGTCTCAGGGCTTAACCCAAAGTAAACCAGATTTCCTTTATATATAGTTGTATTGTGTTATTTAAAAATATCATGCACACTGAAAATATGCATAGACATGAGCTGCATCACAATTTTAAAACAAAGAATCTAAACATTAATTTCTCCTTATGGTAATTTTTTTTTCTTTATTTTCTTTTACCCTCCCCCTTTCCTCTTCTTCTATTTCTCACACTAGCCTTTTACCTCTTCTCTTCACCTGCCTATCACCTGCTCCTCATGCTCCTCCTTCTTCCCTTTCCCCTACGGTTCCCTCTCATCTCCTATCAGATTTCTTCTTCTCCAACCCTTTCCCACCCACCTGGCTTCACCTATCATCTTCTAGCTTGTTCTCCTTCCCTCCTCCACCTTTTTATTCTGGCATCTTCCCCCTTTTTCTAGTCCTGGTGAAGGATCTTGACTTGAAATGTCGACTCTTTATGCATTTCCATAGATGTTGTCAGATCTGCTGAGTTCCTCTAGCATTTTGTGTGTGTTGCTCAGGATTTCCAGCATCAGCAGAATCTCCTGCGTTTATGATTGGCTGACCCAATGGGGTGGGCTCTATCTGAATTGCTCTGGGAGCAGAGTCCTGGTGAAATGCACAGCTTGGGTTGTCAATAGGGCTTTAAACTAACCAGGAAGAGGCAAAGCTTCAGGAACAGAAGGTTTAAAAATGAGAAACAAATGACAGAGCAGGATAGTGAGGGAGAAAGTGTCTGTCATAGAGTAATAGGCCAAGACAGAAGATACAAATGAAAATATACAAGAGAAAGTCCAGTAATTCTAAAATATCAATGCTTAATGTTCTTCATTTGAATGCATGTGACATTCACAACAAGATATATGAGTTGATTGCACAGATAGCAACATAGCTGTAACTAAAACTTAGCTTCAGGGTGACTCGGATGGGCTGCTCAATATTCCACGTTATACACTGTTCCTAAAGGACAAGCCAAAGGAGAAAGGAGACGGGGTAGCAGTATTAATGAATCAAGGTACCAGCAAAGGACTGAATAATGATATAAAGGTGGTGGATACTGACATGGTGTCGATTTGGGTTGAAATCCTGCATAGCTGAGTTTATAGACCCCAAAATGTGACCTCTCAGAAGGTTAGAGCATAAACGGAGAAATATCAAGGGCATGTCTGAAGGAAATTGCAATTATCAAGGGAGAATTTAATCCACATATTGAAGGGACAAACCAAGCTAATTCCTGGGAAGAGAGCTCTCTATCATCTCTCTTGTCCTACTAAGGGAACCTAAATAGTTCGGGCCTGTATTTGTTGGAGTGTTGAAGAATGAGGAGTGACCTTACTCAAACATACAAGATCCTGGTGGTGTGGCGGGGAGGGAAACAACAGGGTAAATGTTGTAATGTCTTCACTGGTGGGAGGGTCTCGAATAAGGGGATATACTCTAAATACAAGTTAAGAGGCTGGTCATTTAAAACTCAGATCATAAAAATTCCTTCTCACACAGAGCAACAAATCTTTGGAATTGTCTATCCCAGGTAGTGAGAGCCTGATCATCAGAAGTATTTAAAGTTGAGGTGGATAACTATTTGCTCGACCAAGGATAAGTTAGATATAGAGAAACAGCACAGAGGAGCAGTTGAGACCAACATAGATCAGGCATGGTCATATTAAGTACTGAGGCATGCTTGAAGAGCCTGCCAGCCTACTCTAGCTCTTATTTCCCTATAAGGTTCAATTTCTCATTGCTTCATTTTGAAATAACGAAACAATGAGGAGCCACACTGATTCTCTCCTCTCATTGTGCTTGCACCTTTAAGGTAAGTATGATACTGACTCACCATTCATCTATTCAGACTGTTATCAGGTTATCTGATCATGTGACGAGATTAACCAGCAGTGTGCACTGACTTCAGTGAATACCCAGAACGTTTATAATACATGACTCAGTTTAACAACAACAACTAAAGCTTCTCTTTTCCTCAGAGGAAAGAGAGAGGCAATTGGTTGTTGCATCTCAGTAATTCAGTAATTTCAGATTATCATTATTGCTCTTTAAACTTTCACTGATATTTAATTATCTGAATTAGGTTATTTACCAATTAATTTAATTAAGTGTCTAAACAATATCACTTTAATTCACTTAAGACTGAAAAAATTTTTTTTCTATCTAAGTATCATTTTTACTTCCTAATAATATGTGCAAATGACAATTTTGAAGCAATTGCAACCAGAGTGCCAAGTGGATTATCCATCTCAACTTCCTCCTGGGATCAGCATTCACACGGAAGCCACTCTTCAGTCAATTTGCTTCACGGCACAGGATATTAAGAAATGGCCAAGAGCACTTGACGGATATGACTAGACAAAATTCTGCTATGGAACTGAGGACCAAAGCTTTCAGCCTTGCTGTGGCATTAACCTGATTGTTTCAAAACAGTTACAACAATGGCATGTCCCCATCTTTCTGAAAAATTGCCCAGTAAGTGTCTGCTCAAAAAAAAGATACATTCAGTTATACTTCTCATGATAATGTGGATGGGAAGTGTCAATGGGAATGTGAACAAGCAGAACTTACTCAGCAAAGTCTTCTCAGCAATAAACAGCTTTGGATTTTCCAATCACAGCTGTGGCGTCTACATGTGGACCATGGAGCTAAATTCCAGAGGTGGTCTGACTGTTATTGCCCTTGATATTGAGCATTGACTATCATTGGACTAAGTGTGAAATCAAGGGACAATGGGCAACTAAGGGAAAACAGAACATGGTTGTAGTTATATTTTACACAAATCAAGATGGTAGTAATCAAATCATCGAGCGTCTAGGTCCTGTCCGCCAGAACAAGTGGGATCTCCCAGTGGCCACCCATTTTAATTCCACTTCCCATTCCAACATATCCATCCATTCCCACCTCCACGGTCATTATAAGGCCACGCTTAGATCAGGGGAACAATACCTTGTATTCCATTTGAGTAGCCTCCAACCTGATGGCATGAACATTGATTTCTCTAACTTCCAGTAATACCTACCCCCCATTTCGACATTTCCTATCCCCTTTTCCCTCTCTTATGTTATCTCCTTGTCCGAACTGCAAGAAGTTGCCCAGATATAACCATATAACCATATAACAATTACAGCACGGAAACAGGACATCTCGGCCCTCCTAGTCTGTGCCGAACGCTTACTCTCACCTAGTCCCACCGACCTGCACTCAGCCCATAACCCTCCATTCCTTTCCTGTCCATATACCTATCCAATTTTTCTTTAAGTGACAATATTGAACCTGCCCTACCACTTCTACTAGAAGCTTTTTCCACACAGTTACCACTCTCTGAATAAAGAAGTTCCCCCTCGTGTTACCCCTAAACTTTTGCCCCTAAATCTCAACTCATGTCCTCTTGTTTGAATCTCCCCCACTCTCAATGGAAAAAGCCTATCCACGTCAACTCTATCTATCCCCCTCTTAATTTTAAATACCTCCATCAAGTCCCCCCTCAACCTTCTACGCTCCAAAGAATAAAGTCCTAACTTGTTCAACCTTTCTCTGTAACTCAGGTGCTGAAACCCAGGTAACATTCTAGTAAATCTTCTCTGTACTCTCTCTATTTTGTTGACATCTTTCCTATAATTCGGTGACCAGAACTGTATACAATACTCTAAATTTGGCCTTACCAAATGCCTTGAACAGTTTTAACATTACATCCCAACTCCTCTACTCAATGCTCTGATTTATAAAGGACAGCATACCAAAAGCTTTCTTCACCACCCTATCCACATGAGATTCCACCTTCAGGGAACTATGCACCATTATTCCTAGACCCCTCTGTTCTACAGTATTCTTCAATGCCCTACCATTTACCATGTATATCCTATTTTGATTAGTCCTACCAAAATGTAGCACCTCACACTTATCAGCATTAAACTCCATTTGCCATCTTTCAGCCCACTCTTCTAACTGGCCTAAATCTCTCTGCAAGCTTTGAAAGCCTACTTCATTATCCACAACGCCACCTATCTTAGTATCATCTGCATACGTACTAATCCAATTTACCACCCCATCATCCAGATCATTAATGTATATGACAAACAATGTTGGACCCAGTACAGATCCCTGAGGCATACCTCTAGTCACCGGCCTCCAACCTGACAAACAGTTATCCACCACTACTCTCTGGCATCTCCCATCCAGCCACTGTTGAATCTATTTTAATACTTCAATATTAATACCTAACGATTGAACCTTCCTAACTAACCTTCCATGTGGAACCTTGTCAAAGGCCTTACTAAAGTCCATATAGAAAACATCCACTGCTTTACCCTCATCAACTTTCCTCGTAACCTCTTCAAAAAATTCAATAATATTTGTCAAACATGACCTTCCACGCACAAATCCATGTTGACTGTTCCTATCATCAGACCCTATTTATCCAGATACTCATATATACCTTCTCTAAGAATACTTTCCAGTAATTTACCCACCACTGACGTCAAACTTACAGGCCGTTAATTGCTATGTTTACTCCTAGAACCCTTTTTAAACAATGGAACAACATGAGCAATACGCCAATCCTCTGGCACCATCCCTGTTTCTAATAACATTTGAAATATTTCTGTCAGAGCCCCTGCTATTTCTACACTAACTTCTCTCAATGTCCTAGGGAAGATCCTATCAGGACCCAGAGACTTATCAACTTTTATATTCCTTAAAAGCGCCAGTACTTCCTTTTCTTTAATCATCCTAGTTTCCATAACTTTCCTACTTGTTTCCCTTACCTTACACAATTCAATATTCTTCTCCTTAGTGAATACCGAAGAAAAGAAATTGTTCAAAATCTCCCCCATCTCTTTTGGCTCCATACATAGCTGTCCACTCTGATTCTCTAAGGGATCAATTTTATCCCTCACTATCCTTTTGCTATTAATATAACTATAAAAACCCTTTGGATTTATTTTCACCTTACTTGCCAAAGCAACCTCGTATCTTCTTTTAGCTTTTCTAATTTTTTTCTTAAGATTCTTTTCATATTCTTTAAATTCCTCAAGCACCTCATTTGCTCCATGCTGCCTATATTTATTGTAGATATCTCTCTTTTTCCGAACCAAGTTTCCAATATCCCTTGAAAACCATGGCTCTTTCAAACTTTCAACCTCTCCTTTCAACCTAACAGGAACATAAAGATTCTGTACCCTCAAAATTTCAGCTTTAAATGACCTCCATTTCTCTATTACACCCTTCCCATAAAACAAAATGTCCCAATCCACTCCTTCTAAATCCTTTCGCATCTCCTCAAAGTCAACCTTTCTCCAATCAAAAACCTCAGCTCTGGGTCCAGACCTGTCCTTCTCCATATTTATATTGAAACTAATAGCATTGTGATCACTGGATCCGAAGTGCTCCCCAACACATACTTCCGTCACCTGACCTATCTCATTCCCGAACAGGAGATCCAACACTGCCCTTTCTCTAGTTGGTACCTCTATGTATTGCTGCAAAAAGAATCCTGAACGCATTTTACAAACTCCAAACCATCTAGCCCTTTTACAGTATGGGCTTCCCAGTCTATGTGTGGAAAATTAAAATCTCCCACAATCACAACCTTGTGCTTACTACAAATATCTGCTATCTCCTTAACAGATTTGCTCCTCCTATTCTTGCTCCCCATTAGGTTGTCTACCTTTCCCATTCCTCAATTCCACCCAAATAGCCTCCCTAGACAAGCCCTCTAATCTATCCTGCCAGAGCACTGCTGTGACATTTTCTCTGACAAGCAATGCAACACCTCCCCCTCTTGTGCCTCTGATTCTATCACACCTGAAGTGACAAAATCCAGGAATATTTGGTTGCCAATCACACCCCTCCTGCAACTATGTTTCACTAATAGCTCCAAACATCATATTTCCAGGTATCAATCCATGCTCTAAGCTCATCCACCTTTCTTACAATGCTCCTAGCATTAAAATAAATGTATTTAAGAAATTCTCCACCTCTTACTCTCTGTTTAACACTAACGGTGCAAACAAATTTACTATCTTCTTTTTCTTCCTTCTCCCCTTCATCTGTTCTTACACTCTTGTTCCCCACCCCCCTTGTATCTAGTTTAAATCCACTGGAGCCTCTCTAGCAAACCTACCTGCAAGAATATTTGTCCTCCTCCAGTTCAAATGTTAACCATCCTGCTGGAACAGGTCTCACCTTCCTTGGAAAACTGCCTAATTATCTATAAATCTGAAGCCCTCCATCCTGCACCATGTCTTCAGCCACGTGTTGATCTGTTCTATCTCACTATTTCTAAACCCGTCTGCATGTGGCATTGGTAGCAATCCTGAGATTGCTATCCTGGAGGTCCTGTCCTTTAACTTGGCACCTAACTCCCTAAACTCACCTTTCAGGACCTCCTCACTCTTCCTACCCATGTCATTGGTCCCTACATGGACCACGACATCCGTCTGCTCACCCTCCCTCTTGAGAATACTGAGAACTCAATCCAAGATATTGCGGACCCCGGCACCAGGGAGGCAACAGACCATCCGAGATTCTCAATCTCTTCTGCAAAAGCCTTTGGTGCCATCTCCATAGCTGTTCGAAAAAGTTTGCTGTTCAGTCCTGCCAAAGGGTTTCAGCCCGAAACATCAACTGTACTCTTTTCTTAGATGCTGCCTGGACTGCTGAGTTCCTCCAGCATTTTGTGTGTGTTGCTCAGATTTCCAGCATCTGCAGATTTTTTCTTGTTTAAGTTTGTTCTCCACCACTTTCACAAGAACAATTAAGGGATGGAAAATAAGCGTGGACCATATTAGCCTAGGTTCCAAAAACTTGCACCACAATATCCTCAAACAACAGGAATTCTGCAGATGCTGGAAATTCAAGCAACACACATCAAAGTTGCTGGTGAACGCAGCAGGCCAAGCAGCATCTATAGGAAGAGGCGCAGTCGACGTTTCAGGCCGAGACCCTTCGTCAGGACTAACTGAAGGAAGAGTGAGTAAGGGATTTGAAAGCTGGAGGGGGAGGGGGAGATGCAAAATGATAGGAGAAGACAGGAGGGGGAGGGATAGAGCCAAGAGCTGGACAGGTGATAGGCAAAAGGGGATACGAGAGGATCATGGGACAGGAGGTCCGGGAAGAAAGACAAGGGGGGGGTGACCCAGAGGATGGGCAAGAGGTATATTCAGAGGGACAGAGGGAGAAAAAGGAGAGTGAGAGAAAGAATGTGTGCATAAAAATGAGTAACAGATGGGGTACGAGAGGGAGGTGGGGCCTAGCGGAAGTTAGAGAAGTCAATGTTCATGCCATCAGGTTGGAGGCTACCCAGACGGAATATAAGGTGTTGTTCCTCCAACCTGAGTGTGGCTTCATCTTTACAGTAGAGGAGGCCGTGGATAGACATGTCAGAATGGGAATGGGATGTGGAATTAAAATGTGTGGCCACTGGGAGATCCTGCTTTCTCTGGCGGACAGAGCGTAGATGTTCAGCAAAGCGGTCTCCCAGTCTGCGTCGGGTCTCACCAATATATAAAAGGGCACATCGGGAGCACCGGACGCAGTATATCACCCCAGTCGACTCACAGGTGAAGTGATGCCTCACCTGGAAGGACTGTTTGGGGCCCTGAATGGTGGTAAGGGAGGAAGTGTAAGGGCATGTGTAGCACTTGTTCCGCTTACACGGATAAGTGCCAGGAGGGAGATCAGTGGGGAGGGATGGGGGAGACGAATGGACAAGGGAGTTGTGTAGGGAGCGATCCCTGCGGAATGCAGAGAGAGGGGGGGAGGGAAAGATGTGCTTAGTGGTGGGATCCCGTTGGAGGTGGCGGAAGTTACGGAGAATAATATGTTGGACCCGGAGGCTGGTGGGGTGGTAGGTGAGGACCAGGGGAACCCTATTCCTAGTGGGGTGGTGGGAGGATGGAGTGAGAGCAGATGTACGTGAAATGGGGGAGATGCGTTTAAGAGCAGAGTTGATAGTGGAGGAAGGGAAGCCCCTTTCTTTAAAAAATGAAGACATCTCCCTCGTCCTAGAATGAAAAGCCTCATCCTGAGAGCAGATGCGGCGGAGACGGAGGAATTGCGAGAAGGGGATGGCGTTTTTGCAAGAGACAGGGTGAGAAGAGGAATAGTCCAGATAGCTTTTTAAAGAAAGGGGCTTCCCTTCCTCCACTATCAACTCTGCTCTTAAACGCATCTCCCCCATTTCACGTACATCTGCTCTCACTCCATCCTCCCACCACCCCACTAGGAATAAGGTTCCCCTGGTCCTCACCTACCACCCCACCAGCCTCCGGGTCCAACATATTATTCTCCATAACTTCCGCCACCTCCAACGGGATCCCACCACTAAGCACATCTTTCCCTCCCCCCCCCTCTGCATTCCGCAGAGATCGCTCCCTACACAACTCCCTTGTCCATTCGTCCCCCCCATCCCTCCCCACTGATCTCCCTCCTGGCACTTGTCCGTGTAAGCGGAACAAGTGCTACACATGCCCTTACACTTCCTCCCTTACCACCATTCAGGGCCCCAAACAGTCCTTCCAGGTGAGGCATCACTTCACCTGTGAGTCGACTGGGGTGATATACTGTGTCCGGTGCTCCCGATGTGGCCTTTTATATATTGGTGAGACCCGACGCAGACTGGGAGAACGCTTTGATGAACATCTACGCTCTGTCCGCCAGAGAAAGCAGGATCTCCCAGTGGCCACACATTTTAATTCCACATCCCATTCCCATTCTGACATGTCTATCCACGGCCTCCTCTACTGTAAAGATGAAGCCACACTCAGGTTGGAGGAACAACACCTTATATTCCGTCTGGGTAGCCTCCAACCTGATGGCATGAACATTGACTTCTCTAACTTCCGCTAGGCCCCACCTCCCCCTCGTACCCCATCTGTTACTCATTTTTATGCACACATTCTTTCTCTCACTCTCCTTTTTCTCCCTCTGTCCCTCTGAATATACCTCTTGCCCATCCTCTGGGTCATCCCCCCCCCCGTCTTTCTTCCCAGACCTCCTGTCCCATGATCCTCTCGTATCCCCTTTTGCCTATCACCTGTCCAGCTCTTGGCTCTATCCCTCCCCCTCCTGTCTTTTCCTATCATTTTGCATCTCCCCCTCCCCCTCCAGCTTTCAAATCCCTTACTCACTCTTCCTTCAGTTAGTCCTGACGAAGGGTCTCGGCTTGAAACGTCGACTGCGCCTCTTCCTATAGATGCTGCTTGGCCTGCTGCGTTCACCAGCAACTTTGATGTGTGTTACCACAATATCCTGGTGTTTTTTCCTCCAGTGCATAGAATTACTGTGAGCCAGATCGTATATCTGCCACCGTATCCACAATACCATATCAAGCCCCATGACCGTTCCATGACAGATCATCTATTTGCTTTCTGAGTATTAGAGTGCTTTTTTAAAGTCAACTCTTTGTTCTCCCAGAACCGTAGTATTGTTCCCACTGATGACCTCTATGTCACTTCTTGGCATTTCTATGCTTATGCAGAGCAATGATCTGTTCGTGGGTGGTATTCCTTTGTCTTCTTGTGACAGCAGGCTCTGCTGGAGATTTGAATGATCATCATCCACACCTTGATAGAAGTTTTAACAAAGATATCACCTGATGAATAATAGAAGTATTAGCAGAACCAGTTAAAGAGTGCACATTACCTTCCTTTGCTTCTCTTGCATTCAGTCTAGTCAGCCAGAATGTGTGACCCCAAGAAGAACAGGGTGAGCTGCCTCAATGACTATCACCCAGTAGCATTCACATCTGCTGTGACAAAGTGCATTGTTGGTCATGCCCAGAATCAACTCCTGCCTAAGCAAGGACCTGGACTCACTATAATTTGTCCATTGCCACAATAGGTCACAGCAGGTGCAATCTCATTGACTCTCCACTCGGCTTGGATCACCTCGATAAGAGCAATACCCAGATTAGGCTACTGTTTATTGATTACAGCTCAATGCTCAACACAATCATACCCTCAGTTCTAATCAACAAGCTCCAAAACCTTGGCCTCTGTATCTCACTCTGCAACTGGATCCTTGACTTCCTCACCAGGAGGCCATAGTCGGTTAGGATCAGAAATAACATCTCCCTTCTCGTGGACAATCAACCCTGGCACACCTCAAGGATGTGTGTTTAGCTCACTGCTCTACTCTCTCTGCACCTACAACTGTGTGGCTAGGCCCAGCTCAAATACCATCGTTAAATTTGCTGACGACACAGCTACTGTTGGCATAATTTCAAATGGTGATGAGGAGCAAGACAGATCAACTGGTTAAGTGGTGTTGCAAAACAACTTTGCCCTTAATGTCAGTAAGTAGACTTCAGCAATGGGAAGTTGAGGTAACACACACCAGTCATCATGTGGGATCATCCGTGAAAAGGGTGAGCAGTTTCAAGTTCCTGGGTGTCAACATCTCTGAAGATCTGTCCTGGGCCCAACAGGTTGATGCAATTAGAAAGAAGGCACGGCAGCAGCTATATTTCATTAGGAATTTGAGGAGACTTGGTATATCACAGAAGGAACTCGCCAATTTCTACAGATGTACTGTGAAGGGCATCCTCACTGGTTGCATCACCAGAGGATTAGAAAAAGCTGTGGAAAGTTGCAAATCATGGGCACTGTCCTCCCCAGCATCGAGAAAAAGCAATGCTTGAAAAAGGATGAGTCCATCATGATAGACCCCCATCAGCCTGAACCTGCCCTCTTCTCATTGTTACCATCAAGGAGGAGGTACAGCAGTGTAAAGACACACACTCAATATTTTAGGAATAGCTTCTTCCCCACTGCTATCAGATTTCTAAATGGATAATAAATCCATGCACACTACCTCACTATTATTTTCTTTTTTTGCTATCTCTTTGCACTACTTATTTAATTTAATTTAACTTAATATATATATAGTATTTTTCTGTATTTTTTAAAATTTTGTATGTATGACACCATACTCCTGCCACAGAACAACAAATTTCACAACGTACTTCATGCCAGTCATATTAAACCTGATTCTTTGTTTCAGATACCTTGACATGCAGGTGGATGGGAACCCACACAGAAAAGAAGAGGGAAGTGATACAGAGACCAAAGCTAGAGTTAGTGAAGAAAGAAGTACAGTGTATAAAAGTAAAAAGCAAAAATCACATAGGTCACTAGATTCTAAAAGGACAATGAGTATAAGGACACTTTATCTAAATGCCCGTAGTATTAGAAACAAGGTTAGTGAACTCGTGGCACAGATTAGTACCAAGGCATATGATTTAGTGACCATTACAGAAATCTGGTTGCAAGGTGGAGATGACTGGGAATTAAATATCCAAGGGTATCAGGTAATATGGAAAGACAGGCAGGAAGGCAGAGGAGGTGGGGTGGCGCTCTTGATTAGGGATGAGATCAGGGTGATTGTGAGAGACGATATAAGATCTATGGAGCAGAATGTTGAGTGCATCTGGGTAGAGATTAAGAATAGTAAAGGGAAAAAAATCACTGGAGGGTGTTGTCTATAGGCCACCTAATAAAAATATTACAATGGCAGAGGCGATTAACCAAGAAATAACTGAGGCTTGTAAGAATGGAATGGCAGTTGTCATGGGGGATTTTAGCTTCCACATAGATTGGGTGAATCAGGTTGGTCAAGGAAGTCTTGAGGAGGACATCATAGAATGCATCCATGATGGCTTTCTTGAGCAGCATGTTAGTGAACCTACAAGGGAAAACGCTATCTTAGATCTAATCCTGTGCAATGAGACAGGTAAGATTAACGATCTTGTAGTCAGTGATCCTCTTGGAAAGAGTGATCATAGTATGATTGAATTTCACATACAGATGGAGAATGAAATAGTTAGATCTAAAACTAGTGTATTATGCTTGAACAAGGGAGACTACAACGGGATGAGGGAGGAGTTGGCTAATGTAGATTGGGAGCACAGGCTGTTTGGTAGGACAGTTGAGGAACATTGGATAATTTCAAAGAGATTTTTCACTGTGCTCAACAGAAGTATATTCCAGTCAAAAGTAAGGACAGTAAGTGTGGGGAAAGCCAGCCTTGGATAACTAAGGAAATAAAACATAGTATCAAATTATTTTAAAATCAAACGATAGTATCAGCTCATTTGTACAAAGTTGTAAAGAGTCTGAAGTCTAGTGGGAGTCTGGAGGATTGGCAAAATTTTAAAAAGCAACAAAGAACAACTAAACAAGAAATAAGGACAGGGAAGATAGAGTATGAAAGTAAATTAGCACAAAATATAAAAACAGATAGCAAAAGTTTTTATAAATACTGATAAAATCACTGTCACTAAGGAGATAGTGATGAGCAAACTAGAGGGCCTGAAGGTAGATAAGTCCCCTGGTCCTGATGGAATGCATGCCAGGGTGCTGAGGGAATTGGCAGACTCTGGGCAGGTCCTGGCAGTTTGGAAAACAGCAAGTATCATGCCACTTTTTTAGAAAGGACCTAGGCAAAAGATGGGCAACTATAGGCCAGTTAGCTTAAAGTCTGTAGTCGGGAAGATGCATGAAGCTGTCATTAAGGAAGAAACAGCAAAACATTTAGAAAGGAGGGGTTCCATTAGACAGATGCAGCATGGATTCAGAAAGAGCAGGTCCTGTTTGACAAACTTACTGAAGTTCTTTGAGGACATAGTGGGTGCAGTGGATAGAGGGGAACAGGTGGATGTCATATATTTGGATTTCCAGGTGTTCGATAAGGTGCCGTACAAGAGACTTATAAATAAGATACGGATGCATTGAATTGAAGGAAGTGTATTGGCATGGATAATGGATTGGTTAACCAATAGAAGGCAAAGAGTTGGTATAAATGGGTGTTTCTCCGGTTGGCAGTCGGTGGTGAGTGGGGTGCTGCAGGGGTCGGTGCTGGGCCCGCAGCTGTTTACCGTTTACATTGATGATTTGGAAGAGGGGATTGAGTGTAGTGTAGTAAAATTTGCTGATGACACTAAACTGAGTGTAAAAGCAAATTGTACAGAGGATGTGGAGAGCCTGCAGAGGGATATATATAAGTTAAGTCAGCGGTTCCCAAACACCGGGCCGCGAGGAAACGATATGATTTGGCGATATGAGTCAGCTGCACCTTTCCTCATTCCCTGTCACACCCATTGTTGAGCCATTACGCATGCGAGGTCATTACCCGCGCGTCATCCATGTCGGCGCGGGAAGGAGATCAACTCCTCGAGCTTGCAAATGACGGCGGGCTGAAAAGTATGTTTGACATAACATCTCTGCCGGCATTCCGGATCAAAGTCAAGGCTAAATATCCTGTGATAGTCAGGAAAGCACTGAATGCAACGAAAACTAAATTGCGGAATAGACTGGACATAAGGAACCCCCTTCGAGTATCGCTGTCTCCCATCACCTCTCGATAGGACCGTCTTGTTGCAGGAAAACAAGCCCAGGGCTCCCACTGATTCAGCGATATTGGTGCGTTGCAATGATTTTATATGTTCATAGGAGGAAATATGCGCTGTGTGTTTGATATCCAAACGTTACTTAAAATGTTATGATGCTATTATAAATGACTTACATAACCATGTAACAATTATGGCATGGAAACAGGCGATCTCGCCCCTTCTAGTCCGTGCCGAACGCTAGTCTCACCTAGTCCCATCAACCTGCACTCAGCCCATAACCCTCCATTCCTTTCCTGTCCATATATCTATCCAATTTTTCTTTAAATGGTAGTATCAAACCTGCCTCTACCACTTCCACTGGAAGTTCGTTCAACACTTCAAGCTCCCCTGTCCTCCCCTGATAATAGCCTTATCACTATATTCATGCGAGGAAAATATGCGCTGTGTGTTTAATATTAAATTCGTACAATAATCCCTTTTAGAAACGAAATTGAGTGTATTAGCCACTTATCACCTATATTCCAGTCGTGATTAACACACACCACCCGCCGCCGCCACCAACCGAATCGGCAAAAACAATTTTTAAGAAATCGGCACGCAAACGCATGTGCAAGTTTCACATGCACACTGGTGCCCGCGCAAGGCTTCCTGGTCATTGTAACACACATCAAAGTTGCTGGTGAACGCAGCAGGCCAGGCAGCATCTGTAGGAAGAGGTGCAGTCGACGTTTCAGGCCGAGACCCTTCGTCATGGTCATTGTAGTCTTTTTTAGGGTAAACCCAACGTATTTGACTGCTACTCTTGTAAGTTGGCAACCCTACCCCCCGCCCCCCCGCCCCCTGGTCGGCCGGTCCGCAAGAACATTGTCAATATGAAACCGATCCGCAGTACGAAAAAGTTTGGGGACCCCTGGGTTAAGTGAATGGACCAGGGTCTGGCAGGTGGAATACAACATTGGTAAATGTGAGATCATCCACTTTGGAAGGAATAAATAGAAGAGCAGATTATTATTTAAATGGTGAAAGATTGCAGCATGCTGTTGTGCAGAGGGAGTTGGGAGTGCTTGTTCATGAATTGCAAAAAGTCGGCTTGCAGGTACAACAGGTTATTAAGAAGGCAAACGGAATTGCTAGAGGGCCTTTATTGCTAGAGGGATTGAATTCAAGAGCAGGAGGTCATGCTGCAACTATACAGGGTACAAGTGAGGCCGCACCTGGAGTACTGTGTGCAGTTCTGGTCTCCGTACTTGAGGAACGACATACTGGCTTTAGAGGCAGTGCAGAGGAGGTTCACCAGGTTGATTCCAGAGATGAAGGGGTTAGCCTATGAGGAGAGATTGAGTCGCCTGGGACTATACTCCCTGGAGTTCAGAAGATGAGAGGGGATCTTATAGAAATGAAGCACCTTCAATTACTCCAAAAGACTGAGGTTTGGTAAAATACTGAAAGGCTTTTATTCGCTGTACAATACGACCTCCACAGTGAGTGTCTGCCCCCGGACTGAGGGGGAGGGGCAAGGCGAACACCTTTATACAGGACTCTGTGGGAGGAGCCACAGGAGCAGTCAGCAGAGGGGTGTGTCCAGACAGGTAACCGAGTTACAACATATATACATGGTTTACCACATTCACCCCGCTTTTTTAAAAGAGCCCCGCGGGGTGAAGTGACTGACAATATTTACAAGAAGTATATTTACAGGCTAAGTCTATCAGGCGGTCGAGTCCGTCGCTGTGATCTACGTAGCACCGGTGATGGCGGTTGTGCTGGCTCCGGCCTGACTTCAGGTGCCAGCACGTTAGGCGTCGGTAATCCCTCGTGCGTGTGCGTCGCGCCCGGTATGGGAGTGTCGTGTGGTGTCTGTATAGGGTTTGGGGTGCACGGTGTCTTGTAGGTACATACATTGGTGGGTACAGGGTCAATAGTCACCACGGAGTGTTCAGGGTAGGGGCCTGGAGCTCCTGCGGGCGCCAGGTCGCGGATGGAGACCATGTCCTCCCGCCCATCAGGTAAAACCACGTAGGCATACTGGGGGTTCACATGAAGTAAGTGAACCCACTCGACTATCGGGGAGTATTTATTGCTCCTCGCATGTTTCTGGAGCAGCACTGGCCCCGGGGACGTCAGCCAAGATGGTAGGGTGGTTCCAGTGGTCGATTTTCTGGGAAAAGAAAAGAGCCGCTCATGAGGGGTGGCATTGGTGGCTGTGCATAACAGGGAGCGGATGGAGTGGAGTGCCTCGGGAAGGACCTCCTGCCAGCGGGAGACCGGCAGTCCCTTTGACCTGAGGGCTAAGAATGTGGCTTTTCACACTGTGCCATTCTCCTTCTCTACCTGTCCATTCCCCCGGGGATTATAGCTCGTGGTCCTACTAGTTGCAATTCCCCTAACCAGTAGATATTAGCGCAGCTCGTCACTCATAAACGAGGACCCCCTGTCACTGTGGATATAGCATGGGTATCCCAACAGAGTGAAGAGCTTGCGCAGGGCTTTTATAACTGACGTGGTAGTGGTGTCGGGGCAGGGGATGGCGAAGGGGAACCGCGAGTACTCGTCGATAACGTTAAGAAAGTACACATTGCGGTCGGTGGAGGGTAGGGGGCCCTTAAAGTCAACACTTAGTCGCTCAAAGGGGCGGGTGGCCTTGATGAGTGGTGCCTTTTCGGGTCGGTAGAAGTGCGGTTTGCACTCTGCGCAGACTTGGCAGTCCCTGGTCATCATCCTGATCTCAAGGGAGTAAGGCAAGTTCCGGGCTTTCACGAAGTGGAAAAGCCGGGTGACTCCCGGGTGGCAAAGGTCTACATGTAGGGCGTATAGCCGGTCGAACTGCGCGCTGGCTCATGTTCCCCGGGATAGGGCATCGGAGAGCTCGTTGAGCTTCCCAGGCCTGTACCTGATGTCATAGTTGTAGGTGGAGAGTTCAATTCTCCACCTCAGAATTTTATCATTTTTGATTTTGCTCCGCTGCTGATTATTAAACATGAATGCGACTGAGCGCTGGTCAGTTAGCAGGGTGAACCTTTTTCCAGCAAGATAGTGCCTCCAGTGCCTTATAGCTTCCACTATGGCCTGGGCCTCTTTCTCTACCGCAGAGTGCTGAATTTCAGGGGCTTGAAGGGTACGGGAGAAGAACGCCACTGGTCTTCCTGCCTGGTTGAGGGTAGCAGCCAGCGCAAAGTCGGAGGCGTCACTCTCTACTTGGAAGGGAATGGCCTCATTCACCGCATGCATTGCTGCTTTGGCAATGTCCCCTTTTATGCGGTTGAAGGCCGCGTGGGCCTCGGCAGAGAGGGGGAATGTGGTGGACTTGACCAGGGGGCGGGCCTTGTCTGCATAGTTAGAGACCCATTGGGCGTAATATGAAAAGAAGCCCAGGCACCTTTTGAGGGCTCTGAGGGTATTGGGAAGAGGGAGTTCCAACAAGTGGCACATACGGTCGGGGTCAGGGCCAATGACTCCATTCTCCACGACACACCCAAGGATAGCAAGTCGGGTGGTCCCAAATACACACTTGTCCTTGTTATAGGTGCGGTTGAAAGATTTGGCTGCTTGGAGAAATTTTTGGAGGTTGTTGTCGTGATCCTGCTGGTCGTGACCGCAGATGGTGACGTTATCCAGATATGGGAATGTGGCCTTCAGTTGGCACTGGTCCACCATCCGGTCCATTGCCCTCTGGAAGACAGATACACCATTCGTGACACCAAAGGGGACGCGCAGGAATTGATAAAGCCTGCCGTCCGCCTCGAAGGCAGTGTAAGGGCGGTCCTCCCAGCGGATGGGGAGCTGATGGTAAGCGGATTTTAGGTCTATGGTCGAGTACACCTTGTACTGTGCTATCTGATTGACCATATCCGTGATGCGGGGTAGAGGGTACGCGTCGAGCTGCGTGAACCTATTGATGGTCTGGCTATAGTCCACAACCATCCTATTCTTCTCCCCGTTCCGAACAACCACCACCTGCGCCCTCCAAGGACTTGTGCTTGCCTCAATGACCCCCTCCCTGAGCAGCCGCTGCACCTCCGACTTAATGAAAGCTCTGTCCCCCGCGCTGTACCTCCTGCTTTTAGTTGCCACGGGTTTACAGTCGGGGGTCAGGTTGGCGAACAGCGGTGGGGGAGGGATCCTGAGGATGGAGAGGCCGCAAGTGGTGTCGGTAGTGTGGCAGTTGGTATGGTGTTGGGTGGGATGTGCGGGTCGGTGTGTGTGTGGTCAGTAGCGGGGTACGTGACATATCTCTACAAAACAGGGGATTTATGACAGTAATTGGCGGGAGGGGCCCATCATACTTCATTGTCACGCTTTTCAGGTAGCTCTGGAAGTCCAACCCCAACAGCACAGGGGCACACAGTTGAGGCAAGACCAGTAACGTAAAGGCCCGATATTCTGTGCCCTGCACCACTAGTGTCGCTACACAACCCCCCCGGATGTCTGTTGTATGCGACCTGGAGGCCATGGTGATCTTCCGACTTACCGGCCGTATCATGAGTCCACAATGCTGCACCGTGGCTGGGTGGATAAAACTCTCCGTGCTGCCTGCGTCAAACAGGCAGCTTGTCCTGTGCCCCTCCACCAGGATGTCCATCATTGACCTTGCGAGCTGGTGGGGAGCGCTTTGGTCGAGGGTCACGGAAGCCAGGGTGGGGTCGCTGTCTTGGTCTGGCGTGGTGGGGTGCCCCGTGAGCACCCGTTGGTCGTAGGCGGCTAAGATGGCCGCTCCCATGTCTCGCACGTGGTGGTGGCGTGCAAGGAAGATGGCGGCAGGGAAGATGGCGGCCCCTACGTCTCGCACGTGGCGCTGCTCGATCCCACTCGCGGTTTTGACTTACAGACCTTGGCGAAGTGGCCCTTTTTCCGCAGCTGGAGCAGGTAGCTTGTCGGGCCGGGCAGCGTTTTCGGGGGTGCTTCTCCAGTCCGCAGAAGTAGCACTTCACGGACTCACGACTGGCGGCAGCCGAGGTCGATTCGCCGGCAGGTTGCGGGGTCTGCGGCACCCACGAGGCCATCGGGGGATCACGTGCCTGGAGAGCCTCGGAGTTATGCAGAGCGGCCTCCAATGTATCAGCCAGCTCAATCGCCAAATTTAGGGTAAGATCGGCTTTTTCCAGCAGCCGCTGGCGCACGTACACTGACCTGGTTCCCGTAACGAAGGCGTCTCTCACTAGGAGCTCTGCATGCTGCGCCGCCGTCAGCTCCTGGCAATTGCAGGCTCGCACAAGCGTCCGTAGGGCCTGGACGAACTCAGCACTCGATTCCTCGGGGCGTTGTTGCCGTGCCGCTAAACGGTGCCGAGCATAGACGCTGTTTATCGGCCGCAGGTATTGTCTTTTGAGTGCGTTCATTGCGCCGTCGTAGTTCGGCTGGTCTCTGATCAGCGAATAGACCCGTGGACTGACCCTGGAGAGTAGAACTCTGCACTTCGCTACGGGGTCGGTCGCTTTAATCTCCTCTAGATACACTTTGAAGCAGGCCAGCCAGAGTTCGAAAGCGTTTCCAGCTTCAGGTGTTTGCGGATTGAGGTCTAATTTTTCTGGTCTGAGGGCCTGTTCAATGTTTTAAAACGTACAGCGAATAAAATTGAAGCACCTTCAATTACTCCAAAAGACTGAGGTTTGGTAAAATACTGAAAGGCTTTTATTCGCTGTACAATACGACCTCCACAGTGAGTGTCTGCCCCCGGACTGAGGGGGAGGGGCAAGGCGAACACCTTTATACAGGACTCTGTGGGAGGAGCCACAGGGACAGTCAGCAGAGGGGTGTGTCCAGACAGGTAACCGAGTTACAACATATATACATGGTTTACCACTAGAAACATACAAAATTTTGAAAGTAATAGATAAGATAGGAGTAGAAAAGTTGTTTCCATTGGTAGGTGAGACTAGAACTAGGGGACATTGCCTCAAGATTCGGGGGAGAAGATTTAGGGCGGAGATGAGGAGAAACTTTTTTCCAGAGAGTGGTGAATCTGTGGAATTCTCTGCCCAGGGAAGCAGTTGAGGCTTCTTAACTAAATATATTTAAGATACAGTTGGATAGATTTTTACATAGTAGGGGAATTAAGGGTTATGGGGAAAAGGCAGGTAGATGGACCTGAGTTTACAGACAGATCAACCATGATCTTATTGAATGGTGGGGTAGGCTCGATGGGCTGGCTAGCCTACTCTTGCTCCTATTTCTTATGCTCTTGTGTTCTTATGCTTCCCTATTCATCTTGTGACTGAATGGGGAGATCCATGTTCCATACTATCCAATAGGGACGGGCTTGAGAAGTCTTTTATGCTTATGCCTGGCCAGATATTTGAGCAGGTGATTAAAGTGTTAGAAATTTCACCTTGTTTCTAGGGGCAGCAGGATGCTTATTGCAGTATTGCTATGTATGGCAAGGGGCCTCACTCCTGATGGAGTCTGCACATTCGGCAAGCTCACCTGACTATGGCTGAATGTTAAAAACGATAACTTGCTGTGTTACTAAAGTGGCAGTTGCACAAAATGCAAGTAGGAAGTATTGGAAGTAAAGGAAGTGGTGCTGCTTCCTTTTTATGAAAGCATTACTAAAAATAGCTTCTCTGAACTATTACAGTGAGGTCACAACTTAGAAACATAGAAAACCTACAGGCACAACACAGGCCTTTCGGCCAACAAAGTTGTGCCGAACATGTCCCTACCTTAGAAATTACCATGCCTACCTATAGCCCTCTATTTTTCTAAGCTCCATGTACCTATCTAAAAGTCTCTTAGAAGACCCTATCGTACCTGCCTCCATCACCGTTGCCAGCAGCCCATTCCACGCACTCACCACTCTCTGTGTAAAAATCCTTATCCCTGACATCTCCTCTGTACCTACTCCCCAGCACCTTAATTCCTCTTGTGGCAACCATTTCAGCCCTGGGAAAAAGCCTCTGACTATCCACACAATCAATGCCTCTCATCATCTTATACACTTAAAATACTAGTCCTAATGTGCAGAAATTATTCGGCACTTCTGAACTATTCAATGATATTTTAATATAGCAAGGATGGAAAATATTTTTAAAATCTACTTGATCCTCTTAGGTTCTATTAGAGTCCTTTTATGCATCCATTTTAGCTTTTTTTTTATATCTTCCTGCTTTATATTTTTGTTGTCAGGCGACGTTATTCTGATGTAACCAATCATTTGTCTCATTAATACCCATAACATCTTGCCATCTATAAAAATAACTGCTGTTTTTCTAAATCACAAACCTGCCTTTGATGAATGATTCAGTACACCTGAACAAATCTGAGGCATTTCTTTCTCCATACTTTGAAATTAATTTCTATTTTTCACATTTCATTATCTAAATATTCTTTCTTGCTGTGATGTTTATTTATATCCAAATACTCCTGTCTCATTACACAGAAAGTTTAAATGTGAAATTCTAAATTCTAAATGCAGCTGCTGGAGAAGGTTAACTTTAAGTTTAAAGTTTTGTAAAGTAGAATTTTTGCTACAACACTATAATGTTGTGAATTTTCCTTGAATTTATAATTACATTTAAAATTCAGTTAATTAACACTCAGGGTAGTGACGTATCGTGAAAAAGAATTACTTTAAATTTCTATAGCAATTAAAAAAAGAAAATCATTAATCTAAAAATAGCATTTTTAATGAATTCCTTTAAATCACAGCATGAATTTAATGTTTAAATAAATCATATTGCTCAGAAATTATATCTGATTACAATGTGCAATGTGATAAGCTTTCAAACTTATTTTAATAATGTGTGTTGAACTATGTTATCAATAACTAGTTTTACCATATTGAGGCTGATCACACGTATTAATTGGTATTTATTGAGCAATGGTGGCAACAGGCCAGGTCATTGAATTATTTTGAAAGATATTATGCAAGGGTGGATTTTAACTGGCTGGAATGTTAGTAGGAGATATAATTATTAAAATGTAATCATTTTATCTTCTGGGACTTACTGTCATTTCAGTAGCAAACTCTCTACTCAATTCTGCTGGTGATGGCCAGTAGACAGAACTGTAGAGTAAAATTTTCAGTATACATTACATATTCCTTAAAGTGTTGCTGCACATCTTAGTGGGAAATTGCAGTCACATTATCAAGTTATCAGGGTACTGAAATCTCTGCATAGATAGTTCACGTGCAAGTATACTGGAAAGATGTGAATATTAAACATAAACTCATCAAAAGTTTCAGGATCTCCTAGAGGGACATTTGATTTCAATTCTATGGAGCTTTTAAAGCAGCAGCAAGAATTGGCAAAACCTGTGAGTTCTTAGATTAATAACTTGAAATCCATGGAAAATCATTTCAATGACCTGACTGGAGTGTGAATAGATTATTTTTTAATATGTCTATTTTTCTGCTGCAACTGCCAATATTTTCCTGTCTAAGCATTTCCACTGCGTCATATACTTTATCATGCACAGGCAGGACATTTCTCAATTTCAAACTATGCCACAGAACATAACACTAATGGAGTATGAAGCTTAGAACTTATTGAAACCGAGCGAGTGAACTCCAAATCAGTGATTAAGTGAAACTGAAATTTGAGTGCAAGATTTAGCATGTCGAAAAGTAGCAATGAAGTACTGAAATATCGAGCTTTGAAGTACTATAAAAGAAAGTTTCAATTTAGTATAAATTTAGAAATCTACAGAAACAATAGTATCTCTACAACAGGTAAGATTAAGCAGCCTGAGGTGAAAACCAAAGAAGAAATTCATCCTGTGTATGAGATAAGGATGCAACAGGATACACATGCACATTAAACTCCATTTCAGATAAACAAATTCCATTGAAGTCAATGTATCATGAATTCAGATTGTACTCTTAGGTCAGACAAAGAGGATAAAGTCTACTCTGAAAATGTTTAACAGCATTGACAGGACAAAGCAACACACACAAATCGCTGAAGGAACTCTGCAGGTCATGCAGCATCCATGGAAACGAGTAAACAGTCGACATTTCGGGCCAAGAGTCTTCAAGACTGGAAAGGTAGGGGGAATATGCCTGAATAAAAAGGTGGGGGAGGTGACCGAGGTTTAGCTGGGAGGTGATAGGTGAAGCCCTGGTGGGTAGGATAGGTCATGGGCTGGAGAAGAAAGAATTTGATAGGAGCGGAGAGTGGACAACAGGAGAAGGAAAGGAGGAGAGGATCCGGAGGATGTAATAGGCAGATGAGAAGAAGTTAAAGAAGTCAGAGTCGGGAATAGAGGATGGGGGTGGGGGTGAGTTTGTTCACTGGAAAGAGAAATCCATCATGCCATCAGGTTGTGGGCCAACCAGATGGAATAAAAAGCACTTCCGAAAAGATGGTGGTGCTTTTGGACCCAGTGGCCTCTTGGAGGAAAATCAAAGTTACTTTTTTTTCTTTGTTAAATCTGTTTTTTATGATCACAAGACTATACTTGACTCAAAGAACTTCAGGTGCTGCAGGTCTACGGCATCAATAAGCAGTCTGTTGATCAGAGTAGCTGGCTGGAGTGTAAAAGGAGCCGTCTGGCTGGTCGGATGAGGAGCCAGCCGGTGTTTTGAAGAAGGAGGGAGCAGGTGGATTGGAGGGGGAACCAGCCGGCGGGTTGGAGGAGCTGGCTAGTGGGTCAGAGGAGCTGACCTGGGTGCAGACCATGCTGCTGTCTACTACTTGAAGGCTTTGGAGTTGGTGTGCAAAGGTAGCGTGCAGTGTAACTGTGAGTGACTGTCTTGGACATTTCTCTTGCAATCACAAGACCCCATTGGACAGTGATAATGTAAGATGCAGCAAGCCCGTTTCCCTTGTTTGGTGGCGAGACGGGCTGTGTGGGAGCTACATGGTCTCAGCTGTAGTGGGGACTAGGCCTCAAGCAGCAGGCTTGCCTGCTGCTGCAGTCCAGGTGAGGAGATGTCAGAGGCGGTGTAGCGTGGCACCCATGCTCGGTTGGGGTCTATCCTTTCCTGTCGGTGCTGCCTTCCAGTGTTCAATTGGTGGAATGACAGGCAGGAGGACCACTATCACACCATTCTCTGAATCCTCAGAATCTGATTCATGCCCCAGAGGTGAGCTGGGCTGAGTCACTGGAGTTTGCAGTCTCCTTCAGGTAGCTGGAGGGGGATGGTTCTCACAGGGCCTGATGTCTACCCTGTTCACCCTCTTGCTAGGCCCACCCTCCCAAGGTTCCACAGTTTAGGTGTTGCCCAGTACCTCTACCACCCTGGAGACTGGTCTTAAGATTCAGTCTCCGATAATCTACACACAGTCTTATGCCAGCATCAGCTTTCCAGACCAACACCACAGGTGAGGCATATGTACTATTGCTCTCCTGAATCACACCCTTCTTCAACAACTTTGAGTTGTGCTCTTTCACTTCATTGTACTGATTTGGCAGGAATGTGATGGTATGGCTGTGAAACAGGCTCGTCATCAATTAACTGAATTTCATGCTTAACCTTGTCAGTGTACCCAAGGTCTTCCTCTTCAACTGCAAAGATATCCAGGTACTTAACCAGTAAAGCTCTTAGCTGAGCTTGTTGTCCTTCACTACCCCCAATGTCGAGCTTGTCTAGAATTGACTTTAACTTGTGATTATTACACCCGCTGTCACGTGATCAATGCCAGCTGAGATCCGCTGAAATCCGCGGAAGTCTTACTGCACATTGTGGATCACTGTCCACGCACTCCACCTTTGACAGGATATCCAGCCGGGTCCTAGGTGCGAGCCATACATCCTCTCGAGAGAGGTTTAAAATCTGTACTGGCACTATACGATTACCCGAGTCAATGAGCGTAGGAATGACTCTGATACATCCTGCTAAAGGGGTGTTAAGTCATAGTCATAGTCTTACTTTATTGATCCCGGGGGAAATTGGTTTTCGTTACAGTTGCACCATAAATAAATAGTAATAAAACCATAAATAGTTAAATAGTAATATGTAAATTATGCCAGTAAATTATGAAATAAGTCCAGGACCAGCCTATTGGCTCAGGGTGTCTGACCCTCCGAGGGAGGAGTTGTAAAGTTTGATGGCCACAGGCAGGAATGACTTCCTATGACACTCTGTGTTACATCTCGGTGGAATGAGTCTCTGGCTGAATGTACTCCTGTGCCCACCCACTACATTATGTAGTGGATGGGAGACATTGTCCAAGATGGCATGCAACTTGGACAGCATCCTCTTTTCAGACATCACCGTCAGAGTGTCCAGTTCCATCCCCACAACATCACTGGCCTTACGAATGAGTTTGTTGATTCTGTTGGTGTTTGCTACCCTTAGCATGCTGCCCCAGCACACAACAGCAAACATGATCGCACCGGCCACCACAGACTCGTAGAACATCCTCAGCATCGTCCAACAGATGTTAAAGGACCTCAGTCTCCTCAGGAAAATAGAGACGGCTCTGACCCTTCCTGTAGACAGCCTCAGTGTTCTTTGACCAATCCAGTTTCTTGTCAATTCATATCCCCAGGTATTTGTAATGCTCTACTATATCCACACTGACCCCCTGGATGGAAACAGGGTTCACCGGTACCTTAGCTCTCCTCAGGTCTACCACCAGCTCCTTAGTCTTTTTCACATTAAGCTGCAGATAATTCTGCTCATACCATGTGACAAAGTTTCCTACCGTAGCCCTGTACTCAGCCTCATCTCCCTTGCTGATGCATCCAACTATGGCAGAGTCATCCGAAAACTTCTGAAGATGACAAGACTCTGTGCAGTAGTTGTAGTCCGAGGTGTAAATGGTGAAGAGAAAGAGAGACAAGACAGTCCCCTGTGGAGCCCCAGTGCTGCTGATCACTCTGTCGGACACACAGTGTTGCAAGCACACGTACTGTGGTCTGCCAGTCAGGTAATCAAGAATCCATGATACTAGGAGATGGCTCAAGTAACATTTTATGGTCACTACCAGCATTGCCAGTGGCCTTGCTAGCCGCAATAGTGACTACAGATCCAGCAGGAATGTGCTCAGTGTCTTTTCCCAATACTTGGACTACTGGTTCTTTTCGGTAGTGTGCATCTGCACTTTCTAGAAAACATGTCTCCAATCAGAATCCAGCTTCCCTTCTAGGGTTGTGTCAAACACTGCGTAGACAAGTTACCTACACTGGCTGATAATGTTCATGCCTACAATATATGGGACAGGTGGTTCAGTGCTAACATGATCACTGAATACTAGAAAGCCACAATTTGGTATCTTCATGCTCATTGCTTGAACCTCTAGCTCTAGATACCCAAGGTAAGGAATATCAAATCTGTTTGCAGCTGTTAGCCTAAGCCAGCCAGCAGTGTACAACATATCCTCGTCCTCTCCATTCACGTGTTCTCAAAATAACTGCTCGGTCAGGGTGCTTACCTGACTACCTGTGTCCAACAGACAACGGACAGTGACACCTGATATTTCAAGCTCCACAACTAGACGTGTCCCTATGGCGCGTTGCAGCAACTGGTCACAGGGTAGCTGTACATTATCTGTATCTATGAGGTTCCGCTGAATTGCCCGACTCCCAACCTCTTGAGGGCAGGAGGATGCAGGCTCCACTTCCCTTACACCCCGCTTCCGTGGGCAATTCTTGGCCAAATGCCCTCCCACCTGACACTCGAAACATATTGGTTGCCCATCTTCTGTGAACCTGGGCTGTAAATTACATCTTCCACTAGTAGCGCGTGTAAAATCCCTCTGCACATTGAGATCTTTCACGGCTTGAGTCAATTCACAAAGGGCTTTGCCCTGCTCTGTGACCACTTTAAGGATGTCATCTAGTGTGACAGACTCAGATTCCTGGGCTTTAAGAATCAAGCACTGTGTCTGGCCACTGCTACACTTTGACTTTCCAGACTTTGTATTTCCCAGGGGCTCTTCTACGAGCCACAGACGAGCCTCCTCCCTCACTTCTATCATTGAGGACTCAAGGTGGTCCCGCATAAATCTGTGGAGCTCCCTTCTGAGGGAAAGATCTCTGATTCCCTCTATAAATTGATCTCTTAGTACCACCCTCTCATTGGTCACGGCATCAGGGGAGTGCTTCAGTATCATGTTAAGAGCGTGGGCTAGCCATGTGAAAACTCTCTTACATCTTCACCCTCACGCTGTTTGTGACTGTAGAAGCCATGCCACAGCTGGGGTGCACTATGCTTGTCTCTAAAAGCTTCCCTGAGATAGGTGAACAAGTCATCAGCCCGGTCTTCCCCAGCATCACTGCGCATACGTGCTTCCTCTAAGGCTGCACCCCTGTGCAGGGACATAACAAAGTCATACCGATCCTTGTCAGACTGATTTCTAGTATGAAGTGCACGTTGTACTTCTTCAATAAAGTCATCAACAGACCTCCCATCTTTTTCAACATCCCCCATAAATGGAACAGTGTGTCTTTTCCTTGGGACATATACATAGGACCTTCTGCTTAATTTTTCTATGGTTGCCAAGGCTTCATCATACCTACTATGCAATTCCCTAAACAACAGGAATTCTGCAGATGCTGGAAATTCAAGCTACACACATCAAAGTTGCTGGTGAACGCAGCAGGCCAGGCAGCATCTGTAGGAAGAGGTGCAGTCGACGTTTCAGGCCGAGACCCTTCGTCAGGACTAACTGAAGGAAGAGTGAGTAAGGGATTTGAAAGTCGGAGGGGGAGGGGGAGATCCAAAATGATAGGAGAAGACAGGAGGGGGAGGGATGGAGCCAAGAGCTGGACAGGTGATAGGCAAAAGGGGATAGGGGGGGACCCAGAGGATGGGCAAGAGGTATATTCAGAGAGACAGAGGGAGAAAAAGGAGAGTGAGAGAAAGAATGTGTGCATAAAAATAAATAACAGATGGGGTACGAGGGGGAGGTGGGGCATTAGCGGAAGTTAGAGAAGTCGATGTTCATGCCATCAGGTTGGAGGCTACCCAGACGGAATATAAGGTGTTGTTCCTCCAACCTGAGTGTGGCTTCATCTTTACAGTAGAGGAGGCCGTGGATAGACATGTCAGAATGGGAATGGGATGTGGAATTAAAATGTGTGGCCACTGAGAGATCCTGCTTTCTCTGGCGGACAGAACGTAGATGTTCAGCAAAGCGGTCTCCCAGTCTGCGTCGGGTCTCGCCAATATATAAAAGGCCACATCGGGAGCACCGGACGCAGTATATCACCCCAGTCGACTCACAGGTGAAGTGTTGCCTCACCTGGAAGGACTGTTTGGGGCCCTGAATGGTGGTAAGGGAGGAAGTGTAAGGGCATGTGTAGCACTTGTTCCACTTACACGGATAAGTGCCAGGAGGGAGATCAGTGGGGAGGGATGGGGGGGACGAATGGACAAGGGAGTTGTGTAGGGAGCGATCCCTGTGGAAAGCAGAGGTGGGGGGGAGGGAAAGATGTGCTTAGTGGTGGGATCCCGTTGGAGGTGGCGGAAGTTACGGAGAATAATATGTTGGACCCGGAGGCTGGCGGGGTGGTAGGTGAGGACCAGGGGAACCCTATTCCTAGTGGGGTGGCGGGAGGATGGAGTGAGAGCAGATGTACGTGAAATGGGGGAGATGCATTTAAGAGCAGAGTTGATTGTGCAATTCCCTAATTTGTTCATTCAAATCAAGTGTGTCCTCTGGACGTGACATAGTAAAACCTCAAGTCTTTAAAGTTCACACAATCCTGCAAAAGGGAGCTGCTGCTGTCCTTTGCTGCAAACATGATGACTTCACGACCCGCAGTTCCCTGGGCCCACGTCACCACCTTCCGTCCTGACGTCAGTCGCTGATGTCCCGGCCAGTTCCGAGGCTCCAACGTGCTCTCCATGAGGCTCTACCGTGCTCTCTCCTTCTGCCCGAAGGGAACTCGGTCCTGTCTTCACCACCACCGTATGTTATACTGCATACAACAACCAGAGACCCTCTCAACTGGTTTGAAATTAGCCCTACTCCTGGTACCAGATTTTGTAGCCTGGGGAAAAGTACACGCTCAGGACAACAAAGACTTTTTCGAGTTTTAATTCCTTTATCTGTTTTAGATGTTTAAGTGCCAGAAGAGGGTCGCGAAACAAACAAATTTACAACCAGTTCTTGCCATTACAATCTCAGTTTAACTTTCGATCCACACCCTCGTGTATGGACAGAATTGCCTATGTAGTATAAAAATACCAGAACTAATACGGTAGTGGCAGTTCTGAAGGAACACAATACAAACAACATTAGATCCCACCCACACTGCATCTTATACATAACAGTGAAAAATGTAAATGGATACATCTCATCTAAGACGTACACATGTGCTGAACTTACGAACAGAGACTAAACATTCATGCTACGTGGTTGCATGCACAATCAGTCCCGATACAAGAAAGTTAGACAAAAGGTACACTTTGGCACAAACTTTACAATGTATTGCCTGGTAGTTAAATTACAGGAAGACTGACCTTCTTGGATGGTGAGGAACTTTGCATAAGCCACGCTACCCAGCATCGATTTCTTCACTCATGGAAATCTAAAGCATCCACATGTAAAACATGTCCAATTACCGATATTCTCAATCCGCCAACAAACATAAATGAATTCACATGGATATTGTCAATTAATGCTCACCTTTCCTCACCATGCCCAGCACACTTTGGGAAGAACTCAATTCCAACGTCTTACCATGTCTTCAGCAGAAAGCAAAATGGTCTCCCCACTATCCCGCTTGTGCATAATGACATCACCATCTCCCTTAAAGGCACAGACAACTATTCTAGTATTACCCGGATGGATGTCTAAGTACACTTTTAATGATACTGCATAAGATCCAACGGTCACCCAGTTACATTAAGTTTGAGAGTGATGTAGTTAAATCTGAAACTAGGGCCTTTTAATTCAAACAAAGCAACCAATGGATGTATGAGATGACTTTCAGAGATAGATTTTGTAATTAGATGAAACTGTGTGAAGGTGTAACTGTTGACTAAGACACTTTTCTGTGAGGAATATAAACTTCACTGGGAAAGTACCGGAACAAATCAGATAAAAGAAATTGAACACAGAAATGGAGAGAAAGAAAAAGCTTGCCATGTTGCCTAGATAAGCCAGAAGTTTGGAAATAAATGTTTGGAAACAAAAACCGAAAATTAATAAAGCGGAAGTAGACTTTGAAAATAAATTAGCAAAAAATATAAAAACAATTTGAAAGAACACTTGAAAGTATGTAAGAAAGGAAAAGTTTAACAAAAATAAACATGGGTCTGTTTATCATGGACAGAGGTGAAATTATAATGGGAGATAAGAAAATGATAGAGATGATTAACAAACAAAATATTCCTGAGATATATGGTAGCATAGAGGTAGCATGTGCTTTACAGAACAGGCAACTCAAATTCAATTCCCACTGCTGTCTGTAAGGGATTTGTATGTTCTCCCCATGACCCAGTGGGTTTCCTCCGAGTCCTCTGGTTTCCTCCCACAGTCCAATGTACTGGTCATTGCAATTTTGTGTTATGAATAGGCTAGGGTTAAATTGGGGGATTTAGGGTTGTGTGGCCAGAAGGGCCGATTCCACACATAAATAAATATTAAATGCACCTCTTTCAAACTTTCAGATTTCTGCAAGTGTCCATTGATTGGAGAATTAAACAATTACCCCAAAGTTCAAGAAAAAATGGTAAATAGTAAACTCTAGGCCAGTTCCTCCAATCTGAACAATAAGGAAAATGATAAATTTAACAACAGCCTATTTGGAAATCAAAGTACATTGAGGCAGAATTGATATATTTTTATGGAAGAGAAATAGAGTCTGAACAATCTATTAGAATTTAATGGGCAGGACAAATGAAGAAGAATCAATGAGTATAGTAAATTAGGATTTTTCAGACATTTGATAGATTGGTGCAAAGCACATTGTTCACAAAATTAATGCTTACCAGATTTGGGATTAATATATTAGTATTATTGGCAATTTGTTAATGGAAAGAAAACTAAAGACCTAACAGGCTAACTTTTCTTTTGAATTCAGCCATCCATTTTAATGATTTGAAAGCTTGGGCGATGATGGTATATCAAACTTGCTCATAGCACAAAGTTAAATGGGAAAGAAAGATATGAACGTTTTGTAATTGGATACAAATTAATTAAATAATCAGGCAATAAGCTGGAAGAAGGAATGTAATGTGCAGGTGTAAAATATTCCACTTTAAAAGAAAAGCTGAATATTTTTGGCAGAAACATTAAGAAACTAGAAAACATTTTAACTCAGTGGAATTTAGCTGCTGTACAAAACTGTAGAGGATTAGATAAAAGGCATAAAGCAAGTATTAAGGCTAATGGTATGTTAACTATTATCGCAACATGATTAGAATGTAAGAGTTTGTATTGTTGTTCCTTTCCATGCCTTGTTGTGCACCAGGTGGCAACCCTGTCATTTCTACAGTT
The DNA here is from genome assembly GCF_963921235.1 of Mobula hypostoma. Taxonomy (NCBI): domain Eukaryota; kingdom Metazoa; phylum Chordata; class Chondrichthyes; order Myliobatiformes; family Myliobatidae; genus Mobula; species Mobula hypostoma. The sequence goes on along the minus strand of NC_086103.1, from coordinate 68,900,360 downwards.
TTTACAAGGCCAAGTTGCTAGCTCAAAGCTCAACCAAGCACAGATAGAAAGCATGCAAGGAGCTGGCTGGATTCGAACCTGGGACTACTTGCCCTGGAGTCGCCACCAGCCACTATGCCACTACACCACCAGCTGGCTAGAACGTAAGAGTTAGGGGCTAGAAATACTCTCAAAGGATACTTTTAGACAAAAACCCACTTGCTAAACAAGTAGGATATCAAACAGATTCTGAATTCTCTTTGCACATAAGACTTACATACAGATAGGTTTTCTACTTCATTCTTTCATCGAACACCATTGTCCTACACACAGGCACACTGAGGTCTTCTTCAAGATCCTTTACCCACTTGACTTGGTCTTGAATTTGACCTCACTTCCTTCAACCAGCCAGTCGCTTTTCCTCACACAAGCTCTGACAGTTCAATCCAGCCTCAAGATCCTCATACATCCTTCAATGAATTTTTGACTCATTCCACAGACTTACTGAGCATCGCCCAAACAATAGCAGAGCTAATGGATGAAAGGCTTTAATATACACAAAGTGTGCAACGCAGACTCTAGTCTTCACAATATCTAATTGAAATGTTAACTCTGTATATCTTTCCACAGATGCTGCCTGACTTGCTGGATATTTCCATTTTGATCTCAAGATTTCCAGCATGTACAGGTTTTGATTTTCATTTACTGAAAAGCAATTCTTACCTTCTGTGCATTCGTTATTCAGTGTTCTGCCTCTAGAGGCGCTATTCGTTTTGTATGTAGGTTCATTTTGTACAAATATCACTTCCTGTTCATAAGCTGTTATCATTTCCTATACGGGTTAATATGGATTTCACCTTATAGCACATACAGTAGAAAGGCATCAATCTCCATCCACTCTTTACTTGCCCTTCAATCATCAATATCTTTTCAAAAAAGTTTTCTTATTAAAAACACTCAAGAAACTTTCCAGCTCAGATGATTTTTGAGAAGGTGTTCAACTCTCTGCCTAGCTTTGCATGCGACATATTGCAAGGGTATTTTATGGATGAAATGATCTAAGTTTTAGGTACTTATTTTAAATCTGCTAGATTCTAAAATTAGAAGTTAGAGACAGACAACTTATCAGTGACAGTATGCCATTAGAAGTTTTACAAAACTACTATCTAAATCTACAAATTATATATATTATATATATATTCCAGCCAGATGCTATTTTGCATTAAAACTACAATCCTGAGAAAAAATAGGGAAAAAAATCACAACGTAAGTCTTTTGCAGTTTTCTGAAGTACAGGTATATACACATGAATAAATTCCCATTGTTGGCACGTGGTCAAGTGGTTAAGGTATTCGTCTAGTGATCTGAAGGTCGCTAGTTCAAGCCTTGGCTGAGGCAACGTGTTGAGTCCCTGAGCAATGTACTTAACCACACATTGCTCTGCGACGACACCGGTGCCAAGCTATATGGGTCCTAATGCCCTTCCCTTGGACAACATCGGTGGCGTGGAGAGGGGAGACTTGCAGCATGGGCAACTGCCGATCTTCCATACAACCTTGCTCAGGCCTGTGCCCTGGAAACCTTCCAAGGCGCAAATCCATGGTCTCACGAGACTAACGGATGCTTATAAAAAAACTTCCCATTATTAACTCTGAAAATATTCCTTTCATCTATCTGTGAATGGAAGGTAAAATAAACAATTATTAATGTAAATAATAAACCCTGCTAAGACTATTATTGAATGTGTCACAAGATTTATAAAACTTAAGGGTATTCCTTTGTATCTTATAATGCCTATTCCTAATGAGGCCACTTTTTCCATTTACACTGTAGAAGTAAAATTCAGCTTTGCAAGTATATTGCAGCATGTAAGAATAACTTGCTAATTTTAGAGAGACCTAAATACATAATATGTTGATACAAAGTGACATCCAATTTGGGTGTTTATGTTCTGTACATTCTTGTCAGTGCAGACTATTTCACTTTCTCCAACCTCTCTAGCTGACCCTTCAATTGCAATAATTACACTTTGTTTTGAATAGAGGGACAATCATGGCATATGTTAAAGCATTCCCTGGCATGACATGGGGAAAACATATCTTCAGTGAAATACTGCAAGGTCTGTAGACTGTCTAATTGGATAATGGTGGGTCTGCCGATGCACCTTTAGCGTCGGCAGTATTTCTATTGAAAAATTTGCTAGAAATCTTTTTTGGCCTCTTGCTTCCTGAGAGGAAAAAAGAATTTCAAAAAGAGTGTTCTTCTTACTGAGGTGCCATTGCATGTCATAGAGAAATTCTTCTGACTGGTAAACTGAACTGAGAAAATACTTTAAAAATCTGGAGATTAAAGTATGATGCAAACACAAACAATGCAATGAAAAGAAATCAAAATGAGTATAAAATGGCATTGTAGGGCTTTGTGAAAAGCAGGAAACAATTTCTGTTGGCATTGCACAGGTGCTAAATTTAGGATGCTGATGCAATTGCGGTGCAGTGCACTGATTCCCTGTCTTCCAAGTCAGTTGAAATACACGGATGGCATACCACTATTTGCATCTCTGCATCCTTGATTGCTGTAAACCACTGCTACTAGTGGATTAATAATTGATATCATCACCATAGTCTTATTTTAGTCTGCTGTCTTTATCCACTTTATTTTTTATACATTTCCTATTCTAACTTACAGTAATTTTGTTATGTATTGCACTGTACTGCTGCCATAAAACACATGCTTTTTTTTTTGAAAATTCTGTAACGTTAGTGTGCAGACTCCTCATCATCAAAAATCTTAATGCACATTAAGGCTTCTTAGTAATTCACATTGCTTCTATTGGTTATGATAGTTCAACTCATGGCATAAATTAATGGAAAAATATTGTACTTCCTACAATTTTTAAATAGATATTCCAAATATATAGAAGAACAAATGTTCTAATTAGCATCTTGAGCTGGTATATAGTTTCCACCACAGCAATGGGCTATTCAGCTGAATTGTCCATCCTGACCAAAATATCTATCGAAGCCAGTTCCATTTGCCTGTGCTTAGCTTATATCCCTCTACACGCTTCTATCCATGTATAACATTTTAAATATAATTGTACCCACTTCTACTGTTTTCTCTGGGAGCACGTTCCATGTACCCAACACTCTCTGTGTGAAAAAGTTGCTTCCCAGGTCCTTTTTAAATCTTTCCCCTCACCTTTAATCTATGCCCTATAGTTTAAGATTCCTTCCACCAGCATTTTTTTGAAATCCATTTGACTAGCTTAGCCTGAATCCCAATGTGAACTAACCTTCCAGACTAGCCTTTCATGTAGTCTATCAAGATCTCACTAAGGTCCAGAAGACACACAGTCTTCAATTTTCCATGCACAAAGCTATGCTGACTATCCTTGCCTTACCAAGTGCTGATAGATCATATCCCTCAGAATACTCAGCACTAAGTTTCCCATCACTGGCCTGTTGTTCCCAGGCTTATTTCTGCAGACCTCCTCAAATAAATGCACAGCATGAGCAATCCTCCAGTTTTCCAGTTCTCACTGGTGTCTAAAGATTTTGCAAATAACTCTGTCAATTTTTTCCTTGGCTTTCTATAATGCCCTTGGATTCACTTGATTATGTCCTGGGGATTTATCCACCTTATTATGCCTTAAGACTGTCAGTGGTTGGTAGGTTAAATGGTTATTGTATGTTGTCCCATGATGATGCTAGGGTTAAATCAGGGGTTGCTGGTCGGTGTGGCTCAAAGGGCCGGAAGGGGCTGTTTCACGCTCTATCTCAATCAATCTCTTCCAACACTGTAATTTGGATATGTTCCAATACTATTCATTTCCCTTAATTCCTTAGCTTCTATGATCTTTAAAAATGCTATTTTCTTTAAGCTTTTTTGCTTCACTTCAAAGTAAACACATGAGGCTTACTAGTGAGACTTAGCAGCTGTATGAACACTTGCTATTCAAAAGTTCAGTAGTACTTCACTAAAATAATTTGTTTGTAAATTCAATCACTGCTTATATTATTGAATTTTTCATGGTATTAGAAGAAGAAAGGAAAAGAAATTTAACATACACTCATTTCTGGATCAAAAGTGCATCATGACTTGAATATAGGAGTGAGAGGCTATGAGAAATTTGTGCTCATGCCTCATTCATTTAATATTGCTCAAGCAACCCTTGTAATTTCTGTTGTATATTGGCAGCTTGGTAGTTTGTAAGTGGGGAGTAGTGATGAGAATTAGACATCAGAAATGTCATTTAATCATGGCCTGCACCACTTACAAAAGAAGGCTACCCTGGCGTTTGCAGACTGAATTGAAACTACGCAGGCACTGCAGACATTCTTCTCTGCCACTTCAAACTGACTCCTGGGAGGCTGACCAGAGGTTCAAACCTTCAGAAAGCAAAAGGTACTAAAGCAGTTTGCCCAACATCAGTAAGTCACCTTCTACTGCATTCTTCTCTAAAGCGAAATTGTTAAACTTTAAAAAATGGTAAATGATTTAGGCCTATTTTATTACAGAGCTTGACATTTCATTCCTTCCCATTTATAAGATAGAATTCAAACTGACATTTCAAAATTATCAGTGCTTTAATCAGATAATCCTCAGAACATATAAAAAAATGTTCAAGGCCCCATTGATATTGAAAGGAATTTTAAAGTCATGGTACCATGCCCTGCTGAATGGACATATACGTATGTTGAAGTATTTTCTGTTTGGTTCAAATCTAGTAGTATTTTTGAACGTAAATGACCAAGGGTGGGGTGAGGAGAGTTGGTAAGTTTGCAAATAGGAAGATATTAAGTTAAGGTGAATACCACACTGGTATTTGTTTAATCAAGTTTGTTTAATTTGCGTAGATGTATGCCTCAGAGGTGTTGAGAAAGCTGCAGTTGCAGCTTGTGATTGGTATGGGCTGCACAGTATGACTAAAATTATAGAAGCGTTATGCTGCTGAATGTTACTGCACAAGACTCTGGTCTTCTGTACACTAATGTGTAGGACATGCAGCGAACTAAAAAGAAACTCACATTCCATGTAACTTGTGTGAAGTCCCCAATTTTCAAATACCTTTCATTTGCAATCAAAGTTAGGTTGTATAGCATACTGTAATGCAATAATGTGCTCCTCATGTCTTTTTGGAAAGAATTATCCATTACCTGCTAAATATCCTAGAAAACAAAAGCAATTTACCAAACTTTTCCAGATCATCATCACTTCTGCAATATTTTCAGAAAGCAGACACTGGTAATTATTCAACCTACCTCAACTTACCTTTTGCTCCTTTATTTGCTATTTTTACCAACTACTTTTCTACCTGCACCATGAAGGCTATTATTTTTAATGACCTAGATTTTGCAGTAAACTTTACTGAGTAATGATGAGTAATACTTCATCATTACTCTGTGTAACTACAGCAAGAGATTTATGTGCATATATTGTTATCTGTGTTGTCACAATCTAGTACACCTTCAAAGGCTGTACTGTTTTTAGACTTCTCTAGCACAGTCAAGCTAAAATCACTTGAACTGACATGGATTTGTGTTTCTTGCAAATTAGCCTTAAAGTAAAATACATTACAAAATTTCACATAGTTTCTGTGGTCTGTATCTTTTGCATGATATTCTAAACACAGTTGTCACCTAAGAAACTATCTTGCCATTAAAAAGAAGTGATATTATACATTTGCATTGTAATTTCCTTGCATAAATACTTTAACACTGATTGGATTTTAAAGTCAGAGAAAGCTGGATCTGTGGAATTCATTGCCACAGGCGGCTGTGGAGGCCAAGTTTTTAAGTATATCTAAGGCAGAGGTTGATAGATTCTTGACTGGTCAGGGCATGAAGGGATACAGTGAAAAGGCATGAAAATGGGCTGAGAGGAAAAATGCAACACACACTAGTCCTGACGAAGGGTCTCGACCTGAAACGTCGAATGCACCTCTTCCTACAGATGCTGCCTGGCCTGCTGCGTTCACCAGCAACTTTGATGTGTGTTGCTTGAATTTCCAGCATCTGCAGAATTCCTGTTGTTTGAGAGGAAAAATGGATCAGCCATGATGAAATGGCCTAATTCTGCTCCTATATCTTATGGTCTTATGACTTTTAAATTGTTTTTTTATGATATTTCAGCTTTTAAGTTATTTATGATGTTTATTTAGCACTAAAATCTCCAAATGTTAATTGTAGTTCATCTTGATTTGTGGTACTTTTTCCATAGATGCTACCTGGCCTGCTGAGTTCCACCAGCATTTTGTGTGTGTTGCTCAGACTTCCAGCATCTGCATATTTTCTCTTGTTTGTGATTTGACTACTACTGTGTGAAGTCTCTTCCAGGGATGCCTACCCTGAAGAAGTTTAAATCTTCCCTTCCATGGGAGTTCAGTAAAACTCTCTCTCTTTGCACCCCTGCTGTTGTCCCTGCTGCTCTCCAGCTCTTTGACCACATGAAATCCCAGCACTTTACTCATCCTTCCCCCTCTAGGTTTCATCTATCACCTGGCATTTCTCTCTCCCCTCCCCCCACCTTGCAAATCTACTACTCAGCTTTTTTTCTCCAGTCCTGCTGAAGGGTTTCGTCGACTGTACTTTTACCCATACATGTTGCCTGGCCTGCTGAGTTCCTCCAGCATTCTGTGTGTGTTTCTTACTGTAGGAGTTTTTTTCACATGATTGACTACACTGCCATCATAGCCACTGGGGTGAAGAGATACCACAGATGTAATACTTTGTAGCAAACAACAGCTGATTTTACCATTATTTTGGGTATATTTTATCCCAGTCAACAACAAATGGTCTTGCAAATTTTTTGCTAACTTCTCCTGCCCTCCCCTTTAACAAAGACTTTTCCTTTTATTTTACCCACTTCCTTTATTTCCCCATCTTTAATATTTGCTTTAAATCTGTTGCAGGTTCTGAAGAAAGGTTAGCATGAAAAATTGGCAAATGCTGTTCAACTTGTTGAATAGTCTCAGCATAATCCATTTATATTCCAGCAGACCCTTGGTTGGAATAAATTACTCTTTAAAGTGGGGCAGCAACTGAAGGTTTTAATTGGTTATCAACCTGCTGTCATAACATACTCTAGAATCACAGGAGTCTAATGCTCACTAATCAATTATTCATCCTGAATAAGATAAAGTTTGTCTTTGAACTTTACTCCCTTTAACCTGGCTCGAACCTCCCCCCTTTCATAGTGAATGCTTGAAGGATACAGCTCACAGTTTGTGTAGAATACAAAGGTTTTTCAACAATCAACCCGCTCTTATTCTTAATTGGCAAATTAGCATTTCATTGATAGTAATTATCTGCATGCATCTATTAGTTTATTCCTGAGACTCCAGAAATTTGTTTTTGGAATCTGTAGAAACAGTGCAAAGTATTGAGGAATTGAAAAATTAGTTGATTTCCACAAGCAGCCTCATTCGTGAATATTCCGGTGAAATACTTTTTCTAGCGACATCCCAAATGTAAATCACCTCAAATTGGTCCTTCTCAAAAGAACTAATGTCTCCAAACTGTAATGCAAGATTCCACCAATTGCACTGGTTTGTGATCTGTTCCAATTATTTTTTCCCCTTTAGGCATAGAGGTGTTAATATGAGCATTGTAAAAGCTTTTTTATTACAGAGAATGGTTAGAATCTATAATTTACCACTTTCAATTGGTGAGGGAATTGGAACTAAACTATCAGAACTTTCAGCGGAGAATTGAATGGACATTAGGGTGAGAATATCTGCAGCGCTGTGGGTCACAAACAGAGAAGACCATAATAAGACCATAAGGTATAGGAGCAGAATTAGGCCACTTGGCCCATCGAGTTGGCTCCATCATTCTATTGTGGCTGATCTATTATCCCTCTCAATTCCACTCTCCTGACTTCACCCTGTCACCTTTGAATCCCGGACTAACCAAATACCAATTAACACCCACTTTAAATATACTCAATGACTTGGCGTCCACTGCCGTACATAGCAATGAGTTCCACAGATTTCTCTTGGTAAAGAAATTCCTCCTCACCTCTGTTCTGAATGGATATCTCACTATTCTGAGGCTCCGTCCCATGGTTATAGACTCACCCACTACAGGAAGCATCCTCTCTGCATCCACTCTATCGAGGCCTTTCAATATTCAATAGGTTTCAATGAGATCCTCCTCATTCTTGTGAACTCAAATACTTGTCTTACATTAACCCTTTCATTCCCAGTATCATTCTTGTGAACCTCCTCTGTACTCTTCCCAGTAGTAGTACATCTTTTCTTCCATAAGGGACCCAAAACTGCTCACAATACTCAAAGTCTGACCAGTACCTTATGAAAGCCTTAGCATCACATCCTTGCTCTTGTATTCTAGTCCCCTCAAAATGAATGCTAATAATGCATTTACTTTCCTAACCACCGGCTCAACCTGCACATTAACCTTTATGGAATCTTGTAGTAGGATACCCAAGTCTCTTGGCACCTCAGATTTTTGAATTTTCTCCTCATTTAGAAAACTGTCTAACCTCTAGTTTTTCCAACAAAGTGCATGACCATACACTACACTATATTTGATCTGCCACTTCTTTGCCCATTCTAATTTACTGCCCAGTTAACAACTTAAATGTTAAAGATGTTATTGTTGAAAATGAATTTCAACAAAATTTGCTTGTAGATCAAGGTTTTGAGAGCATTTTGAGCATCTCTTGTTTTTTCTCAAAGCACAGATTATGACAATTTACCAATCAAACATTGTTGAGAAGATACTGGAGATAACCTGCCTAGATTTCTGAATATCTCACCCTGTGACTTGATATCAAGTGACTTTGGATTTTTGTTTTGACAATTGGAAGTACAATATAAATGCAAGCTGATGTTATTCAGAAGAATTTTCTCAAATTATTCACCAAATTTATCGTTATGTTCATAATAAATTGCATTCAAGCTTTTTTAACAGAATGGTGCATTTACCAAGGGAATGCATATAAAATAGTTACTTGCTTTCTCTCATGAATTTTGATGTATAAGGGCATATGTAATAATATGCTGTATTTTCTTCACTCCATTATCTAACATTGGGCCAATCAATGGATCAATGCCATTCTGATCTTTTTTTGGCTGTATAGTGACTGGCTTAATTTGACAAGTTTTTCAATAGCATGGATCTGCAACAACAAAAAATCAGAAGTAAATAGGTAACCATTAAGTTCATGACTAATTCAAAGGATTCAAGGATTCAAAGTACATTTATTATCAAAGTATATATTGAGATTCATCTTCCTCACTAATACATGAAACTTTACAGCTCTATAGTAACGACAACAAACATAGAGCATACTGTATGTTGCTTTGTGTTCAACTTTATGGCAACAGGAGTATAGCATACCAGGTATCTGAAGATAACTCAATCTTCTGCTGTGAAGACCATGTCATTTTACTGGAGATAAGAAAAAGAAAATCAATCCAGGTCTCCACATTTTCTAGATTCAAATTCTAATCTAAATTATTTAAATGTGTGTTATCTTATTATATACAAACAACGAAATTCTCTGAATAATAAAAGTTTAGAAAGGGAAAGACAATTATTAGGTAATTTTATTTGAACATTCTGTTTAAAGACAGGTTAAGGAAGGTAAAACAGGATAGTTTGGGCAATGACATACATTTGTAGAGTCTCGCAAACACGAGGAATTCTGCAGATGCTGGAAATTCAAGCAATACACAACAATGTTGCTGGTGAACGCAGCAGGCCAGGCAGCATCTCTAGGAAGAGGTACAGTCGACGTTTCTGGCCGAGACCCTTCGTCAGGACTAACTGAAGGAAGAGCTAGTGAGAGATTTGAAAGTGGGAGGGGGAGGGGGAGGGGGAGATCCAGAATGATAGGAGAAGACAGGAGGGAGAGGGATGGAGCCAAGAGCTGGACAGTTGATTGGCAAGAGGGATATGAGAGGATCATGGGACAGGAGGCCCAGGGAGAAGGAAAAGGGGTAGGGGGGGGAACCCAGAGGATGGGCAAGGGGTATAGTCAGAGGGACAGAGGGAGCAAAAGAAGAGAGAGAGAAAGAATGTGTGTATATAAATAGACAACGGATGGGGTACGAGGGGGAGGTGGGGCATTAGCGGAAGTTAGAGAAGTCAATGTTCATGCCATCAGGTTGGAGGCTAACCAGACGGAATATAAGGTGTTGTTCCTCCAACCTGAGTGTGGCTTCATCTTTACAGTAGAGGAGGCTGTGGATAGACATATCAGAATGGGAATGGGATGTGGAATTAAAATCTCCCAGTGGCCACACATAGATGATCCAACAGATTCACAGGTGAATTGTTGCCTCACCTGGAAGGACTACTTTGGGTCCTGAATGGAGGTAAGGGAGGCAGTGAATGGGCAGCTGTAGTATTTCTGTTATCTGCAGGGATATGTGCCAGGAGGAAGATTAGTCAAAAGGGATGAATGGACAAGGGAATCATGGATGGAGTGATCTGTATGGAAAATAGAGAATGGGGGGGTGGTGGGAAACCTCATTCTTTGAAGGAGGACATCTCTGATATCCTGGAAAGGAAAGATTCATTCTGGGAACAGATGTGATGGAGACAAAAGAATGGAGAAAAGGGATAGGCTTTTTACAGAAGACGGAAAGGGATGAGGTATACAGGTAGTCAAGATACCTATGGGAGTTGGTAGGTTTATAAAAGATGCCAGTAGACAGTTTGCCTCATGAGAAGGAACCAGAGAGACTGAGAAAGGGAAAAAGGTGTCAGAAATAGACTGTAAATTTAAGGGCAGTGTGGAAATTGGAGACAAGGTTGATGAAATTGATGAGCTCTGCATGGGTGTATGAAGCAACCCCAATCTAGTCATTGATACAGTACAGAAAGAGAACGGGGAGTATTACCAGAGAAGGTTTGGAGTATGTACTGTTCTACATAGCCAATGAAGTGAGGCATAGCTGGGACCCATGCAGGTGCCCATGGCTACGCCTTGAGTTTGGAGGACGTGGGAGCAGCCAAAGGAGAAATTTCTGAGGCTGAGGGCCAGTTCTGTCAGACAGAGTGAGGAGTGTGGTGGTGGAGAGGAACTGATTGAATTTTTTGGTGACAAAGCAGTGGAGGGATTTCAAGCCTTCTTGATGGCGGATAGAGTGTATGGGGAGAGGACATCCATAGTCAAAATGAGGTGATCAGGACCAGGGAATTGAAAGTCATTGAGATTGAGAGCATGTGAATTGTCACGGATGTAAGTGGGAAGGCACTAAACCAAGAGGGATAGGATGGAGTTGAGGTATGTGGACACAAGTTTCTTGGGACAGGAGCAAGCAGAGACAATATTCTAACACAACTTCACAAACTTTCTATTTCTGTCACTAATAAGGACAAGATTGTCAGAGACACTATCATCATCTACATGTTGCTCCACCAGGGGAATGATTTGAAATGCTGATGGGCACCTCACCTTCCCTTTACAATACCTTCTTCTTTGGGATGACATAATCATGCATCTTCTAAAGTGCTCCCAGAAACTCCAGCCATTGCTGCTCTACCATCATCTCTGCTCTTGTCCCCTTCTGATCAACTTTGGCCAACTCCTCTTTCAGGCCTCTGTATTTACCTTTACTCAACAATAATACCAACATATCCAATTTTAGTTTTTCTCTCTCAAACTGCAGGGCTCATTGCACAACACCAAATCCAGAATTGCCTTTTCCCAAGTGAGCACAAACTGCTCTAAAATGTCATCTTGTAGGCATTCTACAAATTCCTTCTCTTTGGATCCAGCACGATCCTGATTTTCCCGATCTACCTGTATATTGAAATCCCTCAGTACCATCATAACATTGCTCTTTTTACATCCTTTTCTATCTCCTTTTGTAATTTATATTCCACATCTTGGCTACTGTTCGGAGGCCTGTATGTAAGTCTCATCAGGGTCTTTTTACTCTTGCAGTTCGACCCACAAAGATTTTACATCTTCTGATCCTATATCACTTCTTTCTCAGGATTTGATTTCGTTTTTTTTTATCAACAGAGCCACCCTATACCCTTCTGCCCTCCTGCCTATCCTTTTGATATTATGTGTCCCAACTGTGAATTTCTTTCAGTCACAGCTCTGTGATACCACAACGCACAACGTAGTACCTGTTCTTTTGTTTTCAGAGAGAGGAGAATGGGATAGTCAGAGTAAAGGTATGGAGTGTGAGACAGCATGTAGATGATAAACATGCAGATGAGCCGTATTGATAACGGATGTTATGAATGTTTATAATGATGCATGGAGTTTACCAGACAGTAACGTGATTCTGTTCTGGATTGTGTCAAGCTTCTTGAATGAAACTGAAGCAGCATTTACGGAAAGTATTCCATCACATTCCATGCCCGTGCCTTGTAGATGGTGAAAACACTTCATTCAGTTAGTAGTAATTGAATCATTTGCTTCAGAATATCCATTCTCAGATCTACTCTTATAGTCACAATATTTGTGCAGCTTGTTTAATTAAAATTGTGATCAAAGAACATTCCCAGTATATTGATGGTGGGAGATCTGGCCTTGATAATGCAGGTGAATGCCATAGATTGGTGCTTAAACATTTCTTGATTGGAAGTTGTCACCACACGTGATTCATTTGAAGCGATTTTATCTTTAACACCCGGCAAACGATGTCTGAATTTTGTCTAGGTCTTGCTGCTCCATTAGGTGGGGAATGTGTTGCAGGATTCAGTTCAAACCATGTCGTCTAGTTTATGGATGACACACAATGGTTGGCTTCATCAACAACGATGATGAGTCAGAGTACTGAGTGGCTGGGTGATAAGTCTGAACATGGAGAGGACCAAGGAAATCATTGTGGACTTCAGGAAGGTGCAGATGAACCATCCCCCTCTGCAAATACCTGGGTCCTCCATAGAGAGAGTCAAATGCACCAAGTTCCTGGCAGTTGACATCATGGATGACCTCACCTGGTCCCTCAATATCACCTCCCTGAACAAGAATGCACAGCAGTGTCTCCACTTCCTAAGGAGACTGAGGCAAACGAGCCCCCCACCCCCCAACACCCATCTTAACTGCATTTTACAGGAACACCATTGAGAGTGTCCTGGCAAGTTACATCTCCATTTCATATGGGAGCAGCCAAGAAATGAGCTGGAAGTCCCTGCAAAGGACTGTGAGAACAACAGGGAGGATCATTTGGGTCTCTTTACTACTGATCAGGGACCTTTATCAGAAGTGCTGTGTACGCAGGCTCCTTAGTATTGCCCATCCATCCAACATCCTTTTTGACTTTTTACCATCAGGCAGGAGACCCTAATGCATAAAAACAAAAACGGCCAGGAAGGGAAAGAATTCTTTGCCTCAGGCCATTCAGCTTCTGAACTCCCTACTGCATCACATTCGAAGTGTCACTAATTAATCTGTTCTGTACCTTACAATATTTAATGTATGCACTTCAGTTTGTTTACTTCTGCCAAATTCATCTGTAGATCTTATTCTGAATTTCATAATTTGTTTAATGTTATGTGTGTTATGTGTACTTCTGTGCTTAACCTCCGGTTCGGAGAAACATTGTCTTGTTTGATGATACACATGTACTTCATATAGCTTGAATTGACTTGAATTGAAAATGAAATTGAACCTTGTACAATCATCAGCAAATATCTTTCTTTCTTGTGATTAAAACAACTTTGTTGATGAAGTTGCTGTAATTGGCTGGGCTAAGGACACTGCCCTGAAGCATATTTGCAGCATAATCCTAGATGTGAACTGAGAAACCTCCAACAGCCACAAGTATCATTCTGAATGTAAAGTATAATTTTCCCTTGCTTCCCATTGACTTCAGCTTTACCTGGGCTATATAATGCTTCACTTGGTTAACTGATACCTTGACTTCATCTGTGGATTGAGCTCTTTTGTTCATGTTTGATCGAAGATTGTATTGAGATCTGAAGCCAAGTAACTGAAATTCAAGTTGAGAATCAGTGAACAGGTTCTGAGTGAATACGTGCTCCATGACAGCACTGTGGATAACACCTGCCATCTCTTTATTCTAAGCTGTAATTAGTCTAATTGTTCTCTTTCATCTTTTTAGAATAAGGCTTAAATGGATAATTTTCAAAACGCTGGCTAGATGCCAGTATTGTATCTGCACTTTTACATTTTGGAGAGAGAAGTGCCTTTAGTGCCACGGATGGGATATTACATAATCCCATAGCCTTTCCTTTAACCAGAATTCTCATGAAAGTCTTGATATCACATGGAGTGAACTGAATTAGCTGAAGAATAACCGCTGTGATGGGAACTACTGGAGGAAATGGGGATGTATCTGCAGCTTGGTTTTCAGCCTTGACCTTGACACTTTTATGTTGAGGTCCACCATAGTTCAGGATGAAACCTCTACATTGAGGAAAGAGAAGCAGAATAAATGGTGTAAAGACAGTAAGGTAGAAGGGTTGAAATGTGTGTACCTCAATGCAAGAAGCATCAGGAACAAAGCTGATGAACTGAGAGCTTGGATACATACATGGAATTATGATGTAGTGGCCATTACAGAGTCTTGGCTGGCACCAGGGCAGGAATGGGTTCTCAATATTCCTGGATTTCAGTGCTTTAAAAGGGATAGAGAGGGTGGAAAGAGGGGAGGAGGGGTGGCATTACTGTTCAGGGATACTGTTACAGCTACAGAAAGGGTGGGTAATGTAGCAGGATCCTCTTTTGAGTCAATATGGGTGGAAGTCAGGAATAGGAAGGGGGCAGTTACTCTACTGGGGGTATTCTATAGGCCCCCTGGTAGCAGCAGAGAGACAGAGGAACAGATTGGGAGGCAGATTTTGGAAAGGTGCAAAAATAACAGGGTTGTTATCATGGGTGACTTTAACTTCCCTAATATTGATTGGCACCTGATTAGTTCCAAGGGTTTAGATGGGGCAGAATTTGTTAAGTGTGTCCAGGATGGATTCCTGTCACAGTATGTGGACAGGCCGACCAGGAGGAATGCCATACTAGATCTAGTACTAGGTAATGAATCGGGTCAGGTCACAGATCTCTCAGTGGGTGAGCATCTGGGGGACAGTGACCACCGTTCCCTGGCCTTTATAATTATCATGGAAAAGGATAGAATCAAAGAGGACAGGAAAATTTTTAATTGGGGAAAGGCAAATTATGAGGCTATAAGGTTAGAACTTGCGGGTGTGAATTGGGATAACGTTTTTGCAGGGAAATGTACTACGGACATGTGGTCGATGTTTAGAGATCTCTTGCGGGATATAAGGGATAAATTTGTCCCGGTGAGGAAGATAAAGAATGGTAGGGTGAAGGAACCATGGGTGACAAGTGAGGTGGAAAATCTAGTCAGGTGGAAGGAGGCAGCATAGATGAGGTTTAGGAAGCAAGGATCAGATGGATATATTGAGGAATATAGGGAAGCAAGAAAGGAGCTTAAGAAGGGGCTGAGAAGAGCAAGAAGAGGGCATGAGAAGGCCTTGGCAAGCGGGGTAAAGGAAAACCCCAAGGCATTCTTCAATTATGTGAAGAAAAAAAGGATGACAGGAGTGAAGGTAGGACCGATTAGAGATAAAGGTGGGAAGATGTGCCTGGAGGCTGTGGAAGTGAGCGAGGTCCTCAATGAATACTTCTCTTCGGTATTCACTAATGAGAGGGAACTTGATGACGGTGAGGACAATATGAGTGAGGTTGATGTTCTGGAGCATGTTGATATTAAGGGAGTGGAGGTGTTGGAGTTGTTAAAATACATTAGGACAGATAAGTCCCCGGGGCCTGACGGAATATTCCCCAAGATGCTCCACGAGGCGAGAGAAGAGATTGCTGAGCCTCTGGCTAGGATCTTTATGTCCTCGTTGTCCACGAGAATAGTACCGGAGGATTGGAGGGAGGCGAATGTTGTTCCCTTGTTCAAAAAAGGTAGTAGGGATAGTACAGGTAATTATAGACCAGTGAGCCTTACACCTGTGGTGGGAAAGCTGTTGGAAAAGATTCTTAGAGGTAGGATCTATAGGCATTTAGAGAATCATGGTCTGATCAGGGATAGTCAGCATGGCTTTGTGAAGGGCAGATCGTGTCTAACAAGCCTGATAGATTTCTTTGAGGAGGTGACCAGGCATATAGATGAGGGTAGTGCAGTGGATGTGATCTATATGGATTTTAGAAAGGCATTTGACAAGGTTCCACATGGTAGGCTTATTCAGAAAGTTAGAAGGCATGGGATCCAGGGAAGTTTGACCAGGTGGATTCAGAACTGGCTTGCTTGCAGAAGGCAGAGGGTGGTGGTGGAGGGAGTACATTCAGACTGGAGGATTGTGACTAGTGGTGTCCCACAAGGATCTGTTCTCGGACCTCTACTTTTCGTGATTTTTATTAACGACCTGGATGTGGGGGTAGAAGGGTGGGTTGGCAAGTTTGCAGATGATACAAAAGTTGGTGGTGTTGTAGATAGTGTAGGGGATTGTCAAAGATTGCAGAGAGACATTGATAGGATGCAGAAGTGGGCTGAGAAGTGGCAGATGGAGTTCAACCCGGAGAAGTGTGAGGTGGTACACTTTGGAAGGACAAACTCCAAGGCAGAGTAGTAAGTAAATGGCAGGATACTTGGTAGTGTGGAGGAGCAGAGGGATCTCGGGGTACATGTCCACAGATCCCTGAAAGTTGCCTCACAGGTGGATAGGGTAGTTAAGAAAGCTTATGGGGTGTTAGCTTTCATAAGTCGAGGGATAGAGTTTAAGAGTCGCGATGTAATGATGCAGCTCTATAAAACTCTGGTTAGGCCACACTTGGAGTATTGTGTCCAGTTCTGGTCACCTCACTATAGGAAAGATGTGGAAACATTGGAAAGGGTACAGAGGAGATTTACCAGGATGCTGCCTGGTTTAGAAAGTATGCATTATGATCAGAGATTAAGGGAGCTAGGGCTTTACTCTTTGGAGAGAAGGAGGATGAGAGGAGACATGATAGAGGTGTACAAGATAATAAGAGGAATAGATAGAGTGGATAGCCAGCGCCTCTTCCCCAGGGCACCACTGCTCAATACAAGAGGACATGGCTTTAAGGTAAGGGGTGGGAAATTCAAGGGGAATATTAGAGGAAGGTTTTTCACTCAGAGAGTGGTTGGTGCGTGGAATGCACTGCCTGAGTCAGTGGTGGCGGCAGATACACTAGTGAAGTTTAAGAGACTACTAGACAGGTATATGGAGGAATCTAAGGTGGGGGCTTGTATGGGAGGCAGGGTTTGATGGTCGGCACAACATTGTGGGCCGAAGGGCCTGTACTGTGCTGTACTATTCTATGTTCTATCCCATAAGCTGCTTAATTGTCTACCGTCATTCGTGACTGGACATGGTAGGACTAAGAAGCATTTAACTGATTGTTGTTCAGGTGGTGCCTTTCTTTCTCTGTGTCAAGCTGCTTCTGCAGTCCGAGCAAATACAGGTTAACTTTGATAATGCACTTTCACTTGTTTGGATATCCTGCTGGTTTGGTACCTGGCTCACCAATGCTGATCCCATCCTCCCTTTAAGCACAGCATGGCATCATTTCACATGTTCCCCTTAAACTTATTGAGTTTGCTGGAATTTTTATCATAGGACTGTGTAGCACCTCACAACAGAAAATGAAATAAAATATCTGAGATTATTATTTGGAAGAACATCCAGTACTCAAGAAAATCTCAAGTACTCAAGTAGATGAGCAGACCTAGCCTAGATAAGGAGTTCATGGTGTTCTTCTGAGATAGTTTCTTGGAACAGCGAGTTTAGGAACTAACAATTGAGCAGTCTGTACTAGGCTTGATATTGTGCAATGAGATAGGTTTAAATAATGATCCTGGGCAATGATCATAATATGATTGAATTTCACATTCATTTTGAAGTAATGAAGAATATATCCAACATTAGTATTTGAAATGTAGATAAGGGCAATCATGAGGGAATGAAAGAGAGCTAGATAAATAAGTTAAAAAATTATCTTGCAGAACTGGTCTGTTGAGATGTTATGGTAAGCGTTATGGAGCTCTTGTAGAATACACAGTAGAAATGCATACAACGCTAAAATAAAATTCCTAGCTGAGGGTCCCAACATCTGTAATTAACTAAAAAAAATCAAAGACAGTATCAAACAAAGACAATAAATATTATTTTGAAAGACAGAATATAAGAAGAAAAAATGGCTATATGGAATGAAAAATTACATTATAGGATAAAACCAGGCAGGAATATCAAATCAGATATAAATGTTTCTACAGATATTTTAAAAGGAGTAAGTAAAATGAGTACTGGGGTTATAGATAATGTTTGGCAAAATTACCAATGGAAAACCAGGAACTGCATAAGATGTCTGCGTGTGATGGTCTTTCTCTCCCTCTCAGTCGCTGCTCCCAAAGGGAAGTCTCCGTGTTCAAATATTCTGTCTGTCTGTCTGTCTCTCTCTCCCTTGAGGCTTTCGGAGGATGCTGTCGAAGTTCTGGGTCTGTGGTTTGTGGAATGAGCTGCAGATCACATTATAAGAACATAAGAGCATGAGAAATAGGAGCAGGAGTAGGCTATCTGGCCCGTCAAGCATGCTCTGCCATTCAATAATATCATGGCTGATTTGGCCATGGACTCATCTCCACCAACCTACCTTTTTCCAGAACCCTTAATTCCCTTACTATGCAAAAGTCTATCCAACCTTGTCTTAAATATATTTACTGCAGTACCCTCCCTGCTTCATTGGGCAGAGAATTCCACAGATTCACCACTCTGGTAAAGCAGTTCCTCCTCATCTCCATTCTAAATCTACTTCTTTGAATCTAGAGGCTATGTCCCCCAGTCCTAGTATCACCTACCAGTGGAAACAACTTCCCTGCCTCTCCCTTATCTATCTCTTTCATAATTTTATACATTTCTACAAGATCTCCTCTCATTCTTCTGAATTCCAGTGAGTACAGTCCCAGGTGACTCAATCTCTCCTCATAGTCTAACCCCTCATCTCTGGAATCAACCTGGTGAACCTCCTCTACCCCACCTCCAAAGCCAGTGTATCCTTCCTCAAGTAAGAAGACCAGAACTGCACAAAGTACTCCAGGTGCGGCCTCACCAGTACCCTGTACAGTTGCAGCATAACCTCCCTGCTCTTAAATTCAATCCCTCTGGCAATGAAGGCCAATATTCCATTTGCCTTCTTGATAGTCTGCTGCACATACAAACCAACCTTTTGTGATTCATGCAGAAGTACTGCCAAGTCCCTCTGCACTGCAGCGTGCTGCAATCATTTACTATTTAAATAATAATCTGCTCTTTCATTGTTCTTTCCAAAGTGGACGACCTCACATTTACCAACATTGTACTCCATCTGCCAGACACTTGCCCACTCACTTAACCTATCTATATCTCTCTGCAGGCTCTCTATATCTTCTGCACAATTTGTTGTTCCATTCACTTTAGTGTCATCAGCAAACTTAGATACTCTACACTTGGACCCCCCTTCCAGATTGTTAATGTATATTGTGAACAGTTGCGGGCCCAGCACCGACCCCTGCGGCACACTGCTCACCACTGATTGTCAACCAGAGTAACACCCATATATCCCAACTCTCTGATCTCTATTAGTTAATCAACCTTCTATCCATGCTAATACATCACCCCCAACTCTATGCATCCTTATCGTATGGTTAAGTCTTTTATGCAGCACCTTATTTGCATTTCCATTTGCCTTCTTGATAGCCGACTGCACCTGATAGGATGAGGTTGATTGGACTGAACCCCTGAGGAAAGCCACCAATGAGACTCGCACCTCATCTCCGAGGCTGAGGTATGTAGAACATTCCGCAAGGCAGTGGGGCCGGATGGCATCCCAGTGCGTGTCCTTAAAGTGTGTGCGGAACAGCTGGCTGGTGTGTTTATGGATATTTTTAATCTCTCCCTCTCCCAGTGTGTAGTGCCCTCCTGTTTTCAAATCATCCTTCATTGTCTCTGTACCTAAGAAAACCAAGGTAGCATGCCTGAACGATCGGCACCCTGTCGCACTCACCTCATTTATAAGCAAATGCTTTGGGGGGGTAGTTAAAGACTACATCTGCCACACACACTGGACCCCCTACAACTCACTTACCAAAAGAACCGGTCTACCGATGATGCCATAGCCTCAGCACTACACACTGTCCTCACTCACCTGGAGAAGAAGGATACATATGTTAGAATGCTGTTCCTGGACTACAGTTCAGCATTCAACACCACAATTTCCCATAGACTTGACAGGAAGCTCAGAGACTTCGGCCTGCACCCCCACCCCCCGTGCAGTTGGATCCTAGACTTCCTATTGGATTGCCAACAGGTGGTAAGGATGGGCTCTTTCACTTCTGCCTCTCTGACCCTTAACACAGGTGTCCCCCAGGGTTGTGTCCTGCGTCCCCTCCTCTACTCTCTTTACACCATGACTGTGCTGCCACACACAGCTCCAATCTGCTGATCAAATTTGCAGATGACATAACTTTGATTGGCCTTATTTCTAGCGGGAATGAGACAGCCTACAAAGGAGAAGTTGACACCCTGACACAGTGAAAAGTGCTGATTGTGGATTACAGGAGGAACGGAGACAGGCTCGGCCCGATCAACATCAATGGGTCTGCAACTGAGAGGGTGAGTAGTTTCAAGTTCCTCAGTATACATATCACCGATGATCTCACCTGGACTGTACACTCTGGCTTTGTGGCAAAAAAAAAGCATAACAGCGTCTCTTCCACTTCAGGCAACTGAAGAACTTCAGCATGGGCCCCCAAATCCATAAGACCTTTTACAGGGGCACCATTGAGAGCATCCTGACTGGCTGTATAACCGCCTGGTATGGGAACTGCACCAACCTTGATTTCCGGGCACTGCAGAGAGTGGTACGGAGAAGCCCAGCATATCTGTGGATGTGAACTTCCCTCCATTGAGGACATTTATAGCAGCAGGTGCAGTAAAAGGCCTGAAAGATCACTGGGGACACCAGTCACCCCAATCATAAACTGCTTTCCACGGCCTCCATCTGGCAAATGCCACCACAGCATTAAAGTCAGGACCAACAGGCTACAGGACAGCTTCTGTCTACAAGCCATTGCCTTTTAAATTCACATGTCTGTACATTGCAACAGAGTCATTACGCCAAGATTTTTACTCCCTCACATTGTGGGATCGATGCAAAATCTAAATAAATAAATTCCTGTAAACCAACCTTTTATGATTCATGCACGAACACCCCCAAGTCCCTCCGCATAGTAGATTGATGCCATTTTTTTACCATTTAAATAATAGTTTGCTCTTCTATTTTTCCTTCCAATAATCTGCTCTTTCCATTTTACTTTCCACCGTGTTTTCTGGTTTCTGGCTGCTCCCTCTTGTGTTGCTGTTTTGGGTGACTTTGAATCAGGGCGGACTGCAGATAACAAACACTGAGCTGAACTGAATTATGCCTGGACTCTTTTCATTTTGTGTTTTATATCCCATGTATTTTACTTATTTATTTTGTTGTACTTTACATGTTTTTTTGTACATGGGGGCTGGGGTTGATGCTTTCTTTTGAACGGGTTCCAAGGTTTTCTTCGTTTCGTGGCTGTCTGTGGGCAAGGCGAATCTCAGGTTGTGTACTGCATCCATACTGCATACAATAAATGTACTTTGAATCTTTGAATTAAACAAGAATTTTGCATCAGTATAAAAAATGTTGGTAACCTCCCAGTGCTGTAGATTGGAAATTGGATAAGATGAAGGAACTTGGGAAAAACTAGTCACAAAGGCCCTGCAAATGAGCAAATTGTTGATGTTACTGGCTGATAGATCTTTGTGTGCTGATATCTTTATTCCATGATCGCAAGAGTGTAAAATAAAAGCCAATTGGTGCATTGTCATACTTTCCAAAATTCCTTAGATTTTGAGGTGGGAGTGCTTCATTCAATTGGAAAGTAGCAAATGTAACTCATTTATATAAAAAAGGGAGCAAAACAGAAATGAAGAAACTATAAGTTAATTAGCTTAGTACCTGTCAGAGGAAAAATGTTATAAGTTTCTACAATAGATGTTATAGGCTAAATCAAATGACCTTGTGAAAAGGAAATGACATTTCACAAATTCATTGAATTTCTTAGGAGAGGTAACACATGATGTGGATGAAGTGGAATGGTTAGGTATTATATCCATAAATTTTCAGAAGGCATTTATAATGTGTTGCAGCAAAGGTTATTGCTGAAAATAAAAGCATGTGAGTAGGAGGTAACATCTTGGTGTGGATGGAAAATTGGCTGGAAAACAGGAAACAGGCAGTATGAATAAAAAGGAAATTTTGATTTGTTGGCATGGAACAAACAGCCACATGCCATGGGACTGGTACTGCAGCCTCAACTTGTAGAAAGGTCTTGGATGAAAGCATTAAAGATATTTCAGTGAAGATACATTTGCTCATGACACAGAGATGGGTAGGAAGTAAAGGTAATGGGGAGATATAGAGGGTTTAATTAAATAGATAAAAATCTTGCTAATGTAATCCAAGGGGGAGGGTGGAAAAATATGAGACTGTCCAGTTTAGAAGATAAATATAAAAGAATTGTGTCTAAATGCAGAGCTCCAAGGTACTAGTGCTACACAACTTTCACAAAAAAAGCTAGCTTTCAGGTGCAGCAGGCCACAAGTAAAGGCAATAGTACTGTTGTTTATTACTGAGGGAGTTGAAAACAAATGCAGTGTTGTTCGGTTTTAATTATATATAGAATTAGTGAGACTTTATCTAGAGTATGCATATTTAAAGATGAACTTTCTTTTTCAAAGGGCAATGAAGCAAAGTCTTTAAAAGTTTTTGGGACACTTGATAGAATATATTCAGGGGTACTCAATACAATAAAAGAGCAAGGAAGTGAAAGATTACCATGAGTGAGCAGGAATATCAAGCTGAGGTTGCATTCAGATCAGCCATGGTCTTACTCAATGGCAAAACAGATGCTGGCCATGTGACCTACTCCTACTCTCAAGTTGTATGTTCTTATCTTATTGATTCCCTGAGCAGAAAAGCATAGTCATAGTCATACTTTATTGATCCCAGGGGGAAATAGTTGATCCAGAGCACAATGCAAGTCGTAACCATTATCCAGAATGAAAATATAGTTCACGTTAAGAAATAAATGGAGCTATTTTCTTGACTGTGTCCTTAAGGAAAGCAAACTCATACAGGTAATTAAAAATAAAATCATGCCTATTTCTGTAGCATTCATGGAAGCCTATGGCTCTCTATTCTCATTCCCTGGAATTATTTGTTAGATCAATTTCCTCCTGTGGAGATCAAATTAGTTTCTGTCCGGAAATGACAAAGAAACAGGCAAAGGGCTGCATGTTGTCTATGTTGGGCTTGCTAAAAGAAGTGGGCAAGGATAAATATGAACCACTCATAATAAATGAGGAAAATGATTAACATGAAGTCAGCATAAATCCCACGGATGTTCGATGAGGGCAACAAAAGATAAAGTGCGTGATTATGATCAAGAAGCAAGGTGCTTATCACTCTGGGTAGTGTTTGTGAGAAGGCTGCTTTAGGGCAAGATGGGTGCAGATCTCCAAGTGACAGGGTATATTTAAAATGAAGACTTGGAATATTTAAAGACAGAGATGAAAGGCAAATGGAAGATAAAATGTTAACTGTTATGATTAGAAGAGTCAATGGCTCAAGTTTCTTAAAGGATTTGACAAATAAAGAGGTTGAATAGGAAAGGAAATGGGGATGTAACTCACTTTTTACAGAGAAAATTGGCTTTCAGAAATGAGTTCAGACCTCATTTGGTTGAAAGCAATTGAGCTCAATAAGTTTACAAATTTAACTAATCGTAACCTATGTGGAAATCATTTTCAAATAATAATTCAGAATCTGGTTTAATATCACTGCAGATGTTGTGATACTTGTTGGTTTGTGGCAACAGTATGTTGCAATACATAACAATAAAGATACTATAAATTACAATTAGAAATATATAAATAAAAATTAAATTAATTAAGTACAGGTCCACAATCCCTTATCTGATATCCTAGGGGCCAGTTGCATTTCAGAATTCAGAATTGTAGTGCAAAAAGAGAGAGAAAAAAAATAGTCAGGTGGTCTACATAGGTTCATCGTCCAATCAGAAATCTGATGGCAGTGGGGAGACGCTTTTCCTAAAGCTCCTGTAACTCCTTGTTACAACATGCAATCATCCATGCCAGCTTTTGAGGTTTAAACACTATAAATTGCTGGAGTATGGATAGCTAGCATGGCTCCTTTGAAGATTCAGGACATTCCTGCTAATTGGCAATCATGTTTTGGGTGACAAGGATTGAACATTTAAGAAGCACCTGAACTGAGGTTTGGAGCTGAACTGTAAGTCTGCTTGTGATTTTGTCGAGTGTTTGTTTTGAGTTCAGATTCTCGATCCAGTTTGAAACTGTGTCTCGATCCTAGCCTCGGATACTTCAGTATTGGTGTACAAGCCATCCTCATCAAAGTTTCTTGTTACACTTCTGCTTGGTGATAGCAATGAGAAGAGGTCATGTCCCGGGTTATTAACCAAATAATTTTTCAGTTTGCATATACGGGTTTCCCCCGCTATCTGAAGGTAGAGCGTTCCTATGAAACCATTTGTAAGCCAAAATGGCGTAAAGCGAAGAAGCAATTACCATTAATTTATATGGGAAAAATTTTAGAGTGTTCCCAGACCCAAAAAAAGCCTACCAAATCATACTAAATAGCGCATAAAACCTAAAATGACACTAATGTATAGTAAAAGCAGGAATGATATGATAAACACACAGCCTATATAAAGTAGAAATAATGTATGTACTGTGTAGTTTCACTTAACAGAATCGGGAAGATTGAGCCAAAAGCAATTTGTAGAAAAAAATCGGCATGTACACGCATGTGCACGCACATGCACGTGCACACACCTGCCCGCGCAAGGCTTTATGGTCATGATTGTCTTTCGCGGGGTAAACACAAGTTTAAAGCGGGCGTCTTTTTTCGTAAAAGTGAAAATCCTCTTTCGGTTAGCAAAGGCAGGTACTAATGTAGGTCTTTTGTAAAAGCGAAATGTCGTAAAGTGAACGTTTGGAAAGCGGGGGACACCTGTATTGTGAACGACCATGCTCCTGTCAAGTGTATGTTTGTCTAAATCCATGTTTTATTTAATATTTCATAGTTACATTGAAGCAGGCCATTCAGTCCATCAAAACTACACAATGGCTCTCAGAGCAATACAATCAATCCTGTTTCCTTCCTTTTTCATAGAAGTCCATTAACTCCCTCTTTACTTTTCTATCAGTAGGATTGGGTTCACCATAGGTCAGGTCGCAACTGACTCTGTGGACCAATTGGAACAGGGCGCTGCAGTTGATCGAGGCACGTCTGCACAGGTGTGTGGATGTCAGCGAGTTAGACTGGCGGGAAGAAGTTAAAAGGAGTGCATTTTTTCTTCAGCAGTTTGATCCAGGCACAGCAGCACAGGCGCATGGATGTCAGCGAGTTAGACCGGTGGGAAGAACTTAAAAAGAAGACAGCTTTATAGAGCCTGCATCAGAGCTGAGGGAGTCAGAGTAGAAGGGCTTTGGCTCAACGGGTCGAGATGAAGTAAGTTACTTGTGAAGACTAGGAATAGGAAGTGCATCTTTGACGCGGGTGTTCTGTACTGGGTTTCAGATGTGGGATGTCTGGGAGACACCCAGCTTCCCGAACAGCCACATCTACACTGGATGCATTGAGCTGCAGCTCCTTAGGGACCACGTTAGGGAAATGGAGATGCAGCTCCATGACCATCGTCAGGTCTGGGAAAGTGAGGAGGTGATAGAGAGGAGCTATAGGCAAGTAGTCACAGTGCGGCCTCCGGAGACAGATAAGTGGATAACAGTCAGGAGGGAGAAGGGCAAGAGTCAGATGATAGGGAGTGCCCCTGTGGCTGTCCCCCTTAACAATAAATACTTCTTGGGGGGACGGCCTACCTGGGGGAAACAACAGTGTTCGCACCTCTAGCATAGAGTCCGACGCTGTGGCTCAGAAGGGTAGGGAAAGGAAGAGGACGGCAGCAGTGATAGGGGACGTTGTAGTTAGGGGGTCAGGCAGGCGATTCTGTGGATACAGGAAAGAAACACGGATGTTAGTTTGCCTCCCATGTGCCAGGGTCCGAGATGTTTCTGATTGCGTCCACGATGTCCTGAAGTGGGAAGGTTAACAGCCAGAGGTTGTGTTACATATTAGTACCAACGACATAGGTAGGAAAAGGGAGGAGGTCCTGAAAACAAACTACAGGGAGTTAGGAAGGAAGTTAAGAAGCAGGACCTCAAAGGTAGTATTCCTGGGATTACTGCCTGTGCCACGTGACAGTGAGTATAGGAATAGAGTGAGGTGGAGGATAAATGAGTGGTTGAGGGATTGGAGCAGGAGGAAAGAGATTCAGATTTCTGGATCATTTGGACCTCTTTTGGTGCAGGCATGACCTGTATAAAAAAAATGGGTTGCACTTGAACCTGAGGGGGACCAATATCCTGGCAGGGAGCTTTGCTAAGGCTATTGGGGAGAGTGTAAACTAGAATTGCTGGGGTGTGGGAACCAAACTGAAGAGACTGGGGAAGAGGCGGTTGGCTCACAAATAGAGAAAGCTTGTAGGCAGTGTGAGAGGGAGGATAGGCAGGTGATAGAGAAGGGATGCGCTCAGACTGATGGATTGAGATGTGTCTATTTTAATGCAAGGAGTATCATGAACAAAGCGGATGAGCTTAGAGTGTGGATCAGTACTTGGAGCTATGATGTGGCTATTACAGAGACTTGGATGGCTCAGGGGCAGGAATGGCTACTTAGAGTGCCAGGTTTTAGATGTTTCAGAAAGGACAGGGAGGGAAGCAAAAGAGGTGACGGCGTGGCAATGCTGATCAGAGATAGTGTCATGGCTGCAGAAAAGGAGGAAGTCATGGAGGGATTGTCTACTGAGTCTCTGTGGGTGGAAGTTAGAAACAGGAAGGGGTCAATAACTTTACTGGGTGTTTTTTATAGACCACTCAATAGTAACAGGGACATCAAAGAGCAGACAAGGAGGCAGATTCTGGAATGGTACAATAATAACAGATTTGTTGTGATGGAAGATTTTAACATTCCCAATATTGATTGGCATCTCCCTGGAGCAAGGGGTTTAGATGGGATGGAGTTTGTTAAGTGTGCTCAGGAAGGTTCAATATGTAGATAAGCCTACAAGAGGAGAGGATGTACTTGATCTGGTATCGGGAAGTGAACCTGGTCAGGTGTCAGGTCTCTCAGTGGGAGAATATTTTGGAGATAGTGATCACAATTCTATCTCCTTTACAATAGCATTGTAGAGGGCTAGGAACAGACAAGTTAGGAAAGCCTTTAATTGGAGTAAAGGGAAATATGAAGCAATCAGACAGGAACTCAGAAGCATAAATTGGGAGCAGGTGTTTCCATGGAAATGTAAGGCAGAAATGTGGCAGATGTTCAGGAGATATTTGCGTGGTGTTCCGCATAGGTACATTCCAGTGATACAGGGAAAGGATAGTAGGGTACAGAAAACACAATACACAAAGGCTGCTGAAAAATCTAGTCAAGAAGAAAAGAAAAGCTTATGAAGGGTTCAAAAAACAAGGTAATGAAAGAGATCTAGATATTATAAGGCTAGCAGGAAGGAGCTTAAGAATGAAATTAGGAGAGCCAGAAGGGGCCATGAGAAGACCTTGGTGAGCAGGATTATGGAAGACCCCAAGGCATTCTACAAGTATGGGAAGAGCAAGAGGATAAGATGTGAGAGAATAGGACCAATCAAATGTGACAGTGGAAAAGTGTGTTTAGAACTGGAGGAGATAGCAGAGGTACTTAATGATATGTACTTTGCTTCAGTATTCACTACGGAAAAGGATCTTGGTGATTATAGGGATGACTTACAGTGGACTGAAAAGCTTGAGCATATAGGCATTAAGAGAGAGGATGGTCTGGAGCTTTTGGAAAGCATCAAGTTGGATAAGTCATCGGGACCGGACAAGATATACCCCAGGCTACTGTGGGAGTCGAGGGAGGAGATTGCTGAGCCTCTGGCAAAGATCTTTGCATCATCAATGGGGATGGGAGAGGTTCCAGAGGATTGGAGGGTTGCAAATGTTGTTCCCTTATTCAAGAAAGGGAGTAGAGATAGCTCAGGAATTTATAGACTAGTGAGTATTACTTCAGTGGTTGATAAGTTGATGGAGAAGATCCTGAGAGGCAGGATTTATAAACATCTGGAGAGGTATAATATGATTAGGAATAGTCAGCATGGCTTTGTGAAAGGCACATCATGCCTTATGAGCCTATTTAAATTTTTTGAGGATGTGACTAAACACATTGATGAAGGTAGATCAGTGGATGTAGTGTTTATGGATTTTAGCAAGGCATTTGACAAGGTACTCAATGCAAAGCTTATTGAGAAAGTAAGGAGGCATGGGATCCAAGAGGACATTGCTTTGTGGATCGAGAACTAACTTGCCCCCAGAAGGCAAGGAGTGGTTGTAGATGGGTTATATTCTGCATGGAAGTTGGTGACCAGTGGGGTGACTCAGGGATCTATTTTGGGACCCCTTCTCTTCGTGATTTTTATAAATGACCTGGATGAGGAAATGGTGGGATGGGGTAGTAAATTTGCTGATGACACAAAGGTTGGGGTGTTGTGGATAGTGTGGAGGACTGTCAGAGGTTACAATGGGACATTGATAGGATGCAAAACTGGGCTGAGAAGTGGCAGATGGAGTTCAACTCAGCTTAGTATGAAGTAGTTCATTTTGGTCGGTCAAATGTGCTGGCAGAATATAGTATTAATACTAAGATTCTTGGCAATGTGGAGGATCAGCGGGATCTTGAGTTCTCAGTCCATAGGAAACTCAAAGCTGCTGCGCAGATTGACAGTCTGGTTAAGAAGGCATATGGTGCATTGGCCTTCATCAACCGTGGGATTGAGTTCAAGAGCCGAGAGGTAATGTTACAGCTCTATAGGACAGTGGTCCCCAACCTCCAGGCCGCGGACCAATACATTGCCGTGAAGAATGCAGTGGTGCAGCAGTAGTCGGAATGCACCCAGCACATACTTAAGAAAAAAGCCGAAATAAACAAGCTAATTAATTAGGTGTCGCCCGGCACGTAAATGTCAGCCCAGATCAGAGGTGACGCATTGCCTCTGATCTGGCCGATATTTACGTGCCGGGCGGCA
This sequence comes from Mobula hypostoma, assembly GCF_963921235.1. NCBI lineage: Eukaryota > Metazoa > Chordata > Chondrichthyes > Myliobatiformes > Myliobatidae > Mobula > Mobula hypostoma. The sequence continues at coordinate 68,871,202 of NC_086103.1, read as the reverse complement.
CCTAATTAATTAGCTTGTTTATTTTGGCTTTTTTTTTCTTAAAGATGTGCTGGGTGCGTTCCGACTACTGCTGCACCACTGCATACCTCGCGGCAATGTATCGGTCCGCGGCCCGGAGGTTGTGGACCACAGATATTGGACCCTCATCAGACCCCTCTTGGAGTACTGTGCTCAGTTCTGGTAACCTCACTACAGGAAGGATGTGGAAACTATAGAAAGGGTGCAGGGGAGATTTACAAGGATGTTGCCTGGATAGGAGAGCATGCCTTATGAGAATAGGTTGTGTGAACTTGGCCTTTTCTCCTTGGAGCGACGGAGGATGAGAGGTGACCTGACAGAGCTGTATAAGATGATGAGAAGCAGGGATCAGAGGTTTTTTCACAGGGCTGACATGGCTAACACGAGGTGGCAGAGTTTTAAGGTGTTTAGAAGTTGGTTCAGAGGAGAGGTCAGGGGTAAGATTTTTACGCAGAGAGTGGTGAGTGTGTGGAATGGGCTGCTGGCGATGGTGGTGGAGGTGGATACGATAGGGTCTTTTAAGAGACTCCTGGATAGCTACATGGAGCTTAGAAAAATAGAGGTCTATGTTTAACCCGAGGTAATTTCTAAAGTAAGTACATGTTTGGCACAGCTTTATAGGCCGAAGGTCCTGTAATGTGCTATAGGTTTTCTAATAGTGACGATGGTACAGCAGATAATCAGCTGAACAGCCAGCAGTTTCCTGGGACTGGGAGAAAACTGGACCACCCAGGGAAAAACCATTGCAGTCACCTCTGCAGACCTCACTTAACAGCACCAGTGGTCAGGATCACATCTGAGTTGCTGGGACTACTTTGTGGTTGCTCTATCTGCTGCACCAGTGTGCCACCCAAGTTTGTCTTTCACTTATCTCCTACACCATTTGTTATTCCATCTCTTGTTTTCCATCTTAAAGATGACCCGCTCTTTTGAATCCTTTCCTCCAGTATTCCCTCTCTCTCTGCTCCCTTAGCACTTGTTTATTATTAACTTTTTTCTAGTTGTGCTGAGCAGTCATTAACCTAAATTTTAATTTTTGTTCCTTTCCTCAGAAATGCTGCCTGAGCTTTTTTTAAAATGTTGTTTGTTATGTCTCCCCTCGCGCTGTGAAACAGGGACATCTCTTTTTCACTTATTTGGGAGAGAGAGAGGGAGCCTGTGGTACGTCAAATTACCGGGTGTGTGAGTTGTCTTTGGGGTACTGTAAGTCTGTATCTTTACTGATGCTTTGCTGCACGCTTGAGTACCTGGTGGACGGCACTGATGATTTTTTGGTGGTGGAGAGGAGAGGGGTGCTCGTTGCTTTGCTGCTGCTTGTGCATGGGAGGGAGGGGCTGGGGCGGGGCTTTGGGGTTCTAACATTTACCTGTCATTCACTCCTCTGTTCTTGTGGATGCTTGTGAAGATAAAGAATTTCGGGATGTATATTGTATACATTTCTCTGGCATTAAATATACCTATTGAAACTTGCTGCATATCTGCTCCATTTTCTGTTTCTATTACAGACGTGCAGCATCAACAGTAATTTATCTTTGTTTTGGTGATGACACTAAAGCGGAGATTTTCTTTCAGATAATGCTGTCGATAGATGCCCATTTACAGACCAGTCATGTTCCAACTGAGTGGAGAAACAAAGTTGCAGGAATCAATTATCTAATTGTATGAAGAAATCAACATGCTTTTCTAATTTTGGTAAAATAATAAGCCTGATGGAACATTAATGTTGGGAAAATAATGAACATTAACACTTGTAGCTCATTTGCAATGAATATGTATGAGGCCACCGGTCTTTGGGTGTTACAAATGGGATAATCTTGCCCGGCCTCATAATTGAGCACTTCCAAAAGAGAAGAGAGTATCATGTAGAATAAGAAATGGCGATAGAATTCTGCAATTGCTTCTGTCCTCCCTATCTCAAGAATAGAATCAATTGTGTAACAGGAATTAACTTAAAGCCGGGATTGATTTTTAAACCAAAATCTTATTAGTGATGAGATCACCAGGCATTCAAGCGTGCAGCAAAGCATCGATAAAGACACAGACTTACAGTACCCTAAAGACTACTCACACATCTGGTAATTTGACATACCACGGGCGCTCTCTCTCCCAAATAAGTGAAAAATTAGACCACATGGTATTGGGGGTGGGGTACTGATATAGATAGAAAATTGGCTGGCAGACAGGAAACAAAGAGTAGGGATTAACAGGTCCTTTTCAGAATGGAAGGCAGTGACTAGTGGGGTACCGCAAGGCTCGGTGCTGGGACCGCAGCTATGTACAAAATACATTAATGATTTAGATGAAGGGATTAAAAGTAACATTAGCAAATTTGCAGATAGCTCAAAGCTGGGTGACAGCGTGAAATGTGAGGAGGATGTTATGAGAATGCAGGGTGACTTGGACAGGTTGGGTGAGTGGGCAGATGCATGGTAGATGCTGTTTAATGTGGATAAATGTGAGGTTATCCACTTTGGTGGCAAGAACAGGAAGGCAGATTACTATCTGAATGGTGTCAAGTTAGGAAAATGGGAAGTACAATGAGATCTGGGTGTTCTGTTCATCAGTCACTGAAAGTAAGCATAGAGGTACAGCAGGCAGTGAAGAAAGCTAATGGCATGTTGGCCTTCATAACAAGGGGAGTTGAGTATAGGAGCAAAGAAGTCCTTCTGCAGTTGTACAAGGCCCTGCTGAGACCCCACCTGGAGTATTGTGTGCAGTTTTGGTCTCCAAATTTGAGGACGGACATTCTTGCTATGGAGGCAGTGCAGCGTAGGTTCACTGGGTTAATTCCAGGGATGGCGGAAAGGTCATATATTGAAAGATTGGAGCGACTGGGCTTGTATACACTGGAATTTAGAAGGATCAGAGGGGATCTGATTGAAACATATAAGATTATTAAAGGATTGGACACGCTAGAGGCAAGAAACATGTTCCCAATGTTGGGGGAGTCCAGAACCAGAGGCCACAGTTTAAGCATAAGGGGTAGAACATTTAGAACGGAGAAAAAACTTTTTCACACAGAGGGTTGTGGATCCGTGGAATGCTCTGCCTCAGAAGGCAGTGGAGGCCAATTCTCTGGATTCTTTCAAGAAAGAGTTAGATAGAGCTCTTAAAGATAGCAGAGTCAAGGGATATGGGGAGAAGGCAGGAACGGGGTACTGATTGTGGATGATCAGCTGTGATCACAGTGAATGGCGGTGCTGGCTCGAAGGGCAGAATGGCCTACTCCTGCACCTATTGTCTATTACAGAATGTCAAACTGTAAGCATTAATTTCAATTTAACTAACTATACATGGAGAGGGAATTGAATAGTTAAGTCTGAAATTATAATCATATTTGGATGCTGTGGGTTGTTTTACCACTTGCTTGTGGGTTTATTTCTCATAATATTGGATTTAAATACCTCATACATTCTGAACTTTGCACGTAATTTCATAATTCCATGAATTAAATCCATAATCACTTCAATGTTCCGGAAGAAGATGGCGCCAGAGAACAATGTTACCACAGGTGACATCCTCTAGATGGCTTCCAAAACTCAAAGCTCTTTTCACTTCTTGTACGCCTTCTTTTTATTTCAGATGAGGTTCTGCTACTGTTGGAGTCTGTTATGTACATTCTGGCGCTGTGTTTTTGGGTCCATTGGGCAAACTGGTGCTTTGCTGGCTCCAAGAAGGCACCAAGAGGCATGGACACCAGGAAGCCTGGAGACGGGGTGCGAGCCCATGATCGACTCCATCCCTCAAGGTAGTAGGTTTAATTACCGTGGTTTGTAGATTAGATTCACAGTGTATTGTGTTCTGGTTTCTGGTGGTTCCTTTATTGCTGCTAGTTTAGGTGATTTTGAATCAGGGTGGCCATCAGATAATGAGCACTGAGCTGAAGTGAAATATGCCTTTTGATTTTGTGCTTTTATATGATGTGTTTTCACTCCTTTTTTTGTTGTCCATTGCACGATTTTTTTTGCTTGTGTGGGGGAGGGAGATTGATGTTTTTCTTTGAACGGGCTCCATGTTTCTTTGTTTTGTGGCTGTGCGTGGGGAAAATGATTCTCAGAGTTGTATACTGCATACAAACTTTGCGTAATAGCAACATATTTGTAGCATGTAGATTAATTACTATTATGCCATGCATCACATTGCCAATTTTTTTTTATTTTCAAGCCTTGGAAGCTTGGTCTTCTGTCAGTGGATTTCAGTCTATTTCATAAGAAATCAGATCACATTGAAATGACTTTGATACATACAAAGATCTATGGGACCTATGTAGCATATGCTGCAAAACTGACTTGTAGCTCAAAACTGAGTTTTAATTTAACCAGTGGCTCGAGAACAAGCACAGCGCATGTTGAAATTTTACGTTGCATAGCTCAATGTGTGTAAGGAGCATCTGACTAAACAATGCTTGATGCCATTGCTGCCATATTGCTTTTTCTTACCATATATGTACATGAGAAAGGGTACAGGCAAAAATGCAGATTCCTACAGGAGAGATTTGGAACAACATATCCCTTGTAGCTTTATTGAGCAAGTCCATTAGAGCAGACAACAGGAATTCTGCAGATGCTGGAAATTCAAGCAACACATATAAAAGTTGCTGGTGAACGCAGCAGGCCAGGCAGCATCTCTAGGAAAAGGTGCAGTCGATGTTTCAGGCCGAGACACTTCGTCAGGACGAACTGAAGGAAGAGTGAGTAAGGGATTTGAAAGTGGGAGGGGGAGGGGGAGATCCAAAATGATAGGAGAAGACAGGAGGGGGAGGGATGGAGCCAAGAGCTGGACAGGTGATTGGCAAAAGGGATACGAGAGGATCGTGGAACAGGAGGTCCGGGAAGAAAGACAAGTTGGGGGGGGGAACCCAGAGGATGGGCAAGGGGTATATTCAGAGGGACAGAGGGAGAAAAAGGAGCGTGAGAGAAAGAATGTGTGAATAAAAATAAGTAACAGATGGAGTACGAGGGGGAGGTGGGGCATTAGCGTAAGTTCGAGAAGTCGATGTTCATGCCATCAGGTTGGAGGCTACCCAGACGGAATATAAGGTGTTGTTCCTCCAACCTGAGTGTGGCTTCATCTTTACAGTAGAGGAGGCCGTGGATAGACATGTCAGAATGGGAATGGGATGTGGAATTAAAATGTGTGGCCACTGGGAGATCCTGCTTTCTCTGGCAGACAGAGCGTAGGTGTTCAGCAAAGCGGTCTCCCAGTCTGCGTCGGGTCTCGCCAATATATAGAAGGCCACATCGGGAGCACCGGACGCAGTATATCACCCCAGCCAACTCACAGGTGAAGTGTTGCCTCACCTGGAAGGACTGTTTGGGGCCCTGAATGGTGGTAAAGGAGGAAGTGTAAGGGCATGTGTAGCACTTGTTCCGCTTACCCTGAATGGTGGTAAGGGAGGAAGTGTAAGCACATCTTTCCCTCCCCCCCCCTGCATTCCGCAGGGATCGCTCCGTACGCGACTCCCTTGTCCATTCATCCCCCCCATCCCTCCGCACTGATCTCCCTCCTGGCACTTATCCCCCCCCCCCCAGCCTTGTCTTTCTTCCCGGACCTCCTGTCCCATGATCCTCTCGTATCCCTTTTGCCTATCACCTGTCCAGCTCTTGGCTCCATCCCTCCCCCTCCTGTCTTCTCCTATCATTTTGGATCTCCCACTCCAACTTTCAAATCCCTTACTCACTCTTCCTTCAGTTAGTCCTGACGAAGGGTCTCGGCTTGAAACGTCGACTGCACCTTTTCCTAGAGATGCTGCCTGGCCTGCTGCGTTCACCAGCAACTTTTATATGTGTTGCTTCCATTAGAGCAGAAATCAATGAAATCAGCTGAAATAGAACTTTTTCCATTTTCCTGGCAGTGCCTTCTATGTTTTCATTTGATAGAGATAGTTGATCTTTTTCATACTCTTTCCAGGTGTGTAACTAAGCTTGCATGATTTTTTTTAGTGCGCATGCGCCAGTCGTGCATGCAGCCTGGTACAGCCGTTCCAATCGTTCTTTCTTTATTCTTCTTACTTTTTAACTTACGTTATTTTTTGTATTTTTTTTTTCTCACAGTAACACATCGAAGCTGCACCCTCTCTAACATGCTGGTAGACAGAGTTTTATTTGGGTTTTCTTTAGCGCTGGAAATGGTTACATCCCGACACGTGGGACAGAAGCAAGCTCGCATTGTGTATTCCAGGGACCAGCAAATACCAGCCGGTTTAGCGAGCAGAGCGGCGGACACCCCTGCTGAAATCCGGAGGAAAACACACAGAGGATGCAGAGGGGGATCACAAAGCTGAGGAAAGAGAACCGGGTCGAGACAACAGAGACTTTTGGAGAAGAGGAGTTCGGTGGGTAATACTGTTCCGGCTGACCGGAAGTACTCTGAGAGCGGTAAGCGTAAAGGAATTGGGTGCTTACTGTTCTGGCTAACAACAGATGGTGCAATCCGGGGTATATTACTATCGAGGAACATGTTTGTAGACTGGATATTGAACTTTTTACTGTTGGACTTCGGCCACATTCCACCGTGATACAACACTTGGCGGCACGAGAGGTCGTTCCTGTCTGTGGCCATCAAACGTGCAGCTCCTCCCGTGGAGAGTTAGACACCCTGAGCCAATAGACTGGTCCTGGACTTATTTTCCATCTGGCATAGTTTATATTTTGTTGTTTCATTGTTGGGGGTTTTTGTATTGCTATATTTACGCTCTATTCTTGGTTGGGTGCGACTGTAACAAAAACAAATTTCCCTCGGGATTAATAAAGTATATATATCTATCTATCTATATCATCATTCGAGAAACAGGTTCCCCACTGGTATGCCATTTAAAAAAAAGTACCTAGTGGCTTCATCATAATTTCCACAGCAACAGTCTTCAGCATTGCAGCCTTAATATATCCAGGCAATATGTCAAAAATAAAATACTGGAATGGATGCTTTACAAATACCATTTAAAAATGTTTTCATATGCAAACTATTGTTTCTTTATATTTTTCTCTAAAATAAATGTATTCCAAAAGTACAATGATAATATATGCAATTTATATAGCATTATTTAATTACGCCCACGTAAGAGAAACTTGTAACCTCAATTTCATCATAATGATATGCTCGAAAATTAGATAGTCAGGAAGCGATTACAATGCAAGTCTGGGAGGAAGCTATGATCGATTTCAACAAAACTGGATGTGAATTTTGATATCCATTCACCGATACAAGTAAGCATGCACAGGCATGAAGGAGACTACAGATGTGAGGACATATTTGCATTTTGGTTGTCCACTGGAGATACCTGATCTTTCCAAGTTTTGCCTCTTCAGCATCTCCATTTTTAATCACACCCCTGTTTGGTGGCAGTTACTTCAGTTGTCAAAGCTCTTTAAAGGCTTCCTCAAATCTTTCTACTTCTCTTCTTTATGATGTACTTATGGCCTTGAACTCTGGCCAAGTCTTCAGTGAACATAATCTTATGAAGTTTGGAATCAAATTTTATTTGTTAATCTTAAAATCCTCCAAGAAGACCGCAATCGTGCAGTGGATTGGAGGTTTGCATGCCTCAATGACCTAGAGAGATATGTTGGCGGAAGTCAGTGGTATATATTTTGGCTCTTGGTAGGTGACCTATACCAAACAGGTCAAAGGGTAGAAGCCAGACCTAGAGAGGTCCACCAGTCCTTAAGGTTTGGGGGTTCAGTTCAAGGCTAACAACCACGACTGGTAAAACAATTTTTTTATGGAAATAACAATGAAGAATCCTTCTACATCTAAATGTGAGGGTATTCCCGAGTCTCCACCCGGAACTTGCAAGACAGACAGTAGTGAAATTCAAGAGGAAGCTACTGACATGATGAAGGAAGCCCTGAACGCAGCCAGAGATGGAGGACCTTCATTGCTGCCCTAAACACCAGCGGCATAATAGGTAGTAAGTAAGTTAAGTGAGTTCAAGGGTCAGGAAGTTATGTTGCAATTTTATAAAACTCTAGCAAGGATGCATTTGGAATATTGCTTTCAGTTCTGGTGGCTCCATTATAGGAAGGATATGGAGTCTTTGGAAGGGGTACAGAAGTGGCTTACTGGGTTCCTGCCTGGATTAAAGGACATGTGCTACAAGGAGAGGATGGATAAACTCGGATTGTTTCCTCTGGAGCAGTGGAAGCTGGGGGGGGGGGGAGGATCAGATGGAAGTATATCAGTTTATGAGATGCATTGATAGAGTAGAGAAAAACACACAAAATGTCAGAGGAACTCTGCAACACAGGCAGCATCCATGGAAATGAGATGAATTTCTGGGCTGAGATCCTTCTTCACCTATCACCTTCGAGCTATCCTCCTTCCCCTTCTCCCACCAGAGGAAGGAAAAAGACACCAGCGTAAAAACGTAGGAGGAGGGGAAGAGGATGGCTAGAAGGTGATAGGTGAAGCCAGGTGGGTAGAAAAGGTAAAGGGCTGGAGAAGAAGGGATCTTACAGGAGAGGACAGTGAACCATGGGAGAAAGTGGGGGAGGAGGTGATAGGCAGGTGGAAAGAGATGAGAGGCCAGATTTGGGAATAGAAGAAGAGGGGAGGGAGAGGGAATTTTTTTACGGGAAGGAGAAATCGATTTTCACGCCATCGGGTTGGAGGGTACCCAGACGGAAGATAAGGTGATGCTCCTCTGCCCTCAGGGTGCCCCATGCCTCATCATGATAAAGGAGGAGGCCACGGACTGATACGTCAGAATAAAATGGGAATTAAAATTAAAATGTTTGGCCACTGTGATGTTCTGCTTTTGGCAGATGGAGCTCAGGGGTCCTGCAATTTAACGGGCCTCACCTGTGAAGAGGAAGTCACATCAGGAACACAGGACACAATAGACAACCCCAGCAGATTCACAGGTGAATTGTTGCTTCACCTGGAAGGACTGTTTGGGGCCCAGAATGGAGGTGAATGGGTAGGTGCAGCACTTGCTCTGTTTGCCTGATAGAGTAGAGAGCCAGTATTTCTCCCCCCAGAGAGCAGCATTGAAGGTGAGGAGGGTTGAGTTCAAAAGACATGCATGGAACAAGATTTTCACAGAGAGAGTTTCGGTGCTTGGGATTTGCTCGATGGGGTGATGGTAGAGGCAAAAATGACAGAAGCGTTCAAGAGATAATTAGAGAGACACATACCGTAAATGTGCAGGGAATGAAGGGTATGGGCAATGTGTAGGCAGGAGGACAAATTGTTGTGCATTTGCTTACTAATGTAATTAGTTTAGCACAATGTTATGCACTAAAGGATCTGTTCCTATACTGTTCTATGTATTTTGATTAAAAATAATGCACATTATTTAATTATTGGCAAAGCAAATCTTTTCAGTTGAAATGTCTTGGGTAGTATTACACAAGATAAAGTATTCATGTCAAGTAGTTCCCAATGGAGAACGTGAGCATAAGTGTGTAATGATATAATAATGCAGGATCTTTTTATATTAGATTTCTACCTGGTAACGTAAATATTTAATTTTAAAAGGATATGAACTGCCTAGTGTATTTTTCAGGCTTTCGGATAGAATGTTTTTGTAATCTTAATGAGAAATTAAAATTAAATGCTCATTGCTGTTTTATTACTATCATTTGTCACACTAGTGATATTAAATTTCTCTTCATATGCATATCCATTTTGAATCTGGGAACATTTCACATTTTACGTTTTTATTGCTCCCAGTGTTAATATATTTCTTATTTTCCTATTGATAACTTTTTGTTTATTTTGTCTGCCTTCTAAAGACATTACACGGGAATCCTGTATTTATGGTGAATCAGTACAATTAGACTTGCATTTGTTAACTTGCTGTAGTTCCAGTTAGCAGAGTTTCTAGGTGATTACATGACATGGTTGAAATATGAATATACATAAAATATATTTCGTCTGTAATATTTCTAGGTATTGTTGCCTGCTTTTTACATGCTTCCTGTGTTATAGTGATGGCTGTATAATGCTTGGGGCATCTTGAATATGTGAAAAATGCAAAGCTATTTCAATTCTTTCTTGCTTTTCTATATAGAAAAGAATTTTCTGAATGAGGGGCATGTCCCTCTTTCCTGCCAAACTAAAAGAACATTTTTGGCCAAGTGGGTAAAAGGTATCAATTGACCTTTGTAAAGAAGGAATGTAATGGTCAGAAGTTCTCTGGTCAGATGGTGATGGGGTGATACAGTTGATCAAAAAGTTCTAATCAACAAACTCCAAAACCTGGGTCTTTGTACTTCCCTCTGCAACTGGATACTTGACTTCCTCACCGGGAGACCACAGTCAGTGCGGATCAGAAATAACATCTCCTTGCTGACAATTGACACCAGTGCTCCTCAAGGATGTGTGCTTAGCCTACTGCTCTACTCTCTCTACCCCCACAACTATGTGGCTAGGCACAACTCAGACACCATCTATAAATTTGCTGATGACACAACTATCGTTGGTGACAAGGAGGAATACACGATTGAGATCAATCTTGCACTCAACATCAGTGAGACCAAGGAATTGATGGTGGACTTCAAAGGGGAAGTCAAGGGAATATTCACCAGTCCTGAAAAAGGGAACCAGTACTGTAAAGTGCAAGCGGTTTTAAGTTCCTGGGTATCAAATTCTCTGAAGATCTATCCAAGATGTTGATGTAATTACCAAGAAGACACCACAGCAGCTATATTTCATTTGGAGTTTGAGGAGAATTCGTATGTCACTAAACAGTCTTGCGCATGTTTACAGATGTGACGTGTGGGGTATTCTAACTGGTTACATCACCATCTGGTAAGGAGAAAAACTGCAGGAAGCTGTAAACTCAGGCAGCTTAATCATGGGCACTAGGTTCTCCTTCATTAAGAGCTCCAACACCTAGGACATGCCTTTTTCTTACTGTTACCATCAAAGGGGAGGTATATGAGTCTGAAGACACACATTCAATGTTTCAAGAACAGCTAATTGTAACTTATGGTTTATTATTATCACATATTGCAATGTACTGCTGCTGTAAAACAAAATTAATAACATATGCCAGTGATATTAAATCTGATTCTGAACTAAGTACCTATAATTTGGGGGTCAGGATAGAAGATAGCCAAACCCAGTGTCATTAATTAAACTTCTATTTCCATGTATGATTAGGGATATCAGTTCAGGATGAATTAGGATCAGCACCATGTTTGAAATGCTTCCTGTTGATCTTTATGTATGATCATTTATGCAACCAATTGCCAATGTGAGTCACTTTATTGTTGTTAGTGATCATTAGAGCAGTTCATAAGAATTAATTAGCACAGTTAATAAAGGAAATACAAAATAAATTGGAAGTGAGTAACATTTTATGACAGAAGATACGTAATTTACAGAACTGCATAGCACTTTACAGGATTCTAAACATCCTGCTGTTTCTCTTTTCTGAACCAAACTTACCATTGAATGGCTTCAGATAAAGTTTCCTTTTGACTGTTTCAAAGATTAAAGTTAAAATTGGACAGAGAACCTTCCTTCCGGAAGTGGGATGAGAATGAGAAAGTGATATCAGTGGTGGAAAAACAGGATTGAACACAGCTGTAATAGGAACTTCCTTTTGAAAAACTGAAAAAAATTATTATTTATGTAAGACTCGCTACGCCTAGTGACATCTTGGGGGTGGTGCCCCCTACCCGGCCAAACTTTAGCTCTCTTGTTTGGATGGATGCTGCGTGTTGTGTCCCCTGTGTAATATCAGTACCCTGAAGTAACATTCAGTCCACAATGTGTGGTTAAACGATTAAGATTTTATATTTAAGTATGGGGTTAGTAGAGAAATAAAAGAAAAAGAAAACAAATAAAAGGCACCAATATTCTCATAAGCATGTCCAGTGCACCAACGTTGGAACTCATGGATTCCCTTTCGCCGATCCTCCTTTGCTAGTTGGCCCCTGGGCTCCCGCCCCGAGTCCAGGCCCAGCGGGTCCGGCAACCATCTCAAGCCACATCTTCTCTCTTCATCCTCCTCGTGCCTTCTCTCTCAAGTCCTGCGCAAACAACAGTTTTCAGATACACAAGAAAGAATAACATCTATCCGGATTGGTTAGCAAACAAATACAACTCCCGTTATCACTAATTATAACCCAAACATGCTGCTATAGAGAACATTACCTCATCAGTTAAAATTACAGAGAAGCCATTTTATTATTAACACTACAGAGAAGCCAGTTTATTAGCCTTAGCAAGTAACATGAAAGAAGAAACTCTTTACACTCTCCCCCCACTAAATTTAATCATGTCCTCATGACTTCTAAATAACTCGGCAACCCTTCTTGCAGACACAAAAACCCAATCCAGTTACAAACAGTGACATTGCTCCCCAAACAGTAGACCTTACGCCCTATTTCCCAGGTGCTAATCCTCCGAGACCTCCGTACCCCCTCACCTAAACCCTTCAGGCTTGGACACTACTGGGGATACCTCGGGTCTCCTTGCCAAATCCTCTATCAATCTCTCACTCATGCCCCCACTGCAACTCAGAGCCTCCTGTCCTGTGTTCAGGCACCCTTGGCTCTCCTTCAGGGTCCTGCAGTAACCCAGGCTGCCCACACCCCCCCCCACCTGACTCAGTGGGAGAAGGGCCAGGAGTCTTTTCATCCAACAAGGGGAAGTTAGCGAAAGGCAGCATGTACCACATCTCCATCTCATCATCCGTCGAATCTGTATTCTTCCCCTTTTTCTCGATTTGTAGATGCTGGTTGGTTCTCTCCACACCGGAGCACTTGGCCTGGACTGTTTCTGCAGCCTCTTCAGCCTCCTGTAATCGAGACGACAGCTTCTTGGACTCCTCCAACTCTCGCCACAGTCCTAGCAGTTCTGACTCACGCTTCTGGGCTATCTCAATCTGGGGCACAGTTACTCCACCAGCTTCTTCCACCCCGACCTGAAAAGCAGCAGTTAAAGAGTGTTCAGCCTCCAGTTTAGTGTTCACTGAACTTATCTCCAGCTTTTTCTTCCTAATGACTTCTTCTAGGTCAGCTTTCAGTTTTTCCACTTTATTTAAACTATCAATGGTCATCTTCAGGTTCCCTTCAAGCTTCCGCTTCCCTCTTCTGAGATATGTCCGCAATTGCTTCACTTCCTCGGAAGCATAGTCAAACTCCCCTCTCTGGACTCATGGTTTTCTGTTGGCCTTAGTCAGACAGCTTTCTTTGTCTTCCCCAACTTGCAAGTCTTCCAACTGTTTCTGGATCACTTTCTCCAGTCTCTGCTGGGAATTCTATCTCTCCGTCTTCACTTCAAACCTGATCCCGTAGAGACAGTCAACCACAAGCTGCGACCTTCGCCAGACCTGGCACGTGTCCAGAGAAAGCTTTAATTCTTTAGTTCTCAGCTGCTCCTGCAACAGCCTCGCTTCATATTCTTCCGAGACAGATCCAAATAGAATATAGAACATAGAATAGGACAGCACAGTACAGGCCCTTTGGCCCACAATGTTGTGCTGACCCTTAAACCCTGCCTCCCATATAACCGAGATCTGTCCTGCACCCATGCTGAGCTCGTCAATTTCATCAATTTTACTTCAAACTTCCACCCAGCCCTCAAATTCACTTCCTCTATCTCGGACACTGCTCTCCCCTTTCTCGATGTCTCCGTCTCCATCTCTGGAGACAGACTGTCCACTGACATCTTCTACAAGCCCACTGACTCTCATAACTACCTCAACTATACCTCTTCCCACTCCGCCACATGCAAACATGCCATTCCCTATTCCCAGTTCCTCCATCTCCGCCGCATCTGCTCCGAGGATGAGGCTTTCCGTTCCAGGACATCTCAAATGTCCTCTTTCTTTAAGGATCGTGGTTTCCCTTCTACCGTCATCAATGATGCCCTCACCCGCATCTCCTCTATTTTCTGCACTCTGGCCCTCACCCCATCCTCCCTCCACCACAAGTTCTCCTTGTCCTCGCCTACCACCCCACCAGCCTCCGAATCCAGCACATCATCCTCCGCAACTTCCGTCACCTTCAACAGGACCCCACCACTAAGCACATCTTTCCCTCTCCACCCCTCTCCACTTTCCCCAGGGATCGGTTCCTCCGCAACTCCCTTATCCGCACGTCCCTCCCCACTGATCTCCAACCTGGCACTTATCCCTGTAAGCGTAAGTGCTACACCTGTCCCTATACCTCATCTCTTGCAACCATTCAGGGCCCCAAACAATCCTTCCAGGTGAGACAACACTTCACTTGAGAGTCTGCTGGGGTCATCTATTGCATCCGGTGCTCTCGGTGCAGCCTCCTCTACATCGGTGAAACCCGACGCAGATTGGGGGACCGCTTCGTCGAGCACCTCCACTCCGTCCGCCACAACAGACAGGATCTCCCAGTAGCCACCCACTTCAACTCTGCTTCCCATTCCCATTCAGATATGTCCATACATGGCCTCCTCTACTGCCATGATGAGGCTAAACTCAGGTTGGAGGAGCAACACCTCATATACCGTCTAGGTAGCCTCCAGCCCCTTGGTATGAACATAGAATTCTCCAACTTCCAGTAATTCCCTCCCCCTCCCTTCCTCTATCCCTATTTCACTCTACCCCCTCCCCCAGTTCCCTCATGGTTCCGCCTCCTTCTTCTACTACCCATTGTTTTCAGGGCTATGACATCAATGCTTCCCCTTCCCCACCCCTTTGTCTTTCAAATTACTGGTCTTTCAACTGAAGCTACAAGCATTCTTCAAATCCTTCCCCATCTTTCATTCTTCAGTCCTGACGAAGGTTTCCAGCCCAAAACGTCGACTCATCATTTCTAACTGATGCTGCCCAACCTGCTGAGTTCATCCAGTGTACTGAAAGTGATGCTCCCATATAACCCCCCGCCTTAAATTCCTCCATATACCTGTCTAGTAGTCTCTTAAACTTCACTAGCGTATCTGCCTCCACCACTGACTCAGGCAGTGCATTCCACGCACCAACCACTCTCTGAGTAAAAAACCTTCCTCTAATATCCCCCTTGAACTTCCCACCCCTTACCTTAAAGCCATGTCCTCTTGTATTGAGCAGTGGTGCCCTTGGGAAGAGGCGCTGGCTATCCACTCTATCTAATCCTCTTATTATTTTGTACACCTCTATCATGTCTCCTCTCATCCTCCTTCTCTCCAAAGAGTAAAGCCCTAGCTCTCTTAATCTCTGATCATAATGCATACTCTCTAAACCAGGCAGCATCCTGGTAAATCTCCTCTGTACCCTTTCTGATGCTTTCACATCCTTCCTATAGTGAAAAATACTAGGAGATCATCCAAATACACCAAAACTCTAAAAAAGTTTCACATCCCCCACTGTCTTCCTCATGCCCCGCTGGAAAGTTGCAAGGGATCTGGATATGCCCTGGGGCATCTTTTTGGACTGGAAGAATCCCAGGGGACTTATAACGGCTGTCTTCTCCTTGTCGGCCTCAGTCATCAGGATCTGGCAACATCCACTCCTCAGGTCCCGCTCATTAAACCACTTTGCACCACTCAGACAGACCAGCGCGTCTTCAACCCTCGGGACCGCATACTGGTCAGGTACAGTGCGCCTGTTCAGGGTCCTATAACCCACACACATGCTGCCTATGTCCTCCACGGCTACAGGGCCCAGTCGCCGCAACATCTCTCTCACCGAGGTGCCTTCAGTGGTCAACTCCACCCCCCCCATGGTATGTCAGAGCATCCACTAAGAGGGTCTCACCCTCAAATACCTCCCCCAGGCCGTACCACCATCTGCTCTCGCTTAAAATCGGTACCGGCCCAATGTTGCTACACACGTCCTCACAAGCAGCTCGAAACACTACGTGCACGGACAATGCCCCCAAATAGCTCTCACCAGCCTCCTCCTGGCAGGGCCCTATGCACCTCCTCACCAGTGGGGTGTTGGTCCCCTTCGGATTCGAAATGCTGCCCATCTCAACAGTGTCTGGACTTATCAGCACTAGCGATTCACAAACCTCAGACACCCCCACCTTGGCCTCCGAGAACTCCAGTTTCACTGACTAATAAATGTCTTCTGGATAATCCCCAGCACTGATATTCCGAATTTCCAGTGCCCGAAATTGTGTCAAGAGTAAATGCTTCAAATACCGGTTGTAAAATGAACTGTACAACAACTTGACCTGTGCCCCGGTGTTGAGGATGGCTTTAGCATAGCTCCCCTCCATCCATAACGACACACTGAAGCATGGTCCCACTAAGCCCTCAGAAATAGGGTCTTTTTCTTCCTGGAGTTCCTTGGTACATTGCTGGGAACATGTTCCCCCAGAGACCTCAAGCCATTCCCCCACTGGGCCTCCATTATGTTTCCCGACACCTCTCTGATCAGTTGAACAACTGAGGGAGGTGCTGATCCCCCTGGCACCACAAGCAATTTATCTGCCCCCTGGCCAGAGAAGATACCCTGAAAACTTTCCCCCAATCTCCTGACACAGGTTTGGAAAGCCCCCCAGGCGCTACATTTTACTTCCAGTCGAACCAAACACATATTCCCCTGCTTTCAGATAACTGGCAGCTGTCACTACGGGGTAATTGACCCTGACAGTTCTAACACCGTCACCAGCCCACATACTCAAACTTTCAAACAATTCCTGTTGCTCTCCCTCAACCAAGCACTGCCACTCATCTAACAACTGAGAGATCCGTTCCACCCAAGCCTCACACGCCTCCACTCCTTCAGGGGTGGGCGTTATTCCAAAGGCAAAACCGAGCCTGCTATAGTGGGAACATCTATTTGCCAGAGAAACAAAGGCGGACACTACCCCAGGATTCTCACTCTCCAGTGGGGGATGAGGACTGATTAAACTTTCTAACTCCGACCACTCTTCCACCCCCCGCCCGACAGTAGGGACAGCCCCTGGCCCCACCTCACCCAGGGCAGCAAAAGACACTGGCAATCCCACCTCCGTGATGTCAGCACTAGCCCACGCTAAAGCAAGGTCTGAGCCCGCCGTTTCATCAACTTTTTGCGCTACAATTTCAAACTCGTCATCAGCTTTAACCGTACTCAAAAATCAAATTAACAATTCATCCAAGGTATGAATATCCACCCCACTCAGCCTGTTACTAACTCCAATCCCACAGCGGCACACATGTCTAACCGCAATCACACAGAGACACGCCAGCACTGATTTAAACAGGACGAACACGCAGCACCCTACAAAAATCCATATCCCGGACGAGCAACCCCACATTGTAAGACTCGCTTTGCCTAGTGACATGACCTTGGGGGTGGCACCCCCTACCAGGCCAAACTTTAGCACTCTTGTTTGGGTGGATGCTGTGTGTTGGGTCCCGTGTAACATCAGTACCCCGAAATAACATTCAGTCCACAATATGTGGTCAAACGATTCAGATTTTATATTTAAGTATGGGGTTAGTAGAGAAATAAAAAAAAGGAAAACAAATAAAAGGCACCAATAATCTCATAAACATGTCCAGTGCACAAACGTTGGAACTCACGGATTCCCTTTCACTGAACCTCCTCCGCTCATCGTCAACCCCTGGGCTCCCGCCCCGAGTACAGGCCAAGCGGTTCCGGCAACCGTCTCCTCAAGCCACCTCTTCTCTCTTCATCCTCCTCACGCCTTCTCTCTCAAATCCCGTGCAAACAACAGCATTCAAATACACAAGAATAACATCTATCCCAATTGGTTAGCAAACTAATATAAGTCTCATTATCATTACCTATAACCCAAACATGCTGCTACAGAGAACATTACATCATCAGTTAAAAATACAGAGAAGCCATTTTATTATTAACACTACAGAGAAGCCATTTTATTAGCCTTAGCAAGTAACATGAAAGAAGAAACCCCTTACATTCATTTTTCAGAATCTAGTGCCACTGGTTGAAGGGCCTTTACGGCCCTTCCATAATTGTCCTTGAGAAGATGGTAGCATGACAGCTTCTTTAACTGTGCAGCCTTCCAGTGAAGGTATTCCAATGGTGCCATGGGGAAGGGGGTTGCAGAAATTACAGCCAGTAATGACGATGCATTTCTAAGTCAAGAAGTTGCGATTTGGAGGGAAAACTGGAGGTGCTATTAGTCTGAACTACCTAATGCCCTTGCCCAGTAGCTAGTGGAGGACATAGTTTGGGAAGTACTGTTGGAGTAGCTAATGAGGGTAACTGCATTGCATTTTGTAAAAGCTGCAATTCGCGATCTTGTAGTGATGTAGGGAGTGAATATTTTTGGGTAGAGGGAGGGAGAGGTGGATGGACTCCAAGATTTCGATTTGATCTGTTAGTTGTGAGTTGCTTAGTTTTTCCTATTGCATGCTCTTTTTGTTGAGGGGAATGTAAAGGCGAGCAACGGGGAAATAAAGATCTGTCACAGCTCTTGTGCCTTGTGTAAATAGGATGTCTAGATGTCTTCTAAGCACATAATCCATCAGTTTCAGCATAGTTATGAGGGAATATGACCTCATCTGGATAAGAAAATACACAAGCCATGCATATAATCAAGTGCCAGGGATCCCATGGTACTATCTTAGAAGTCACAAGGGAAATTACTCAATTTTTTGATCAACATAAATCCCATAATTTATCTTAATAATTTTACTATCTTATTGTGTGCAACTCAGCTGATCAATTTTCCTTTATTACTGAAATGACATAGGAAATGGACTTCATAAAAGAGATACATTGGCTAAAACACATTCTGCCTCTATGAAAGGCACTTTATAAACTCTTCTATGCATCTTCAACTAACTTCAGCTGAAACTTTCATCAAATGAAAATGGCCTGAGACATAATGAAAAACACTGAAATTATTTAGCGCTGTAATGTGCGTGTGGTGGGGTGGTGGGGGGGGGGCAGGAGCGTAAGTAATTATAAGTAATAATGAGTCAAAAGCAAATTACATAAATGTGAGAAAAACACTAATCTGAAAATGACATTGACATTACCAAATTAGTCAGTGTGCTGAAGGTAGTTAGACATTTAATGTGCTATTATGTCACTGAAATAGAATAGAAAATAGTATGGTTGATTACCAAAATATAAAACAGCAGGTCAATCAAAAGAAACTCTGACATCATGCAGAAGATCAGCTCGTGCTAACCAGAAGCAGTGCTGTAAGAGAAGAACAGTTAAGCAATCAAATTCAGGAGGGAGATGCTAATCCAATATGTATTTGGCAATTATCTTCTCGATTTTGCTCAGACTGCATATTATTACATAGAAGTTGCTATCCAAAGGCTCAGGACAATGACAGGAGCAATTCTAGGTTAAGTAGGGAATGGCTAAGATGCCTGATCTCATTACCCCCATCAATAATTATGGACTGACAATCTAAATGGTCTTGGGCAATCTTTTGATCTTTATTCACAATTTTTGCAATAGATTGCCAATTATTTGCTGCACATGGTACAAAATCTGCAAGAGCACTGATCATGACAAAGGATCCGAACTCAATTAATTTCACCCATGACTATCAATCCAAGGAGAACGCTCCCTCTACTTCGGAGGGAGTTCTGGGACATAAACTCAACAATGATGAAGGAACAAGGATATATTTTCAAATTACAATATTTGCATTGGAGGGAATTTGTTAGTGATGAACTACTAATGTGCCACTCTTCTTGGTTGGAGAGGGTTCTGATATGAGTCTTGCAGCAACAGAACTTATTTGGCTAGCTAAATTAAACTTCTGGTCAATGGTAACCTCAAGGGTATTAGTGATGGACTTTCTGTAATACCAATGTCCTTGGACTGGTTTTGGATTATTTTTAGAGATATTTGTCGGCTGGCACTTTAGTGATGTGTATGTTACTTACTAATTATCAGGTGATACCTAAATGTTTTCTAGGTTTTTCTGTGTGCAAGTAAGGACTGTATCAACTTCTGTGGAGTTCTGAAAGGAACTGAGCATTGTACAACCATCACTTTTCATTGAAGTCTTTCACTAAAGGGTTATGGCTGAGGACATTATCCTGACATGGAGCTGGCATGCTATCACCACCAACTATCACAATCGTCTTCTTTATGTGACAACTTCAAGAAGATAAACTTGAATGGAGGGTTATGGGGAAGGGATAGAGAAGAGTAGGTGAGGCCTGGGATAGATCTGCTGTAATATTGAATGGTGGAGTAATTTTGAAGGGATGAAAGGGGTTTTCCTTCTGTTTTTTAAGTTTTATTCCACACTTGATCTAATGTTGCCTCGATTGCCTTGTGGAGGGTATGTTTCATATAGTGGTTGAGACTAGGACAAGAGGGCACAGTCTCAGAATAGAGGGATGTCCATTTAGAACAGAAATGAGGAGCAATCTTTTTAGCCAGAGGACAGTGGATCAGTGGAATTCATTGCCACAGATGGCTGTGGAGGCCAAGTCATTGGGTATATTTAAAACAAAGGTTGATAGGTTCTTGATTAATCAGAGTGTCAAGGTTACAGGTTCTTGATTAGTCAGGGTGTCAAGGTTACAGGAAGAAGGCAGGAAAAAAAGGGGTTGAGAGAGATAATAAATCAGCCATGATGGAATGGTGGAGCAGACTTGATAGGCTGAATGGCCCAACTCTGCTCCTACATCTCATGGTCTTATAGACTTCAGTTTCACTTCACCTCTCAGTTGTCCACGTGGTGAGCTTTAGAACCAGGTTCTCCTGATTAAAACCAAACTCTGAATGAGTGAACAGGTGGCTGCCAAATGTTTCTCAACAGCACTGCTGACGTCACCTTCTATCACTTCACTGATGACCAAGAGTGGCCTGCACGTTAACTAACTGCCATGGATTTGTCCTCCATTTTGTGGAGAGAACACACCTGGGCAGTCTTCCATTTTGTTATGTAGGTTCTTGAATTAGAGCTGTATTAAAATAACTTGGCTAGACCCGCAGTTTGTTCTGGAATGGAAGTTTTTCAGCACAGCTTGGATGTAATCTGTTCACATCTAATCATTTACAAACTTATTTAGACAATAAAACATGGGGATAGAATCAGGCCATTCAGTCTATTGAGTCTGCTCTGCTATTCTAACATGGCTGATTTATTATCCCTCTCAACCCCATTCTTCCGCCTTTCCTCTGTAACCTCTGACACCCTTGCTAATCAAGAAACTAGCAACCTTAGCTTTAAATCTACCAAATGACCTGGGCTCCACAGCTGTCTGTGGCAATTGATTTCATAGATTCACCACTCTCTGACTACAGAAATTCCTCTTCATCTCTGTTCTAAAGGGATGTCCTTGTATTCTGAGGCTGTGACCTCTGGTTCCAGCCTCCTTAACTAGAGAAGGTATCTTCTCCACATCCACTCAATCTAGGACTTCCAATATTTGATAGGTTTTAAAGAGATTTCACTCCCCCGCCCCATTCTTCTAAGCTCCAGCAAGTACATATCCAAAGGCACCAAATGCTCCTCAAACGTTAACCCTTTCATTCTCTGATTAATTCTCGTGAAATTCCTCTGAACCCTCTCCAATGCCAACATATTTTCTTAGATAAGGGGCCAAAAACCAATAGTAATCTAATAATAATGATAATAATTATAATAATAATAACAATTTATTTAGAGAGAACTTTTCATACAAACCATGTGGTTCAAATACTTTACTATGGGATAAAGTTCAAATATGAAAATAAAAGACATAAAGATATTATTTAAAAACAAGGTTAAATAAATGGGTTTTGAGTTGGAGTTTAAACGTGTTGACTGAGTCTGCATCCCTTATAGTTTTAGATACCAGTTTCATGGTTTAGGAGCATAGGTAAAAAAAAAATGACCTGCCAGTTACCTTTTGAGCAAGATTGTTTAGGAGACTGACAGATGAAGACCTAAGAGCTTGGGCAGGATTATAAAATGAAAACAATTCTATGATGTACTCTGGTCCCAGACTATTGAGAGCTTTAAAAACAAGAAAGAGTTTTTTTAAAATCAATTCTAAAAGATACAGGAAGCTAGTGCAGAGCAGCTAGATCAGAGTGATATGCTCCCACAAGACTCCAAGTGGTGTCTAACCAATGCCTTATAACACATCAGCATTACACCCTTGCTTCGATAATCTAATTTTCTCAAAATGAATGCTAATATTGCACTGGCCTTCCTTAACACTTACTTACCCTTCAAGTTAACCTTCAGGGAACCCTGCATGAGGACTCCATGTTCCTTTGTACCTCTGATTTCTGAATTTGTTCCCTGTTTTGAAAATAGCTTATGCCTTTACTCTTTCTAACAAAGTGCATGGGCATACATTTTCCTCCAGAGTATATCATCTGCCATTTCTTTGTCTATTCTCCTAATCTGTTCAAGTCTTTTTGCAGACTCCCTGCTTTCTCAACACAACCTGTCCCTCCACCATTCCTCAGATAATCCACAAAAGTGGCTACAAAGCCAGTAACTCAGTCAACCTGGTCACTGGCATTCAGTATAATGTGAAAAGAAGTGCTTCTGTTGTGACTGTGACTAAGTCACTGGAGAAACTGGGGAAGTTGTGGATATGAAAGTCTTTATTCATCATGACAAACAGACATTTCCTTGGAAACGCTCTTGGTAGAGTCTCACAAAATGCAAGATTTCTAACAATCTGTGTTAAGGATTTGGAGCTGAAACTGGGTGAACTCAGGATCAGGTTTATTATCACCGGCATGTGAGGTGAAATTTGTTAACTTGAACTCCAGGTCATTTGGGAGTCTGATGGGTGTTCGGTAGGACATGTAGAGAGGTTGTTACACCCAGGGTGTAGGACACAGGAAAGTGGGTGACAGTCAGGAAGGGGAAAGGAGTTGAGGAGCCAGCACAGAGTACCCCTGTGGCCATCCCCCCACAATAACGTCCCCCATGCTACTTTGGAAACTGTTGGGGGGGGGCGGGTGAGGTGACTGATCAGAGGAAGGTCACAGTGGTTGGGTCTCTGGCACTGAGTCTGCCTTTGTGACTCAGAAGGGAAAGGGAAAGAAAAGGAACACTATGATGATAGAGAATTCATTAGATAGGGGAACGGACAGGAGGTTCTGTGGACAAGAACGAGATTCCCAGATGGGATGTTACCTCCCGGTGCCAGTGTCTGGGATATCTCGGCTCAAGTCCTCAGCATTCTTAAGTGGGAGGGTGAACAGCCAGAAGTTGTGGTCCATGTAGGAATCAATAACATGGTTGAGGTGAGTGACGAGATTCTAAAGAAGGAATTCATGGAGTTAGGTGCTAAGTTAAAGGGCAGGACCTCCAGGGTTGTGATCTCAGACTTGCTACATGTGCCACGTGCTAGTGAGGCTAGAGCTAGGAAGATTATACAGTTTACTATGTGACTAAAGATTTTGTATAGGAAGGAAGGCATAAGATTTTCAGATCCTTGGGCTTTCTTCTATGGAAGGTTAATCTCTGGAGACAGCTTATCTACTGATGTCTATTATAAACTCACTGACTCTCACAGCTACCTTGACTATACCTCTCTCACCCTGTTACTTAGAAAAATGCCATCCCCTTCTCTTAATTCCTCTGTCTCCGCCACATCTGCTCTCAGGATGAAGCTTTTCATTTCAGAATAGAGGAGATGTCCTCCTTCTTCAAAGAAAGGGGCTTTCCTTCCTCCACCATCAACGCTGCCCTCAACCACCTCTCTTCCATTTCACACACGTCTGCCCTCAACCCATCCTCCCATCACCCTACCAGGGATAGGGTTCCTCTTGTCCTCACCAACCAGCCCACCAGCCTTTGCATCCAGCACATAATTCACCGTAACTGTTGCCATCTCCAACAGAATCCCACCACCAAGCACATCATCCCCCTTCCCACCACTTCCTACTTTCCACGGGTTTGCCCTCTATGCAACTCCCTTGTCCATTCATTCCTCCCCATGGATCTCCCTCCTGGCATTTATCCTTGCAAGTGGAACAAGTGCTACTCTTTCCCCCTCACTACCATTCAGGGCCCCAAACAGTCCCCCCAGGTGAGGCAACACTTCACCTGTGAGTCTTTTGTGGTCAACTACTGAATCCGATGCTCCTGGTGTGGCCCCCTGCATATTGGTGAGACCTGACCTGGATTGGGAGACTGCTTCGCCGAGCACCTATGCTCTATCTGCCAGAAAAAGTACTTGTGGTCATCTATTTTAATTCCACTTTCCATTCCGACATGTCAATCCATGGCATCCTGTACTGTTGTGATGAGGCCACACTCAGGTTGGAGGAGCAACACCTTATATTCTGTCTGGATAGTCTCCAAGTTGATGGCATGAACACTGACTTCTCAAACTTCCGATAATGACCAACACCTCCCCTTCACCATTCCTCATCCCCTTTTCCCTCCCTCACCTTGTCTCCTTGCCTGTCCATTGCTTCTCTCTGGTGCTCATCCCCATTTTCTTTCTTCCAAGGCCTTCTGTCCTCTCCTATTAGACTCCCCCTTTTCCAGCGCTGTAACCTCTTTCACCAATCAACCTCCCAGCTCTTTACTTCACCCCTCCCCATCCCAGTTTCACCCATCACCTTGTGTTTCTCCTTCCCCTCCCCCCACCTTTTAACTCTGACTCATCTTTTTTTCTCTAGTCCTGCTGAAGGGTCTCGGCACGAAATGACAACTGTACTCTTTTCCAAAGATATTGCCTGGCCTACTGAGTTCCTCCAGCATTTTGAGTGTGTTGTTTGCATTTCCAGCATCTGCAGATTTTTTTCTTGTTTGTGAAGGATAAAAAGACCTTGATGGGAGTTACAAAGGGAGGTAGATAAAGGGCAATGTTACAATAGTCATGGGGGGTTTCAATATGCAGGCAGATTGTGAAAAACAGATTGGTGCTGGATTCCAGCATGAGGACATTTTTAGAGTGCTTATGAGATGGATATTTAGAGCAGCTCATGGTTGATCACTACGTTATCAGCTATTCTTTATTGGGTGTTTTACAATGAACCAGAATTGATTAAAGAGATTAAAGTTAAAGAACCCTTAAGGGGCAAGTGATCATAATATGATATGACCAAATTCACCCTGAAATTTGAGAAGGAGAAGCTAAGGTCAGATGTATCAGTATTACAGTGGAGTGAAGGAGATTACAGAGTAATGAGAGAGGAGCTGACCAGAGTTGGTTGGAAAAGAACACTGGCATGGATGATGGCAGAGCAGCAATGGCTGGAATTTCTGAAAGTAATTCTGAAGATAGAGGATCTAAACATCCCAAAGAGAAAGAAGTATTCTAAAAGAAAGATGACACAACCGTGGTTAACAAGAGAAGTCAAAGCTAACATAAAATCCAAAGAGAGGGTATATAATAGAGCAAAAATCAGTGGGAAGTTGGAGGATTGGGAAGCTTTTCAAAACCAACAGAAGGCAACTAAAAGGTCATTAAGAAGGTTAAGGCTGAATACAAAAGTAAGCTTGCCAATAATATTAAATAGGATACCAAAAGTTTATTCAGACACATAAAGTGTAAAAGAGAGACGAGGTTGATATCGGACCACTGGAAAATGATGCTGGAGAGGTAGTAATGGAGAACAACGAAATGGTGGCCAAACTGAATAAGTATTTTGCATCAGTCTTCACAGTGGAAGACACTAGCAGTATAATGGAAGTTCCACGTGTTGGGGTCATGAAGTGTGTGAAGTTATCATTACTAGAGAGAAGGTCCTTGGGAAGCTGAAGCGTCACCCGGACCAGATGGTGTACTAAAAAAGGTGGCTGAAGAGACCATGAAAACATTAGAAATGATCTCTCAAGAATCACAAGATTCTGGAATGGTTCTGGAAGGCTGAAAAATGGCAAATGTAATTCCACTCTTCAAAAAGGGAGAGAGGCAGCAGAAAGGAAGCTATAGGCTAGTTAGTCTGACCTCAGTAGTTGGGAAGATGTTGGAGTCTGTTATTAAGGATGGAAGCACATAATAAAATAGGCCATAGTCAGCATGGATTCCTCAGGGGAAAATCTTGCCTGACAAATCTGTTGGAATTCTTTGAAGAATTAATAGGTGGGATGGACAAAGAGGGATCGGTTGATGTTGTGTACTTGGATTTTCAAAACACCTTTGACAAGGTGCCTCACATGAGGCTGCTTAACAAGCTACGAGCCCATGGCATTACAGGAAAGATTCTAGCATGGATAAAGCAGTGGCTGATTGGCAGGAAGCAAGGAGTGGGTGATTAAATGGAGCTTTTTCTGGCTGGCTTATGGTGACTAATTGTATTCCACAGGGGTATGTGTTGGGACAAATTTTTTTATGTTATATGTCAATGAAGAAATAATGGAATTGATGGCTTTGTTGCTGAAGATAGCTGGAGGGGCAGGTATTTTTGAAGAAGTAGAGAGACTACAGTAAAGACTTAGACAGATTAGGAGAACGGGCAAAGAAGTGGCAGATGGAATACAGTGTTGGGAAGTGTATGGTTGTGCACTTTGATAGAAGAAATGAAAGGGTTGACTATTTTCTAAATGGAGAGAAGATACAAAAAACTGAGATGCAAAGAGAATTGGGAGTCCTTGTGTAGGATTCCTTGAAGGTTAATTTGCAAGTAGAGTCGGTGGTGAGGAAGGCAAATGTGATGTTAACATTCATTTTGAGAGTACTAGGATATAAAAGCACGGACGTGATGTTGAGGCTTTATAAAGCACTGGTGAGGGCTTACTTGGAGTATTGTGGGCAGTTTTGGGTCCCCTATCTTAGAAAGAACGTACTGAAACTGCAGAGCATTCAAAGAAGGTTCACGAAAATTATTCCAGGATTGAACGGCTTGTCAGTGAAGATCATTTGACGGCTCTGGGCCTATATTCACTTGAATTAGGAAGAATGAGGGGTGACCTCTGATCGGTTGGGAGCAGACCACAATACCATCGTTTCAGCCTCCAAGCTCTGAGATGGTTGACCAACCCTGAACCATTTCTGCCTTCACTCTCCTCCATGGATTTAATTCTTTGTACATTCTCTGGAGAGGAGGTGAAAGAAGGTGAAGGTGGAGATCTGGAAGGGGTGGAGGAGCACATACCTCTGCACAAGAAAAGAGAGTTCATGCAAGCCATATTTCTGCTCCAGCAAGAGAGTGATCTGGTCACTTGTATCATCCTTCTGCTCTTAGTGGAGAACAATACAAGATCACAGAAGTGTGCATACATTTATTCAGTACGAAAGGGCAGTACTTGTAGTTTAACATTTATTCTGTGGTCACGAAGTTCCTTGAGAATTTATCCATTGCCTGGAGATCCTCATATTTTTGCATGACACGTACCATCTTCTGCCAGGTTTTTCTGATGGGTGTCCTGATCCCTCTGCCGCACAGGACCATTCTCCTAGCATGTACCTGGTTATCAGCCCTTCAATAGCTAGATAACTCTGGGCACTCTCTTCTTTTGTCTTGCAACATCCATGGTGGCCTCTATTTATTTTGCTGGTGTCATGAAGAGAAACTCTTTGTGGAGCAATAACTTTCTCTGGTTGTTGCAGACAAAAATCTGCCTGCTCCCATCATTCACGTTCTTCTCTTTGAGTCCTAAACATGCTAAATTTGTTGCAGTTTCACAATCCTGTCAGGGAGTGACAATAAGGGGTACGCTCCACATGCAATGATATTGTTTGAAAATGTGAACCATCATGTGGAGCTTTCAGTTAATTGGGACATATTAGGACTAGTATATTTTCGCCTAATTAAGCAGCTGCCCCCAATTAGCCGAAATTTCATGGAAACAGTTAAAAAGGTATAAAAAAGACAGACTACCATTTAACTTAGTAACAAATTATGTATTTAAATGAAATACAGAACAAATTAGAATAATAACAATACTACTACATTTATTACTCGCCAACTATCAGTGACAAAAATGACTGCTTTTTGAACACAAACATGCAAGGGATGTTACTTAAAAATTCTTCGATTTAAGGATGGTGTAGTAATGGCCACATGATGTGCACACGACTGACACAAGTTAGAAAATGTTCGACAACAGTCTGCTGTCCCAATTAAGTGGCATAGTGTCTCAAATGAACAAAGGGAATCCTGGATATTTTCTTGATTTGCTTTTGTTCTTTTAGAGGTGCTCCAAATGAACAGATGCCCCAATTAACTGATGGTCCAGTTAACCAGAATCTACTATATAATTTATTGATCCCAGTGTAATTCATGTGCAACAAGCACATGTTGAGAACAAACTTTCTTTTGGTACTTAGTCAGTACTTAAGAAAAGCTGCTAACTGTGTCTATTTATGGTATGGAGTGATCAAGTTATAATTTAATGTACTCCATAATATCCATATTAACTACTCTAAGTTAATTCAGCATTATTTCTGAGACTATAACTTCAGAAGTACAGGAAAATTGTTATCTTAGTTCATACTCCAGAGAATTATTCATTATAAAACTCAAAACTGCAACAAGATTCAAAGTTGTTTCCTGGCACTAGAAAATTGAAGAGATTGTTCATCTAATAGCTATTCTTACAATTGCTAAATAGTTAATGCAATTTATTGAAAAAAATGAAAGCTAATTAATAATCTCTTAAAATTAAAATGATTTTATCTCCCATTCTATGACTTCCTTTTCTGAAATTCTACCACATCCTCAATATCAATTCAGGAATAAACTAGAATAGCACCAGTTCACAGCAAGGCTTTTCTCTGCCCCATTCATCATCAAATCTGACTTTGCTGCACTAATTCTCTTTGCAGCATTCTGTATCAATCATTGCTGACTTGTCTGCACTTTTTCAGTTTCTGCATTTTTATTTGATTCCTGTTTAATCAACGTTACTTTACGTGTGAAGCATCCTCTCTTGGGACTGGGATTTTTGAATGCAGTTCTCTGATTCTTGCCCAGTTTGGCAGTTGCATAAACCGAATATATCAGCATTCTATGAAGTGAGGGCATTGCTCTGCATGTGGTGGAATGTAAATTGTTGAGGCAATAATATTATACATTGCTCTGAGATTATCTTTGGGTCTCTAATTTCAGAGGCTGAAGCATTCAGTACATGTGGTCAGTACAACTTTACCATGGACATTGAAGGAGCTTACTGGCTGAGTAAAGCTGTGGCAGTGATGGATGCAGTGACATTGTGTTGCCACGTCACATAATGAACTATGGAGAATACGACCGAGCCCAGCACCCTAACTCAAAAACATTTGGAGAGAGGAGACCAATGCTGGTCACACTAGTGAAACCAGCCCAAGAAAATAAATTAAAAAAATTAAACCATTAATCTCCTAGCTTGTATAGCTGTTGCCTTTCTGTCAACTTGATTAGAGTGGTATTTTTTGAGCAGATCTACACCTAATACTTGTTCATTTGCAATGCAAATTAAATATGAAACAATTTGTTTGCTGTCTTATCAATTACTCAGTCAATGAAATCTCAAGTATGAATTCATTGAAGCAGATTTCTTCAGATAGATACTAATCTTTTTTGCTCCTTTATACTATTATATAACTTCCAAAGTTGCTATTACACTGATCTACAGATTTTTCTTCACTAATCTCCAATGACAATATTGGATATACTACTAAGCCCTCTGTGATATCGGTAGTTTCTTCAGTAATGTTATACTGCAAGACAATTACTAAAAGTGCAATTTCTTAGGCTACAAACAACTATCAATGCAAGCATTGGCTAGTATTTACCCAAAGCACAGTTATGTCCATTGAACAGATTACTAGCAACACCAGAGGAAACAACACACTGGACCACTGTTACACCACCATCGAGAATGCCTACCGTGCTATTCCACGCCCTCACTTCGGGAAGTCTGATCACCTGGCTGTTCTTCTACTCCCTGAGTATAGGCAGAGACTGAAGTCTGCAGCACCAGTAGTGAGGACCAATAAGGAATGGACAAGGGAAGCACAGGAGCGCTTACAGGACTGCCTTTCAATCGGTGGACTGGACTGTATTCAGGGACTCATCTTTGAATCTAGATGAGTATGCCATAGTTGTTACCGACTTCATTAAAACCTGTGTGGATGAGTGTGTGCCTATAAAGACTTACTGTACATTCCCAAACCAAAAGCCGTGGATGAACCAGGAAGTACGTCATCTGCTGAAGGCTAGATCTACGGCATTCAAGTCTGGCAACCCAGGCCTGTACCAGAAAACCAGGTATGATGTGTGGAGGGCTATTTCAAGAGTGAACAGACAATTTTGAATGAGGTTGGAGGCGACATCAGATGCACAGCAACTCTGGTCTGCAAGACATTACTTCCTACAAAGCAAAACCCAATAGTATGAATTGCAATGATGCTTCACTACCAGATGAACTCAACACCTTCTATGCCCACTTTGAAAGGGAGAACACAACTACAGCTGTGAAGATCCCTGCTGCAGCTGATGACCTTGTGATCTCCGTCTCAGGGGCCAATGTTAGACTGTCTTTAAAGTGAGTGAACCCTCGCAAGGCGGAAGGTCCCGACGGAGTATCTAGTAAAGCTCTGAAAACCTCTGCCAACCAACTAGTGGGACTATTCAAGAACATTTTCAACCTCTCACTGCTACGGGCAGAAGTTCTCACTTGCTTCAAAAAGGCAACGATTATACCAGAGCCTAAGAAGAATAATGTGGGCTGCCTTAATGACTCACCTAGCAGCACTCACATCGACAGTGGTGAAACGCTTTGAGAGGTTGGTTATGACTAGACTGAACTCCTGCCTCAGCAAGAACCTGGACCCATTGCAATTTGCCTATCACCACAATAGGTCAATGGCAGACGCAATCTCCATGGCTCTCCACGTGGCTTTAGACCACCTAGAGAACACAAACACCTCCGTCAGGATGCTGTTCATTGACTATAGCTCAGCATTTAATACCATCATTCCCACAATCCTGATTGAGAAGATGCAGAACCTGGGCTTCTGTACCGTCCTGTGCAATTGGATCCTTGACTTACTAACCGGAAGACCACAGTCTGTGGGGATTGGTGATAACATATCCTCCTCGCTGATGATAAACACTGGTGCACCTCAGGGGTGTGTGCTTAGCCCACTGTTCTACTCTCTGTATACACATGACTGTATGGCTAGGCATAGCTCAAATACTATCTATAAATTTTCTGACAATACAACCATTGTTGGTAGAATCTCAGGTGGTGATGAGAGTTCGTACAGGAGTGAGATATGCCAACTAGTGGAGTGGTGCCACAGTAACAACCTGGCACTCAATGTCAGTAAGACGAAAGAGTTGATTGTGGACTTCAGGAAGGGTAAGACGAAGGAACACATACCAATCCTCAGAGGGATCAGAAGTGGAGAGAATGAGCAGCTTCAAGTTCCTGGGTGTCAAGATCTCTGAGGATCTGACCTGGTCCCAACATATTGATGTAGTTATAAAGAAGGCAAGACAGCGACTATACTTTATTAGGAGTTTGAAGTGATTTGATCAACAAACACACTCAAAATCTTCTATAGATGTACTGTGGAGAACATTCTGACAGTCTGCATCACTGTCTGGTATGGAGGGGCTACTGCACAGGACTGAAAGAAGCTGCAGAAGGTTGTAAATCTAGTCAGCTCCATCTTGGGCACGAGCCTACAAAGTACCGGGACATCTTTAGGGAGCAATGTCTCAGAAAGGCAGCGTCCATTATTAAGGACCTCCAGCACCCGGGGCATGCCCTTTTCTCACTGTTACCATCAGGTAGGAGGTACAGAAGCCTGAAGGCACACACTCAGCGATTCAGGAACAGCTTCTTCCCTTCTGCCATCCGATTCCTAAATGGACATTGAAGCTTCAGGTGCTACCTCACTTTTTTTTAAATATACAGTATTTCTGTTTTTGCACATTTTAAAAAATCTATTCAATATATGTAATTGATTTACTTGTTTATTCTTGTTTTATTTTATTTATTTCTATTATTTTTTTCTCTCTGCTAGATTATGTATTGTATTGAACTGCTGCTGCTAAGTTAACAAATTTCACGTCACATGCCAGTGATAATAAACCTGGTTTGATTCTGATTCACTGGATCCAAATGTCAGAAGGTTGGTACAAATAGTACACATTTTGATCTACCAACCAAAGCTAGACTCCTGTGCCCTTGGCAGCAAGCAGAGGCAAATTTGTCTTCCCAGGTCTGTATCAATACATCAACCACTTACAATATAGTGTGCAGCCTGACACCCTAAGTCTCAATAGTCGTATTTATAACACTACTAAATATCAGCTTTTTTTTACCTTACTGCAACTCTTGTATTTGAAGTTTAGATCTTTTGTTCCTTTTTGTGTGATAATGAGGAAAAGCACACATTTTCCTTATCACACTGCTGCCTAGCGAAGAGGTAATATTTGTTTTATGTGTTTGCATACACTCAGGACTCTACTGCAGAAGTATTATATTAATTTATTGCTGCTCCCATGACAACAAAACAGCTGTTGCTGTTGCCAAGCTTATTCAAGATAAGTTCCCGTAATACCGAAACTGTACTCTGTACTGTGCTTTCTCCCAACTGCAAGCATATTGTACAATCTACATCATGAATTTCAAGGCAAATTTTCCTCTTCCTTTCCCAACTAAGCCTGAGATTGTTAATGACTAGTGTTACGTACCCCGTAACTGGGTTGCCAAACCAGCAGAAATGGATCACTCAGTTGGAGTCTGGAGTACTAGAACTAAGAAAGTTTTATTAAAGAAACAAGCAACACATTAATCGAAAGGATAATAAATGCAACAGTTCAGCGATGATAAACGCACATGTGCACAGAATTAAGATAACAGCATCAATCAAGCTCTATCGTTGTCTAGGGGTAAATGACCAATTTCAAAATGACTCAAAGTTCAGTCCAGTTAGTAGTTCAGTTCGCAGTAATCGTTGCCATGGCGGTGGACAACGTGGGGGAAGAGAGAGATAGAATAGGAACAACTGATCATTCAGAACGGCTTCACTCACAGACCAGCAAGATGGCTCACAGACCAGCGAGATGGCTCTCAAGCAGCATTTGGGCGGGTCCTTGGTGATGTCACCTGAGGTCACCGACTGTGACCCCTCCTCCAGATGCGGTCGATCCTCTGCAGTGAACCCGGCACCCAGGCAAGGGCGGACACACACCGGGTTCCCGCTGATCGTACCTTTCCACCCTTGTCGTTGTCTGGCACTTCTCACCCACTCGTGAGAGGCGTACCGCTTCCAGGGTCTTGTTACCTCGGGTGGCGTGTGTGTCTGTCTTAGCGAACCTGTCCCTTTTTATCCCCCTGCTGGGGTATCGCCTGTCCATCACTTCAAACAGTTCAGGGTTCAAAGGGGGGGAGCCGCTCCAGACAGCTCTCTCTCCCACATTCCTTCATTACACATCTCCAGACGCTGCTCCATTGTTCCTTATCTCTCCTTCCCCTGAGGGCAGGTGGCAGACCAACTGCTGATGCCACTGATGCTAGCCCAGGCCAGCAAACATCTTAATTTTATGTGTATTCTCGTAACACTAGGAAAACAAAATAATAAAATGAAGGAAAAGTCACCAAACTACAGCTAATTAAATAAAGCGGGGATGATGCAGGATCAGGTGATGTGCTGTAGCTACATGATGTAGGAGCTGGTGGACTCCATTGTGGTTCCTGGTGACCACATTTGCAGGAAGTGTTAGCTGCTCGAGGAACTCAGGCTCAAAAGTGATGACCTGGAATCAGAGCTTCAAACACTGCGGCACATCAGGGAGGGGGAGAGTTACTTGGATTCTCTGTTTCAGGAGATAGGCACACCCACTAGATCAGCTGCCTCACATTTGGTCTGTGGTCAGGGACAAGAGGGCATGACTGCGAGTGAGGCGGGTAGAGGGATCTAAGAGACAGTGCTGGAGGAGCCTCAGCCCTTGAGCTTGTCCAACAGGTCTGAGATTCTTGCTCCCTGTGTGGATGAGAGAGGAGGCTGTAGGAACGATGAGCAAAGCAACTGTGGCACCATGGTTGAGGGAGCCATTCAAGAGGAGGGAGAGAAGAGAAATATAGTGGTAATTGAGGATAGTATAGTCAAGGGAATAGACAAAGTTCTTGGTTGCAGGGATAGAGTGTCCCTAAGGCTGTGTTGCCTGCCTGGTGCCTGTGTTCGGGACATTTTATCTGACCTGCAGTGGAATTTGCAGTGGGAGAGAAAAGATCCAGTTGTCATGGTCCATGTGGGTACCAAAGACATAGGTAGAATGAGGAAAGAGGTTCTGCTGAGGGAGTTTGAGCAGCTAGGGACTAAATTAAAAAGCAGAACCAAAAAAGTGGTAATCTCTGGTTTACTTCCTGAGCCACATACAAATTGGCACAGGGTTAAGAAGATTAGAGAGTTAATTGTGTGGCTCAAGGATTGGTGTGGGAAAAGTGGGTTTGAATTCATGGGAGATTGGCACTGATACTGGGGAAGGAGGGAACTGTTCCAATGGGATGGGCTCCACCAGAACTGTGATGGGACCTGAATCCTGGTGAATCACATAACTAGGGCTTTGAACTAAATAACAGGGGGGGTGGGTTCAACAGATTGGAGAAGTATGGATAAAGTAAAAGAGAAAAGTGTGGATAAAGATAAAGTAAAAGCAAAAGATAAAAAAGAGAAAAGTAAAGGTGGAGTTCAGAAAAATCAAGTGCGTAGGAAACAAAAATTATTAGATTTTAAAGGCACAATGAGTGTAAGGGCACTTTATCTGAATGCCCATTGTATTCGTAACAAAGTCAGTGAACTTGTGGCACAAATCAGTATGAAGAGATATGATTTAGAGGCTGTTACAGAGACGTGGTTGCAGGGTGGAAAGGATTGGGAATTAAATATCCAAAGATTGAAGGTATTATGGAAGGATAGGCAGGAAGGTAAGGGAGGTGGGGTAGCACTCTTAATTAAGGATGAGATCAGGACATTAGTGAGAGAAGATGTAAGATCCAAGGAGCAGAATGTTGAATCCATCTGGGTAGAGGTTAGGAATAGTAAAGGGAAAATACCACTGGTGGGAGTTGTCTAAAGGCCACCGAATAATAACATTACGGTGACACAGGCAATAAACCGAGAGATATCTGAGCCATGTAAGAATGGAACAGCAGTTATGGTGGGGGTCTTTAACTTGCACATAGATTGTGTGAATCAAGTTTGTTGAGGCAGTACTGAGGAGGACTTCATAGAGTGTGATAGCCTTCTTAAACAGTATGCTACTGAACCTACAAAAAGGATTGAAGATCACCATCCTTGATAGTTGTTAAAACATCACTGGATACAAGATTAGAAAAATAAAGATTGTCATTTTCATCAGACCAATGAAATAGAAGATTTAATCAACAATAACAATTCTGTGCCTGGCAGAAGGATGTCAACTACAAGGCCAAAAGAGAAGCCTACTCCAAAGCTAAGGCCGTAGTCCAGCGTAGAGTAAAGGAAGTAAAGAATCAGCGGTGAACTGAGAGGGCCCTAGAAATACAGCAGATTGCTCACTCTAGTGATATTAGGGGTTTCTTTATTGCCACCAAAACAGTGTATGGCCCAAATCATTGTGGCCTAAACTGTCATACGGGGGCGCTGAAGGGTGGACCCAAATGCAAGGCACAGACACTGAACTTCTAGAAACAGGACTTGGTTTGTCAAGAAAACAAGGGAAGAAATGACGCTGGACATTGACACAGGCCCTGGATGAGACTAGGATTCAGGGCCTGGGCTAGGACTTGGGCGAGATGTATGGGACCCAGACATGGAACTAGGAACAAGGAGCCTGAACTAGGAAATTGGAACTCCAGAACCAGAGTCTGGACAAGGACCCGGAACCTGGGTCTTGGTTGGGACTTGGAACCGGAACCCGGATCTAGGCTAGGACTCGGGACTAGGATCTTGGCAAGGACACGACGTGGCTACAGGACTGGACATGGAACTCCTGCACAGGACGAGGCACATGGACAGGATGGGAACACAAAGCCTTGACTTGGACAGGACAAGGTTCTTGAATGTGGCTTGGACAGGAGGAGGTTCTTGGACGTGGCTTGGACAGGACGAGAGACTCCTGGACAGGATGAGGGAACTTCAGCACAGGACAAGGGAACTCCAACACCGGGCTGGGTGAGGTACTCCTCGGCTGGGCGAGGAATCTCCAGGGCAGGACGAGGAACCTCCAGGGCAGGACGAGGCTCTTGAACTAGATTTGTCTCAGTTCTTGGACTCGGCTTGGTTAGGCTCTTGGGTAGCCGGGACTCCTCCTCAGAGTGCAGGTCCGGGACCCTTTCTTGGACACAGGTCCAGGATGCTTGCTGAGGATACTTGCTGAGGGAACTGCTGAGGATTCAGATGGGGATGATACAGCACAGGACGAGGAATCTCCAGCACTGGGCTGGGCAAGGCACATGGACAGGACGAGAACACAGCACCTGGAACTTGGAACACAGAACACTGAGCCAGGACCCCTCTTTGGGAACAGGACCTTGGGCCGGGACTCTTCTTTGACACAGATACTAAACACAGGGACACAAAGAGACAGTTCCAAACTCAACGATAGATAGTTCCTTATCTCGGCGTGGCAAGGCTCCGGTTTCACTCCGGCATTTGAACTAGACGGCGATACTGGCGAGGACGCAGGTGAGGTTGCAGGTGAAATTAGCAGGTGAAAGTAACAGACAAAGATTACAGACAAAGATTAATGCCAAAGTAACTGTTGAGATAAACTGCCAAAGTAACTGTCAGGGAATCAGATGGGGAGGGGAAGGGAACAGTCCAGCAAACAGTCCCTGGTTTGCAGAGGTATTTATGTGCCAGACCGAAATGAGAATCAGGTGCCTCAATTAAGGCACCCAACAGAACAAGGGAGAAAACAGAAAAACCCGGAACATGGATCGATGCACCGGACCGTGAACTGAAATGCGGACTTCTCGGACCGGACCTTGACATAAACCCCCTTCTCTCCAAAGATGGACAAAGGCTGCTAAAGGCTCATCAATTCTGAATGGAATACTTTCAGGAGCTACTTAATCTTAACACACTATTGACATTGAAGTCATCGACCAGCTCCATAACAACCCATGAAGGAGGACATGAGTAAGCCTCCCAGTATCAAAGAGATACAGATGGCTTGCAAGAATTGAGGAACAACAAGTCCACTGGTTCTGATGGAATTCCAGCAGACATCCTCGAGGAAGGCGGCACAGAACTTTTAAATCATATTCATCACCTGCTTGTCAAGACCTGGGACTAGGGGGAGATTCCAGCTGAACTCAGGGATGTCCTAATAATTACACTCTCCAATTAGGGTGACAAAGCTGACTGCAGAAATTATAGAGTCATCTCCCTTCTCGCTATGAATTTTATGTGAGCGGCTTTCACCTCTGGCAGATCTCCTGCCTGAGTCTCAGTGTGGCTTCTGTCCAGCCAGAGGAACATCTGATATGATTTTTACAGCATGTCAATTGCAGGAGAAAGCCCAGGAATGAAATGTCCCACTTTATATGAACGTCATAGACCTTACAAAAGCATTTGACTTGGTAAATTGTCCTGCCCTTTGGTAGATACTGTCCAAAATCAGGTGCCTGGAGAAATACTTCAAGATCCTGCAGCTCTTACACAATGATATAAGTGCAATAGTCATCAGCAGCAGCGGCTCTGAAACAGCACCTTTTAAGATTGCGACCGGGTTCAAACAGGGGTGCGTCATTACTCCAACTCTGTTACCATTTTTATTGCAACCATTTTTCACCTAACAGGCCGAGATCTCCCACAAGGAGTCCAGATTTTCTATAGGACAGATGAAGGGCTCTTTAACCTTTACAGGTTCAAGACAAAGAGCAAGGTGTCAACTACTTCCATCATTGAGCTCCGAAATGCAGACGACAACACCATTGAAGCTCACTCTGAGGAGGATCTACAGTGCATAATGGATACTTTTGCCAGAGCATACAAGCTCCTGGGACTTGATCGAAACATCACGAAAATCCAAGTCCTGCACCAATAGGCAGTGTGAGTGGAACTTTTGAAATGCTGAGACATAGGGCTTTTGAAGATCAGGATATCAAGCCCAACACTAAGTTTCTGGTCTTTAAAACTATAGTCCTCCCCTCCTTGCTATATGGTGTGGAGTCATGGACAACATACAGCAGGCACATAAAATCCCTAGAAACTTACCATCAAAGATGCCTCCGAAAGATTCTGAGATTTGGCTGGAAGAACAGGAATACTTACTCCAGCATCCTGGAGGAAGCTAACATTAATTCCATAGCCATGATCATAATTCAATACCAATTGTGATGGGTCCTACCTGACTCCTACCTCCCTTAACAACTTCTGTTCGGCCAATACAAGGATGCAAGATGCACTCCTGGATGGCAAAAATCAGTTCAAGGATGATATCAAGATCCACCTGCAGAAGTGCCACATCAACCTGAATGGATGGAAAAAGCTGGAGAAAGACTATCTATGAGGGGACTGCACAGCTCGAAGACTACCTCCATTGTGCTGCTGAGACTAAGTGGCTTCAATGTAAGGAGAGACTGGGAAAGCCCCAACCAGCTACATCCCCCACCACTTCAATGACCTACTCCTGCCAATACTGCAAAAGGACTTGTGGATCACGGATTGACCACTTCAGATCAACCACCAGAAGAATCATATTCGACTACGAGTGATCGCTGATGATGATGATACATATTTTCTACAAAATATTTATACCTCAGCAGGAGGTAAGATTCGACCACAACTGTACAGAGAAGCAAAATCAATGAGCAGAACGGTGGTCCTGTAAATACTGTACCGCTTCAATATCAGGATCATAGTAAAAAATGTAAGATTGACATAGTGATGTAAATTATGCTCAAAAATCAATCGTACTTTGAGTTGTGGGTTTCACCTTCAATATAATGAATGCAATGCATGACACTTATGGCAATTGAAGAATGATTGAATGGATGTTTCTGTCTTGTTTATTCATCAGTACCATTATAAAACACCGAACAATCCTGTAATAAATCACCAGTGCTTTCTTCTTGTTTTTTCTTCCGTCTCTTGAAGCTGATAAGTATTTGTGTGGCAATGAATTATCCTTTCGAGTGATCTTCCACACTTCACCAGTTTTTATTCAGGTATTATGCCAATGATTATTAGCTAGTTATTCACCAGAGAGGACACTTTATTTAATTCCTCTACACTTATATTTTGCTAGACATCAATAAAAAGCAAGCAAAAATAGACAACCTTGTCAAACATCCTCACATAGCTTGGCATCAAGACTGACATTATACATTCACTAAAATCATTTAATCTGAGTATTTGAGCTTGAATATGCACTTCATTGTGTGCACAGTATTATCTGCAGGACCAGCATTATACCTACGCTAAAGTTGGTGAATCTGAGATTAGATTTTGAATGTGCACATTATTGTGGGATCTAATAGCACAGGAGGCTTCAGCATTACTTCATTGACCTTTTGAGGTATTAACTCCTGGAATTAAGATTTCTTTCCTTGTGCTAAGACAAATCTCTAGGCTAGTTCTCTCCTGAAGGTTCAATGACTTAATGATACTGGGGACATGAAGACTGCAGATGCTTAAATCTGGAGCAACAAACATCTGTTCAAGGAATTTAGCAAGTTGAGCAGCAACTTTGGGAGGAAAGGATTGTCAACATTTTATGTCAAAATCCAGGATGACGAATTAATGATATTCCAGTCGCAGGCGGCTAGATACTTCCAGTCTTCACTGGAAATAATGTACGGAAATAAACACTTCAATCACTCCCAGCATGTTTGCTGAACTAATAGGGATCATCTAAAATTTGGTTTTGCTGGACATTATATCAATGAATACAATTTTCTTTTAGGAATTAGTTCTCTAAAACAATCACTCATATACTTAACTAGTGAGAAATCAAGATTAGGAAAACACATTTGGATAGCCAGCACTGACCTCTTTCAAACAAATTTAAGATGAAATCTAATCCAAATATGAAACATCAACTTTGACAAACATTGCATATTATGCCTTATTATTTGTCGTAGCATTGGGGAAGAATACAGTTTGCATTAGTTTTACTAACTTAATTTGTACACGGCAATAAATAGTAAAATTGGGCTAGATGATTGTCAGCAGAAGAAAACTTTGACAGCTTGAGCAGGGATTCCTGGTCCTGAAGTTAATTTGCTTTTATCAACTTTCCCGTAATTTCCCTAACAGTTTCATCTTAATTTTGTACCTTTGATCTGACTCACCAATGATAACTTTACTTACATTGACTTAGAAACAAAACAAAAAGAAAATAGGAAGCAGAATCGCCGGGTTATAGAAATATACAGCATGGAAAGGGGCCCTTCAGCCCATCACATACATGCTGACCTTGTTCCCCATCTACATTAATCCTCATTTGTCCACATAAAGACAATATCCTTCTATACTTGGGCTGTTTAAGTGACTGGTTATACGTATAGCTCTTAAATGTAATGAATGTCTCTGACTCCAACTTCTCCCCTGCAGCACATTCAAGATATCAATCAGTATGTTTTTTTTTCCCTAAACAGGAAGAAAATAATCTCACTTTAACCCTGTGATCTCTTGTTTTTGATACCCCTTCTACAGGAAAAAAGGCTCTGACTATCTACCCTTTCTACTTCTCTTATAACTTTATATATTTTTGCCGGGTCATCTGTCAGCATTCTTCGGTCCAGGGAAGACAAACCCAGCCTACACAATTTCTCCCCATAAAGTCTTCTAATATAGGTAGCATGCTGGCAAATTTCCTCTGCACCTACCCAGCATCATCATATCCTTCCTATAGTACGTGATTGGAATTGCACACAATGTTTCAAGTGCTATTTAAACAGCTTTTTGTAAAGTTGCACCATAATGTAGCAGCTTTTATTTTTTTGATGCACCAACCCATGGTGGTAAGAATGACATATGTCTTTCTAGCTACTCTTTCTACCCATGTTGTTGTTTTCAGGGAAGTATGAACTTGAACCTAAGATCTTCTGGTCATCAACTTTCCTTAATATCCTTCCATTTTCTGAATATATCCTACACCTGTTTGTCTTCCCAAAATGTATTTGCCTGGCACTTGTCAGGACTAAATTCCATCTGACAAGACAAATACAGAAAATGCATGGTTAATTATACAATCAGAACCCAAAGTCATGCAAAAATCCAGCAGCCCAAGTAAATCTATCTGATAGAGCGGGTGGTGGATGCCGTAGGAGAATTATATTGGTTCTACCTCCTAGGGCACCTGTCTTCCAGGCCATTGCTGAAGATAGCAAAGCACTAGGCCACACAGCCAGTCTGAAAACCCACTGCTTGAGCTGTAGATCACGGACTCTGACAGAACCCCAACCACCTTGAAAAGGAAATAAAGACACAAGAAAAATAAGCTGTTTCATGAATGAATTGGAAGGAGTCACCTTGGTCTACAAAATCTGCCTGCGCCATCTTCCTCACTCCTCCGCAAGGTTTGGTATTAAACCTATTTTACAGCTCCAACACCAAATTCCAGAATTTGGGATTAAATCTATTGTACAGCTCCAATATCAAATTCCAAACTCTCATTCACAGATCAGAACATTAGATCCCAAGAGTGCTGTACTCAAAGCTATGGACGGACATCTCCCAGCCAGTGGCCAAAAGCCAACATGTCTGACTACACAGTAATGCTCATTAGTGCAATGAAGCTTCAATTTAAATTTCTATGATCAAGTTACCATTAGGAATTGAACATAGAACCATTGAGTCAAAGATGAATTACCATTAACAGAATTAAAGCCCACACTGACTCCAGAGTAAAATGGATTATGTTTCTTCCTTCAGGAAGATCCTATCTTTACTTTACACTATTATAGATAGAGTGGAGTGAATACAGACCCATCGAATACATAATTCAACCAAAAGCAGGAGCTTAGAATGAAGAGAAAATACACTGAACAATACTGTTAGTAAATCTGCAAAATAATTCTGAACTTGGAAGGAATTATTCTTGTAAACTCACTCCATTTACAATATTGCAATGATATTAATGATAATCCAGGCTTTGTCAGTGACGTGGTTGACTAAACAGCACAGTCTGAAGGGTATTGGATATACTGTACATGCCGACTTAAAAGAGTCGTGACAGGAAATGAATTCCTAGTGGCAATGATACTGCCTCAAATTTGATAAAACATTCTCCCAGAAGGTAGTGAGAGTAACACTCATATTACTTAAAAGTAAGGAGACTGAAATGACGATGTCTGTGAGAAGCAAAATGTATACCATGCTACAAAAACAGTAACATTAAAATAAGAACATAAAATGTCACAATATAAAAAGCAGTATCTGTGAAATTAGAAACAGTTAATTTTTTTTTGTTGGAACTGGAAAACGTTTCTGATGCAAAAGGTTTCAAACTAATACAAAGAAGGATTTGAAGAAAGAAGGGAAGGACAAATGGGAAGGTCTGATACAGCAGTTAGTGAGAAAGCAGAAGTGATTTAATGTATATGACCAAAGGGACAGTGGGGTCAGGTAAAAGTTGACGCTAATGAGACAATAATGAAATACAAGGTGTAAGCACTGGCAATAGTCTGAGAAAACTCTGCAGAGAGGAACAAATTAACATACAATCTAGGAGCTTTTTCTATTGCTATTAATGATAGGAGAATTTAGACGACAACAACATTTATCTAATTGAGGTCCCAATAACTCATAGCATGTAGAGAAGACAACCAGATGGTCACACTATGGATCAGTAACCAACAGTTTATTATACTCAACTGTTAATGATCAGTTAACTGTTAATCTATCAAACGAGAATCTTAACTGAATAGTCTTATTGAAATACAGTAAGAGGCAATGAATGACTCAAGCCAGAGAATTATGCTATCTTGAGAGTTTCCACACAACACCAAAGGCAATAAAGATTCAGTTCATGTGCAACTTGTAATGATTCCAAGAGAATCTATTCACAGAGTCATAAAAATGTGCTCTTCACCGCATCGCATCCTTGCCAACTATTTTTTTGCCATCTACACTTATCTCATCTGCCTGCACTCAGTCCATATCCTTCTATGCCTTGCCTATTTAAGTGCTTGTCCAAATGACTCTTAAACATAGTGATTATCTCTGACTCCATCAGCTTCTCTTTCAGATCCGGTATCAACTAAACTGTATAAAAAAATCTCCTCAAATCTCTTCTAAAATTCATTCCTCTACCCTTAAACTTATGCCATCTTGTTTCTGAATACCACTTTCATGGGGAAAATGTTACTATCCCCTCAGTTATTTTGATCCAGGGAAAACAAGCCTAGCCTAGCTGATCTCTCCCAATAATTTTAACTCCAATCCAGCCAGATCCTAGTGCATCTCCTCTGCCCTGTCTCCAGCACAACTACATTTGTCCTCTAGTATTCTGCGGGAAGCAGAATACCACACCAAGAAATCTTTAATCAGTATTTTGTAAAGTTATAACAAAAAGGGGAAGTATATGTAAGGTTTAAGAAGCTGAAATGAAACAGGGCCTTAAGGAAGCTGAATAGAGACTTAATACAAGATTCTAAATTTATGAAATTATAGAGTATGTGGTCTTTTCCCCCCAGATAGAAATGTTAAATCACAGAAGGCATAGAATTATGATGAGAGGGAAAAGCATAAAGGAGATAGAATAGTCACTTCAGCTCTGATGCTGTGTTGACCTTTTAACCTACTCTAAGATCAATCTAACCCATCAATCCCTATAGCCTTCCACTTTTTTGTCATTCATGTTCCTATCTAAAAAGCCGGCTGGTGGCATAGTGGCATCAGCACTGGACTTTGGGGCGAGAGACCCTGAGTTTGAATCTGGCCGGCTCCCATGCACGCTCTCCATCCGTGCTGGGTTGAGCATCGAGCTAGCAACTCGTGGTGTTGAGGTCTTCATCAATGACGATGGATGAACCTTATTAATAAGAATTCCTTAAATACCCCTAATGTATCTGCTTCTACCACCAGCCCTGGCTGGGGGGGGGGGGTTCCATGTTAAAACACATATATCTGACATCCCCTATAGTTTCTCCAACTGCCTTAAAATCATGCCACCTTGTATTAGCCATTCCATCCTGGGGGGAAAAAATCTCTAGATTTTTAATTTTTATCCACCCGAACTCACTCAACCTATGCTCATAAGATATGGTCTCTAGCCCAGGCAGAATCCTGGTACATCTCCTCTGCAGCCTCTCTAAAACTTCCACATCCTTCCTATAATGAGGAGACCATAATTGAATGCAATGTTCCAAGTATGGTCTGATCAGGGTTTTATAGAAGCAACATTATCTCATGGCTTTTGAACTCAGTCCCCCAACAGTCCCCAAGACCAGCATACCAAACACATTCTTAACTACCCTATCAACTTGCATGGCAACTTTGAGGGAACTGTGGCGTCAAGCTCCCTTTGCTCCTCCACACTACTGAATCCTGCCAATAACCCTGTATTCTGCATTCATTTTCAATCTTGCAAAGTGAATCTCCTCACACTTTTCCAGGTTAAATTGCATCTGCCACTTTTCAGCCCAGCTCTGCATCCTGTCAGTGTCCTCTTGCAACCTATGACAACCTTCCACACAATCCGCAGCTCCACCGATCTTTGTGTCATCTGTAACCTTACCAATGCACCCTTCCACTTCTTCATCCAAATCACTTATAAAAGATCATGAAGAGCAGGGGTCCCAGAACAGAACCCTGCAAAACACCATAGGTTACCGACCTCCAGGCAGCTGCTCCATTTATAGCCATCCATTGCCTTCTATGGGCAAGCCAAATTCATATCGTCACAGACAAGTTTCCCAGGATCCCGTGCCTTCTGACTTTATAAATAAGCCTACGATAGGGAACCTTATCAAATGCCTTACTAAAAT
This sequence comes from Mobula hypostoma, assembly GCF_963921235.1. Lineage (NCBI taxonomy): Eukaryota > Metazoa > Chordata > Chondrichthyes > Myliobatiformes > Myliobatidae > Mobula > Mobula hypostoma. The sequence goes on along the minus strand of NC_086103.1, from coordinate 68,826,545 downwards.
CCATATACACCACATCCACTGTTCTCCCTTCACCAATATGTTTTGTCACATCTAAAAATACTCAGTCAGGCTCGTGAGGCAGGACCAGCCCCTCAGAAATCCATGCTGACTATCCCTTATCATGCAGTTTATCCAAATGCTGGTACAGTATATTTGTGGAATGAGCTGCCAAAGGAAGTGGTTAAAGCAGGTATAATGACACCTTTCAAAAGACAGTTGGACATAGATCAGAAAGGTTTAGGAATTTAGCATTTCACTGGCCCTTCCTCCTTGTTTAACAAGAATTTATCTATCCTTGCTCAAAAACTCTGTGTTTAACACCATTTGAGGAAGTAAGTTACAAAGATTTATGACCCCCTAAAGAAAAGAATTTGCTTCACCTTAAGGGAGCAATCCCTTATTTTAAATAGTGACCCATAGTTCTATATACTCCCACAGAGCATAATACCCAGAATGCTTTGCTCCATCAGATATAAAATCATTTCTTTCCAGAATCGTTTCATCATTTGGTATTTAAGTACTCTTATGATTCTCCAACCAATATTCCCTCATAGGTGTGGGCAAGCACAGATCATTTGCTTCTAGTGCACAAAGGAATTTAAACTGTGCTCAAAAGGTTGTCACCCTCTACCTCGTTGACATGTTAAGTGTATTTCACAATTGCACACGATCACATTTCTTTTTCCGGTTTCTGATGCAGACTGTGTTGACAACATGGAGTTGGCAGTAATTTGTCAGCAGATTTTAGAACTGGCTTATTTATTCTGTTGTTATTGATGAAATTATTGATTCACTGTGTCAAATTCCAAAGAAGCAAAGAGTGTGAAGCGCCAAGGAACTACTAGTTCATTTGAAGCAGAATGGCTTAATGAAATGTTAAAAACTGCTACACCAAAAGCTCATGAGGTCAGGAACATTTATATACAATATGGAAACTGTATAGACAATACTTGTGTATATTGTCGTGATGCAAGAGTTGCTGGAAAATTTACAAGTGGGAAAAGGTGGAGTGATATTTGGAAATCTGACTTTTTAAAGCATCACATATGGACATTGTGCAAAAGCTCCAGTGAGAAAATCCTTCATTACCTGCTACAGGCCTGCCATGTATGTTTTGTGAGAGTGCAGGTGAACGAGAGCAGAAGTGATTGAACCCAGAGATCAAAATTCTTATGACAGTTATTTTATTTCATTTAAACAATGAACAACAAACTGGACTTGGTAGTTAATTATCCTTGAAATACCTTCAGGTTTACTTCCACTAAAAAATTCAGGGTGCACATGTTGTTGTGACTGGGCAAAAAAATTGCACAGCACAAGATTTTTGTGCACTCTGATCATTGCAAATTAGTGGGAACATTGTGTCCAACACTCAGATTTGAAAATGCCATGTTCTCCTTCAATGACTTTCCCTATGGAAAAGAGCAGGTAAACACCTCTGTTGTCATCATATTTGGGTTTAAATCATTTTTTGAAGGTGGTCATGAGTGGATCCTCAAGCACATCCACCCTCTTCTTCCCAGATATGCTAATGACAATGTAGATTTCTTACTGAAGTTCTTCACGTTAAGTTTTTGGAGCTACTGTGGGAACACTGCTTATTTCTGAGATCCTTTGATTTATTTTAGTTCGGATATGGACTATTTAAATTGTTGTAGACCAGGAGTGGTAGAAGGCTAGCCTGAATAGGATACTGTGGGATGAAGTCTCCTAGTGTTCCATGCAGTGGATACTGAGTGCCTCTCTCACCTCTGCTTCTTAAGCTCATAAGCTTGACATCACTGAAGAGTGTGTGCATATCATGGCTATCGATATATTGTTGGATCTCCTGTGTCCTTTCCATGCACCATCTTTTCTTTGGCCAGTAGTTTTTCTGCTAGACCTCAACCTTTGGATCCCTGTAGAGCTGCTTTGTTTTCACTACAGCAGAGTGGAACTACTAATCTAAAAATGTCTTGTGCTTGTGATTAAGGTGCTCTTGGATTTCTCGATTACTGACCATTGAAGAAATATTTATCTTACATTTAATCTGCCTTCTTTCTTAGAAAGTAATGTTACATTTTCTGTTCCCTAATTTTCTGGGACAGTTATTGATTGCATTGGGTTTTGGGAGGTTGTCATTAATGCACAAATTATTTTGCTCTTCCCTTCATGATCAAAAATTCACCACTTTTGGTGGAGAGCAACATCTCCAATGCCTCTCTCTTGGGCAGCTGTAATCAGGCAGTACTGCAGTTGGACGCAACACAGTTTCGCTGCCATCCATCCCTGCTGTCTACCAATAAATTAGTGAATCGGACTTGCAGCATTCCACATCAACAATGTCTTGCAATCACAGGAAAAGTGACAAAGATGGGCAATAAAATGCTAGTCTTCTCAGTTAACAACCTTGACTGAGTTGAAAAATAAGTAAGGATTTACTTTAGTAAGAGAAATCTACTATTATGTAAATATTTATATAATGTGTTTCGGAGTCGAATGTAAAGCTTATTCAACAGTCAACAGAAACATTCAAATCATATTTCATGACTGTTTATCCCAGTTTGCCAACATTCTTATACATCAAGACTCTTCCATTCACAGCTTGCAATTATTTGCAATTGGTTCTCACAAACTTGAGATGATTGATTAGATAACAATAAATTGTTAGACTGCACACCACCTTCGCATACCAACTCCACCCAATGCCTCTCTGATGCAGGCAGCAGCACGATCTGCACTAAGTCCAGCGCCTTCACTTTCTCCACCAATGAGCAACTTATCGATGGGGTAGACGTGCAGTATTTTAAGTTCTTAATGCAGGGTCTAGTGATCATAAGTAAAGGCATCTGTTAGTCTTGCAAGACCATGGATCTGCGCCTGGAAAGTCTTCACTCTCCAGGGCGCAGGCCTAGGCAAGGTTGTATGGAAGACCAGCAGTTGCCCATGCTGCAAGTCTCCCATCTCCACGACACCAATGTTGTCCAAGAGAAGGGCATTAGGACCCATACAGCTTGGCACAAGTGTTGTCACAGAGCAATGTGTGATTAAGTGCCTTGCTCAAGGACACAACACGTTGCCTCGGCTGGGGCTCAAACTCACGACCTTCAGGTCTCTAGTCCAATGCTTTAACCACTTGGCCATGTGATCATAAAAATATGATTAAAAAGGACAATTCCATCTTAGGTTGACCCCATAGAAACTGTGCAATCGAACATGCTGCTATATTACCAGAAGGCATACAGTTTGCTATGTTACTCCCATTACCTATTTTCTTTTTTCGTCACTCATTACCGGTTCCAAAACTCTTCCAATCCTTGGGCATTCTGATCTACCTGACAGCATTATAATCTTCTTTGTATAATGTAATGTTAACATTAAAATCCTCATTTAGCGATGGATAATCCTTTCTTGGAGTCTATACTCTCCTCTTTCCCATTATCTGGATAGCAGCGTGATACTATACAGCAAAGGCTTTTTAGCCCACTTTGTCTATGCCAACTGTCATATCTAATAGGCTTACAATTAGGAAGTCCCCAATGTTCCATTAAAGTAAACAGTGCCTTTTTCACTGAGAATTTTTGAAGAATTCCAAGCCCCTTTGGGAAGTTTATTGGTATCTAGTAAATTGTCTCAACTTTGTCAGAACCAATTGCAAATAATTGCAAGCTGAAAATGGAAGAGTTTTGCTGTGTAAGAATATTTTATAGGCATCCGTTAGTCTCATGAGACCATGCATTTGCACCTAGGAAGGTTTCAGGGCGCAGGCCTGGGCAAGGTTGTATGGAAGACCGGCAGTTGCTCATGCTGCAAGTCTCCCCTCTCCACGCCACCGATGTCGTCCAAGGGAAGGGCACTAGGGCCGATACAGCTTGGCACCGGTTTTGTTGCAGAGCCCTGTGTGGTTAAGCACCTTGCTCAAGGACACAACACACTGCCTCAGCTGAGGCTCGAACTAGCGACTTCCAGGTCACTAGACCGACGCCTTAACCACTTGGCCACGCGCCAACACGTGAGAACATTGGCAAACTGGGATAAACAGTCATGAATTATGATCAGATTGTTTCTGTTGACTGTTGATTAAGCTTTACAATCAGCTCTGAAACACATTATATAAATATTTACATAATAGTAGGTTTCTCTTATTAATGTACAATAAATCCTTACTTACTTTTCAACTCAGTCAAGATTGTTAACTGACAAGATTAGCATTTTTTGTCCACTCATATAGGCTTTGCTGTTGGCTATTTCAGAGAGCAGTCAAGACTTGGTCACACAACACAGCATAATGGGCAGCAGTGGCACAGCTAGTAGAACTGCTTCCTCACAGTGCCAGAGACCCAGATTCAATCCTGACCTTGTGCATAGCTTCATTTCAGGTGTTCCACTTTCATCCCACACCTCTCATCCCATCTGTGTTTGTCACAGCAACCATCGTCTGAGTGGACAGAGATAGAGTGGTACTCTTGAGGCTTCAGCTCTTTGAGGCTTCAATGAAGGGACTTCAGTCAGAGAAAGCAAAGAAAAGAAAAGCTCAAGGTTAAGTTTTTTTCCCATTCCTTCTTTATTCTGCTTAGCTAGGATAGTAGAGCTTCCAGTCAGGACAGTGGAATGCTCCTCTTGCATTGTGGGAGGGCAGGGAGACCTCCACTGTCCCTGATGACTATAACTGAGAGAGGTGCATCCAGCTGGAACTTCTAGTAATCTGCATTGTGGAGTTGGAGCTGGAACTGGATGAACTCCAGGTCATTCAGAAGGATGAGGAAGTGATAGATAGGACATATGGGGAGGTAATTACACCTAAGGTGCAGGACACAGGTTCTGTAGGTGAGAACGAGACTCCTAGTGCCAGAGTCTGGGATATCTCATATTGAGTACTAAGTATTCTTAAGTCATGGTCCACATAGGTACCAATGACATGGTAGGATGAGTGACGAGGTTCTGCACAGAATGTTCAGGGAGTAAGGTGCTAAGTTGAAGGATAGGGTTTTGATCTCAGGATTGCTACCCATGCTACGTGCTAGTGAGGCCAGAACTAGAAAGATTATCTAGTCTAATACGTGGCTAACAAGTTGGGGTAGGAGGGAGAGTTTTTGATCATTGGGCTTTCTTCCAGGGAAGGTGGGACCTGTACAGATGGAATGGTTGCACCTGAACTGGAGGGGGACTAATATCCTAGAGGGAAGATTTGTTAATGCTGCATGGTGGGGTTTAAACTAGAGCTGCAGGGGATGGGAACCAAAGTGCCAGAACAGTTAGTGGAGAGATTGTGGAGGCAGATGTGGGTAAGACCACAGAAAAAGTTGGGAATCAAAAGACTGAGCATAATGCGACTAGTGTCCTGAGCTGCCTATATTTCAATGCAAGAAGTATGGGAGGAAAGGTGGAAAACACTGCTGAAGATGAGGTAGCTGGTTTACAAAAGAGGCAACGTGCAGTGAGAAGAGGCTGTTGATAGGGCAAAATTGCAGGCAACAGGATGAGTTGCAATGTAGAAAGTGGACAAAATTGAAAAGGGTGAACGCAGGACTGAAGGTGTTATGCGTACACTATATGGAATAAGGTAGATGAATTTGTAGCACCATTGTAGATTGGCATGTGTGAAGTTGTAGGCATCACTGAATCATGGCTGAAAGAAGATTATAGCTGGAAGCTTAATGTCCGAGGATACACGTTGTATTGAAAGGACGGGCAGGAAGGCAGAGTGGGAAGTGTTGCTCCGTTGATAAAAAATGAAATCAAATTATTAGAAAGCGGTGACAGAGGGTCAGAAGGTGTTGAATCATTGTGAATGGAGCTATGGACCTGCAAGGGTAAGAAGACCCTAACTGGACTTGTGTACTGACCGCCAAATAGTAGTAAGGATGTGGTCTACAAATTACAACGGGTGATATAAAATGCATACCATAAGGGCATTGTTACAATTGTCATGGAGGATTTCAATGTGCAGGTAGATTGGGAAAATTAGGTTGGTGCTGCATTTGTAGAGTACCTATGAGATGGCTTTTTTAGAGCAGTTCATAGTTGAGTCCAATAGTGGATCAACTATTCTAGATTGGGTGTTGGACAATGGACCAGAACAGATTAGAGAGCTTAAGGTAAAAGGAACCTTAGGGAAACTAATCATAATATATGATCAATTTCACCCTGAAATCTGAGAACGAGAAGCTAAAGTCGGATGTATCAGTATTTCAGCGGAATAAAGGGAATTATACAGGCAAGAGGGAGGTGTAGACCAGAACTGATTGGAAAAGAACACTGGCAGGGATGACAGTAGAACCGCCATCACTGGAATTTCTGGAAGCAATTTGGAAGGCACAGGATATGTACATCCCAGAAGAGAAAGGAGTATTGTAAAGGCAAGATTGCACAACCGTGCCTAACAATCGAAGTCAAAACCAGCATAAAGCCAAGGAGAGGGCATATAATAGAACAAAGATTAGTGGGACATTAGAGGATTGGGAAGCTTTTAAAAACCAACAAAGGCAACCAAAAAGTCATTAGGAAGGTAAAGGTGGAACACAAAAGTAAGCTTGCCAATAACATTAAAGAGGATATCAAAAGTTTATTCAGACACAAAGTGTAAAAGAGAGGCAAGAGTGGATATCAGACTGTAGGAAAACAATGCTGGAGAGGTAGTAATTGGGGACAAGGAAATGGTGGACCAACTGATCAAATATTTTGCTTCAGTCTTCACTGTGGAAGACACTAGCAGTGTAGTGGAACTTGCAGGTGTCAGGGGTCATGAAGTGTGTGAAGTTACCATAACTAGAGAGAAGGTTCTTTGGAGACTGAAAGGACTGAAGTAGCTAAGACACCGGGACCAGATGGTGTACATCCCAAGTTTCTGAAAGACGTGGTTGAAGAGATTGTGAAGGCATTAGTAATAATCTTTCAAGAATAATAAGATTCCGGAATGGTTCCGGAAGACTGGACATTTTCAAATATCACTCCACTCTTCAAGAAGGGTGAGAGGCAGAAGAAAGGAAACTGTAGGCCAATTAGTCTGACCTCAATGGTAAGGAAGGTATTGGAGCCGATTATAAAGTATGAGGTCTCAGGGTACTTGGATACACATGATAAAATAGGCCGTAGTCAACATGGCTTCCTCAAGGGAAAATCTTGCCTGACAAATCTGTTGGAATTCTTTGAAGGAATAACAAGCTGAGGAGGATATATTAATGTTGTGTACTTATAATTTCAGAAGGCTTTGAAAAGGTGCCACACGAGGCTGCTTAATAAGCTATGAGCCCATGGTATTGCAGGAAAGATTCTAGCATGGTTAAAGCAGTGGCTGATTGGCAAGACGTAAAGGATGAGAATAAAGGTAGCCATTTCTGGTTGGCTGCTGATGACTAGTGGTGCGCCACAGGGGTCTATGCTAGAGCAATTCTTTTTACGTTATATGTCAATGATTTGGATGATGAAATTGATGGCTTTTTATTTTTTTACAAAGTTTGCAGATGATATGAAGATAGATAGATGGGCAGGTAGTTTTGAGGAAACAGAAACGCTACAGAAGGACTTATACAAATTAGGAAAATATGCAAAGAATTGGCAGATAGAATACGGTGTTAGGATGTTTATGGACCTGCACATTGGTAGAAGAAATGAAAGGATTGCCTATTTTCTAAATAGAGAGAAGATATAAAAAATCTGAGGAGCAATGGAACTTGGGAGTCCTTGTGCAGGATTCCCTAAAGGTTCATTTATAGGTTGAGTCTGTGATGAGGAAGGCAATTGCAATGTTCGCATTCATTTCAAGGGGTCTAGAATATAAAAGCAATGATGTAAACTTTATAAAGCACTGGTAAGGCCTCACTTGGATTATTGTTACCAGTTTTGGGCCCCTTATCTTAGAAGCGATGTGCTGAAATTGGAGAGGGTTCAAAGAACACTCACAAAAATTATTCCAAGATTAAACGGCTTGTCATATAAAGAGCGTTTGATGGCTCTGGACCTGTATTCACTGGAATTTAGAAGAATGATGGGCAACCTCATTGAAATCTATTGAAAAACCTTGATAGAGTGGATGTGGAGAGGATGTTTCGTCTGATGGGAGCGTATAAGACCAGCGGACACAGCCTCAGAATAGAAAGGTGTCCTTTTAGAATGGAGATATGGAGGAATTTCTTTAGCCAGAGAGCGGTGAATCTGTGGAATTACTTGCCACAGGCTGCAGTGAAGGCCAAGTCTCTATGTATATTTAAGGCAGAGGTTGATAAGCTCTTGATTGGTCAGGGGATGAAGGGATATTGGGGGGGGGGGGTTGCGAAGGCAGGAGATTGGAACTGAGAGGAAAATTGGATCACCCATGATGAAAAGGCAGAGAAGACTCGATGGGCCAAATGACCTAATTCTGCTCCTATATCTTATGGTCTTATGGTCTTTTTAGGCTAATTGACAATCTTAAGAGTAGTGCCAAACTCTTTGATTGACGTGGATGATAGAAGCATTCATGGTTATGTAGGAAGGAAGGGTAGATTGATCTTAAAGGTCGGCACATCATTGTGGGCTGAAGGGCCAGTCCAGTGCTGTAATGTTGTATGTAAATTGGCCCTGGTGTGTAGATGAGTGCTAGAATCTGAGGGTTGCTGTTGGAAATGTGGAGAGAACAACAGAGGGGTTTAATATACATTTAATGTAAATGTGTATTTGATGGTCAACACAGACTTGGTGGGCCTTTTTCTGTGTTGTGAAAATAAAAGATGTAGAATTGAGAAATAGGCACAAAAGTGCTGCAAAAACAGGTTAGGCAGTGTCTGTGGAGAGAGAAAAAATAAAGTTAATGTCTCAGGACCTCTTAGGACAATTGGGACTGGTTAAGAACAAGTCAGGTTTTAAGATACCAAGAAGGTGGGATGGATGGACTGAGGGAAAGGTTGGGTAGGGGAGAGGGAGAAAAATGGGAAAGCAAAAGGCAAGCTGGAGTGGAAGGCAAGCACATGGCTCTGTGTCTATGGTTATAAGCAGGTCTTACTTATCATGCTGAAACGTATTGCGGATAATTCTCTTAAATGACAAAGGCATCAGATAATAGACCTGTGGTGCATTTATTTTAAATGGCTATGATTACATTATGCAAACCAATAGTATAAGTCCTTGGAATACAAAACTATGTTCAAGAAGCATCTTTTGATTCAATCTCTGGCTGTGCTCAGTTTTAAGCACTCAATGCAATTGCATTAATATAGCAGAGATCTCATAAATCTTATCTATGCATATTTATAATTCATTACTTTCTATGATAAGGATATTTTCTGTACATAAAAGTAGCTGTTATTAAATTCCAACATTGTATAAACTACCCCCCCCCAAACAAAAAGATATTTGATCACATCAGGATGGTAAAACTACTCACTGTTGGTAATACGGAGAACAATTACTTCAAGTAGATCAACAATACCACCAGCAGGCTCTCAATGGTAGTGTAATTCTTTAAAAAAGCATCTATGTTAAAATAATTATCATATCAAATAACTGCCAATTTAACTGAAATTAAATCACTTGCACATTAATAAATGGAACCTTTGCAAAGGCATTAGAATATATTTATGCAATGATAATAGCAATTCTAAATTTGCTTGGAATACACTGCAAGCCTGGTATTAGATGGAGAGTGGGTAAGCTTCAAGATCAAAGATAATGGATTATTCCTCTAAATTACCCAAATAAATACTTATGGTTTCACCTTCAAGATGCCTGAGGCTTCCCTGAGCAATAATGCAAAAGTTAGCTAAATTGATACCTACAGGATTCTCAAAGGCCCATTCGAGTCTTCTGCTGTTGGTTTCCAAATGCCAATACATGTCAACTTTTGAGACTTCTACCATTGATTGTCTTTTCAATTAATCTCTGGAGAGCCATAATGTTTTGCTGGGTAATTTGGTTTCTGCATTTCTTTGTCTTTGTTCACTTTCTAGGCAAGTATTTCCATGCCTCACTAAACAGTGTCTTTCATAATAAGAGATCTACTTGGTGAAAATCACATTAATTTGATCATGGGATGACGTGGCTGAGCAGAGATGGTAATGTTTGCAGGAGACACCTAGCAAAGCCTGAAAATTAGAATTGAAAAGCAACATTTTATTTTTTCCATATAATTTTATTTATTTTAACTCATTTAATATTAAACCACAGGTTTAAAAAGTTTGTATTTCAGTATTATTTATGCATTCAGTGTGGGTCGATGGGTAATTTGCCCACAGAGTGAAATTTGTTTTGTGTTTAATTGTTAACGATGCAGAATAGCTCCATGCTTAATTGTCAACTGACCGGTTTTCCAAAACAAACATTCATTCTGTCCTCATTAGATGCACACAAACAGAGACACAGACAATTATCTTGATAGGAATCACTAAATAGCAATCAATTTGCAGGAGGATTAATGGGCTGACTCTTCAACTTCCCTTTAGAGTTTTTGAAGCAGGATATAATTTATAGTGAGTCATCATCAGCTAATTGTAAGAAATCCTTCACACAGCTATAACCTTCTGCTCCACATGACTTAGTGCCAAGCCTTTCACTGCCCTTATCCAAAGACTAACCCTAAAAAGTCAGGCCATCTTTTCAGTCATGTTTCCTGCTGTTTCTATATCCAAATCCATCACCTAGAAAACCAAAATCATTCTATTTGTACACTTGGTCAGATCATTGCGTTTCACATCACTGAATTTAGATTTTTTTTTAGAAAATTCAGCAAATTAACAATGGCCCATAGGTATTTAAAGCAACAATAAAAATGACAATGCATTTATGTAGTGCCTTAAAATATTCAAACATCGTTTGTGTCAATGTCGCAATTTTGTAACGTGATTGCTGTTGTAATGTTAGAAATGCTGCAGCTGGAATGCACAGCAAAATTCAAAAAAACCAGCCACAATAATTAACCTGTTTTAATGGTGATGGTTAAGGGCTAAATATTTGCCAGGGCACCGGAAAATCTCATGCTTCTTCTGCAAATAGCACAGTCGGTGGTTTCACATCTAAATTATAGGGCAGACAGTTCTTTGCCTCATCTGAAAGATAGCACTGTCTGTAGTTTTGAAGACTTGCCCCCAGAATTAGGCATGTTTCTACTTAAGTAACTTCAGTACAGCTACAACACTGGCAACTATCCAGCAATGTAGAAAATTGTCTAGGTATGACCTGACTATAAGAAGCAGCATAAATCCAAACAGGATAATTAACAACTAACTTGTCTTCTCTCAACCATCAGTGAAGTGATGCAAGGTATCAACATCAGTATTATCAAGGGCATTTATTTATCCACAGTGGTGCATCTAGCCAAGCTGCTGATTCCCAGAGCTAGTAGCTCAGGTTCATTCCAGTAGATTTTTCATATTCAACCTGTGACCACGTGGGTTTCACCCAGGTGCTTCTCAGAGAGTAACATCATAAATTTCATACTAAAATATTGCTGCTTTGTGAAGGCATTCAATTCTAATTACAGCATCTAGTGTCATAAATGCATTCAGTCCTTCAACATTGCAGGCAGATTAAGGAAAGGTGTAAAAACAATAGTGCTGTCATGGGGGACTTCAACTTCTCTCATATAAACTGGGACCTTCTGAGTGCAAGGGATTTAGATGGGGCAAAATTTGTTAGGTACAGCCAGGATGGTTTCTTAAATCAATACGTAGATAGTCCAACAGGAGGAGGGGCTTTACTGGATCTCGTGTTGAGTAACTAGCCTGGCCAGTGGGTACAATTAGGGGACAGTGACCACAGCTCCTTAAGTTTTAAGATAGCCATATATAAGGATAAGTATGAACCGTGAGGGAGAGTAATTAAATTGGAGCAGGGAAAATTAAGAAAGTATTAGGCAGGAACTAAGAATTTGTTAATTAGGAACAGTTGTTTTTGAGCAAGTCCATATCTAATGTGGAAGGTGCTTAGACCAAATACACAGAGTACAGGACAAGTATGTTCCAGTCACAAGGAAGGACAAGGACGACAAGGTAAGAGAACCTTGGATGTTGAGGGAGGTGACGAACTTAGTCAAGAAGAAAAAGGAAAAGCATGTAAAACATAGAAAGCTGGAATCAAACAGAGCCATTGAGGATTATAAAGAAGCCAGAAAGGAACTCAAGAAGGAAATCAGGAAAGTCAGGAAGGTCAATGAAAAGTCCTTGGCAAGCAGGATTAAAGACAATCCCAAGGCATTCTATACATACATCAAGAGCAAGAGGGTAGGACCACTCAAGAATAAAAGGAGGGGGGGGGAAGAGAAGAACATTTGTTTGGATTTGTAGGTGAAGACCTTAATGAGTACTTTACATCAGTATTTACCAAGGAAAAGGACATGGAAGCTAGGGAGATCAGTGCTGAGCGTATTAATATGCTAAGATGTTGAGGTAAAGGAAGAAGTATTGTCGGGTCTCTTAAAGAGTATTAAGGTGGATAAGCCCCAGGGCCTGATGGGATATATCCCAGGTTATTGAGAGAGCAAGAGAAGAGATGGCTAGGGCCTTGACCAATATCTTTGTATCCTCTCTAGCCACAGACAAGGTTCCCAAGGACTAGTAAGTAGCTAACATTGTTCCATTATTCAAGAGAACCAGGGACACTCCTGGAAACTATAGTTGCATGTTAGTGATAGGGAAGCCACTAGAGATAATTCTAAGGGATAGGAGTTATAAGCATTTGGAAAGCCGTGGCCTAATTTGTGCAGGGCAAGTCATGTATTACTAACCTGATTAAGCTTTTTGTTGAGGTGATGAGGGTGATTGATGAAGGGAGAGCTGTGAATATTGTCTACAGGGATTTTGGTAAGGTAGTTAACAAGGTTAACTATTAAGATGGGAGGATCATTCAGAAGATTAAGATGCATGTGATCCATGGTGAATTGGCCATTTGGATTCAGAACTGGTTTGTCCATAGAAGACAGGATAGTGGTTATGTTAGCTGGAAATCTGTGATCAGTGGTGTTCCACAGGGATCTGTACTGTGACCTCTGCAGTCTGTGATGTGTATAAATGACCTAGATGAAAATGTAGATGGGTGGGTTAGTAAGTTTGCAAATTATATGAAGATTGGTGGTATTGTAAATAGTGTTTTAGAATGGCAAAGAATGCAACGGAATGCAGATCAGTTGCAGGTATGATGGGAGAAATGGCAGATGGAGTTTAACTTGGCCAACTATAAAGTGTTGCAGGTGGGTAGGTTAAATGCAAAGAAGACAGTACACTGCTAAGGAAAAGATCATTTACAGTGTTGATGAACAGAGGGATTTTGGAGTCCCTGAAATTGATTACATGGGCTAATCGGGTGGTTGAGATGGAATGTGGCATGGATGCCATTATTAGTTGTAACGCTCAGCTATATTGGCTCGTATTTATCTAGGGGAAACCCTGTCCGCTGCCCACCTGGTCTCCCAGTTATGTCAGTTGCTGTACAACTGCCACCTGATTCAGCTTCAAACATCAATCATCAGCCAGCAAATGATGTACGTTTTACCAATTACACTTTAGATATTAGATTATGGGAACACTCAGTCCTCTTTTATTGTCATTTAGAAATGCATACATGCATTAAGAAATGATACAATGTTTCTCTGGAGTGATATCACAGAAAACAGGACAAACCAAAGACTAACACTGATAGAACCACATAATTATAACATATAGTTACAGCAGTGCAAAACAATACCATAATTTGATGAAGAACAAACCATGGGCACGGTAAAAAAAAGTCTCAAAGTCCCGAATCGATCGACTCCCGAGTCCCCGATAGCAGGAGGCAAAAGGGAGAAACTCCCTGCCATAAACCTCCAGGCACTGTCAACTTGCTGATACCTTGGAAGCAGCTGACTACAGCCGACATTGAGTCTATCTGTCCGAAAACTTTGAGCTTCCAACCAGCATCTCTGATACAGCCTTCTGAGCGCCTTCAACCTCTCCCTGGCTGCTGAAACATGCAAAGCCGAGGATTTCGGGGCCTTCTGCTCCAGAGATTCCGGTTACCACACAGTAGCAGCAGCAGCGAAGCGGGCATTTCAGAAGTTTTCCAGATGTTCCTCCATACTCTCACGTCCGTCTCCATCAAATCAGAATTGTGCATGGTCCCCTACTTGACAGATAACAGATATCACCACCGAAGTGGCCACGTGCGCTTCCGTCACGCCGTCATCTTCTCACACCTCCCGGGAGAAATTACTAAGTCTATGAGATTAATAGACGTTCAATACAAAATAGGAATGGAAAAGGCACCAGACTTATCAAAGTTCAATTTCTTTGTGCACATGTTGGAGCTCGGGGACCTCTTCGGGAACACTCTGACCCCTCTGACTCGCAGCTTGGAACCACCCGGAGTGATCAACCTGAGCTTTCCCCGCACGTCCGTCGTCTTCACGGTCTCTCCTCTGACTCCCCGCCAAAACCCCCTGGTTCCCAGCCATATGAGACAGCATATCACCCCAAGAAAGAATAACATGGACACCCATTGGTTCAATTCCTCTGTTATCTATATTATAACCCAAGCAAAGTGCTAGCTAGAGACTTTATCAGCATCTAACATAACAAAGAAGCCATTTTAATTAACATACGCAGTAACATAAAAGATTAATATAACAAAGAAGCCATTTTGATTAACATACGCAGTAACATAAAAGAAGAAACCCCTTACATAGTCAAGGCATCGAGTTCAAAAGTCAGCAAGTTTTGTTGCAACTTTATTAAAATCTAGTGGGCCTCATCTGGAGTATTGCATACAGTTCTGAACCCCATTATAGGAAGGATGTCAAAGCTTTGGAGAGCATGCAGAAGGGGTTTACCAGGATGTTGCCTGGATTACATAGAAACATAGAAACATAGAAAATAGGTGCAGGAGTAGGCCATTCGGCCATTCGAGCTTGCACCGCCATTTATTATGATCATGGCTGATCATCCAACTCAGAGCCCCGCCCCAGCCTTCCCTCCATACCCCCTGACCCCCGTAGCCACAAGAGCCATATCTAACTCCCTCTTAAACACAGCCAATGAACTGGCCTCAACTGTTTCCTGTGGCAGAGAATTCCACAGATTCACCACTCTCTGTGTGAAGAAGTTTTTCCTAATCTCGGTCCTAAAAGGCTTCCCCTCTATCCTCAAACTGTGGCCCCTCGTTCTGGACTTCCCCAACATCGGGAACAATCTTCCTGCATCTAGCCTGTCCAATCCCTTTAGGATCTTATACGTTTCAATCAGATCCCCCCTCAATCTTCTAAATTCCAACGAGTACAAGCTCAGTTCATCCAATCTTTCTTCATATGAAAGTCCTGCCATCCCAGGAATCAATCTGGTGAACCTTCTTTGTACTCCCTCTATGGCAAGGATGTCTTTCCTCAGATTAGGGGACCAAAACTGCGCACAATACTCCAGGTGTGGTCTCACCAAGGCCTTGTACAACTGCAGTAGTACCTCCCTGCTCCTGTACTCGAATCCTCTCACTATAAATGCCAGCATACCATTCGCCTTTTTCACTGCCTGCTGTACCTGCATGCCCACTTTCAATGACTGGTGTATAATGACACCCAGGTCTCGTTGCACCTCCCCTTTTCCTGATCGGCCACCATTCAGATAATAATCTGTTTTCCTATTTTTGCCACCAAAGTGGATAACTTCACATTTATCCACATTAAATTGCATCTGCCATGAATTTGCCCACTCATCCAACCTATCCAAGTCACCCTGCATCCTCTTAGCATCCTCCTCACAGCTAACACTGCCACCCAGCTTCGTGTCATCCGCAAACTTGGAGATGCTGCATTTAATTCCCTCATCCAAGTCATTAATATATATTGTAAACAACTGAGGTCCCAACACTGAGCCTTGCGGTACCCCACTAGTCATCACCTGCCATTCTGAAAAGGTCCCGTTTATTCCCACCCTTTGCTTCCTGTCTGCTAACCAATTCTCCACCCACACCAATACCTTACCCCCAATACCGTGTGCTTTAAGTTTGCACACTAATCTCCTGTGTGGGACCTTGTCAAAAGCCTTTTGAAAATCCAAATATACCACATCCATTGGTTTTCCCCTATCCACTCTACTAGTTACATCCTCAAAAAATTCTATGAGATTCGTCAGACATGATTTTCCTTTCACAAATCCATGCTGACTTTGTCCAATGATTTCACCGCTTTCCAAATGTGCTGTTATCACATCCTTGATAACTGACTCCAGCAGTTTCCCCACCACCAACGTTAGGCTAACCGGTCTATAATTCCCCGGTTTCTCTCTCCCTCCTTTTTTAAAAAGTGGGGTTACATTAGCCACCCTCCAATCCTCAGGAACTAGTCCAGAATCTAACGAGTTTTGAAAAATTATCACTAATGCATCTACTATTTCTTGGGCTACTTCCTTAAGCACTCTAGGATGCAGATCATCTGGCCCTGGGGATTTATCTGCCTTCAATCCCTTCAATTTACCTAACACCACTTCCCTACTAACATGTATTTCGCTCAGTTCCTCCATCTCACTGGACCCACTGTCCCCTACTATTTCTGGAAGATTATTTATGTCCTCCTTAGTGAAGACAGAACCAAAGTAATTATTCAATTGGTCTGCCATGTCCTTGCTCCCCATAATAAATTCACCTGTTTCTGTCTGCAGGGGACCTACATTTGTCTTTACCAGTCTTTTCCTTTTTACATATCTATGAAAGCTTTTACAGTCCGTTTTTATGTTCTCTGCCAGTTTTCTCTCATAATCTTTTTTCCCCTTCCTAATTAAGCCCTTTGTCCTCCTCTGCTGAACTCTGAATTTCTCCCAGTCCTCAGGTGAGCCACTTTCTCTGGCTAATTTGTATGCTTCTTCTTTGGAATTGATACTATCCCTAATTTCTCTTGTCAGCCACGGGTGCACTACCTTCCTTGATTTATTCTTTTGCCAAACTGGGATGAACAATTGTTGTAGTTCATCCATGCAACCTTTAAATGCTTGCCATTGCATATCCACCGTCAATCCTTTAAGTGTCATTTGCCAGTCTATCTTAGCTAATTCATGTCTCATACCTTCAAAGTTACCCCTCTTTAAGTTCAGAACCTTTGTTTCTGAATTAACTTACAGGGCATGTGCTACAACAAGGGGTTGGATAAACTTGGGTTGTTTTCTCCAGAGCGGCAAAAACTGAAGGCAGATCTGACAGAGTTTATAAGATCATGAGAGGCATAGATAGAGCTGTCAGGCAATCTTTTTCGAAAGGGATGAAATGTTTAGTATCAGAGAGGTGGTCATTTTAAAGGAGGTGGGAGGGGCAAGCTTTTTTTTCTCCTTTTTTTAAGAAAACACAGAGAGTGGTAGATGCCTGGAATGCGCTGCTTGAGATCATGGTAGAGGCAGAAACAATTTACTTTGACCTTTGAACAATGTCTATATCCTTTCATTCCCCTCATATTCATGTGCCTATTTTAACATTTCTCAGAAGTTCCAGGTTCAAAGTAAATTTACTATCTAAGTACATATATGTCATCATATACAACCCTGAGATTCATTTCCTTGTGGGCATACTCCATAAATCCATAATAGAATAATAGCCATAATAGAATCAATGAAGAACTGCATCCACTTGGTGCTCAATGTGCAAAAGACAACAAACTGTGCAAATACAAAAAGAAAGAAGGAATAATAATAAATAAATAAACAATAACTATCGAGAACTTGAGTTGAAGAGTCCTTGAAAGTTCGTCCATAGATTGTGGGAACATGTCAATGATGGGCAAGTGAATTTGAATACAGTTCCCCCTTTTGGTTCAAGAGCCTGATGGTTGAGGGGTAATAAGGGGTGTGAGCTCTGAAGTTCCTATACCTTCTCCCTGATGGCAGCAGTGAGAAGAGAACATGAACTGGGTGGTGGGGGTTCCTGATGATGGATGCTGCTTTCCTGTGACATTTAGTGCTCAGTGATGGGGAGGGCTTTACCCGTGATGGACTGGGCCATATCCACTACAGTACTTCTGTAGGATTTTCTGTTCAAGGTCATTGATGCTTCTGTCCCAGGCCCTGATGCAGCCAGTCACCTACTCTCCACTACACATCAATGGAAGGCTGTCAAAGTTTTAGATGTCCTGCCATATCTTTGCAAATTCCTTAAGGTGCTGCCATGTTTTCTTTGTAATTATACTTAAGTGTTGGGCCCACGACAGGTCCTCTGAAATGATAACATTGAAGGATTTAAAGTTGCTGACCCTCTCCACTTCTGATCCTCCAATGAGGACTGGCTCTTGGACCATTGGCTCATTGTGTAGGCAGAGGAGGTTATTTTAGTCGGTCATTTGATTACTAATTTAATTAGTTTGGCACATCATCGTGGGCCGAAGGACCTGTTCCTGTGCCGTACTTATTCTATGTTCTATATATTTACATATGGTACAGTTACCACCTGAAACATGGGCTTCCTCTGTTGACTGCAGGACCAGCAATGAAAGGCACTGCATTTTTTTGCCTACATTCCTCCATAGTATCTGCCTTACAGGATTTGTGCGACACTGAGCAATCTTAAATCAGCATTCCTGGTTACTTTCTTTCCAGGAAAATGGAAGCAATCTTGACTTTTTTCCAAATTCATTGCATAGAATACTTACATTATAACTTTCCTTAAAGCTTTTCCATGCTAAAGAGATGTTCTCCAATTTTCTATCCATGTAACCAAATTCCTAGATTTCTGGCATTAATCTAGTCAATGTATTTTGCACCCTTTCATGAAGTGACATCCTTATTGTTCCTTTCAATTCAACAAAGCCACGTCTTGATCTTCATTCATTATTGTGATATTGGGCACACAATTCCATGAGCCATGCTTTACAAATATATAAATATTGATGCACTCAGTCAAATCACCGGCATTGTCTTTTTCATCCAAAGTCATATCCTCATAGAATGTCAACATTGATATTGTGTGGACTGCCAAATAGTTCTGCAATGCAATATTTTTAAAAAAATTACCTTCCTAAATGATTGGATTCAGACTGCAATCAACTCTGAGGAAGCGGTAATGAAAAGAGTACCTATTATCACAAGTAAGTGGGCAGGATGAGTCATTTGAATAATACCACTCATGTTTGCAGATTAGTTTTTTCAAAACAAGTTATGCATGAAACTGTCTGCCTTAAATTAGCTATACTTATTTTTGAAGCTATTCCACAACATAATTAGATTCTTGAATAATTATTAAGGAAGTGAAATGTCATAGATATTAGCCATAGGGAGAAAGAGATGGCCTTTTCAAACAAGTTGGGTGTAAGTACTCTCAACAAATATTAGGGGACTCCATTGCAGCTGCTTTTAGAAATCAACAGCACAAGAGACTCTGCTAGAAATCCAGTGCAAAACACACAAAATGCTGGAGGAACTCAGCAGGTCAGGCAGCATCTCTGGAAATGCATAAACACTTCTTCAGGACTGGAAAGGAAAGGGAGAGCGTAAAAAGGTGGGGAGGAGGGGAGGGAGGACTAGCCAGAAGGTGACAGATGCAGACAGGTGGGTGGGAAAAGTAAACGGCTGGAGAATAGGAAAGAAGAGTGGACCATGGGAGAAAGTGAAGAAGGAGGGGCACTAGGAGGTGGTGATAGGCAGGTAAGGAGAAGAGGTAAGGGGCCAGATTGTGGAATAGAAGAAGAGGGAAAGGGGAGGTAACAAAACAATTACTGGAAGGAGAAATCGGTGCTCATGCCATCAGATTTGAAGTGACCTAGGTGGAATATGAGGTGTTGCTTCTCCATCCTGAGAGTAACATCATCATGGAAAAAGAGGAGGCCATGAATCGACATATTGGAACTGGAATGGGGATAGGAATTAAAATGGTTGACCAATGGGAAATTCTGCTTTTGGCGGATGGAGCGGAGGTGTTTGACAAAGCAATCTCCTATTAAAGCACAGCTCAGGTCTTGGTTGGAATGCTTTGTCTGGAACCTGTGCCTTAAATTGGTCACCCATGGGTGACCCTACCAGGAACTGAACACCAGATGGCTAAACTCCAGAAAGCATCACTCTCAGGGTTTCAGGAACTCATAACCCTCTCCGCCATGATAAGATGATGATTTTCGGATCTTGCAAGGTGACGCTGGATCTTATGAAGCACAAGTTGTTGGTCAGCTTGAGGGCTGAGTGTGCTTAGCGCAAAAGACAACTGGATGTAATATGTGAAAGAAAGTACAGCAGGACATCACCAAATCAGGAGGGGAAAGGGATAGTAGTATGATCTGTCACATCATTGCTCAATAAAGATAAATAATACAGCACTCAAGTACAAATTAAATTTGTCTGCTAAGGCAGGAGGCACCACAACAACAGGCTGCCCCCTCTAATTTGGGTAAGTAACTCAATCATCTCGTTATAAATTAAATCAGCATCTATCCGAACACGCAAGCACAAATTAAATCAGTTTCTCTGCGCAAATACCTAATGTGTTTTCAGTTTCTTCCTTCTTCTTCCTGAAAATATATTGAAACCACATTACTGCAGAATAGCAGACAAAACTGTTTTTCAGCAGTGCCACAGGAAACAGCCCAGGACATTTTTCATTGTGGCTTTCGTGTAAGCCACTGTTTCTTCATAACTATTGCAGATGCGGCATATGGAGTGTGGCTCATAATGCAGGAACAAACTAAGTAATAAATGAAGGCATCCATTAGTCTTGCAAGACCATGGATCTGTGCCTGGATAAGGTTGTATGGAAGACCAGCAGTTGCTCATGCTGCAAGTCTCTCCTCTCCACAGCACCGATGTTGTCCAAGGGAAGGGCAAGGGCTGATGCAGCTTGGCACCGTGTCATCACAGAGCACTGTGTGGTTAAGTGCCTTGCTCAAGGACACAACACGCTGCCTCGGCTGGGGCTCGAACTTACAACCTTCGGATCGCTAGTCGAATGCCTTAACCACTTGGCCACGTGGAATAAAATAGACAGCAGGAATAATGCAGAATCAGAATCAGAACTGTTATCATTGATTTACATGATGTGAAATTTGTTGGTTGCATCAACAGTAGGAGCGTGATCACTCGAGTCAAGTATAATGTTCTTCTAAGGGGATGTCCCAGGATGTTAGGGCAGATTTTCTTATTAGGGAGCAGCTGTGCATGACTTTGTTTAATGAAGGGAGGCTGATGCACGGGCACCCACTCCATAGCCCTTGACAGAGAGGGCTCTGGATCCAGTGGCAAGGAATGCAAGACAACTGGCGACTCTTCACTGGTGCAGCCATTCTCCGCCTTCACTGCCATTGTGCTGTGTCATCATCTTCCGCCAGCTCGGCTGCTGAGGTCTTGGTTGGATCGATTTTTGTATGGAACCTCCCCCTTGAACTTATCTCCATTGGTGACCCTACCAGGAACTGAACATCAGACGGCTAAACTCCAGACAGCATTTCTCGCAGGATTTCAGGAACTCACTGGTTTTTCCAGCATGATGAGGTGATGATCCTCAGATTGGCAGCAGTACAGAGCAATGGCACAAAGATTACTACAAATACAATATTGGTATTCAGTGCAGTACAAAGGAATAATGAGTAATGTTAACAAGTTCATGGCCAGTTCAGAAAACTGACGACAGTGGGGAAGAAACTGTTGCTGTATCATTGAGTGAGGGTCTTCAGTCTCCTGCACCTCCTCCATCACGGACACAACCCTTCCTCCTTGGGTAGGGTTGTGCCAGTGATGGAGGCAGCTGAGTCTACTATCCTCTAAAGCCTTTTGCAATCCTATGCATTGGAGCCTTCATACCAGGCTGTGATGTACCCAGTCAAAATACTTTCTATCGTACATCATTGTCTTCTGCTGCTGTAGTCCATCCACTCCAAGGTTCAACATGTTGTGTGTTCAGAGATGCTCATCTGCACAGCAATGTTGTAACATGTGGTTATTTGAGTTACTGTCACCTTCCAGTCTGCCTGAACCATTCTGGCCATTCTACTCTGACCTCTCTCATTAACCAGGCATTTTTGCCCACAGAACTGCTGCTCAATGGATGTTTATTTATTTTTTTGTTTTCACACCATTCTCTGTAAACTCTCGCGACTGTGGTGCATGAAAATTGAAGGAGACCAGCAGTTTCTGAGCTACTCAAACCACCCTGGGTGGCACCAACGATCTTTTCACAGTCAGTCACTTAGATCACATTTCTGATGTTTGGTCTGAACAACAACTGAACCTCCTGACCATGTTTGCTTTTATGCATTGAGTTGCTGCCACGTGATTGGCTGATTAGATATTTGCATTAGCAAATGGATGCACAGATGCACATAATAGATTGTTAGTAAGGAGCTGTATGCATTCCATTGGTGAGATATGACGAATAATGGTACATAGAAGGATATGGACACGTGCAAAGAAATAAAGAGACTATGTAAACATGAAGATATGTCAGCAGGTTTGGACATGGCTCAAGTGCGGAGTGAGAGACACTAAAGCGGGTCGATAGTTCACAGACAGTGTTAAAAGGGGAAAGAAAACAATAAACATTAGGCCAAACAGGGCTGCTAACTAAAACTCTCAAATTGAAAAAAAAATGAAGCCTACACTGCAGCTGAAATGAACAACTAAAATATAAAACAAGTACCGCTAGTCTTCAGAATCAGTTGACTCGACAGTCCAATTTCTCAGGCAAGGCCGAATGCAAACAGGCAGCGAAGCATTACTGTGTTGTGTCCAAGTCTTGACAAGCACTACAATGACAAATATGGAGTTAAATACTATCACAATGAAATAATAATCAGCTGACATGTGCATATTCACAAGAGCAATTGCCGTATCTACTGCACTGTTGAATCAGTGGATGTGGCAAGATATAGATAAGCTGGCAAACAAACAAATTTAAATATTGCCTTCTTTAGCAGAAGTATAGAATGTATAAAGCTGTAGATTCTAGTTATGAGGAGAATTTTACCGTGTTGCGGACTAAAGCTGATATTTTATCAGGTTGTCTAAATTTGTAAGAGATCTAAGCAAATTACTTCCCATGGCTGCAAGGTCAAAAGCCAGTGTGCATAAATGGCTGAACTGACAAGATATCATAGCCTCATATGATATAGAAACAGGCCTTTGGTCCATTGGATATGCATTAACCATCAAGCACCAATCCACATTAATGTGATCTTGTTCTCTGCACATTCCCATTAACTTCCCCCTGACCCTTCCACTCATTTACACTCCCAGGGCAACTTACAGCAACTAATTAGCCTGGAATAAGAGAGGAACGCAGGCCATCCAGCAGAAAACAAAATCACACAGTCATGGAAAGAGAATGCTGTGTACACGCAGAAAGTGCAAAAGATCAGGATTGAACCTAGAGCTGTGATTTTTACAGATCTTTCAGCTGCACCATCCTGTCATATTCAGAGTTGGGGAAATAAACTTCATTCAAAGAATGAAAGGGTTTGGAACTCAGTGCCTGAAAGAATGGTGGCGACTGAAAGTAAATCTCCTGAGTGAGCATTGACAACATTGTAAACTGGATGGCGACAAAGTAAGCTCCAGAAATTGGGATTTATTTATAGGCTATTTTTGGCTGGTGTGGACACAATGTTACTAATGTCCTCCTTACTGATGTTACTATGTTGGACAGTCAAACCATCCTAATCTTTGAGAATTCAAGAGAAAGTTTGACTTCTATTAATGTGGACTGCAACAAGAAACAAGGTTTAAAAAGATTTGTGAACTTTATAATCTGATATGATAAGACAGATCTCAGCCCTCTTATAGTGAAGGGTTTGTTACATCGCAAAGTTAAGAAGCTTAAGTGAATTGTTGCACCATGAGAATTCATGAAAAAGAATAATGGTGCTACTGATACACTCTCCCTCACTGGGTATTCTCTTAGAATTTATTCCAGTCCCTCCTCAGGATACTGAAAAATAGCATGTAAATTAAATTAACAAAGTGTTAAATGTATTTATAGAAAGCGAGGACAAAATTGTCCTGTGTCCTTGCTGTGCAGAGGTAACTAACTTTCCACATGCAGTAGATTTCTATTGTTGCACCTAAACAGTCAATCAAATGGTGCAGTCTTTAAAGTGGCCCATAATCAAAACAGCAAGTGTCATACATGTTGCTTCACCCCTTCGATAATGAACAACAAACAGGGAAAAGAGATCCAATATATTTATTTTATCTCTGTGCATTTTACTTTGAGGCAATATTTTCCACATAAACCAATTGACAATTATCCCTCCAGATCTGATCTAAATGAGTTGCAATTCTTCTAAGACCTAATCTGGAGTTGTTCAACTGCTCTGAAACAGTCATGATTCATCTTCCTGTATCTCCACATCTGTCTCTATCAAGCAAGTCTCCTTTATGCAAGAAGTCTCCTTTAGCAAGTACAGCAGCTACTGACAAAAGTGGAAATTGAGTGCAATAAAGTTGGACTTCACCTAAACACTAAAAATAGTCATACTTTATTGATCCCGGGGGAAATTGGTTTTTGTTACAGTTGCACCATAAATAATTAAATAGTAATAAAACCATAAATAGTTAAATAGTAATATGTAAATTATGCCAGGAAGTAAGTCCAGGACCAGCCTATTGGCTCAGGGTGTCTGACCCTCTAAGGGAGGAGTTGTAAAGTTTGATGGCCACAGGCAGGAATGACTTCCTATGACGCTGTGTTGCATCTCGGTGGAATGAGTCTCTGGCTGAATGTACTCCTGTGCCCAACCAGTACATTAGGTGGCATGCAACTTGGACAGCATCCTCTTTTCAGACACCACCGTCAGTGTCCAGTTCCATCCCCACAACATCACTGGCCTTATGAATGAGTCTGTTGATTCTGTTGGTGTCTGCTACCCTCAGCCTGCTGCCCCAGCACACAACAGCAAACATGATAGCACTGGCCACCACAGACTCATAGAACATCCTCAGCATCGTCCGGCAGAGGACCTCAGTCTCCTCAGGAAATAGAGACGGCTCTGACCCTTCTTGTAGACAGCCTCAGTGTTCTTTGACCAGTCCAGTTTATTGTCAATAAAAAGACAGAGTACATGGCATTTAACTGCGACGAAGGTACTCTCAAGACCGTAAAGAATGATACCATTAAGAAAGTCTTTGACTACAAGTACCTCGGGTCAAGAATAGGAGTTTGGAGAAGGACATAAAGATATGGAAGGCGCTGGTGTGGAGGGCTATAAACGACAAGAAGGAAATCTGGAAGTCGAACCTGACCAGCAGGCTTAAAAAGAGGATTTTCATAGCAGTCATAGAGTCCATTCTCACATACAGATGCAAGACGTGGACACTCACCAAGACTATGCGAAAGTCTCTAGATGGTCGCTGTACATGAATGCTCCAGATGGCTCGTGACGTGAGCTGGCAACAACATACGATGAACGTCGAGCTCTATGACGACTTACCGATGCTCACTACTAAAATCAAGGCGAGAAGACTTCAATTAGCGGGGCACTGTCTACGCCACCCTGAGCTACCTGCCAGCCTAGTCATCATATGGGAGCCCAAGCATGGGAGGATGAACCCTGGGCGCCCTCCCAAGACTATGGTCAACACATTCCTTGAAGACAGCAGCGCAGATAATGTAGATGATCTGAATACACTGATAAGAGAGGGGGGGAAGTGGAGAGTCCGTCATCGTGCCCGACGCCGGCCCCCTAGGCCTGAGTCGACGTAGTAGCAGTAGTAGCACTCCTTTATGGCCTATCTGAAAATGGTACCTATTCTGCCTCTTTCACTGTTTTTCTGTCTCTGAAACTAATAGGCTACATTTTAAAGCCCTTACTCTGAGTGCGGTGCCCAGCAAAGGTTCCTCTGATGCGCTGTTAATTACAATATCCCCAATGGTGTCTACCAAATGGTATGTTGAAACAGTTAAACATGAGAGTCTTTCTTGAACTTTATATACCAAAAGCTATTTTTGTATACAACACTGAAAAAAAATGTGTTCAGTTTGTTAAAACATCTTCCACTGAATCAGAATCAGTAACAGGTTTAACTTCACTGGCATATGTTGTGAAATAAGGTCAGATTTCAAAGGGAGTTTATTACCAAAGTACACATACGTCACCATATACAGCCCTGATATTTATTTTCTTGCAGGAATACTCAATAAGTACATAGAATAATAACCATAGCAGAACCAATGAAAGACTGCTCGAACCTGGGCGTTCAAGCAATGTGCAAACAAAACAAACTGTGCAAATAACAAAATAAAGAAATAAATAAGCAATAAATATTGAGAACATGAGATGAAGAGTCCTCGAGAATGAGTCTATGGTTGTGGGAGGTGAAGTTGAGTGAAGTTACCTCCTTTTGTTCAAGAGCTTGATGGATGAGAGGTAGTAACTGCTCCTGAAAATGGTGGTGTGAGTCCTCTTGTACTTTCGTCCTAATTGCAACAGTGAGAAGAGAGCATGTTCTAGGAGGTGAGGGACCCTGATGATGGACACACTTTCCTGTAACAGTGTTTCATGTAGATGTGCTCAATGGTAGGGAGGGACTGAGCCATATTCACTACTTCTTGCAGGGTTTTCCATTCAAAGGCATTGGTATTTTCATACCAGGCTGTGATGCACCTAGTCAATATATTCTCCACCACACATCTACAGATGTTTGTCAAAGTTTTAGGTGTCATGCCAAATCTTCGCAAACTCCTAATGAAGTAGAGACACTGCCGCTCTTTTTTCATAATTACCCTTGTGTGTTGGGCCCAGGACAGGTCCTCTGAAATAATATCACTAAGGACTTTAAAGTTGTTGGCCTTCTCCACCTCAGATCTTCCAATGAGGACTGGTTCATGGACTTCTGACAATAATCAGCTCTTCGGTCTTGCTGACGCTGAGTAAGAGGATGTTGTTATGGCACCACTCAGCCAGATTTTCAGTCTCTATCCTATATGCTGATTCATCACCACCTATGACAATGGTCTCGTCAGTAAACTTGAATACGGCATTGGAGCAATGTTTAGCCACGCTGTCACAGGTGTAAAGCGAGTAAAGCAAGGAGCTAAGCACATAGCCTGGTGGTGCACCTATGCTGGCAGAGGTTGTGGAGGAGATGTTGTTGCCAATCTGAACTGACTGGGATCTGGAAGTGAGGAAATTGAGGATCCAATTGCACAAGGAGGTATCCAGGCCAAGGTCTAGGAGCTTATTGATCAGTTTTGAGGTGATGAAGGTATTTAATACTGAGCTGTGGCTGATAAAGAGCATCTTATTGTATGCATACTTGCTGTCTAGATGTTCCAAGGTTGTGTGAAGAACCAATGAGATGGCATCTGCTGTGAACTGATTACAGCAGCAGTAATTTGTAGTACATAATAAAACAAATTATAAATTACAATAAGAAATACATATCAGAAATTCAATAAATAGTGCAAAAAGAGAACAAAAAATACTAAGGTAGCATACATGGAGTCATTGTCCATTTAGAAATCTGATTGCAGTGGGGAAGAAGCTCTCCCTAAAACATTGAGTGTGTGTCTTCAAGCTCTTGTACCTCCTCCATGATGGTAGCAATGAGAAGAGGGCATGCCATGGGTCATCAGGGTCCTTAATGACTGATGCCCCCTTTTTGAGGCATCACCCTTTGAAGGTGTCCTTGATGCTGGGAGGTCAGTGATGGAGCAGACCGGGTTTAGAACCTTCTGAAGCCTTTTCAAATCTTGTGCAGTGGCCTCTCAAGACCCGACAGTGATACAACCAGTTAGAATGCTCTTCATGGTACATCTGTAGAAAGTTACTAGAGTCTTTGGTGACATAGAAATTCTCCTCAAACCCCTAATGAAATATAGCCAGTGTCATGTCTTGTTCATAATTGCATTAATATGTTGGGACAAGGATAAATTTTCAGAGATGTTGACACACAGGAACTTGAAACTACTCAGCTCTTCGACTGCCAGTCTTTCAATGTGGACTGGTGTGTTTTCCCTCGACTTACCCTTCCTGAAGTCCACAATCTATTCCTTGGTCTTTCTGACATTGAGTGCAGGATTGTTGTTTCAACACCACTCACCCAGCAGACCAGCTCACTCCTGTATGCCTCCTCATCACCATCCAAAATAGTGCCAACAAAATAATTGTGTCGTCGGCAACTTTACAGATGGCATTTGAATTTTTCCTAGCCACACAATCATGGGAGTAGAGAGTTGTGCAGTATTGTAATCATGCATCCATGTGTGGCGTCAGTGTTTTTTGTCAGCTAAGAGGAGATGTTATTTCCAATCCACATTGAATATAGTCTCTCAATGAGGAAGTTAAAGATCCGGTTGCAGAGAGAGGTCCAGAAGCCCTGGTTTTGGAGCTTGTTGATTAGAACTGAGGGTATGATTGTGTTTAACTCTGGGCTGTAAACAATAAATAGCAGCTTGACGTAGGTATTGGTATTGTCCAGGTGATTCAAGGCCAAGTAGAGGCAGTGAGATTGTCTTTGCCATAGACCAATTGTGGCAATAGGCAAATTGCAGTGGGTCTAGGTCATTGCTTCAGGAGGAGTTGATTCTGGCAATGGCCAGTCTCTCAAAGCACTTCATCATAGTAGATGTAAGTGCAACTGGGTGAGAATCATTGAAGCAGCTCACCTTGTTCCTCTTAGCACTGGTATGATTTTCACCCTTTTTGCAGTTGTGAGAGGTTGAAGATGTCCTTGTATACTTCCACCAGGCAGTTGGCGTAGGCTTTCAGGTACATCATCACAGCATAATGCCTTACAAGGGTTCACCCTCATGCAAGATGTCCTGATGTCAGCCTCCGAGACAGCGATTACAGGGTCACTAGATGCTGCAGGGATGCACACAGGTGAAGCTTTATTCTCCCTATCAGAGAGTGCATTTAACTCATCTGGGAGTGAAACATCATGCTGTTATGTTTTGCCTTGTAAGAAGTAATGGCCTGCAAACCTTCCCAGAGTTGATGTGCACCAAATTCTGCCACTAACATCAATCTGAATTGATTTTTCACTCTTAAAGTTGCCTTCCATAGGTTGTACCTGGACTTCTTGTATAGTTCTGGATCACTGGCCTTGAATGCCACAGATCTAGCCTTCAGCAGATTACGAACCTCCTGCTTCACCCAAGGCTTTTGGATTGGATGTGTCTAGAATGTTGTTGAAGGCACGCATCTATCCATGAAGGTCTTGATGAATTCAATGACAAATGTGGCATATTCATTCAGGTCTGAAGATGAATCTCTGAATATTCACGAGTCCACTGACTCAAAGCAGTCCTGTAAGCACTCATCCACCTCCCTTAACCATATTTTCTTGGTCTTTACCACTGGTGCTATGTTCTTTAGTCTCTGCCTATATACCAGGAGTAGAAGTACAGCTAGGTGATTGTACTTTCCAAAGTGAGGGCATGGGATGTCATAGTAAGTGTTCTTGATGGTGATATAACAGTGGTCAAGTGCATTGGCTCTTCTGTTTCCAAAGATGATATGTTGGTGGAAGTTGTTCAGTGACTTCTTCAAACTGGCCTGGTTGCAATTCCTCACAGTGATATGGAAGGCATCAGGGTGCGCTGTTTCATGAGTTCTAATCAAGGTGCTCAATGCCTTCAGTGTCTGTCTGATGTTGGCCTGAGGTGAAATGTACACTGCTACCAGGATGATGGCAGAAAACTCCCTTGGAAGTCAAAATGGATGACAAAATAGATATTCCAGTTCGGACGAGCAGGACTGAGACAGAACCTATGCACCAAGATGAGATAGTCATAAAAAATACTCCTCTTCCTCTACTTTTAAAAGTTTCTCTGACCTGTCTTTCTGGAGAATGGTGAAGCCAACAGGCTGTAATGCAGTGTCCAAAATGGCGTGAGTGACCCATTTTTCTATGAAGCAAAATACACAGCAGTCTCTGATGTCACTTTGATAATGCGATCTTTTTCTGTGGTCTTCAGTTTTACTTTCTAGAGACTGTACATTCACTCTCAGGATAATTTGGAGTAGGGATCTAAGGCCTCTGTGTTTTAATCATACCTGTACCCCTGTATGCCTTGTCAGCTACTGTTTTCGTGAAGGGGAACTACACTCTCGACTTGCAACTGCCATCTGTGGGTACATCAATTTTGAGGATTAATAGATGTTGAATAGATGTTAAAACAATGTTGTTTACTAAATTACCCATGGCTGTGATTGTGGATTTCAGCTATAGTGATCCTAAACAGGAATATTTGATGATTTCAGTCGGAACTGCACATAAAGAGTTGTCACTTATCAGCATCATCTTGAGGAAAATTGTCAGTAGTTGCTCTTGCACTAACATTTAGGCTCAGAGGCACATAATTGTATTTCCTGCCACAAACCTGGCCTTTTATAGCACCAGACATTATTTTCAAGTGGAATTCTGAATCTTGACCCTGCTTCTGTCCCTGCTCAGCTCTGATTGTCCACTCCATAGCTTTTCATTGTGCACTGTTTAAAGAAGTGATTTTCCAAGCCACAATGTACATAAACTTTCCCCAGGCATCAGGCGTTTCTTCTGGATCCACAGATGTTACTATCCCCCGAACCTGCAATTTCTGGGCCACTGCAATACATTTTCTTTTAAGGCTTTTGTCTCACATTTCACTGAACTTAATTGCTGCTCTTGACCACATGACTTCCTGCTTGGTGCGAGCCCATGATCGACTGCATTCATCACTGATCTCACCGATTAAAGTATCAATGAAGACTAAAAAATTCAAAGACATGAGAGGAAGGAGGGCAGGTACCCAGTGCCATCTACCTGATGGCATTTGGTCTCTCTCTCCCTCTTGCTTCCTGCTGCAGGAGGAAGGTGTTTGTGTGTGATGGTCCTTCTCTCCCTCTTCTCTGCTGCTCCCAGACGAAGATCCCTGTGTGAGCCCTATTATATCTATTTTTTTTTCAACCCTCGGTTATGGACCAAGCCTTGTTGATATGGAAAACGAAAGGTATAACATGTTTTCATGACTTATTTTTGGAAAACTGTTTCATGTCTTTTGAACAGTTATATAAGAAATTTGATTTGCCTAGATCCCATTTTTTTTAGATATTTACAAATAAGAAATTTTTAAAAATACTATGTTGCCTACCTTTCCGACCTCATACCCTACTGATATCATCGATAAAATGTTAGGATTAAATCCTCTTCAGAAGGGATTAATAGCATCTATGACATAATTATGAAATTACAGGTATATCCGATAAAATTAAAAATGAATAGGGAAGGGAACTTCAATTTGCCTACCTATAGAGAAATGGGATAAAATTTTTCAATTATTCAGTACTTCCTCTATATGTGCTAAACATACATTAATACAATTTAAAGTAGTGCATAGAGCCCATATGTCTAAAGATAAATTAGCCCATTTTTATTCCCATATAAACCCTATTTGTGACAGATGTCACTATGAGGTGGCATCTTTAACTCATATGTTTTGGTCCTGTCCTCTTTTGGAAAAATATTGGAAAGATATTTTTTAAATTATAACCATATAACAATTACAGCACGGAAACAGGCCATCTCAGCCCTTCTAGTCTATGCCGAACTCCTACTCTCACCTAGTCCCACCGACCTGCACTCGGTCCATAACCCTCCATTCCCTTCCTGTCCATATATCTATCCAATTTAACTTTAAATGACAACATCCAACCTGCCTCAACCACTTCTGCTGGAAATTCATTCCACACAGTTACCACTCTCTGAGTAAAGAAGTTCCCCCTCATGTTAACCCTAAACTTTTGCCTTTTAACTCTCAACTCATGTCCTCTTGTTTGAATCTCCCCCACTCTCAATGGAAAAAGCCTATCCATGTCAACTCTATCAATCCCCCTCATAATTTTAAACACCTCAATCAAGTCCCCTCTCAACCTTCTACGCTCCAAAGAATAAAGACCTAACTTGTTCAACCTTTCTCTGTAACTTAGAAGATGAAACCCAGGCAACATTTTAGTAAACCTCCTCTTCTCTCTCAAATTTATTGACATCTTTCCTATAATTCGGTGACCAGAACTGTACACAATACTCCAAATTTGGCCTTACCACTGCCTTATACAATTTCAACATTACATCCCAATATCTATACTCAATGCTCTGATTAATAAAGGCCAGCATACCAAAAGCTTTCTTCACCACCCTATCCACATGAGATTCCACCTTCAGGGAACTATGCACCATTATTCCTAGATCCCTCTGTTCTACAGCATTCTTCAATGCCCTACCATTTACCATGTATGTCCTATTTTGATTAGTCCTACCAAAATGTAGCACCTCACACTTTTCAGCATTAAACTCCATCTGCCATCTTGCAGCCCACTCTTCTAATTGGACTAAATCTCTCTGCAAACTTCATTATCCACAACTCCACCTATCTTAGTATCATCTGCATACTTACTAATCCAATTTACCACCCCATCATCCAGATCATTAATATATATGACAAACAACATTGGACCCAGTACAGATCCCTGAGGCACACCGCTACACACCGTCCTCCGATCTGACACACAGTTATCCACCACTACTCTCTGGCATCTCCTAGCCCGCCACTGCTGAATCCATTTTACTACTTCAATATTAATGCCTCATGATTGAACCTTCCTAACTAACCTTCCGTGTGGAACCTTGTCAAAGGCCTTACTGAAGTCCATATAGACAACATCCACCGCTTTACCCTCGTCAGCTTTCCTAGTAACCTCAGCAAAAAATTCAATAAGGTTTGTCAAACATGACCTTCCATGCACAAATCCATGTTGACTGTTCCTAATCAGACCCTGTCTATCCAAATAATTATATATACCATCTCTAAGAATACTTTCCATCAATTTACCCACCACTGATGTCAAACTCACAGGCCGATAATTGCTAGGTTTACTCCTAGAACCCTTTTTAAACAATGAACAACATGAGCAATACGCCAATCCTCCAGCACCATCTCTGTTTCTAATAACATTTTAAATATTTCTGTCAGAGCCCCTGCCATTTCCACACTAACTTTCCTCAAGGTCCTAGGGAAGATCTTGTCCGGACCCGGAGACTTATCCATTTTTATATTCCTTAAAAGCACTAGTACTTCCTCTTCATTAATCGTCATACTTTCCATAACTACCTTTCTTGCTTCCTTTACCTTACACAATTCATTATCCTTCTCCTTAGCGAATACTGAAGAAAAGAAATTGTTCAAAATCTCCCCCATCTCTTTTGGCTCCGCACATAGCCGTCCACTCTGATTCTCTAAGGGACCAATTTTATCCCTCACTATCCTTTTGCTATTTATATAACTGTAGAAACCCTTTGGATTTATTTTCACCTTACTTGCTAAAGCTGCCTCGTATCTTCTTTTAGCTTTTCTAATTTCTTTTTTAAGATTCTTTTGACATTCTTTATATTCCTTGAGCACCTCATTAACTTCATGCTGCCTATGTTTATTGTAAATTCCTCTCTTTTTCCAAACCAAGTTTCCTATAGCCCTTGAAATCCATGGCTCTCTCAAACTTTTAACCTTTCGTTTCAACCTAACAGGAACATAAAGATCCTGTACCCTCAAAATTTCACCTTTAAATTACCTCCATTTCTCTATTACATTCTTCCCATGAAACAAATTGTTCCAATCCACTCCTTCTAAATCCTTTCTCATCTCCTCAGAGTTAGCCTTTCTCCAATCAAAAATCTCAACCCTGGGTCCACTCCTATCCTTCTTCATAATTATATTGAAACTAATGGTATTGTGATCACTGGACTCGAAGTGCTCCCCAACACGTACCTCCGTCACCTGCCCTATCTCATTCCCTAACAGGAGATCCAACACTGCCCCTTCTCTAGTTGGTACCTCTATGTATTACTGCAAAAAACTATCTTGCACACATTTGACAAACTCCAAACCATCCAGCCCTTTTACAGAATGGGCTTCCCAGTCTATATGTGGAAAATTAAAATCTCCCACAATCACAACCTTATGCTTACTACAAATATCTGCTATCTCCTTACAAATTTGCTCCTCCAGTTCTCGGTCCCCATTAGATGGTCTATAATACACCCCTATAAGCATCACTGCACCTTTCTTATTCCTCAATTCCACCCAAATAGCCTCCCTGGATGAGTCCACTAATCTATCCTGCCAGAGGGCCGTTGTTATATTTTCTCTGACAAGCAATGCAACACCTCCCCCTCTTGCCCCTCCTATTCTATCACTCCTGAAGCAACGAAATCCTGGAATATTTAGTTGCCAATCACACCCCTCCTGCAACCACGTTTCACTAATAACTACAACATCATATTTCCAGGTATCAATCCATGCTCTAAGCTCATCCACCTTTCTTACAATGCTCCCAGCATTAAAATAGATGCATTTAAGAAACTCTCCACCTCTTACTCTCTTTTTATCCTTAATGAAGCAAACAACTTTGTTATCTTTTTCTTCCTTGTCCCCTACATCTTTGGTCTGAGTGCTCCTGATCTCTGTCCCCTGCCTATCCTCCCTCACATACTGTCCACTAGCTTTCTCTATTTGTGAACTAACCTCCTCTCTCCTAGTCTCTTTAATTTGATTCCCACCCCCCAACCATCCTAGTTTAAAGTCACCTCAGTCGCCCTCGCAAATCTCCCCACCAGGATATTGGTCCCCCTAGGATTCAAGTGTAACCCGTCCTTTTTGTACAGGTCACGCCTGCGCCAAAAGTGGTCCCAATGATCCAAAAACTTGAATCCCTGCCCCCTGCTCCAATCCCTCAGCAACGCATTTATCTTCCACCTCATTGCATTCCTACTCTCACTGTCATGTAACACAGGCAGTAATCCCAAGATTACTACCTTTGCGGTCCTTTTTCTCAACTCCCTTCCTAACTCTCTATATTCTCCTTTCAGGACCTCTCCCTTTTTCCTACCTATGTCATTGGTACCTACAAACATTTGTATATGTACCATGACCTCTGGCTCCTCACCCTCCCACTTCAGGATATCTTGGACGCGATCCAAAATATCCCGGACCCTGCCACCAGGGAGGCAAACTACCATCCGGGTCTCCGGATTGCGTCCACAGAATCACCTATCTGACCCCCTTACTATCGAGTCCCCTATTACTACTGCCTTCCTCTTCCTTTCCCTACTCTTCTGAGCTACAGGGCCGGACTCTGTGCCGGAGGCACGGCCACTGTCGCTTCCCCCAGGTAAGTTGTCCCCCCCAACAGTACTCAGACAGAAGTATAGCCACTGTGTCAAGGGGCACAGCCACTGGGGTACTCTCTATTACCTGACTCTTCCTCTTCCCCCTCCTAGCTGTGACCCACTTGTCAGCCTCCCGTGGCCCCGGTGTGACCACCTGCCTGTAACTCCTCTCTATCAACTCCTCACTCTCCCTGACTAGACGAAGGTCATCGAGCTGCAGCTCCAGTTCCCTAACGCGATCTCTTAGGAGCTGCATCTCAGCGCACCTGGTACAGATATTAACGTCTAGGAGTCCTGGAGACTCCAGGACCTCCCACATCCGGCACTGAGAACAATAAGCTGCCCTCACACTCATACTTCCTCTCTCCTCAAATAACAACAAAAAATGAATACCAAACCCTCTTCGCCTTATTATCTCAACAGTTCTGTGTTTTGATTTACAACCCCATCCTATTACGGCAATTTTTGGATTGCCAATGGTAGAACATAGATCTCTGTCTCCTTCAGCCAGTCGGATGATTGCATTTGTTACTTCAATGGCCAGAAGATCTATTTTATTGAACTGGAAGGAGACCAATCCTCCTACTACATTCCAATGGTTTTCCCAAACTATATTATGTTTAAATTTAGAAAAAATTAGAAGTGATATTTTTGATTCTTCGGTTAAATTTGAAGAGACTTGGAAACCATTTATTCAACATTTTCATATGATGTAATTTGACCTTTCCAAATCCTTCTTATTAACTTAAAATATATGAATAGAGGAGTGGAGTTAACGATATTACTGAACAAGTTTGATTTAAGATATTGGTCCAGCCTTGTTTTGTTCTATTTGCTTTTTTAGGTTTAGTATTTAGTTCTTTTTTTTGTTTCTTTTGGGGCTTTTCTTTGTATTTTTTTTATTTATTTTTTCTCTGTGATTAATTACATCATGAATTTGGATGTCTATTATATCTCTGTTATCTGAAATCTTTTCTGTATATGTTTATTAACAATAAGATTATTCCAATCTCTTTGTATCAACATTGTTATTTTTTTTATAACTTTGGAAAAATCAGTAAAAAGATTTAAAGAGAAAGGAAGATCCCTGTGTTCAAAAGGTCACGCTCTCTCTCTCTTGCTTGATGCTGCCGGAGGAGAGTCTTGGGCAATGTTTAATAGACGTGGTTAGTGGATTGGACTCCATAGTTCATGTTATGAAGTGTTTCTGGTTTGAGGCCATTCCTTTTTTTTTGCTATTTTGTGTGATTTGTGATCAGGACCCTGTGGCCTGAAGTTAATGAATAAGATTGAATTGAACTGAGCTGAACTGAATATGCCTGGACTGGTTTGATGATTTGTGGTTTGGTGTTTTATATTCCATGTTTTTTCCTCTGTTTTTGCTGTTTGTGAGTTTTTTTTTGTGCATTGGGTGTTTGATGTTTTTCTTTAGTTTTCTTTGTTTTGTGGCTGTCTGTGGGAAGATGTTTCACAGGGTTGTATACTGCATATGTACTTTGATGATAAATGCACTTTGAACCTTGAATCTTTGAATATTTGAAAGCATTCAAATATCTGAATCGTCAATTATGTAATAACAATCTTAGTTCCATTAAAATTCATCAAAGGATCATTTCTCTTTGTGATTGAACATAAAGAAGTGAGGTTTTAAAAATGCTAAATGTTTCTGTAATGCATCTAAAGCCTTCTCCACTGCCTGAAGATTTAGTACAATTCTCACATGTTTACGACCAATGAGATATAATGACATCTTTAATCTCACTGGTATCTCTCTGCTTCAGCAGCTCAGGCATCCATATTTATTCCATTGTGTGATCTCAGCTGAATCC
This sequence comes from Mobula hypostoma, assembly GCF_963921235.1. Classification (NCBI taxonomy): domain Eukaryota; kingdom Metazoa; phylum Chordata; class Chondrichthyes; order Myliobatiformes; family Myliobatidae; genus Mobula; species Mobula hypostoma. The sequence goes on along the minus strand of NC_086103.1, from coordinate 68,789,704 downwards.
CATACCTTGCTGTCACTCTACACTGATGCACAGTACACGTTGGCAGAGATTAGACCAGGTAGTCAGTATTCTGTACAAGCATAATATTGAAGTATCATAATCTCATCAACCACTGTTTCTGACACCATGTCACACTATCTTTCTCAATCCTGATTTAAAATATCAGTAAACTAAACTCCAGCTTAGTTGTAAACAACAGGAATTCTGCAGATGCTGGAAATTCAAGCAACATACATCAAAGTTGCTGGTGAACGCAGCAGGCCAAGCAGCATCTATAGGAAGAGGTTGTCTCTGTCACTGAATATCTGTAATATGTTTATAACTTTTATGTTTCATGATTTTGGTTTTGTTTGTGGTTAAGATTTCAGTAAAACATTTTGCTTTCTTTATCAAATGAACAAAATGCTTATGGAGTTCTTAACCATTACTTTTACAGTCACAGAAGAGCATGTATTATACAATACTGTCATCAAACAGCAGAGATAAGAGTAATTGGAATTAAAAGAAATGGCTTTAAAATCTGTGCCTGGGGACAATATTTTCCATCAGTTCTTTTTACCATTTTGGTGCATAATCGTAACATTACAAGCAGCAAAATAATCATCTGGAACACCCATAAGTGTAACATTATGTATGTTTAACTTCCCAAATCTTCACAGTGGTTGTAAAACATTGAACTAACATAAGTTTTTCTACTAATACTCTTGCTCAGGTGTTTCCAACCTGGACTCCATGGACTCTGGCTAATGATAAGGGTACATGGCATAAAAGAGGTTGGGAATCCCTACTCTAGCTGGTTAGATTGTGAATACTAACATAACTAGGCGACTGTTGAATATAATTTTTTATTGTTAAAGTGCACTTATGTATTCACCTTGGTAATGCTAAAATAGCTGCCCGTGCCTTTAAGAGAAAATGATGATGTCATTTTTCACGTGTGGAGTAGAACAAAGAGTTGCCATGTTCTAGAGAGAACGACGTTCGAGTGCTTTTCCCAGGTTTGGTCAGGAAAGGTGAATAATACTTGGTAATATCCATGTAAATTCATTTATACTTGTTTGTAAATCTGGACATGTTTTACACGTGGATCCTTTAGATTTTTGTGAGCAAATTGATCAGCGCTGGATTAGCGCGGTTGTGTGAATTTCCTTATCGGCCTAGTAGGTTAGTTTTTAATAACTTAAACTCCAAGGCCATATATTGTAAAGGTTTATTTTTGTCTTACTCTATTGTTTGATGACTGAATGTGAATGTAACGGAGTAATGTGAATATGTTAATCTCTGTTTACGTAGCGTGAGTGAGGAGGGTCTGGCCTATGTGTTTGGAAGTTAAGCATGTGTGTGCCAATGTGAGTGTCTCTCTTAAATAAGGTGAGATGTATTTATTCATATTTTTGATGTTGTGTACGAGGTACAGGGTTGGTGGAATTCTGATGTTTGTATTGGATTTTTTTAAGAATTGCCACTACCATATTGGTTTTGTATATTTTGTTTTAGTTATCTTTATACTGAATACATAACAAGGATGTGGTCTGAAATTAAGCTGAGATTGTAACAGCAGGAACTGTGCTTTTTTAAAAAAATTATTTTGTCCTTGTTCATTTTGAAACCCTCTTTCTGCATTAAAATATTTAAAATAGATAAAGGAATTAAAGACCCGAAAAAATATTTGTCGTCCTGCGTGTGTATTTTCCCCCAGGTGACAAAACATAAATCTATTAGAATTATAGAATGTACAATCCAGAGGACTAGAGTGCAAAATGGTTGTTGGTGGAGATTCAGCCTTTTCTATATATTCCCTGAGTTTTCTTTTCATTGTTGTCAAAACTCAGGTATGGTTGATTGTTTGGAGTCCAGTCTATGCCCTGCCAAAATGCATTTTCATTCTTTAATTGCTTACAATCATGGAGTTGAAGAATGATAAAGCAAAGAAGGCAATTGAGAACATCACACATTTTAACGCTTTGAAAGAGTTGTCCAAATCGTTTCACAAAAGAAGCAGAGTCTTCCTTGTTTTTTTTTGTTATATGCACAAAGGGATTGAAGTTGACCAGGCCATTGTACATACATCTGAAGAGAGTGAACAAGAGCAGAATAATGATGAGAGAAATTTATTGAAGGGTAGTTTATTGATATTCTAACAAAGGAAAGCCTGACAAATGCAATATAAGCTTATAAAGAACTCTGCAGTAACCAGAGGGTGCACTTAACAATAGCACTTAATGTAACAGAATGATTTGAATAAAAAAGATTTGTCAAAGAACTGGTGTTACAATATTCATGTCATATCTCCAATCCTATTCACTTTCTGTTTCCTATTAAAATTGTAGGATAAATAGAATTAATTAGCAAGGAAAGAAAAATGCAAAATAATTCTCTCAGTAACTGATTTGGCTCATCAGAAGTGAATCAATATTTTCATGGGGAAAGTTATGCTGCAGGGTAAGGTTTAAGCTAATTTGGCAAGGACATCGCTACACAAAAACGGCGCTGAAGCAAAGAGGAGAAAAAATATGCCAAAAGTATTGGAAAAAATAGTTTGCACCAAAATAAAACAAAAACTAACCTAAGAGAGAGTGAGTGAGAGACAGACAGACAGACAGATAGGGAAGGAGGGAGGGAGGGAGGGAGACAGATGGACAGGGATAAAAGTTGTAAGGTAGCCTTAGAGTGCATGTGTATAAATGAGGTTCATGAGTTCAGGCATAATGAATCTCTTCAAAGGATTGCAATGTCATTATATTACCCAGAGGACTGGGTAAAAAAGTGGGGAGGATTAGGCTCTAAATATTGCTAGATACAAGATTACTTACAAATAAGCAGCAGCAAAAGTTCGTGAGGATGTGCGAGGGCTTGAGGAACTAGGTTATAGGGAGGTGTTGGACAGACTGGGACTTTATTCCTTGGAGTGTAGGAGACTGAGGGGAGATCTTATGGAGATGTATCAAATTATGATAGGGTGAATACATGCAGCCTTCTTCCCAATGTTGCAGAATCAGGAACTAGAGAGTGTACTTTTAAGGCAAAGGAGGGAAAATAATAGAAAGCTAAAGAGTAACTTTTCCATGGAGAGGGTGGTGTATGGAATGGCCGCTAGATAAAATAATTAAGGCAAGTACAATAACATTTAAAAGATATTTGGACAGATGCATGGACAGAAAAGATTTGAAGGAATGTGCAATGATAGTAGTCAAATAGGACCAGCCTAGAAGAGAATCTTGGTGAACATGGATGATTTGGCCTGAAGGGTTGTATGAACTATTACTCAAGGTTTAGAGAGAAAATTGAAAATAAAGGCAAAGCGAGAACAAGAAAACAGTCAGGTGACAAATAAAAGGGGGCCGAGTAATATTGCCTGGGCAGGTGTAAAGGAAAAATGTTTGCAAAGAAGTGGATGATCAGAGAACAAAATTGAATTCCACTTGAGGATGTAGCTGGCACAGCTGAAGTACTCATTGAGTACTTATCCAGGAAGAAGATGCTGCTGGAAATTCAGCTAAGGAAGATACAGTACAGTTGTTAATTTATGGGCTAAAAACTGAAAATGGCAAGGTGCAAAAAGATTCGTTGTACTGGAAGCAGATAAATTACTTGGTCCAGGTGGAATGTATTTTCAATTGTAGAGGGAATTAAAGAAAGAAATTGCCAAAATCCTATCCATAGACTTTTGAACATCTTTAACTTCAAGGGTGGTGCCTCAGGATGAAAATTGTAGATGGTACTCACTTATTCAAAACAGGTGTAGGGGTAAACCCACTAAATTGATGGGTCAGTTTGGACTCATTGGTGAAGAAGGTTCTAGAGCAATAATCAGAGATAGAATTGACAGTTAAACAAGTATACATTGGTTAGAGAAAATCAGCATGGATTTGTTAATGGAAAATGAACTTCCAGACGTTTCATAAGGTGAGAGGATTGCTATCAAGATTGAAGCCTTCCAAATGAATGGCAATGCAGGATCAAGGAGAGGAATTCTGGTGAGGAACCAAAATTAAATCAAGTTTAGTTATCATTCAAACCATACATAGATACAGCTGAATGAGACAGTATTCCTCTGAGGTCAAAGTGCAAAATGTTCAAAATAGCAAGCAAACATTCAAAAATAATAACATAATTCAAAATAATGAGCAAAGAAGCGTATTCACTCACAAAAAAAATCACAATATGGTCCAAGACCTTGAGTGACAATGTCCAGCAATCGATGGTACAGTCTCGTGGCAGCATACAGTCGCACGCAATCCAGCCTGTCATTTCACCACTCGAACAGCACTGATGTGAGACCCCAGGCCCCAGATGAGCTCAGACGCCATGCTGTAAATTCTTCCACGTCTCTCAGCTGGTCTGCAGCAGCAGGCAAGCCTGAGGCTTGAGGCCTACTCCTCACTACAACTGAGACTACACAGCTCCCACGTCATCTGTCCCTCCACCAGACAAGGGTAACAGGCCTGTGGCAACTTACATTATCACAGACCAACAGAGTCCTGTGATTGCAAATGAAATGTCCGAGACTGTCTCCCATGGTTATCTTACACTAAATCCGATGTTTCCGAGTAGCGGGGAGCAACATGATCTGCAGCCAGTTCAGCTCCTCTGAACCCAAACCAGCTCCTGCAATATCCTGACCAGCCCCTCCAGTATCCCGGCCAACTCCTTCGACACCCCAGCCGACTCCTTTGACACCATCCCAGCTGTCCCCTTCAACACCTTGGCTGGCTCCACTGTCGACACCAGTCCAACTACTTCGGTCAACAAGCAGCTCACTGATGGAGTAGCCCTGCAGTACCCAATGTCCTTGGGGTAGAATTGTCTTTGGATCGAAAAAAACTTTTGCCAAAAAAAAAACCTTTGGTTGGCCAGTGAGAGAGCACTGTATTCGCTTGTGCCAGCATCTTACTGAAGGCAGAGAGTTGTGGAGAAAGGCTGTACTTTGGTTAGGAGAGAAGTTTGCAGAGGACTTCCCAACAGTCAATACGTGGACCACTACTTTATCAACATAATAGGATAATTTATTACTATTTCTAAATCTTTCCAAAAACATAGAAACATAGAGAGTGATTACAGCTGTTGGCAGTGGGTCAGTGGAATAGGCTAAGAAACATCAAATATGATATTGTTTAAGTACATGAGAAGTGATAAAAGCCAAGGTGCAATATTGTAATGTTACATACTCAAGGAGATCTGTTTTTTTTAGTGAGAATGATGTAATGCTCTTTTGGAGGTCACCTGATGTGATTTTCCCACCAATGTGAGGTCACGTGATGATATGTGCCCCATGACTACATAAGGGTCAACTCAGGTGATGCAGTAGGGTTTTTGAGTTTGTAGATTTCCAGGTAGAACATGTTGTGCCTCCGTTTCTGTTGCATTTGTTTTTGTGACGCAGTCTCATTTTTAAAACAGTTGTGTGTTCTGTTGAAAGATTCCATATTACTTGGACTGGAAATTTGCGGCTGGATGTGCCAATTTACTCAATTCCAACAGTTGAAGGGAGAGTGAAGAATTTATCGAAGGATCGAGAGAAGTCGGCATCGTTTGGCAGTTTAATAAAGGATCGACCTTATTGAGTCTTCATTGGAGGAGTACCTGTATCGAGATAACTCTTGCCAGAAAGAGCAAGGAGTTCATGCAAAATGGTGCTCTCTCTCTCTAAAGGAATTTAAGGTCAGTTGATTTAAACTGTTTATTTTCGGCATCGTGAATCCTGTGGACAGAACCAGCGGTAAAGGTGCGTCTGTGAAGAAATCCTTCTCCAGAGAAGTCTCTCCCAATTGAATGTGTAAAACTGTTGGACTTTCGAAGTTATCGCTTTAAGAACTGTTTTTGCATTTAACACTTTAAGAACCAGAGCCGAGTGGTGAGTTGGTGAACGGCTGCATATCTATTAACTTCCAGTTAAAGTTTTCCTTTATTTTTTTCCCCTTATTGTTTATACGTGTTTAATAAATGTTTGGTTATTTTTATATAACCTGTCTCGATTGATATTCATTGTTGCGATCTACATAACAGTAAAAGAGTGCAAGAATATAAAAATATCTGGTAGTACAGGATTGAAATAGCTTATTGAATATGGTTATAAAATAGATATATAGGACCCTGGGCACTAATTACTAAAGCTAATGAAACTTTGTCAGACACTGTTGGGCCATAGTTAGAATATGTTTGGTCTGTGCACCACATCTTTAGAAAAGATGTGAAGGCTTTAGACAAGATCCAGAAAAGGTTTACAAATATGGTTGAGGGATAATGGGTTTCTGTTATGTGCATTGATGAGAAAACTGTGGTAGTTCTCATGGAACAGAAGAGGCTCCAGATGATCTCTTAAGAGTACTTAAATTTATGAAGGGTACAGAGTAGTGAAGGAGAAACTGCCAATGGTACAAGGGTTACGAACCAAGGAAGGTAAAATGAAAGAGCATAAATGACCATGAATAACCAGTCCTGCATATGAACAGTTAGGGCCTGGAATACACCAGCAAGGGTTATAGGGAGGCCAAATGAACTGCAGCAGTTTGAAGGAACGGGGTTAATGTCCAAAAGGGGACAATTTGCAGAGCTATATTGAAAGTAAGTTTATTATCAAAATACATACGTATATGTTACCATATACTATCGTGGTATTCATTGTTTGCAGGCATTTACAGGAAAAAAGTATACAATTTTATAAAAATACTGTACATAAACAGACCAAGACTGACAAAGAAAACAACCTATGCAAATAAAAATAATACCGAGAGCATGAGTTATAAAGAGTCCTTGAAAGTGAGTCTATAGGTCAGGGAATCAGTTCAGAGTAGTGGTGAAGCAAGTTATCCACACCAATTTGGGAGCCTGATGCTTGCAGGGTATCTGATGCTGAACCTGAGTAACGTGGGACCTAAGGCTTCTGTACCTCCTGCCTGATGGTAGTAGCAAGAAAAGAGCACGGCCTGGATGGTGAGGACCTTTGATGATGGATGCTGCTTTCTTGTCACAGCGTTCCATGTGAATGTACCCAATGGTGGAGAAAGCTTCATCTGTAATGAACTAGGCTGTATCCACCACCTTCTGTAACCTTTTCCATTTCTAGGCATTGGTGTTTCCATAGTACCAATAAGGGACTGGGTCTAGCTGGACTCTATTTCCTTTCGATCAGCACAAAGATGTCAGGCCAAGGAGCCTTCATGCATATTGTGACCTTTCTGTGATTTTATGATTCCAGTCAATTCTCATAATTAAAAAGACCCATTTATCCTCATCGACCTGCTTGTTTACTCAGTAGTAGTGACATGGCTTATTTTAGTTAAGCACTTCAGCAATAAATTGACTGACCCTTTTGCTGCATGTGGATCCTACATGAGGAAAGATTGTGCTGTTATGAGTGTTAAGCACCTTGTTCCCATTTAGATAAATTGATGAAAATGTCATTAGTTTAATTAAAGAACAAACTGCACTCTGACAGATGATGCTGATATCCCATAGCACACCTTGGAAAAAAGGCCAATTTAAAGACATTCAAGTCTACAGAGACCTTAATTAGGACTAACATCACTGTGCTAACTGTGTCAACTGGCTACAGGTCTCTTAGTAAAATCAAATCTAACTATCACAGTAAGACATAACCTATCCTTTCCATTCATGCTTTATGAACAGTAGGTTTCTAGGTTTATAAACTCCGTTGAGTGATAAAGTCAAATATTCTAATGCCCTTGGAGTCCAGAACATTTCTCAGCAATAATAGTGTTTGGAAAGTATATACAGTAAAACCACAGTTTCCATAGAACCGCACAGGAGGTTCATAAAAAAATTGCTGAAAGAGACCGCCTTTCAATCTTTGCCACACACTGCCCTTGTGTGGTATCAGGAACTGATAATAGAAATGTAAATAGAGGCAAGAATTATGACAGTGTCCCAAACGTTCATTGTTCCAACTAGATCAAGGTCTTCTTTTAAAATAAGAACAGGTGTGAATTCAGAATTCAGAGCTATATCAACACTACTAGCCACAAAATGCTGTGTTCTAGTTATTTGCACCAAAGCACATGCCCACGTCACCCTGCCCCAGCAATACACCCACTCCAATTATTTCCAACTTGTATATGTCACGACGTGTGCCAAGGGCAGAGGAAAGACAGACTCCAATGTGCAGGCAGCGACTGGAGTTTATTCCAACAAAACATCAGTGGCTTGGCCAAGCGACACTGCGAGATGTGACATTCTCAAAACTAGGACACTGTGATTAGCACTAATCAGGCGTCCACTTAGATAATACAAGTAACACAGAATTCATGAGTCTATCAACGTAAACTTAACAAATTTTAACAGAAAATATCAGGAGACTGCATTTCAAAGAGCAAGTCGCTTGAGAAAAGACACAAGGAGCTCTAAATGATTAACAGCTTTCATTAAACAACAATTAACCAATTCAGGTGCTCTAAAAACCTCCAAGCCCAATGCTGTCCAGTTCCTGCACAAGCCTAAGGAGATCATTACAGTATAATTGCAAATACAATTAGTAACTTCACAGTATCTAAGGCATTCATGAACAATACATATTATGACTGAGTGAGTGCTACCAATTTAACCTAATCATTGCTCTCAGGAAGAAGAAGAAAGGAAGAACTGGTGTAAGAATAAACAGATGAGAAGTTATTTTAAATTGCCATGGTAAGAGCTCAGCGACTGCGTATTGACTTACATAATTGACTATCCAATCTATATAAAAGCATCACACAATATGATGCAACTATACCAGTTGTATGATTGCTTACTATTGCCTTGCAATGCAAGATTGAACTCCTCTCAAATCTGAGCAAGACTGAGCAAAGATAAATTGATTTACCTGCTGCAGAGCAAAGACAAGCAAGCAACATTCCTTCACACAAAATCTTAGTGTGAACACTTGTTGTTCAGATAGTTATACCTTCCCCCAAGAAGAGGTGAAGCCACCAAGGACCAGGAACTGATTCAGAACCCAATGGCTGGGTATGGAGATTGCAATGATGGTAATCAGGTGTGCGTACTAACAGAGTCACTTCATCATTGTTTAGTCAGTCCCCTGAGAGATCATACATTTGTATGTTCAGAACATTGATATTTTCACTTACAACTTACTTCCCACTGCATATTCTCTGGAAACATGTGCATCCGTGGTCCAAGTAATCAATGTTGGACTTTTTCTTTAATTGGTACTTGGCAGCAGTCTGAGCTGGCTATCTAACACCACCGAGGTCACTGTGGAAAGGCTCATCCTCCTAGCAACCAAATACAGAAAGATGTTAATGGCCTAGATGAGATTTTTGTTATAGAGCACCACTACTGTGAGGTACAGATACAATGAAAAACTTCCTTGCAGCAGCATCATAGGCACAGAGGTTCATGCAACACATTGAACATAAATTATCCATACATTATACTGCTTTTGACCGGACGCAGTATATCACCCCAGCCGACTCACAGGTGAAGTGTCGCCTCACCTGGAAGGACTGAATGGTGGTGAGGGAGGAAGTATAAGGGCATGTGTAGCACTTGTTCCGCTTACAAGGATAAGTGCCGGGAGGGAGATCAGTGGGGAGATCGGTGCTCCCGATGCGCCTTCTATATATTGGCGAGACCCGACGCAGACTGGGAGACCGTTTCGCTGAACACCTATGCTCTGTCTGCCAGAGAAAGCAGGATTTCCCAGTGGCCACAAATTTTAGTTCCACGTCCCATTCCCATTCTGATATGTCTATCCACGGCCTCCTCTACTGTAAAGATGAAGCCACACCCAGGTTGGAGGAACAACACCTTATATTCCGTCTGGGTAGACTCCAACTTGATGGCATGAACATTGACTTTTCTAACTTCCATTAATGCCCCACCTCCCCCTTGTACCCCATCCGTTATTTATTTTTATACACACATTCTTTCTCTCACTCTCCTTTTTCTCCCTCTGTCCCTCTGAATATACCCCTTGCCAATTCTCTGAGCTTCCCCCACTTTCTTTCTCCCAAGGCCTCCCGTCGCATGATCCTCTCATATTCCTTTTGCCAATCACCTGTCCAGCTCTTGGCTCCATCCCTCCCCCTCCTGTCTTCTCCTATCATTTTGGATCTCCCCCTCCCCCTCCCACTTTCAAATCTGTTACTAACTCATCCTTCAGTTAGTCCTGATGAACGGTCTCGGCCTGAAACGTCGACTGTACCTCTTCCTGTAGATACTACCTGGCCTGCTGTGTTCACCAGCAACTTTTATGTGTGTTGCTTGAAATTCCAGCATCTGCAGACTTCCTCGTGTTTGCGTATTCCTGAATCTGGTGGTATGAGACTTCAGGCTTCTCTCCCTCCTACTTCAAATATTCTCATTCAGGTCTACTACAGCTGAAATCCACAGTAACAGCCATGGGTACTTCAGTAAACAATGTTTATTAAGATATTTAAAAATTCTATTGATACTCAAAATCAATGGATCCCGGTATACAGACAGGCTGTGGGTTCATTTCCCCTTAAGAAAACAGATACATGGAAGATGAATCAGTCTGCAGGTATGATTGAAACAAACAGCCCAAGGGCCCCAGCTACCAACTACACTCAGATCTCGCATAACACTACCACGCATAGCGTTGATTCGTTACAATGTGGTTATTCAATTCTTTATTGAAAATAAATGACAATAATTCATCTAAACAACACATAAAACTTCTCAAGAGTGGTTGTCATTAGAGTAAACATTCAATCAGCCAATGAGAGCTCTTTACATACGCTCTGAGCCACTCACAACCAATCACGTATTAGTTCACGCTCTGCCTCCCCGCGTGTGTAAACGTTCTTGCTCCCTTGCCAATTTATTTCATATTTTTCACTTATTATGTCTGGAAAATGGCCTGCAACTTCCAGTGAGGGTAGTACAACTGAGATGTCTAGGAAAAGATGATATGGATGTGAAACTGCAAGTGATACAGAGTTTGGAAGCTGGTGAGCATCGGGTTGATGTTAGTGCCTCTTTGAAGTTGGCTACGTCGATAATCAGAACAATTATTAAAAAATGCAGACAGGATAAAAGCTTCCGCAATGACTACCTCAAAGTTATCATCAATGAAAGTGACTCATTCAAGGAGCCATTTGCTTAAAAAAATGGAAAATAGACTAAATATATGGGTGGTTGACCAAACACAACAAAACATACCCCTAAATGAGCTAATACTGGAAAAGGCAAGGAACATCTTCAATCATATTTAACAAGAAGAAGATTCATTGGTAACATTCACAGCCAGCAGAGGTTGGTTTGATAGATTTAAAGAGTGCAGTAACCTCCATAGCATTCGTACCTCTGGTGAAGTAGCTAGTGCAGACAGCAAGAGCCTTAATAACAAAGATCTTCGAGAATTGGCAGAGCAATGCATCCCAGGTGAATCTAAGGAGTCGGATGGAGAAGAAGAAACAACAGTAAGGAACCTCACCACAAAACTCCTCAGCAGTAGCATCATCACAATCACACAAATAATGGACCAATTCATCGATAATGACCCTGATTGGGAGCAAAGCAATGAGGCAAAGAGAGGTGTTCCCGACATGATTTCCTACTACTGAGAACTGCTTCATGAGAGGAAACTTAAGGCAGTCAAATCTTGACGCCTACTTGAAGGAGAAGCCAAGGTTAGAGGAAGACCCCCAGCCTTGTCCCTCCTCTTAGATGTAACCACCACCCGCTTCCCTCCACTGCTGCTGCGATGTGTTGCTGCTCCACTGATGTACAGGTCAGGCCTATTTGCATGTTTTTTTAAGCCACAAATTACTGTGTACATATAAAATAATATATCTCGGATTTGATTTCTTTTTATCAGGCACATGTGTCCATTTATGTAGTGCTATAATGACCCTGCATAGCACTGATTTACTCTGAGGAACACATCTCAGCATTAAGTAGGGTCTGTGTGTACCTTGCTGGTGAATGGAAAATAAAATTGAAGACCTCGGAGTAAGGTTGCAGTACCCGACGTAATACAAGGACTGCTGTGTATTTTGCTTCATGGAAACATGCTCACCTCTGCCATTTCAGGCACAGTGCTTCAGCCTGATGGCTTTACCATTCAACGCAATGACAGGACAACTTCGTGTTTAAAGGTAGAGGAGATGGAGTATGGTTCTGTCTCAATCCTGCTCACCCAGCGTCTAAGATCTAGTGGCTAAGTACCATCCATTTTATCTGCCAAGAGTTTTCTGCCGTCAATCTGGTAGTGGTGTACATTCCACCTCAGACCAATGTAGGTAGGCACTGGAGGAGCTGAGCACCGTGCTCAGCGGTCACAGAACTGTGCACCCAGATGCCTTCCCTTTCATTGTGGAGGATTTAAACTAGACCATCTTGTAGAAGTCTCTGAACAACTACCACCAACATATCATTGGTGCAATCAGAGGAGCCAACACACTTGACCAGTGTTAATTACCAGCAAGAATGCATACTGTGCTATCCCGCACCCATACTTTGGAAAATCTGATCACCTGGCCGTACTTCTTCCCAGAGTATTGCTAGAGACTAAGACCGCAGCACTAGTGGTGAGGACCAAGAAGGTATGATCAAGGGAGGTGAAAGAGTGCCCATAGGACTGCTTGAGTCAATCGAGTGGAGAATATTCAGGGATTCATCTTAGAATCTGAATGAATACACCACAGTTGTCATCGATTTCATCAAGATCTGTGTGCATGAGTGTGTGCCTTTGAGAACATACTGAACATACCCAAACCAAAAGCCGTGGATAAACCAGGAGATTCATGGTCTGCCAAGGGCTAGACCTGTGGCATTCAAGATGGGTGATCCAGAATACACAAGAAAGCCAGTTGAGATCAACAGAAGGCTATTTTAAGAGCAAGACAACAATCCCAATTAAAGTTAGAGATAGAATTGGATGCATGCCAGCTCTGGCAGGGTCTGCAGGCTATTAATTCCTACAAGGCAAAATCTAACGTTATTAATGGTAGTGATGCTTCACTCCCAGATGAGCTCAACACCTTTTGAAAGGAAAATAAAGTTACACCTGTCCAAAACATTGCATCATCTAATGACCTTGTAATCTCTGTCTCAGAGGTCAACATCAGAAAACTTTCATGAGAGTGACCTTGCAAGGTATCAGGCACTGATGATGTATCTGGTAGGGCACTGAAAACCAACCATCTGGCAGGAATATTCAAGGACATCTTCAGTCTCTCACTGCTTTAGTTGAGTTTCTCACCTGTTTCAAAAGGGCCACAATCATACCAGTGCCAAAGAAGATCAGGGGGGGCTGCCTCAATGTCTATTGCCCAGCTGTACTCACACCTACTGTGGAGAAGTGCTTTGAGAGGTTGGTCATGGCCAGAATCAACTCCTGCCTGAGCAAGGACTTGGATTTGCTGAGATTTGTCTATCACTACAGTAGATGTAATTTCAATGGCTCTCCACACAGCTTTGGATGACCTGGACAATAGTCATATCTTCATCAGACTGCCGTTTATTGATTACAGCTCAACATTCAACACAATCACTCCGTCAATTCAAGTCAACAAGCTCCAAAACCTGGGCCTCCATACCTCCCTCTGCAACTAGATCCTTGACTTCATCACGGAGAGACCACAATCATGGTCTCTCAAAGACTCTTGTAAATTTCTACCGATGTTCCACGAAGAGCCTTCTAACCAGTTGCACCACCATGGTATGGAGGGATGGAATCGGAAAATGGTGCAGAAATTTGTAAACTCAGCCAGCTCCATCATGGGCACGAAACCCCCAACAATGAAGACACCTTCAAAAAGTGACGTCTCAAGAAGGCAACATATATCATGAAGGACCCCCATTACCCAGGACGTGCCCGCTTCGCATTGATACCATCAAGGATGCAGTACAGGAGCCTGAAGACACGTTCAAAGTTCTTCCCCTCCACCATCAGAATTCTGAAGGGACAGTAAATTCATGAACACTACATCACTATTTTTTAACTCTCCTTGGCACTAATTTAATTTAATTGCTCTGGTGGCTCTGATCTTGCACTGCCCATGATGGTAGGCTACGTCCACAACACTTTGTAGCCTCTTGTGCTCGTGTGCATTGGAACTGCTGCAACAGACCATATTGCGACCTGCCGGGATACTTTCAACAGAGCCTCTGTTGAAGTTTGTTAGAGTATTTGTTGATATGCCTCTTTAAGCTTATCAGAAAGTAGATCTTCATGGTTTCTTCTTTCTGCTGGACCCAGGATAAGTCTTTCAAGACCTTAACATGCAGCAATTTGAAGCTGCTTACTCCCATCACCTCCGGCTCATCAGCTGGAACTGCTTTGTGGTCTCTGGACTTCCTGTAGACCACGTTTAGCTGCTTGGCACACCACATTGAGCTTGAGATGGCACACCACTCAACCTGATGTTCTGTCTCCCTCCTATATACTGATTCATCACCACTCAGTGCTAGGTTGTCAAGTGGGAAGGGCATTAGGCTATATTACCTGAGAGAAGACTGTTAGGATTTTCAATCTGTGTATTTTTTTGACTTTGGTGAAGATGGCACTGGTGAAGCACAGCGACCACTTGAGGGTAGCAAACAAAACAAAAAATTACTGTATTAATCATACTTTTACTCAGATATGAACACTGCAATCAATAGCCTGTAAGTTCCCTTTAGGAGCTGAGCTGTTGAAACAGCCATCTGACCTGGCATTTTTGTGCTGTGAGTTGAAGTCTCGAGGGTGCAGGACGGTTGTGGTGTGGCATGTATAGATCGAGTCAAGGCAGCTTGGCCCAGGCATTGGAGCGGGTAATGAGCCAATATTTTGCCATTGCTGGAGTGGACTTGGAGGTGATTCAATGCGGCAAAGCGAGCGGAGGCAATGCAGAATCAAGGTGGCGAGGCCTAGGCCCAGGCCCAACAGTGAGAAAAGACTGAGGTTTGATTGATTTAAGTGCTGAGTCAAATTGGAAAGGACAGATAAGGGCTGAGTCGAGATAGACAGCCCAAGAGTATATTGTCACAGCAGAGTCTGTGTGCAAGAACGAGGAGCGACCCAAGGTTTGGACAATATACGCACAAGGCCTGATTGAAAAGGTCAAGTTGTTGGGCCCAGAGGCGAGGTTCAGCTCACTGCTCTGCGAGGTTTACTCGACTCTCTGCCTAACGAAGGCTGTGGCCTGCAACTAATGGTCTCCTGAATCAACTGCAGTGATGACTGGTTTCGTGACTGTGGATTCACTTTCATGTACGTCAGTACTGAACATTATTTGCTTACTTTTATTGTTTGCACGATTTGTTTTTGCTCTGCATACTGGGTGTATGACAATCTTTTTTAATGGGTTCTACTGGGTTTCTTTCTTTTGTAGCTGCCTGTAAGGAGACAAATCTCAAGGTTGTATATTGTATACATACTTTGATAATGAATGTACTTTGAATGTCCAAATATGTTTTTTATTTTACGACAAATAACACGTATCATTGTAGAGACAATGCACCTGATGTGGTAGCTGTTTGTGTTGCTGAGATGCCTTATCAAGAAAGCTCACTATTGTCATACTTCTATGTCAACATGCTTGATGAAAGTATTGATTGCCTTCTAAATATTGATTGATACCTTCACATTAAAAATAATAGCTTCACTGCAGCAGAACATATAATTTTGAAATCGTGCCATGGCTGCTATCTTATTTGATAATTGTTGTGCAGCCTTCAGACTAAAGTCAATTACTGTCTCGGGGATTTTTCTGCTTTCTCTTTGTGCAATGTTTACCATAGCAACCTCTGAGGTGAATTCTTCGAGGAGACAAAATATGAGCAAGGTCTCACGGTGAACTGAAACATCTGCTCAATGTTGCCCTTTCTCTGGGAGCCTTCACAGCAGGAGGAAAAAGTGAAGAAATGTTAATCAAAAGAGATTGCTTATGCAGGATAGCATGTCACAACCAATATCTAGACCTGTTAGGAAGAATGCTTAAACAAAGGGATAGTCGTCAGTAAATGTTTCGGAGATTCATTCACTGATGTGCTTGGATCAATGCAGGAGTACCACCACACAAGACTTGAGAGAACTTTATGGGTCATTTAACTTTTCCCAGCAGATTATTAGTAAATTCTGTCAGTACTCAGGGTTGTGCCGTGAAGAGTCCATTTGGTTTGCTCCAGTGGCTATGATTGTGCAAACTTTTCTCGATGAAAAACCACAGAATAGAGGGTAACTATGGGAATGAAATTAGTTGGTTTCAGACCAGCGCTGCAGTCCCAGAAGTGAACAAAGACAGATTATACTACAACTAAGTGGGCTAATTTTTCAATAAGTCTCCGAAAGCAGAATGAGAACTGACATGATTGATGCACATCATGCTAAGCGCACAATTGTGACATACACTGGGAAATGTCCAGACAAGTTTTTGGAGTCATGTGAAATAACCCAAAAATTGCTATTATCGTGCCTCACTCCAAGCCAAATGTGTTTTCAATCAAATGGAACTGTGCAGTTAATTATGTAGGCCATCCATTTTAAAATTGGAAATGGACCATTTTGAATACTGTTTAACAATAATAAATTGCAGGAAAAAGACATTGAAGTTTTCTGTTTCTAAAGCAGAAATAATTTTATCCTAATTAGAACATAAGACCATAAGATATAGGAGCAGAATTAGACCATTTGACCCATCAAGTCTGCTCTGCCATTTCACCATGGCTGATCCATTTCCCTCTCAACCCCAATCTCCTGCTTTCCCCCTTTACCCCTTCATGCGGTAACTAGGTACATGAAGCCTATAAAAATAGAAGACTAAGGGTAACCCTGGGTAATTTCTAAGGTAAGGACATGTTCGGCACAGCTTTATGGGCCAAAGGGGCTGTATTATGCTGTAGGTTTTCTATGTTTCTATGTAACTAATCAAGAAGCATTCGACCTCTGCCTTAATTATACCCAACAAATTGACCTCCGCAGCTGCCTGTGGCAATGATTTCCACAGATTCAACACTCTCTGGCTGAAGAAATTCCTCCTCATCTCCAACCTAAAAGCACATCCTTCTACGCTGAGGCTGCGCCCTCTGGTCTTAGACTCCCCCACAATGGGAAGCATCCTTTCCACATCCACTCTATCAAAGGCTTTCAACATTCGATAGGTTTCAATGAGGTCACCCCTCATTCTTTTAAATAGCAGTGAGTACAGGCCCAGAACAATCACTCTTCATATGACAAGCCTTTCAATCCCGGGATCATTTTTGTGAACCTCATTTGAATCTTTTTCAATGTCAGCACATCCTTTTTTAGATAAGAGGCCCAAAACTCATGATACTCCAAGTGATGCCTCACCAGTGCTTTATAAAGCCTCAACATTACATCCTTGCTTTTATATTCTAGTCCTTTTGAAATGAATGCTAACATCACATTTGCCTTTCTCACCACGGACTCAGCCTGTAAATTAACCTTTAGGGAATCCTGCACAAGGACTCTTAGCACCTCAGATTTTTGAAATTTCTCTCCATTCAGAAAATAGTTTACTCTTTTATTCCTTCTACTGAAGTACAAGACCATACACTTCCCCGCACTGTATTCCATCTACCACTTCTTTGACCAGTCTCTGAATCTGTCCAAGTCCTTCTGTAGCCTCTCTACTTCCTCAAAAATATCGGCACTTCCACCTATCCTTGTACTGTCTGCAAACTTTGCCACAATGCCATCAATTCCATCATCCATGTCATTAGCAAAATACATTAAAAGCAGTGGTCCCAACACAGATCTCCATGGAACAACACTAGCCACTGGCAGCCAACCAGAAAAGGCTCCTTTTATTCCCTCTCTTTGCCTCCTGTCCATCAGCCACTGCTTTATCCATGCTAGTATCTTTCCTGTAATGCCATGGGCTCTTAACTTGTTAAGCAGCCTCATGTGTGGCACCTTGTCAGAGGACTTCTGAAAATCCAAGTACACAATATCTGCCAATTCTCCTTTGTCTATCCTGCTTGTTATTTTTTCCAAGAATTCCAACAGATCTGTCAGGCAAGATTTTCCCTTCAGGAAACCACACTGATTCTGACCTATTTTATCACGTGTCTCCAAATACCCTGAAACCGCATCCTTAACAATCGACTCTAACATCTTCCTAATCACTGAGGCCAGACTAACTGGTGGATAATTTCCTTTCTTCTGCCTCTCTCCCTTCTTGGAGTGAGTTTTTCAGCTTTTCATTTCTCTGGAACCATGATTCTTGAAAGTTCATTACTAATGCCTTCACAAACTCTTCAGCTACCTCTTTCAGAACCCTGGGGTGCATACCATCTGGCCCTAGTGACTAATGTACCTTTAGACCTTTCAGTTTCCAAGAACCTTCTCCCTAGTAATGGCAACTTCACACACTTCTGCACCCTAACACTCTCGAACTTCCAGTATACTGTTAATGTCTTCCACAGTGAAGCCTGTTAAAGAAAGTACTTATTCAGTTCATCCACCATTTCCTTGACCCCCATTACTACCTCTGCAGCATCATTTTCCAGCTGTCTCATATCTATTCTCATCTCTCTTTTACACTTTATGTACCTGAAGAATCTTTTGGTATCTCCTGTAATATTTTTGTCTAGCTTACCTTTGTATTCCATCTTTTCCTAATTAATAACTTTTTAGTTGCCTTCTGTTGGTTTTTTAAAGCTTACCAATCTTCAATCTTCCCACTAATTTTTGCTATATTATATGACCTCTCTTTGGATTTTATGTTGACATTGACTTCTCTTGTTAGTTATATTTGTGTCATCTTGCCTTTAGAATACTTCTTCCTCTTTGTGCCGTATATATCCTGTGCCTTCCAAATTGCTTCCAGAAATTCCAGCCATTGCAGCTCTGCCAGTGTTCTTTTCCAATCAACTTCGACCAGCTCCTCTCTCATGCCTCTGTAATTCTCTTCACTCCACTGTAATACTGACACATCTGACTTTAGCTTCTCCTTCTCAAATTGCAGGGTGAATTCGATCATATTATGACACTTGCTTCGAAGGGTTTTTTTACTTTAAGCTCTCTAATCAATTCCAATTCATTGTACAACACTCAATTCAGAATAACTGATCCCTTAACGGGCTCAACCATGAACTGCTCTAAAATGCTGTTCATAGGCATTCTAGAAATTCCCCCTCTGGGGATCCAGCACCAACCTGATTTTCCCAATCTATCTGCATATTGAAATCCCTCATGACATTGCCCTTTTGACATGCACTTTTTTTTATCTTTATTGTAATTTGTTGACCACATCTTTACTATTGTTTGGGGGTCTGGATATAACTCTCATTAAGGTATTTTTAACCTTGCAGTTGCTTAACTCTATCCACAACGATTCAACCACTTCTGCCCGTATGTCACCTCTTCCTAATGATTTGATTCCTTTTTTTACCTACAGAGCCAAGCCACCCCCTCTGCCTACCTATTTCGATACAAATGTACCCTTAGACGTTAAGCTGCCAGCTATAATCTTCTTTCAGCCACGATTCAGTGATGACTATAACATCATACCTGCCAATCTGCAACTGGGCTACAAGTTCATCTACCTTATTCTGTATATTGCTCTCTTTTAAACATAACACCTTCTGTCCTGTATTCACGCTTTTTGACTTCAGTCGGCCTTTTATATCGCAACTCATCCTGCTGACTGCAATCAGCCTCTCCTTGTTAGCAGTGTCAATAAACACTGCCTCTGTTTGTAAACCAACTACCTCACCCTCAGCACTATCACTCCAGTTCCTGTCCCCCTGTCAAATTAGCTTAAACCCTCCTGAACAGCTCTAGCAAATCTGCTCGTTAGGATATTGATCCCCCTCGAGTTCAGGTGTAACCCATCCTTTTTGTACAGGTCATACCTTCCCCAGAACAGATCCCAATGATCCATAAATCTGAACCCTTGTTCCCTGCCCTGGTTCCTCAACCATGCATTCACCTGCCAAATCGTTCCTTTCTTACCCTCACTGGCATGTGGCATATGCAGCAATCCAGTTTACTTGTATGTCCTGTTTGTCAACTTTCTACCTACGTCCCTAAAATCTCCCTTCAGGCCCTCCTCACCTTTTCTATGTATGTCATTGGTGCCAATATGTACCAAGACTTCTAGCTGCTCACCGTTCCCCTTTAGAATGCCTTGGACCCGATCCGAGATATCCCTGACCATGACACCTGGAAGACAACATACCATCCGTGCGTCTCTATCGTGCCCACAGAATCTCGTCTCTGTTCCTCTGACCATGGAATATTCTATCACCGCTGCAGTCCACTTCACTTCCCTCCTGAGGTACTTGTTCCAAGAGGATGCAATGGTTAACTATATCAGTTGTGATACATTAACTTATTGATTTTATGAATACCTCCATTATATATGTTGTTGATCTGTCCACTTATTAATGGGAGACTCCCTGTCCTCTGCCTTTTGATATCATCAACCTGAGTAAGTTCACAGAAGAACTGCTGAAGAATTATTTCCCTGTGTGCTTTCTCAACCCATCTGCTGTTACCCTTTATCACCTCAATAACAGAGAAATAATAACATGTTTTATAAGCTTCTGTAAGGGTCAAAGTATTCACACTCTCTGTTGTGATTAGAAATCTACACATCGAAATACTATTCTGAAATCCCTTAAGCATTTAATCTGTGTTGCTCCTCAGGCCATCTGCTCTGCCTCGTACCAAACCTCTACTTAGTTTAAAGGACTTGATACCACAATAATCCATCTGTATTTCAGATCTTAACCTTTGCATGAGCCTTATGGGAACTTTCTTTCAACAAATAGATTGAGAAACTCAGCCCTGAGAAGGGTAATTGAGCCCTGGGGGTTTACAGAATAGCTAAAACGTGCAAAAATGACTGTAATAATTTAGGAATATTATGTAGTATTTTATATATATAGACAAAACAGAAGATGAGCTTCATAAACATCTGCTCATTAATTGATAATACATTCAAACTATTGGACAGTGCATCAGTGCCGCAATATTGTAAAGCTGATACAGCAAAATACCGCTTCATGGAAAGAAAATGTGCTGGCTGATGAAAGCTCTGGCTAGAGTTTAAAAACTGCTGACAGAACATAAGGAGAATCAAGCATGTGTGCAGCTTACAACTCACTGGACTGTGGCTCTCCCAATTCTCTATTCACATTTCATTCTGTTCTCTTACGTCCTATGGGCATCAGATGAATTTATATCAGGTATTGAAAAACTAGAACTATCAGCACTGGAGAGGAAATGATTAGAACTCATATTCTACATTGTTACTTTGACCTGTTAGTGTATACCAATCTATCTAATGAACTTCAGGAAGATGCAGATTAAATTATCACTTTGTGGTTATAGAACAAGAAACCACTCATGAATATCCCGATATACAATTCAGAATTAAAAGAGTATAACAGTGCCAGAATATAATATTTTATTCGCATTATCTTTATGGACAGATAACGTGGTAGAAATATATTGTAGATGTCAGTAATGGAACAGAACTTTACTTGTTAATTTCAGAGCATATTGTTTTCAAATAAGAGCTTAGAATTTGTGATTAACGTTTAACATCTGCCCTTCGTTTCAGTGCAATGTGAAACAAAAGCAACAATTTATTTGTACGCGCTCAGAGCTCTGTTGTGCTGGGCTTTTCTATATTTAAACTATGCTTTTGATGTAACAGATGCTCTGAAAACATGCAAGTCTAAAAAGTTAGCTTTAACTTGATTTGCACTTTAACAGTAAATGATATAGAACAACCTCTTCCAAGGCAATGTTTCAAATTATTGCTAACTTTGTTGAGGTTACATTAGGATTTTTTCATCTTTGTACCTATAATGTAGGAAGGGAAATGTCCAGTCATATCACAGATTAACATAGGGATTGGAGCACTACCTTCAGATCAAGGACAGGACGACTGTAAGCTCAGCAGAGCTGTGCTCTACCGTGCCATCAGGAAAGGAAAGTACTCATAGAAAATTCACAGACATCTTTGTGACACCAGGGACACATGACGCATGTGGCAAGGTATACAAACCATAAGAGGTTACAAGTTCACCATGTGTTTCAGTGAGAGCGCCGCTTCCTTTCCTGATAGGCTGAATGCCTTTTATGCCCAATGAATGATGTGACATCGAGGAACGCCCCCACTCACCCTGAGGAACAAGCACCCTGACTGTCTGCAGCCAAGGTGAGGAGGATCCTAGCCAGGGTAAACCTGTGTAAAGCTGCAGGAATGGTTAACGTACCTGGTCTGGGATTGTGTGGGCCAGCAAACAGTGGTCGTAACAAACATGTTTAATATCTCTTTGCAGCAGCCCTCTGTCCCTGCAGACTTCAAGGCAGACACAATCATTCTGATGCTTAAGAGAGCGATGCTAGCTGGCGTAAACGATTACTGCCCAGTGGCATTAACTTCAACAATCATGAAGTGCTTTGTGTGGCTGGTAATAGATAGTGTAAAATCCCACCTTCCAGCTGCATTGGACCACTTCCAGTTTCTCTACTACTCAAACCTGTCCACAGATGATGACAGAGCCTCGGCACCCCAAGTAGAAAATAATGCCTCATACACCAAGATGTTATTCATCAACTTCAGCTCAGCATTTAGCACAATTCTTCCTCAGAGGCTGGTGGGTAAATTGTCCTCGTTGGGGCTCAACACTCCTCTCTGTAACTGGATCTTGGATTACTTGACAGAAAGACCCCAGACAGTCTGAGTTGGCAGCAATATCTCAAGCTCCATCACACTGAGCACTGGTGCCCCCTAAAGCTGTGTGCTCAGTCAATGCGGACACTTGACTGCACTGCCAGACCTAGCTCAAACCGTATCATCAAGTTCACTGACGATACAACAGTGGTTGGCCTCATCAGCAACAATGAGGAGTCAGCATACGGAGAAGAGGTAGAGGGGTTTGTCAAATGGCATCAGAGCAACAACCTGAGTCTCAATGTGGACAAGACAAAAGAGATGATCGTGGTCTTCAGGAAGGCGCAGGTCGACCGCTCTCTATTGCACGTCAATGGCTCACACGTGGAGAGAGTGAAAAGCACAAAGCTCATGGTCTGCACATGATGGATCATCTAACCAGGACCCAAAACACCTTCCCATTAGTCAAGAAGGGTCAACAGCATCTATACTTTCTGAGAAGACTGAGACATGCAAGTCTCCTACCCCAATTCTCACACCTTTCTATGGGAGCACCATTGAGAGTGTCCTGTCAGGCTGCATCATTGTGTGATATGAAAGCTGCAAGGCATTGGACTGCAAGACCCTGCAGAGGAAAGAAAAAACAACCATGAGTATCACTGCAGTCTCACCCCCTCCCCCATTTGTGACATTTACCAGGAGCATTGTAGATGAAAGGTCTGAAACATAGTTGGGGATCCCTGCCGCCCATACCACAATCTCTTTGACACACTACTTTCAAGAAGAAGGTACAGGATCATCAGAATTAGGACTGCAAGACTGGGTAACAGCTTCTTCCCTCAGGCTGGGAAGCTAACAACTATCCTGCCACCTCCGAGGTCTTATCACTAGGACAGCGAACTGCTTGCTGTTTACTGTATTGTTTACTGTTTACTGTTTAAGTGTGCTGCACACAACATGCATTTTGAATTATATTTTATTGACTTATTTGTGGTAATATTCTGGTTTATCTGCTGTGTGTGATATATGTTTGTGGGTGCACTGTGATTTGGAGGAACATAGTTTCATTTGGTTGTTATTATGTACAGTCAGATGACAATAAACTTGAACTTGAGAATGGACAGATTGGTTCAAGCTGACAGGAAGGCAACAGTAACTTAAATAACTACGCATTACAACAGTGCTGTGCAGAAGAACATCTCTGAATATACAACACACCAGACCTTGAAGTGAATGGTCTATATCAACAGAAGACCATGAATATACACTCTGTGGCCACTTTATTAGGAGGTATCTAATAAAGTGACCACTACATGTATAATTTACCACTACTCAAGAAACTTATGACTTTTCAGTGTTTGGAGCATGGGAAGCTCCCCTTAGTTAGCTCAGTTTCCTCATTTCTACCATATTGCTGCATGTTTCTGCTTTGGACTAGCTACTTTTGTAATCAGTGGTTCTTCCCACAGGCTGAACTGACACAACTTCCTCATCAGTAAATATAGCTAAGAATGTCAATTAAAAAACTGAAAATTCAATGAGAAAAACAAACCCCTTCACAAACTTTCAGATTAATTTTCATTCCATGCGCTTGTGACAATATTAAGTAAGCATCTCATTTTATAAGATACGAGATACAAGTCTAAACAAGCATCTCCTCTCAGCTTTTTTGTTTTGTGGTTTTGTTTCTTGCCAATGAAAATAAAATTAGAAACCAGAGTCTTTCAAAACATTTAACGTTTACTCTTTGCAGGGAAAAGCTTGATAATTGACTTTTTTTTCAGCAATAAAAGATTATTGCTGCGGAGTTAAAGCAAATGGAGAGATTGTGTTAATTGATCTTCGGAAATCACCAATAAATATAACAATTGGTCCTTGGTGGCAGAAAATGAAGGCTGCAACATGAGGTTGCTTAATCGTGCCATTTCTAGCAGTATTGCTTCTAATTGACTTGTTTAGAAACCACCATAAAATTGCAACAACAGCTGTCTGGAGAAATTAAGAAAAAAGTACACCCAAGGTATTTTACCTAGAATTACTAGTTTTAAAATGCTTCAAAAAAAGACCATTTTGACACTGTTTACTCCATTCCAAAGGAACTTGAAAATGTTATTACATCTGCTGTTGGCACTCATTTTTAGATCATACATTCTCTGTCTCGCATTGTAGTTTAATAACAAATATTCACTAGAAGGTCACAGACACCCAGAGCTGTATCAACTCTTCTTCTTATATCATGCCTGCTATGAAAATTTTAATTCTCAATGTTCTTCTGTAACTGTTATTTTTGATCTATTGATATGTTTTTGTACATAAGCATCTTTGAATTGTCTTTGTTTTCCTTTAATAATGGCTTCTCTTTTATCGTAGACCAGGGGCCCCCAACCTTTTATGCACTGCGGACCGGTTTAATATTGACAATATTCTTGCGGACCGGCAGTCAAATACGTTGTGTTTACCCAGAAAAAGACTGCAATGACCATGAAGCCTTGTGCAGGCACCAGTGCGCATGCGCGCCATGACCTGCCGATTTTCTTCCTCCTGCAAATCCTTTTTGGCGATTCTGTACCGGGGGGGGGGGGGTGCAGATGTTAATCACGACCGGAATATAGGTGATAAGTGGCTAATACACTCAATTTCGTTTCTGTAAGGGTTTATCCGACGAATTTAGTATTAAACACAGCGCATATTTTCCTCGCATGAATATAGTGATAGGTTAATTATCAGGGGAGCTTGAAGTAAGTGTTGAACGAACTTCCAGTAGAAGTGGCAGAAGCAGGTTTGATATTATCATTTAAAGTAAAATTCAATAGCTATATGGACAGGAAAGGAATGGACGGTTATGGGCTGAGTGCAGGTCGGTGGGATTAAGTGAGAGTAAGACTTCGGCACGGACTAGAAGGGCCGAGATGGCCTGTTTCCATGCTGTAGTTGTTATATGGTTATATAAGTAAGTCAATAGCATCATATCATTTTAAGTAACGTTTGGATATTAAACACACAGCACATATTTTCCCCGTATGAACATATAAATTCATTGCCACACACCAATATCGCTGAATCAGTGGGAGCCCTGGGCTTGTTTTCCTGCAACACGACGGTGCCATTGAGGGGTGATGGAAGACAGTGGTACTCGAAGGGGGTTCCTTATGTCCGGTCTATTCCGCAATTTAGTTTTCGTTGCATTCATTGCAGAGGTATGTTGCAAAATGGAAGCAACGTTTTCAGTGCCTTCGTGGCTACCGCAGGATACTTAGCCTTGATTTTGATCCAGAATGCCGGCAGAGATGTTATGTCAAACATACTTCACAGACCGCCGTCATTTGCAAGCTGGAGGAGTTGATATCCTTCCCATGCTGACACGGATGACACGCGAGTAATGACCTCGTGTGTGTTCAAGCTCAACAGTGGGCGTGACAGGGAATGAGGAAAGGTGCAGCTGATTCATATCACCAAATCATATCGTTTCCTCACGGCCCGGTAGCAAATGCTTTGCAGCCTGGTACCGGTCCACAGTTTGTAGATGACTTACCCCTAGATCGCTGTATTGGAGGGAAATGAGGAATTGCTGTGTTCTGTGTTTCACAGAGAAATGGCTCACTCCATACATGCCAGATATGTTGGTAAGACCCAAAGGCTTCTCAGTACACATGAGAGACTGAATTGTTGATTTGGAGAAGGCAAAAGGTAGGGGTTTGTGTTTCATGATAAACTCTTTGTGGCGCTTCGACATGGTGGTTTTGTTGTATGCTTGTTCCCCTGACCTGGAACATCTAAAATTAAGTTCTGACCATTCAATTTACCAAGAGAGCTCTTCTCCTGACTGATCCTGACTGCAGTTTACATGCTGTCAATAGCCGGTGTTAACCAGGCACTCGGGATATTGAATACTGCCGTTACCAAACAAAAATCAGCCCACCATGACACATTTGAAATTATAGTTGGGGACTTCAATCAGGCTTGTTTGAAGGAATCTCTGCCCAATTATGATTAGCATATAACTTGCAGTGCCAGAGTCCCAACACAGTCAACCACTGCTATATTTCAATAAGGTATGCCTATTGTTCCATGCCTGTATTGCATTTCATGAAGTCTGATCAGTTGGCAGCCCTTCTTCTTCCTGCATACAGGAAAGGATAAAGGGCAAGGCTCCACAGTTAAGTACAACAAAGAGATGGTCTTGGGAGGCAGACAGCGTCTATGGGATTGCTACAAGTCAGTGGACTGGACTGTCTTTAACGGCTCATCAGGGGATCCGAATGAATATACTATGATTGCCACAGACTTTATAAAAACTGTCGAAAATCAGCGTGTCCTTACAAAATCATTCAAAGTCTTCCCCAACCAGAATCCCTGGATGAACCATGAGTACCGCAATCTACTGAGGACCAGATCAGAAGCATTCAGGTCTGGCGACCAAGAAAGATACGAGAGGTCCAGGAACGATCTCTGGAAAACCATCTCACATGCAAAATGGCAGTTCTGGACCAAACTTGAATCAACAAAGGATGTTCAACAGCTGTGGCAGGGCTTGAATACAATTACCTCTTACAAAGTGAAACCGAGCAACATTGATGACAATAAGGTTTCACTTACAGATGAGTTCAATGTTTTCTATGCTCGCTTTGATCATAAAAAAATGGAGCATCCTTCACGAACTCCCACAGCCCCCGATGACCCTATGATTTCAGTCCCTGAGGCCAACGTGAGAGCATCCTTCAAGAAGGTGATCTTGCAGAAAGCATCCAACCCAGATGAGGTTCTTGGTCAAGTACTAAATGTCTGTGCTGATCAACTGACTGGAGTGTTCACTAATGTCTTTAACCTATTGCTTCAAGCAGGCTTCAATTATACTGGAATGTAAGAATAACATGGTAACCTATCTTAAAGATTATGTGCAGTGGCACTTACATCCACTATGATGAAGTGTTTAGAGAAGTTGGTGATGAGATATATCCACTCCTGCCTGAGAAGTGTCCACTCCAACTTACCTACTGGCACAGCAGGTGTCATTTCATTGTCTCTTCACTCAACCGTGGAACATCTGGACAGTAAAAATGCATACTTCAGGATACTTTTTATTGACTACAGTTCAGCATTCAACACTATCATCCCATCAAATCTAATCAGTAAGCTTCAAAACCTCAGCTTCAATACCTCCTTGTGCATTTGGATCCTTGATTTCCTCACTTACAGACCACAATCAGTTCTGATTAGTGACGACATCTCCTCCGCAATCTCTATCATCACAGGGGCACCATAAGGCTGTGTGCTTAATCCCCTGCTCTACTAGCTTTGCACTTATGACTGTGAGGCTGAGCACAGCCCCATCTATTTCCTGCACCTTTGAAAGCGGAGCTTAGGGGGGTTAATGGCGCCTAACGGCGACTCCTTTGCTTTTTCGGAAACAGCTCTATTTCTATCTTCAATATCTCTATTTTTCCCTTTCAGGGTTCTTTTGAAGACCCTGGCCTGGAGTTACACGCTGACTATGATTCTTTGCTGGAATGGGACCCGCTCTCAGGGCTCCATAACTGACCGTTGTTTGGCAAGCCAAAGCCTCAGGCTACGAGTCCAGCTCGAATTCGGAAGCTTAGGATGTTGGGGCTCCGGAGGCGAGCAGATCAAAGGTCAGTGTTATGACAGGAGACCGGAGTGTCATCGGGAGAGTCGGAATATCTGCTGTGTGTCTGGAGACCCTGGATCATTGCTATCTTCAGGCACAGAGCTCATAAAAAGTGACATAACAGACTTTTAACATTGTAAACCAATGAGTTGTTTGTTATGTCTCCCTGATTGCTGGGAAAATGGAGACATCTCTTTCTCCCTTATTAGGGAGAGAGAGAACCTGCAGTATGTCGAATACCCGGTGAAACACGACGTCTTTGGGATAACTGCAAGTCTCTGTCTTTGCTCATGCTTGAGTGCTTGGTGGCAGTGCCAATGCATGCTCTTTTTTGTCAGTGGGGGCAGGGGTATTGTTGCTTGCTGCCACTTACACGCGGGTGGGGGAAGATGGGGGGGAGAATTTGGGGTTCTAACATTTAACTGTTGTTCATTCTTTGGGGCACTCCTCTGTTTTCGTGGATGATTGCAAAGAAAAAGCATTTCAGGATGTATATTGTATACATTTCTCTGATATTAAATTGTACCTTTGAAACTTTGAACCTGTCATCCATTCTCCTTGCAGTCAGTGCAAGGGTGCATTTAACCTGTCTCCATCTCCATTCCACCATTAATCAAAATTTCCATCATCTTCAGTGAGATTCCAATGCCAGACATATCTTCTCTTCTGCCTTTCAGCATTCTTGGTGGATCATTCCATCACCACCCCCCTGATTTGCTTCTCTATCCCCAACATTCTGCACCAAAATTGACAATGCAGCTTACGTTGAGAAATATGACAATGTAAGCCTGTTAGCCCCATTATTAGAGGTCTCAAACCTCATTCAATTTTTTCAAACTGCCTTGGAGTGACACAAGGAGCCACTTAATGTCAAGAATATGGAATGGAAAAATCTTTGGAACACATTGTATGTGCATGGGTTGGGTCCTGCACTTACCTGGCACAGACTCCACTGAGCAGCGCTCAAAATGTAATGCATCTCTCCAAATTTCCATGTGGGTCTTTTAAAACCCATACGTTGATTGGAGATTAGGATGGAGATGGGAGTAGTTTGAAGATCTATGAATCAGTTCCAGAAAACAGTTATACCAAGATAGCATGAACCGGTTCATTAATCTATGTTTCATGTAACTTGATGCACAATTATATAATAAATACTTCTGTGATAAACCTCATTGTGACGGAAATTCAAGTTTCTGAAGAAACAACATGTAATTTTATCGTCCTACTGTATTAGTGCTCCAGCACAAAAGTGACTTCTGACACAACAGTAGCGAATGTTTCATCTTCCCGAGTTTAGAATGTTTTATGATGACATCCTCACCAGAAAAAGAAAGTGATTGCATGTGGAAATCTGAAAAACTAACTGCACAGGACTGAGTTCAGAGCAGCCTGTTTCAGGTGGTTGTGGTGATGCAGATCCCAAGATAACTCGTGGGCTCTTAATTGCTACCATCTCTACACTTTAAATTTGTATTTATAAAGACAAATCAATGTACTTAAAAGGATCCATTTGTACAAAGCCTGACCCATACCTGATTCCAGAAACTGTTCCACACTATATTTTTGGCTTTGAGTGGCATTGTGAAGTGAGGCCTCGGACAGTCAGAGTTGACCATGGGTATTGCATCCTAGCTGTCTCTATGCGCAAGCTTGGCAGTATGATGTGGTGAGCAGCCTGTTGTCCATGTAGCAAGATCCCCCTCTCCATGCATCTGATGAACCCAAAGGAACGGCAGAGACCGATACAGTTTGGCACCAACAGCATTGAAGGAGTTGCCTGTCAGCGTTGAACTCAATGTAGGACTGCCTTAGGGACTCCAGCTCCAAATTTTTCCCTCGGGGTCCCTTCCCCATGAGTGGGTATAGCCGCAAGGCAGTGGAGGTTTGAGATCAGAGTTCTCCTTCTCCTAGATGAACTGCCAACCACTTCTAACGAGCTCCATCTAGCACTGTAGTTCACTCTATTTCTGAAAGTTGATTAAAAATTGAAAACTTTATAGGCACAGTGTAAAGAACAGTAATAGCAGGTTTCCCTATGTAAGGCCATGCTGAAATTAATATTGTTGGCATTAGTGCATCTTTCCTTGTTAATAATGCTGCAAATTCTCTCAGTTCTGAGCACAACCCCTGTGATCGTTACAACCAACTTTCAATATCATAATGCAAACAGACTCGATGTGTTACAGTGAGTATTGGTACAAAATGAATGAGTGGTGCTGTAGTGGCAAGAGGATAGGAGAATGCTCCCAGGAGAGGTGAGCTCTGGTTGTTTTATTTCCATCATATTGAACAGCCTGGGAAGATGTACCTCAACACTTGAGCTCTTCCTGTATGTCTGCTCATTAATGCTAATATCTAATCACCCAATCATGTTGCAGCAACTCAATGCATAAAAGTATGCAGACATGGTTAAGAAGTTCAGTTGTTATTGACACCAAATATCAGATCTAAGTGACTTCAGCCTTCAAATAATTTGTTGGTGCCAGATGGGGTGGTTTGATATCTCAGAAACTGCTGATCTCCTGGGATTTTCATGCATAAGAGTTTAGAGTTTACAGAAAACATACAGTGAACAGCAGTTCTGTGGGCAAACAATGAGAGAGGTCAGAGGAGAATGTCCAGATTGGTTGAAGCTGACAGGAAAGCAACAGTAACTCAAATAGCTATGCATTACAACAGTGGTGTGCAAGAGAGCATCTCTGAATACATAACATACCAAAACTTGAAGTGGATGGGCTCCTGCAGCCAAAGATACGCAAACATTATTGAGCAGGTTTACAGGTGTACATAATAAAGTGGCCACTGTGTGTAAGCTTTCATTGCACCTGTGCATAGATGTACTTGTGCATATGATGATAAATTCAACTTTGGCCATGATTATATAAATATGCCTTCCATTCCCTGAGTTCATAGATCCTCACAGTAATCGACATAGTGAGGAAGCTGGCTATCACTGTTACCAGTATTGGTATTTCTGTGTTTATTGGCATGTATACAAGTATACAAATGTCACCTTGAGTTTCAAAGAGTAATGATGGTGAATGTTCACTGTTTGTACCTTGTTCAGATTCCAACAGAGTGGTGCAGCTTACAAAACTGGCAAAGCTGCTGCCTTACAACTGTAGTAGCTTGGGTTCAGTCCTGACCTCTGTTGTTTTCTGTGTGGAGTTTGCGTATTCTCCTTGTTGCATGTGAATTGATCCAGGCTTTCTGGTTCCTTCCAGCATCATCACAAAGATATGCAGGCTGGTGGGTTAAATGCCAACTGTAAATGTGTAGGTAAGTGACAGAATCTTGGGGATGGAAGGGAATTGATGGGAATATGAGAAAAATAAAATGGGATGGGACTGGAGTGATTGATGGCTGGTGCAGAACTGGAGGATAAAGAGGATGCCACGCCTCTATCATAGCTATTATGTTTTGTGCTCTCAGACAGCATTAATCATTGAGAGGAGCTGCTTTTAAACTCATACTGTACTCATTATAAAACCACACAATTGATGGTGTGTGAATAAAACTGGCAAGTGCACTCTTTCATGAATAAAGAACCAACATGCTTGCAAGAAATTAAACAAAACACTTTGGGTCCTGTGGCGGCAAAACATTGCTGTTTACATTTTGGATCCATTCACATGTGATTGTGAAGTGCATTGGAGTTAAAGTCACTTTCTGCTAGTCTCTACTGTTGTGTAATTATGAACCATTGGGAAATTAGTCCCAGCACTTTCATCATGGCTGACATTCACCCTATTTTAATTGACAGCTAACATTGAGAGAGGTCACACAGCACTTCCTCCTTCAGGCAACCTATGACTTTCATTGCTAAGAATACCAGGAGCAGAGCCCGCTGGCATTGGGAATGATATGGCAAGTTGGGGTCACCATGAGGTGCAGAACACCCTGTTGCCCTGAGGCACTCAGCTTTATTTTCCAATGGACAGCTTTATGCTTGATAATTCACTGGAGGTCCCTTCACTGGGGACAGGCTTTCTTTTCAAGAATCAGTTCTGGGCAGTGTGATGTGATCATTGAGGCTTTTGTTTTCAGTGTATAGCCCAGATTGTCCCGGGGCCTTACAATCACAGTGTGGACCGGCCCGGTTAATCTCATGGGGGGAGGGAGGGGGATACACCATTCTCCTGTGCACAAAGTGACTGGAGAATGGCTAATCCTCTTCCTTCCCCATGTTTTACTTCACTCAAAGGCAGGCTTCCCATTGGTCAGAATGTGGCAGCTGCAAAATTCTGCATAAGGACTTCAAAGGGAAGCACAGAGGTGCCACCTCAATGCAAGTTGGTACTTAAAATGTGACAGTAAGGGCCTCACGTTTGTCCCTCTTCGCAACCTCCCCCCTCTGATCCCAGCTCTCATCCGTGCCGGGTCTTTACCATCCCCTCCGACCTTCAACTGTCGGAGGCAGAACGCTCTGTTCTCAGTAAGGGCCTCACGTTTGTCCCCCTTCGCAAAAAATCTCTCACTCTCCTTTTTCTCCATCTGTCCATCTGTCCCTCTGAATATACCTCTTGCCCATCCTCTGGGTCCCCCCCCCCGTCTTTCTTCCCGGACCTCCTGTCCCATGATCCTCTCGTATCCCCTTTTGCCTATCACCTGTCCAGCTCTTGGCTCTATCCCTCCCCCTCCTGTCTTCTCCTATCATTTTGCATCTCCCCCTCCCACTCCAACTTTCAAATCCCTTACTCACTCTTCCTTCAGTTAGTCCTGACGAAGGGTCTCGGCCTGAAACGTCGACTGCACCTCTTCCTACAGATGCTGCCTGGCCTGCTGCGTTCACCAGCAACTTTGATGTGTGTTGCTTGAAAATGTGACAGTGTTACTTTTCATGTACTTTGGCCTAATTTGGCAAATATTTTCAAGAAAAGGCAGTGGGCATTATCAGCATAGCCAGTAAGTGTTTAATGAACCATTTTCTAGAGATGCAAAGATTTTGTTGTGGTATAACTTTGATGGATATTCATTGCAGTGCATTAAGCTCTCTCACCTCAAGCTGTACTTAATGTTCTTTTTCAATGCTTGGTGATTAATCAAATTACAATTGTTATCAAAGCATGTATGCAATATACAACCCTAAGATTCGTCGTCTCCACAGATAGCCACAAAACAATGAAAAGCATGGAACCCGGTCAAAGAAAAACATCAAGAATCCACCCCCCCCCGCCCCCAATGCTAAAACTAATCGTGCAAACAGCAACAAGATAGAACAAACATAAACACAGGATATAAAAACAAAATCGAAAGAATCCATATTCAGTCAGCTCAGTGTTCATTATTTGCAGGCTGTCCCAATTCAAAGTTACTCAAAATAGAAAAATAGCAACAGATAAAGGAGTGTCTGGGAACTACAGTGCAATCCTCATACCGCAAATGCAGAACTTCGGTACCATCCTCTGACAGCATTGAGGGAGAAAGAAACCATTCAAATGCAGGGGGATTCTCTCAGAAGCAGTGAGTGTGAGGAGAGAGAGAGAGAGCATCACATGCCAACACCTTCCACCAACAGCAGTGAGGGAGAGGCTGGTGGACGGTGCTGAACATTTGCTCACCTTCCGCACTGGCCTCAATGTTTTCAATCTTCCTTGGCACTTAGATTGGCGAGAAATGGAGCTGATCATGGGCTCAAGCCCCGTCCCAACGTTTCTTGGCCTTGAGGCCACTCACCTCTCTGAACCTTCTCTGAAACTGCAAAGCACCAGCTCGATCAATCACATGAAAGCAGACCGTCAAGCTATTGGTCACAGACTCCTGCAGTACCAGAACAACATATAAAAGGAAAAGAAGTGAAAGAACCAGTTTCATGGATCACCTGGAGAATGTCATCAGTGGTAGCATTGATCACTGGCACCATCTTATTCCAGAACCAAATTACAGTGCTGCCCTTTCCTAGTAAATGTGTTGGATGACATATTAAATGTTTATTGCATTAAATGTCATATTAATACAATGATCCCTTGAAAATTAATCTAATGAAAAAGGAAGACAGGAGAAACTGCAGGTGCTGGAAATCTAGAGCAATGCGTAAAATGCTGGAGGTGATCAGCAGGTCTGGCAGTATTACGCAGGGAATGTCAGTATTTCAGGTTGAGACCCTTCACCGGTTTTAATGATTGGTCTTTACCTCAATGTTCAAAATTCAATGTAAATTTATTAAAGTACATATATATTACCTTGAAATACATTTTCTTGCAGGCATTTATTGGAAAATAAAAAAATACAATAGAATTTATGAGGAACTAATTATAAACAAAGACTGACAAATAACCAATGTGGAAAAGTAAACAAATTATGAAAATAAAAGAATGATACTGAGAACATGAGGTATTGAGGCCCAGGTGTTAGAGCTAAGTGATGAGTTTTGAGGGGATGATAGTGCTGAGTGCTGAGTTGCGATTAATGAAGAGCCTCCCGATACCTGCACCTTCACTGTTCAGGTGTGGCAGAGCTGAGTGAGGGGTCAATGAAATGACACCCGTTGTTGACCATTTGTGGCGGCAAGCAAATTGGAAAGCACCAGGTCACTCCTTAGGCTGGAATTGATGTGCTTCATGATAAACCTCTCAAAGCATTTCCTCACAGCGAATGTACTGAATGAGAGTCATTGAGGTAGGTTACCACATTCTTCTTGGGCACCGGTATAATTGAGGCTTGCTTAAATCTGGGGGATCGCTCAGTGTGCCAAAGTGAAGAGTTGAAGATGTCTGTCAATGTTCCAGTCAGTTGTTAGCCCAGGTCTTCAGGACTCAAGAGCCAGGAATTCTGTCTGAGCTTGATGCTTTCCATTGCTTCAGCTTCCCAAAGGATGCTCTCATGTTGGTCATCGGGAGCTGTGGTTGTTCATGAAGATACCTTCCTGTTCTGTGGGTCAAAGTGAGCATAAAATACACTGAGCTCATCTGGGAGTGAAACTTTGTTGTCATTTATGTTACTTGGTTCTGCTTTGTAGGAGGTGATAGCATGCAAGCCCTCTCACAGTTGTCGAGCATCCCTCTGTGATGCTGGAATTCCAAAGCTAAACACACTGCCTTTCTGAGATACTACTCCTTAATACTTGATGCTATGGAGGCTAGTACCCAAGAGGGAGCTGACTAATTTTACAACTTTCTGTAACTTCTTTCGATCCTGTGCAGTAGTCCCCCCATACTGGATAATGTTGCAGCCTGTCAGAGTGCTCTCTGGAGTACATCTATAGAACTTTTCAAGTGTTTTAGCTGTCAAACCAAATCTCCACAAACTCCTAATGAAGTATGGTCACTGTCTTGCCTTCTTTATAGCGGCATCAATATGTTAGGACCAGGTTAGATCCCCAGAGATCTTGTCACCCAGGAACTTGAAATTACTCACTCTCCACTGTTCAGAAAGGGTAGGGCAAGGATCACCAACCGGTCCTTTAAGGATTGGTTCATAATCCCTCTTCCTACCTTTTCTGAAGTCCACAATCAGTTCTTTGGTCTTACCGACGTTGAGTACAAAATTGTTGCTGCGACACCACTCAGCTAGCTGGTATATCTCACTCCTGTACGCCTTCTCATCTCCATCTAAGATTCTACCAACAATGGCTGTATCATCAGCAAATTTATAGATGACATTTGAGCTATATAGCTATCCACACAGTCATGGGGATAGAGGGAGTAGAGCAGTGGACTAAGCACACATCCCTGAGGTGCACCAGTGCTGGTCATCAGTGAGGAGGAGATATTATCAACAATCCACACAGATTGTGGTCTTCCAGTTAGGAAGTCAGGGATCTGAATGCAGAGGGAGGTACAAAAGCTCAGGTTTTGTAGCTTATCGATCAGGACTGTGGGAATGATGGTGTTATATCTGTTAAATGAGGGGTATAAATAAAGGGTCATAACTGTTCCTGAACCTGGTGGTATGGGTGCTAAAGCTCCTGTACCACTGTTTATAGGATTTTCTGTTCAAGGGCATTGCTGTTTCCATACCAAGCCATGACACAGCCTGTCAATATACTCTTCACCACATATCTATAGAAGTTTGTCAAAGTTTTAGATGACATGCTGAATCTTCACAAACTTTCTAAGGATGTAGAAGCATTGGCATGCTCTCTTCGTAATGGCACTTACATGTTGGGCTCAAGACGGATTCTCCAAAATAATAATACAGAGGAATTTAAAGTTGCTGACCATCTCCACTTCTAATTTCTCTGATGAGGGCTGGCTCGTGGACATCTGATTTCCTTCTCCTGAAATCAATAATTAGCTCCTTTGTCTTGTTAACATTGAGTAAGAAGTTGTTGTGGCACCACTTAGCCAGATTTTCAGTCTTCCTTCTATATGCTCAAAATTGAAAGTTCAAGGTAAATTTATTATCAAAATACATATGGTTACCATATAGATCCCTAAACACAAAATAATCTGCAGATGCTGGGGTCAAAGCAACACTCACAACACGCTGGAGGAACTCAGCAGGTCGGGCAGCATCCGTGGAAATGAACAGTCAACGTTTCGGGCCGAGACCCTTCATCAGGACTGAAGAGGGAAGGGGCAGAGGCCCTATAAAGAAGGTGGGGGGAGGGTGGGAAGGAGAAGGCTGGTAGGTGCCAGGTGAAAAACCAGTAAGGGGGAAGATAAAGGGGTGGGAGAGGGGAAGCAGGGAGGGGATAGGCAGGAAAGGTGAAGAAGAAATAGGGAAAAGCGCAATGGGTAGTAGAAGGAGGCGGAACCATGAGGGAGATGATAGGCAGATGGGGGAGGGGGCAGAGTGACATAGGGATAAAGGAAGGGAGGGGGAGGGAATTACCGGAAGTTGGAGAATTCTATGTTCATACCAAGGGGCTGGAGACGACCTAGACAGTTTATGAGGTGTTGCTTTTCCAACCTGAGTTTAGCCTCATCATGGCAGTAGAGGAGGCCATGTATGGACATATCTGAATGGGAATAGGAAGCAGAATTGAAGTGGGTGGCTACCGGGAGATCCTGTCTGTTGTGGCGGACAGAGCAGAGGTGCTCGACGAAGCGGTCCCCCAATCTGCGTTGGGTTTCACTGATGTAGAGGAAGCCGCACCGGGAGCACCGGATGCAATAGATGACCCCAACAGACTCACAAGTGAGGTGTTGTCTCACTTGGAAGGACTGTTTGGGGCCCTGAATGGTGGCAAGAGAGGAGGTGTAGGGACAGGTGTAGCACTTGCGCTTACAGGGATAAATGCTGGGTGGGAGATCCATGGGGAGGGACATGTGGATCAGGGAGTCGCGGAGGGACCGTTCCCTGCGGAAAGCGGTGAGGGGTGTAGAGGGAAAGATGTGCTTAGTGGTGGGGTCCTGTTGAAGGTGGTGGAAGTTGCAGAGGATCATGTGCTGGATCTGGAGGCTGGTGGGGTGGTAGGTTAGGACAAGGGGGAACTCTGTCCCTGTTGTGGTGGCGGGAGGATGGGTGAGGGCTGAAGTGTGGGAAATGGAGGAGATACGGTTAGGGCATCATTAATGACAGCAGAAGGGAAACCACGATCCTTAAAGATAGAGGACATTTGAGATGTCCTGGAATGGAAAACCTCATCCTCGGAGCAGATGCAGCGGAGACGGAGGA
Organism: Mobula hypostoma; assembly: GCF_963921235.1. Lineage (NCBI taxonomy): Eukaryota > Metazoa > Chordata > Chondrichthyes > Myliobatiformes > Myliobatidae > Mobula > Mobula hypostoma. The sequence continues at coordinate 68,751,952 of NC_086103.1, read as the reverse complement.
ACTGGGAATAGGGAATGGCATTTTTGCATGTGGCACGGTGGGAAGAGGTATAGTCGAGGTAGTTATCAGAGTTAGTGGGCTTGTAGAAGATGTCAGTGGACAGTCTATCTCCAGAGATGAAGACCAAGAGATCGAGAAAGGGGAGAGAAGTGTCAGAGATAGACCAAGTGAATTTGAGGGCTGGGTAGGAGTTAGAAGTAAAGTCGATGAAATTGACGAGCTCCGCATGGGTGCAGGAAGCAGCCTAAGATTCAGATTCCTGTGGCATGCTCTATAAATCCATAGAAAAATATCCACATCGGATTCAATGAAAGACCGCACCAACTTGGGCAATCAACCAGTGTGTAAAAGACAACAAACTGTGCAAATACAGAAAAAGAGAAATAATAATAATAAATAAATAAGCAATAATTTTTCGAGAACATGAGTTGAAGAGTCATTGAAAGTAAGATTGTAGGAACATTTGAATGATGGGGAAAGTGATATTGTGTGAAGTTCTCCCCTTTGGTTCAAGAGCCTGATGGTTGAGGGGTAGTAACTCTTCCTGAACCTGGTGGTGTGATTCCTGAGGCTCCTGCACCTTCTTCCTGATGGTAGCAGTGAGCAAAAAGCATGACCTAGGTGGTGGAGGTCCTTAATGATGGACCCTACAACAGTGTTTCATGTAGATGTGCTCAGTGGTGGGGAGAGCTTTACCACGGTGGACTGGGCTTCATCCACTACTTTTTGTAGGATTTCCATTCAAGTGCACTGGGGTTTCCATGGCAGGCTGTGATAAAACCAGTCAGTATACACTCCACTACACATCAGTGGAAGTCTGTCAAAGCTGCTGATTCATCACAACCTTAGATTCGGCCAGCTACAGCAGTGTCATCAGCAAACTTGAATATGGCATTGGAGCTGTGCTTAGTCTCACAGTCATAGGTGTAAAGTGGGTAGAGCAGGAGCTAAATGCCTGTGGTGCACTGGTGCAGATGGAGGTTGTGGGGGAGATGTTACCAATCTGAACTGACTGGGGTCTGCTAGTGAGGAAATCGATGATCCAATTGCGGAAGTAAGTATTGAGACCACAGTCTTAAAGCCTATTGATTAGTTTTGAGGGGATGATAGTTTTAAATGCCAAACTGTAGTCGATAAAGGGAATCCTGATGTTTGCATCCAAACACCTCAATATAATGAAAGATATGCTGTCACCTTTGCCCTTTCCTGATGCAGTCATCTGGTCCATCCGGTGGTTTGGGAAAACCTTGGGCTGGAGCGTTGTGTCCAGACTAAAGGGTGGGGGGGGGGTAGTTGTGTGCAGTGAACCATGTCTCAGTGAAAGAGAATGCAGCAATTTATTATTTCCCTCTGATACAAAAATCTTGGTCTTAAGTCCTCTATCTTGCTCTTCAATGACTGCCATTAGCTAGGTGGATGTGGGGAGCGGTGCTTGTGTTCTCTGTCGCTTTAGCCTGGCCTGAAGTCCCCACCAATGACCACACGTTCTGGAACTATGGCAGCCATCTGATCGCTTCCAGAGGCCGTACCTGCATTCCAGAGAGTCAAATCCATCGAGACTCAGCAGGAGATTGTAAGATCGCTAGCGCGTTTAGAAAAAATAAAAAATGCTTTTCTTAAAGGGAAATTCCAGGCTGCAGATTGCAGCAATAACTGTTCAGAAGACCTATTTCCAGTAGGAATCTGTCCTTAGGTAATACCTGTGTGATAATTGCACACTCTCACTGTGACTGTATGGATTTCCCCTGGGTTCTCAAGTCTATAGTGCTGGCAGGTTAAATGCTTACACCAGGTGAGTGGCAGGAGTATCAGAAGAGTGGGCAAGCTTTGTAGGAGGTTACAATGAAAAAGGTGGAGGGATGGAACGAATGGAAAAGTTCTGAGTATTGGCGTAGGTTCGATATGCCATATGAAAGTCCGAAATTTAAAAAGACAAAACAGAGTTTACTTACACTTATCGGTCGTGAATTGCACACCATTCTGGTGATGTGGTAGTGCACACGTTAAAAACATCAGTAAAGATTAAATCAAAGGATATGCCATAATTATTGTTATTGGCAAGACTGTTATTTTTTATATAGCCGCTAACTGATGGTTTATATCAGCCCATAGGAGGGGTGGCCCCCTCCAGACTGGTGAGGTACTGTAATCCCTCCAGCTCATCACTCTTTTAGCCTTAATGGAAATGATGATGAATATTTAGTCATCTTTCCCTTAGCCTAATTTGGAGGTTTGAACTCTGTTTGGGAATTGGAGAGGGCAGAACGTCAGCTGAGGAGTGCAGACTGGAGTTGGTGCAGGACTCAGTGTGTGAGCTGTATGGTTAAAATGACCGTGTGTGTGTGTGTGTGTGTGTGTGTGTGTGTGTGTTCCATTATACACCACCCTCCAGGTTTCCATGGTGGCAGTGAAGTGTTTCCAGAAGCCTGGAAACTCAGGCTCTCCCCACCAACCTCCTCTATTTGTGATTCATCAGGATGTCAGAGAGGTGAGAATGATGATAAAGAAGGTGACTAAACAGAGCAGCTTTCCATCCTCTGCAGTCTCTCTCTGCTCCATGTCAGGCCCCTAATGTGCTGTTGCTGTACGTCTCCCATAGTACCTTTCTCTGGTTAGCAGCAGTTGTACCCAGCTTGGCTATTTTCTCTCTATCTTAATTGTCTCATTAATTGTTCTGTGTCGAATTAAAAACAAGTTAAGATCAGAAACTTCTAAACTACTATATGGGTTTATTGAGGATAGAGGAACTAGGAATGAAATTTTCATATGATGAATGCTTTCAGAAAGGGCAATTGAATATCAAAATGATGTCTTTTTAGGTTTTACTGATTTCACTAAAGCATTCGACAAAGTGCAACATGAAAAATTATTTCAAATTCTCGCTAAACTAAACGTTGACGGAAGGGACCAACAACTGCTTCAAAATTTATATTGGAACCAAATGGCAGTGGTAAAAATTGATGATAATATAAGCAGTTGGACTAAAATTCAAAGAGGAGTTAGACAAGGATGCGTTGCCTCACCGGAATTGTTTAATATCTATAGTGAAATGATTCTCAGAGAAATAGAAGACCTATTTGGGATAAAAATTGGAGGTGTTAACATCAATAATATAAGATATGCAGATGATACCACCCTAATAGCAAGTGCTGCAGAAGACCTACAAATCCTCCTAGACAAAGTAGCACAAACAAGTGCAGATTTTGGTCTAACCATCAACTGTAAAAAAACAAAATGTATGGTAACATCAAAACAGTAGGATACTCCCAACTGCCAATTATACATCTGTAACGAAGAGATTGAACAAAAGACCAGCTTTAATTACCTTGCCAGCTTTATATCACAAGATGCTAGAAGTAAAGTAGAAATAAAAAGAAGAATTGCCATTGCCAAAACCAACTTCCAAAAAATGAAACCCATTTTTACCAACAGTCACATTTCTGTGACAACAAGGCTTAGGCTACTAAAATGTTACATCTGGTCAATCTTGCTGTATGCATCTGAAACATGGACTATAACACCAGAACTCCAAAGAAACTTTGAAGCAACAGAAATGTGGTTTCTGAGAAGAATGCTGAAAATATCATATAGAGATAGGGTAACTAATGAGACAGTACTCCAACGTGCCCATACAGAAAGATCTTTAATGAGAACATTAAATGGGAAGAAACTTAAATTCCTGGGCCATGTCATCAGAAAGGGGGAAATAGAATGCCTTACATTACAAGACCATATGCCTGGGAAACGCGGAAGAGGAAGGCAAAGAAGAAAATATATGGATGCTGTGAAAGAACTAACAGATCTAAGTGTGCGAGATATCATTGCCGCTGCATGGGGATCGTTCGAAGTGGAAAGCCATGATCGCCCAAGCATGTAACATGCAAGGCACATGAAGAAGAAGAATTGTCTCATTATTTCTATTTTCAATCTTGCACATTTATGGTGATGCCCAATTTTCCAAACATTGTCTTATTTCCTGAACACACATTATTCATACCTCCTCATTAGTATCAACACTAGAGTGATTCAAAATCCAACTTCTATCAGCCAAACTGAAAAAGTATGACTTCCTATCTATGGAGAAATTAATTTTTCTACAATTTTTTATGACTGGGAAGCTTTGGGGCACAATATCTATGGAAATTATAATTTTGAAAATGTATTCCAATAATCACATTATGCAGCTAATCAATACAATACAAATGTAATGCCCTGGGAAAGGTTTCACTGTTCATGTAATGGTTTCTCTGTAGTAGTAACGTGTTTGGGTCATGACTCGAGATAACCATAAGACAAAGGAGCAGAAGTCGGCCATTCGGCCCATCGAGTCTACTCCGCCATTTTATCATGAGCTGATCCATTCTCCCATTTAGTCCCACTCCCCCGCCAACGGGGGTTTGGAATGTGCGGCATCCCATGAGGGGAGTGGTTTTCTTTCTTGTGTGCTCGAGAAGGAGGGATTCGCGGGCTTTTGTTCAGAAGAAGATGGAGAGAGAAGATGCCAGAATGGCGAAGTCATAGACTGCAGGACTGAGCGGACTTGGAATAGTGTCAGGAGTCATCGACGCCCGGGGGAAATTGATGGAGAATGACCAGACCTCGGGAAAACAGTTCGCAATAGGCTGTTGCATGAAAATGTACCCTTTTTCTTCTTGTTTTCTTTACTAACCCTGCAGTCAAATTAAGAATTATAACACTCAATATTGTTTAATTGCATATTGTGTACTATTTGTTATTCTGTGGTACTGATTCGTAAGAGGGAAACACTTCACGCAGCATCCACCCAAACAAGATTTCTCAAGTTTGGCCGGGGCAGAGGCTGTCTCTCCCTAGATTAACACAACTGGCTGAACCTGAAGGTTACACAATTATTATAAAGATATGCACAGTTTTAGATATCTAATAGCACATGCAAGCCCCCTATCTTTGGAACAACACAAAAAAAAGGAAGATGAGGTGCAGAAAGTTGAACAGCTGTAATTCTATTTCAGTTATCAGTGACTTTCCTGAAATATTAAGGAATTTGATGCAGCACATCTAATAGACCTCATTTCACCAAGTTCCACCTAATATCAACAGTCTGACAAGTATTTTAACAGTAGAATACCACAATATATATTTTTGCAGTTTTCAGAATAAAATTTCACTTCTGATATGTGGTTAATGTGAAGGAACTAAAGATTAATTCTTGCAAATCATCAGTTCGTAGTTCACATAAATCCTGTCTGAAGTCTTTAAAATAGAAAATTCAAATTGGATTGAGAGAAAATAGAAAATTACAAAAGGAAGATAGAATTTTTGCCTATATTGCATTGATTAGACAAATATTTCACACACACACACACACACACACACACACACGGAAGCAGTAGTGTTCTCATGCATTTAAATTCTGCTGTGAAATAGAACTGTTATGAAATAGTATTGGGCTCCATTATTATTAGATCTGATAACCTATTACAGCTCAGCGTGCCGGAGTTCCGAGTTCAATTCTGATGTCATCCACAGTATAAGGAATCTGTACGTCCTTCCCTTGAACGCATGGGTTTTCTCTGGGTGCTCCGGTTTCCTCCCACAGTCCAAAAATGCACCGGTTAGTAGGTTAAAACTGGTCATTGTAAATTTTCCCATGATTAGGCTAAGGTTAAACTGGGGGTGGCTGAGCCACACGGTTCAAAGGGGCGGAAGAGCTGATTCTGCACTGTTTCTCAGTAAAAACAAACACAAAAAAATAAAACCAGTAGGAGGAGCCATTTTACATGTCAAGTCATTTTGTAAACCGAGACAGATTAGATGTTCTTAAGGTTTATATTATTGCTTTTAAATTTTTCATTAGGTAGCTGTTACTATTTCTGGGAAGTCTGATCACCTGGCTGTATTTCTACTCCCCGAGTATAGGCAGAGACTGAAGACTGCAGTACAGTACCAGACTGCAGTGAGGGCCTAGAAGGTTTGGACAAGGGAAGCACAGGAGTGCTTACAGGGCTGCTTTGAATCGGTGGTCTGGACCGTATTCAGGGATTCATCTTCAAACCTGGATGAGTATGCTGCAGCTGTTACCGACTTCATTAAAACCTGTGTGGATGAGTGAGTGCCCACAGAGACTTACTGTACATTTCAAAACCAAAAGCTGTGGATGAACCAGGAGTTACGTCGTCTGCTGAAGGCTAGATCTCTGGCATTCAAGTCTGGTGACCCAGGCTTGTACCAGAAAACCAGGTATGACTTGCAGAGGGCTATTTCAAGGGCAAACAGACAATTTAGAATGAGGTTGGAGGTGAAATCGAATGCACGACAACTCTGGCAGAGTTTGTAAGGTATTACTTCCTACAAAGCGAAACCCAATAGCATGAATGGCAGCGATGCTTCACTACCAGATGAAATCAATGCCTTCTATGCTCGCTTTGAAAGGGAAAATGTAGCTGCAGCTGTGAAGATCCCTGCTGCACCTGATGACCCCGTGATCTCTGTCTCGGAGGCCGAAGTTAGGCTGTCTTTAAAGAGGGTGAACCCTTGCAAGGCGGAAGGTCCCAATGGAGTACCTGGTAAGGCTCTGAAAACCTGTGCCAACCAGCTGGCAGGAGTATTCATTTTCAACCTCCCACTGCTACAGGAGGAAGTTCCCATTTGCTTCAAAAAGGAGACAATTATACCAGTGCCGAAGAAGAGTAATGTGAGCTGCCTTAATAATTATTGCCTAGTAGCACTCGCATCTACAGTGATAAAATGCTTTGAGAGGTTGGTCATGACTAGACTGAACTCCTGCCTCAGCACGGACCTGGACCCATTGCAATTTGCCTATGGCCACAATAGGTGAACAGCAGATGACATCTCAATGGCTCTCCACACGGCTTTAGACCACCTGGACAATGCAAACACATATGTGTGTTGCTTGAATTTCCGGCATCTGCAGAGTTCCTGTTGTTTACATATGTCAGGATGTTGTTCACCGACTATAGCTCAGCATTTAATACCATCATTCCCACAATCCTGACTGAGAAGTTACAGAACCTGGGCCTCTGTACCTCCCTCTGTAATTGGATCCTCAGCTTCCTAATTGGAAGACCATAATCTGTGTGATTGGTGATAACATCTCCTCGCTGATGATCAACGCTGGTGCACCTCAGGGGTGTGTGCTTAGCCCACTGCTCTACTCTCTATATACACATGACTGTGTGGCTAGGCATAGCTCGAATACCATCTATAAATTTGCTAATGATACAATCATTGTTGGCAGAATCTCAGGTGGTGACGAGAGGGTGTACAGGAGTGAGATATGCCAACTAGTGGAGTGGTGCCGCAGCAACAACCTGGCACTCAACGCCAGTAAGATGAATAGCTGATTGTGAACTTCAGGAAGGGTAAGGTGAAGGATCACATGCCAATCCTCTTAGAGGGATCAGAAGTGGAGAGAGTGAGCAGTTTCAAGTTCCTGGGTGTCAAGATCTCTGAGGACCTAACCTGGTCCCAATATATCGATGTAGTTATAAAGAATGCAAGACAGTGACTATACTTCATTAGGAGTTTGAAGAGATTTGGTATGATAACAGAAAACACTCAAAAACTTCTGTAGTTGTACCATGGAGAGCATTCTGACAGGCTGCATCACTGTCTGGTATGGAGGGGCTACTGAACAGGACTGAAGGAAGCTGCAGAGGGTTGTAAATTTAGTCGGCTCCATCTTGGGTACTAGTTACAAAGTACCCAGGACTTCTTCAAGGAGCAATGTCTCAGAAAGGCAGCGTCCATTATTAAGGACCTCCAGCACCCAGGACGTGCCCTTTTCTCACTGTTACCATCAGGTAGGAGATACAGAAGCCTGAAGGCACACACTCAGTGATTCAGAAACAGCGTCTTCCCCTCTGCCATCCAATTCCTATACGGACATTGAACCCATGAACGCTACCTCACTTTTTTAATATATATTATTTTTGTTTTCACATGATTTTTAATCTATTCAATATGCATATACTGTAATTGATTTACTTATTTATTTATTATTTATTTACTTTTTTTCTTCTATGTTATGTATTATATTGAAATGCTCCTGCTAAGCTAACAAATTTTAGGAAACATGCTGGTGATAATAAACCTGATTCTGATTCTGTTAGTTCATTTGGAAAGTTTGTTAGTTAGGAGCTTCAGGGATGAGTGGCATAAAGACAGACATTTTCTTCTTGATTTGGACCATCTGAACCCATTCAGAACCATCATTTGCAGCATTCAGCAGATCCTGCTTTGTTACATTTGCAAGCCTTTTTGGAGTCTTAACTTCTCTTTTTGCTTTTCCAACAAGAGATATAGCCATTCCCTTGGGCTTTCTTGGCGAAATATCTTTGATCTGGGTCGCAGATCTTGACCTGTTTTGCCCTGGCTAGTATAGATATCGGTGTCATGGGACACTTTACAATCACATTAAGGATCAGTTCCTGGACATGGGTATGTTTAAAAATGCTATCTGATAACTTCAGTGTTAGATGCAACCCAGTGCTACACAGAGGGCAGTGGGAAAGAGAAAAATTGCTTCACTCACAATCTAATAGTGACATAGTTTCACAAAACACACTAATGACTGATAAGCAAAGAAATCAGAGACAATTTTAAACACGTTGAAGTGCTAATTGTTGTTTTGTAACTCCAAAACATAAAACTAATTGAAAGAAAAACAAAGAAGCACAAAAATGTGTGTAAACTTTTTTTTTGCAAGATGCACACATATGACATAATGTGGTGGTATAATGCCGTATGCCATTCACATGCTTTTACATATAAATCGCAACACATTTTGTAAGCAACAAAGAATGCTTAATAAAACAGAGTATTTACAATATCATTCAAATATTAAATACACAACTCTCTTCTCTGCTTAGCTACTGTATCAAATCCCACTCAATATAGAATGCATCTGAACTATATACATAGTATATATAATACAGCTAAATGCAGGCATCCACAGCATAATCAATTTTAAATTGTCCCATTCAGGCCTAATGTTTTCATTGCTATGGAGACTTTCTTAATTTTGTGGGATATTGTCTTTCCTTACAAGGAGGAATCATTCTGCTTGTGGCTGTTAAATAATCTCAGCTTCTGGGGCTTCTTCCAGACTCAAGGCCCCTCTGTCAACCTGTGCAAGTTTTTCTCTGCAGCGGTAAGGAAACATGATGCAAAGGCTATAGGATGTTCACTTGCATCACTCATAACATGTGATATGATTGCACCTATACCATAAGGCAAGGCATCACGGGCAAGCTTCACTGGTTGATGTTGATTATAGTATGTGAGAACAGTGTCTGACATCACCATTTCCTTTGTCTTTTGGAAAGCCATCTCACACTGCTTTGTCCATTGCCATTTCTTCCTGATCTGCAGTAATGAATTCAGGGAGAGGAGCACAGTAGCCAGGTTTGGCAGGAACCTGTTATAGTAATTGACAATTCCTAAAAAAGACAACAACTATGATACATCCTTTAGCCTTGGGGCATCCACCAACACACTTGTATAAATCATGTGACCACAGTAAGTAACCATTTGTTTAAAAATTCACACTTATTGCATTATTCTCTGAGCACTTAATCTCCTAATCTTTTCACTACTGTTTTGAGATATTTGTAGATGTTCCTCGTCATCCTCACCAGTTACAATGATGTCATCCAGGTAACACGGAGTTCCTGGGCAGCCTTGCAGCTCCTGGTCTATAGCTTTCTGCCGGAGTGTGGCTGCAAATACTACTCCAAAAAATAGCCTATTATAGCGATAAAGCCCTTTCTGAGTGTTTATGATGAGAGAAGTATTTTAGACCCTTCCTCCATCTCCATCTGTAGGTGAGCCTCAGCTAAGTCCACTTTGCTGAAGTGTTTTCCTCCAGAAAGGTCTGCAAAGGTATCTCTATCCTGGGCAGAGGGTATTGATTTACTTTCAGTACTGTGTTGATGGTGACCTTAAAATCAGCACCGATCCGGACAGACCCATTCACTGGCATTGTCATTGGGCTCCACTCAACCTTGGAAAGAATTCTTTCAGCCTCCAAGCAAGCTAGTTCACTGGCTACTTTATTACGTTTGGTGTAGGTAATTGAATTGGCTTTGTAAAACTTGGGTGTGGCATTTTCATTTAACGCTATTTTACGCTTGATATATGTGCGTCACTACGTTCAGATATGGCCCGAGTGCAGAGCGAAAGACACTGAAGACAGTTCACAAACTTTAATGCGAACAGTTAGAGCGAAAAGCAAAAAATAAATGCTAGGCCAAACAGAGCCATTAACTAAAACTCTCAAATAGAAAATGAAGCCAACACTGTGGCTGAAAGGAATAACTAAATATAAAACGAATACCGCTAGTCTTTAGGCAACACACATCAAAGTTGCTGGTGAACGCAGCAGGCCAAGCAGCATCTCTAGGAAGAGGTGCAGTCGACGTTTCAGGCCGAGACCCTTCGTCAGGACTAACTGAAGGAAGAGTGAGTAAGGGATTTGAAAGTTGGAGGGGGAGGGGGAGATGCAAAATGATAGGAGAAGACAGGAGGGGGAGGGATGGAGCCAAGAGCTGGACAGGTGATAGGCAAAAGAGATATGAGAGGATCATGGGAAAGGAGGTCCGGGAAGAAAGACGGGGGGTGGGAGGACCCAGAGGATGGGCAAGAGGTATATTCAGAGGGACAGAGGGAGAAAAAGGAGAGTGAAAGAAAGAATGTGTGTATAAAAATAGGTAACAGATGGGGTACGAGGGGGAGGTGGGGCCTTAGCGGAAGTTAGAGAAGTCGATGTTCATGCCATCAGGTTGGAGGCTACCCAGACGGAATATAAGGTGTTGTTCCTCCAACCTGAGTGTGGCTTCATCTTTGCAGTAGAGGAGGCCGTGGATAGACATGTCAGAATGGAATGGGATGTGGAATTAAAATGTGTGGCCACTGGGAGATCCTGCTTTCTCTGGCGGACAGAGCGTAGATGTTCAGCAAAGCGGTCTCCCAGTCTGCGTCAGGTCTTGCCAATATATAAAAGGCCACATCGGGAGCACCAGACGCAGTATATCACCCTAGTCGACTCACAGGTGAAGTGTTGCTTCACCTGGAAGGACTGTTTGGGGCCCTGAATAGTGGTAAGGGAGGAAGTGTAAGGGCATGTGTAGCACTTGTTCCGCTTACACGGATAAGTGCCGGGAGGGGGATCAGTGGGGAGGGATAGGGGGGACGAATGGACAAGGGAGTTGTGTAGGGAGCGATCCCTGCGGAATGCAGAGAGAGGGGGGGAGAGAAAGATGTGCTTAGTGGTGGGATCCCATTGGAGGTGGCGGAAGTTACGGAGAATAATATGTTGGACCCGGAGGCTGGTGGGGTGGTAGGTGAGGACCAGGGGAACCCTATTCCTAGTGGGGTGGCGGGAGGATGGAGTGAGAGCAGATGTACGTGAAATGGGGGAGATGCGTTTAAGAGCAGAGTTGAGTGGAGGAAGGGAAGCCTCTTTCTTTAAAAAAGGAAGACATCTCCCTTGTCCTAGAATGAAAAGCCTCATCCTGAGAGCAGATGTGGCGGAGACGGAGGAATTGCGAGAAGGGGATGGCGTTTTTGCAAGAGACAGGGTGAGAAAAGGAATAGTCCAGATAGCTGTGAGAGTCAGTAGGCTTATAGTAGACATCAGTGGATAAGCTGTCTCCAGAGACAGAGACAGAAAGATCTAGAAAGGGGAGGGAGGTGTCGGAAATGGACCAGGTAAACTTGAGGGCAGGGTGAAAGTTGGAGGCAAAGTTAATAAAGTCAACGAGTTCTGCATGCGTGCAGGAAGCAGCGCCAATGCAGTCGTCGATGTAGCAAAGGAAAAGTGGGGGACAGATACCAGAATAGGCACGGAACATAGATTGTTCCACAAAGCCAACAAAAAGGCAGGCATAGCTAGGACCCATACGGGTGCCCATAGCTACACCTTTAGTTTGGAGGAAGTGGGAGGAGCCAAAGGAGAAGTTATTAAGAGTAAGGATTAATTCCGCTAGACGGAGCAGAGTGATGGTAGAGGGGAACTGATTAAGTCTGGAATCCAAAAAGAAGCCTTCCTGATGGGGGATGGAAGTACATAAGGACTGGACATCCATGGTGAAAATAAAGCGGTGGGGGCCAGGGAACTTAAAATCATCGAAAAGTTTAAGAGTGTGAGAAGTGTCACGAACATAGGTCGGAAGGGATTGAACAAGAGGTGATAAAACAGTGTCGAGGTATGCAGAAATGAGTTCGGTGGGGCAGGAGCAAGCTGAGACAATAGGTCGGCCAGGACAGGCAGGTTTGTGGATCTTGGGTAGGAGGTAGAAACGGGAAGTGCAGGGTGTGGGAACTATAAGTTTGGTAGCAGTGGATGGGAGATCTCCTGAGCGGATAAAGTCGGTGATGGTGTGGGAGACAATGGCCTGGTGCTCCTTAGTGGGGTCACGATCGAGGGGTAAATAAGAGGAGGTATCCGCGAGTTGTCGCTGTACCTCGGCAAGGTAGAGGTCAGTACGCCAGACTACAACAGCACCCCCCTTATCGGCGGGTTTAATAATAAGGTTAGGATTAGTGCGGAGGGAGTGGAGAGCAGAGCGTTCCGAAGGAGTGAGGTTGGAATGGGAACAAGGTGCGTTAAAGTCGAGACGGTTGATGTCCCGTCGGCAGTTAGCGATAAAGAGATCCAGAGCAGGCAGAAGACCAGAGCGGGGTGTCCATGAAGAAGAGGAGGGTTGAAGACGGGAGAAGGGGTCCATGAAGAAGAGGAGGGTTGAAGACGGGAGAAGACTCTGCTCCGTCTAGCAGAATTAGTCCTTACTCTTAATAATTTCTCCTTTGGCTCCTCCCACTTCCTCCAAACTAAAGGTGTAGCTATGGGCACCTGTATGGGTCCTAGCTACGCCTGCCTTTTTGTTGGCTTTGTGGAACAATCTATGTTCCGTGCCTATTCTGGTATCTGTCCCCCACTTTTCCTTCGCTACATCGACGACTGCATTGGCGCTGCTTCCTGCACGCATGCAGAACTCGTTGACTTAATTAACTCTCCTCCAACTTTCACCCTGCCCTCAAGTTTACCTGGTCCATTTCCGACACCTCCCTCCCCTTTCTAGATCTTTCTGTCTCTGTCTCTGGAGACAGCTTATCCACTGATGTCTACTATAAGCCTACTGACTCTCACAGCTATCTGGACTATTCCTCTTCTCACCCTGTCTCTTGCAAAAACGCCATCCCCTTCTCGCAATTCCTCCGTCTCCGCCGCATCTGCTCTCAGGATGAAACTTTTCATTCTAGGACAAGGGAGATGTCTTCCTTTTTTAAAGAAAGAGGCTTCCCTTCCTCCACTATCAACTCTGCTCTTAAACGCATCTCCCCCATTTCATGTACATCTGCTCTCACTCCATCCTCCCGCCACCCCACTAGGAATAGGGTTCCCCTGGTCCTCACCTACCACCCCACCAGCCTCCGGGTCCAACATATTATTCTCCGTAACTTCCGCCACCTCCAATGGGATCCCACCACTAAGCACATCTTTCCCTCCCCCCCTCTCTCTGCATTCTGCAGGGATCGCTCCCTACACAACTCCCTTGTCCATTCGTTCCCCCCCCCATCCCTCCCCACTGATCTCCCTCCCGGCACTTATCCGTGTAAGCGGAACAAGTGCTACACATGCTCTTACACATCCTCCCTTACCACCATTCAGGGCCCCAAACAGTCCTTCCAGGTGAGGCAACACTTCACCTGTGAGTCGACTGGGGTGATATACTGCGTCTGGTGCTCCTGATGTGGCCTTTTATATATTGGCGAGACACGACGCAGACTGGGAGACCGCTTTGTTGAACATCTACGCTCTGTCCGCCAGAGAAAGCAGGATCTCCCAGTGGCCACACATTTTAATTCCGCATCCCATTCCCATTCTGACATGTCTATCCACGGCCTCCTCTACTGTAAAGATGAAGCCACACTCAGGTTGGAGGAACAACACCTTATATTCCGTCTGGGTAGCCTCCAACCTGATGGCATGAACATTGACTTCTCCAACTTCCGCTAAGGCCCCACCTCCCCCTCGTACCCCATCTGTTACTTATTTTTATGCACACATTCTTTCTCTTGCCCCTCCTCTGGGTCCCCCCCGCCCTTGTCTTTCTTCCCGGACCTCCTGTCCCATGATCCTCTCGTATCCCCTTTTACCTATCACCTGTCCAGCTCTTGGCTCTATCCCTCCCCCTCCTGTCTTCTCCTATCATTTTGCATCTCCCCCTCCCCCTCTAACTTTCAAATCCCTTACTCACTCTTCCTTCAGTTAGTCCTGACGAAGGGTCTCGGCCTGAAACGTCGACTGCACCTCTTCCTAGAGATGCTGCTTTGCCTGCTGTGTTCACCAGAAACTTTGATGTGTGTTGCTTGAATTTCCAGCATCTGCAGAATTCCTGTTGTTTCCGCTAGTCTTTAGAGTCAGTTGACTCGACAGTCCTATTTCTCAGACAAGAGCGAATGCAAGCAGGCAGTGAAATGTTGCTGTGCTTTGCTCAAGTTTTGACAAGTGTTATGACAAGAAGAATGGAGTTAGATACTGTCACAATGATATAATAATTAGCTGACAAGTGCATATTCATGAGCACAATTGCTGTATCTGCTGTGCTACCAAATCTGTGGTTGTGATAGTATGACTTTTCCATTGCCATCCCTGAACACTGCTGTGGCATCATCCAGTACCTTTCATAATTTGCTGTTAGTTGACACTTTTGCAGGGAATGTGGCTTGCAAATGGTGAATAGATCTCCAATCAAGTTGTAGTTGTCTCAGCCACCCATGACTGCACAATTCTGGCCCTCCTGTTTTTACCACACACAAGTCCAATGTTGCTTGTTGGTTAATGTATTTCACTGTTACAAATGTCATTCACACAACAGCTATCTTTTCTCCAGTATAAATTCTGAGTTGGATATCTGCAGGTGCCAGTGCTAAATCTTTGAAATGCTATTCCAACTCATTTTGTAGAGTAACTAAAACAGCCAAGCCAGAGTACAATTCTATTTTAATTAATTTGCCATTCACTTTGGTGTAAGCCATATTGCTTGTCTATTGTTAGTTTTCACATTTTAAAGCTTAAGGCTATACAATCCTGTGTCACTCTCATCATTATCAGATCTTTCATCCTCAGCATGCAGATTAGTATTCTTTTTGCAACTGCAACTGACTTTTTAGCTCTTTCTCTTCCCCGTGCAGTCCATTTATGTTTGTCTGCCCAACGTGCTCTTTGTACTGTTACGTACCCCGTAACTGGGTTGCCAAACCAGCAGAAATGGATCACTCAGTTGGAGTCTGGAGTACTAGAACTAAGAAAGTTTTATTAAAGAAACAAGCAACACAGTAATCGAAAGGATAATAAATGCAACAATTCAACAATGATAACCACACATGTGCACAGAATTAAGATAACAGCATCAATCAAGCTCTATCGTTGTCTAGGGGTAAATGACCAATTTCAAAATGACTCAAAGTTCAGTCCAGTTAGTAGTTCAGTTCGCAGTAATCGTTGCCATGGCGATGGACAAGGTGGGGGAAGAGAGACATAGAATAGGAACAACTCATCATTCAGCACAGCTTCACTCACAGACCAGCGAGATTGCTCACGAGCAACTTTTGGGCGGGTCCTTGGTGATATCACATGAGGTCACCGACTGTGACCCCTCCTCCAGATGCGGTCGATCCTCTGCAGTGAACCCGGCACCCAGGCAAGGGCGGACACACACCGGGTTCCCGCTGATCGTACCTTTCCACCCTGGTCGTTGTCTGGTACTTCTCACCCACTCGTGAGAAGCGTACCGCTTCCAGGGTCTCGTTACCTCGGGTGGCGTGTGTGTCTGTCTTAGCGAACCTGTCCCTTTTTATCCACCTGCTGGGGTATCGCCTGTCCATCACTTCAAACAGTTCAAGGTTCAAAGGGGGAGCCGCTCCAGACAGCTCTCTCTCCCACATCCCTTCATTACACATCTCCAGACGCTGCTCCATTGTTCCTTATCTCTTCTTCCCCTGAGGGCAGGTGGCAGACCAACTGCTGATGCCACTGATGCTAGCCCAGGCCAGCAAACATCTTAATTTTATGTGTATTCTCGTAACACTTCCCCCCTTTAAGGATTTTTACCGGGAGGTAAAAATTACAAACATGACTACATTATCTGATACATACACAATATACATCTTTAACAGTTATTTAGCTAATACAGAGAATTTGAAGCTGTCAACACCTTGACAGACAGTCATCACATTTTCTGTTCCTTTTACACGTGTTATTAATAATCCCTTAGACCAGGCTCCAACTCAGCAAACTTCATAGTGGCCAAAGACACTGATGAATTGCGACCAATGTAACCTCTCATTTGGTTTTGTCCCGGACCACAATAACAAGGGTCGTCCCATTCCGACTCAATTTTGTCTCGCAAGGGCTTAGTAGGAGGGGGACGGGTATTGACCGCAGAGTTATTGCAAAACTTCCTGCAGTACCCCACCATCTCCAAGAGCCTTCTGAGGGCCCTCTTGTCTGTCGGGGTTGGGAGGTCAGTGATAGCCTGCACTGTAGCTTGCATCACTGCCAGCTGCCCCTGTGTCACCACAATTCCCAGGTAAGTGACCCTCGTGTGGCCGAATTCATTTTTTTCAAGGTTCACTATCAAGCTGGCTTCAGACAGCCGTGTTAAATTGCCAATATACACCTCTGTGTTCATCAGCCCTTTAGTCACTGAATTACTCAAAAAATATGGGTGTTGTTTACTTGGCTGCCCTATTGTAACCACAATCACCCAACGTCCCAGTTCTTTGCATTTCCTCGGGACAATCAAACACATGGGTGCGAGTCGTTTAATTACTCCTTCGGGGATTAAGGGAGAGACCTTATCAGTAGACCTGGCCAAAACAATAGCCTTCTCCCATCTGACCGATCCCATCCTAATCTTTTCAAAATGGTTTTTTGTCTTATCAAGGGGCCCCTAGCTTCATTGATTTCCACGCTAACACCGACTAGGTTTGTTAACATATCAAAAGCCGGTGACCGTCTCAGTTCGCGTCGGTCATGATCAATAACATTTTCCCCCCTGGGCAGCCGGTAAATCTCTTTCATGATTCCACCAACTGTTTCCTCCAGCACCGCAAAATGTCCACCGGGGGGTACCTCGTGGGCCATGTTAAAAACCTCATCCCTATAACTCTTTTGCACCACCCCCCACTCCTCATCTGCGGATGCTGTACTTGATTTCCCTTTCTTCCTTAGCACTTCCTCATCCGCACAATAGCTTGTCAAGGCTGTGTCAGAGAGAGCGGTCTCGGCAAAAACCATCAGCCCCTCGTCTCGCTCCTGCGTCTGCACAAATTCTTTCCTGGCTACTGCTACGTCCGTCCCAGCTCCCTCACTACCTCTTATCTCACTACACCCTGTCTCATACAAGGTTGGCAGAAATGTTTCAGCCAAATTCACCATCGCGGGCGGGGCCTCCATGCTGGCAGGCTGACCCGTCAATCTCACGACTGGGAACACGATTCCTCCGGCGATGTCATTACCGAGCAAGACTTCCACGTCTTTCATCGGTAATTCGGACCTCACCCCGATCGTGACTAGTCCAGAGACCAGGTTGCTCTGTAAATGTATCTGGTGCAAAGGGACTGACTCTGTCCCTTCCCCTAGCGGTTCGCTTAACAGCTCGATACAGCCATTTAAAATTTCCGCTTTTCCTTTCCCCGTCTCCTTCCTTGGGGCAAAGCACCTGGACGCAAAGTGTCCGACTTTCCCACAATTATAACAGACGACCCCAGGAGACTTCCTACCAGACTGCTCCCGGTCTACCTTATCCTTTTCACTAGTCCCCGGCTTACTTTCGGACTTTTCCGGCGGACTCTCCCCGCCGTCCTGACTACCCTTCTGGTAGCCTTTACTCGGGGCAACCTTCATTTTATGCGTCAACGCATACTCATCCGCTAACTTAGCAGTTGCGGCTAACGTGGCTGCCTCTTTCTCATCGAGGTAGGGTCTCATACCCTCAGGGACACAACCTTTAAACTGCTCAATCAGAATCAGCTGCAGCAGTCTGTCATAATCCCCCTCTACCCCTTTCGAGGCGCACCAACGCTCACAATATGTTTGCATCTCACGAGCAAACTCCAAATACGTGCGGTCCCACCGCTTCCTCGCATTCCGGAACCTCTGCCGGTATGCCTTCGGGACCAACTCATAAATCCTGAGGATGGCCTCCTTCACCACCTCATACTTCTGGGCATCTTCCGCGGATAAAGCGGAGTAAGCTTGTTGGGCCTTCCCTTTCAGTACACTCTGAAGTAAAACAACCCACTTATCCCTCGGCCATTCCTGACTTATAGCCACCTTTTCGAAGTGGAGAAAGTACCGATCCACATCGGTATCGTCAAATGGGGGAACCAGCCTAACCTCCTGGGTCGCCCGGAACCCTCCACCTTGGTTCGGCACGAGCCCCTGCTCGGCCCTTATCTTTAACTTCTCCAGCTCAAATTCCCTTTCCCTCTGTTTCTCCTCTCTCTCCAACTGTCTTTCTCTCTCTTGCCTTTCTAACTCTTTCTCTCTCTCCCGCCTTTCTAACTCTCTCTCCTGCCTTTCTAACTGCTTCTCTTCGTGTTCTAACTGCCGTACCCGGAACTCGTGCTCGAGTCTCAGTTTTTCAAGCTGTACCTGTACCACGTCTCCAGCAGGTTTTTCAATAGACACCTCCCCCAGCTCACCTTGGGGAAACACACCTTTAGATACATAGTGCTCTACAATAGCTCTGTGTATCTCCTCTCTCCTCATTGTCGACTTCACCTTAGCAAGATTCACCCGTTTGGCCACAGCTATCAATTCCGATTTCCTGGCATCCTCTAATGCCTCCAAGGTCGGCGCCTTTATAAATTCCTCAACCTCCATTTCTGCTGTTTGTCTTTTCTTTCTTTCGGGAATTTTAACCCAATCAATTTACTCCGTCCCAAATTTAGCGTTCAAAATCGCGGACGAGAACCCCACTTATGTTACGTACCCCGTAACTGGGTTGCCAAACCAGCAGAAATGGATCACTCAGTTGGAGTCTGGAGTACTAGAACTAAGAAAGTTTTATTAAAGAAACAAGCAACACAGTAATCGAAAGGATAATAAATGCAACAATTCAACAATGATAACCACACATGTGCACAGAATTAAGATAACAGCATCAATCAAGCTCTATCGTTGTCTAGGGGTAAATGACCAATTTCAAAATGACTCAAAGTTCAGTCCAGTTAGTAGTTCAGTTCGCAGTAATCGTTGCCATGGCGATGGACAAGGTGGGGGAAGAGAGACATAGAATAGGAACAACTCATCATTCAGCACAGCTTCACTCGCAGACCAGCGAGATTGCTCACGAGCAACTTTTGGGCGGGTCCTTGGTGATATCACCTGAGGTCACCGACTGTGACCCCTCCTCCAGATGCGGTCGATCCTCTGCAGTGAACCCGGCACCCAGGCAAGGGCGGACACACACCGGGTTCCCGCTGATCGTACCTTTCCACCCTGGTCGTTGTCTGGTACTTCTCACCCACTCGTGAGAAGCGTACCGCTTCCAGGGTCTCGTTACCTCGGGTGGCGTGTGTGTCTGTCTTAGCGAACCTGTCCCTTTTTATCCCCCTGCTGGGGTATCGCCTGTCCATCACTTCAAACAGTTCAAGGTTCAAAGGGGGAGCCGCTCCAGACAGCTCTCTCTCCCACATCCCTTCATTACACATCTCCAGACGCTGCTCCATTGTTCCTTATCTCTCCTTCCCCTGAGGGCAGGTGGCAGACCAACTGCTGATGCCACTGATGCTAGCCCAGGCCAGCAAACATCTTAATTTTATGTGTATTCTCGTAACAGTACGCGTCCTACTTTGTTGCATTTTCTGCAAATTTCACCCTTAAATGTGCATCGGTCAGGTATATGCGAGCCCCTACCACAACGGTAACACAATTTATTCAGCCAGGTAGGTTTCTGTTTAGAGGCTGCAATTTTCTTCACATTCATTTTCATTCCTCTCTGTGGTTTCCATTGATGTAGCGATTTCAACTGCTCTTTTAAGTGTGAGTTAAGCTTCAGTTATGAGCTATTTTGAATGCTCTCTTGCAATATTCCACAAACTAAATTGTCCCTCATTGCAAAACTAAGCCCATCACTGAACTGACAACGCTCAGTCAACTGCTTCAATTTAGCCATGTACTCTGAAATGGACTCCCCCATCCTTTTGATTCTGCTTATGAAACCTAAAACATTCTCCATTCAGCAATGGTTTCAGATCTAATTGTTACTGCATTACTTCCATGAAATTTCGGCTGGTTTGGTTGGAACAGTTAAATTTCTAAGCAATCTGTATGCTTTTCCACCTGTTACACTCAGCAAAACTGGCACTTGCTCTGCATTGGCTATTTCATTTGCTTCAAAATACTGCTCAATTCACTCAGTATATATATATTCCAGTTATCTTTTGTGCAATCAAACACATCTATCTTTCTGATGCTATTTCTGTTCTTTATTTATTTATTATTATTATCACTTGGTACTCACTGTTTATGAACCTGTTAATTTGTCCATTTTCTGCTTTATTTTAACATGAACGCCTTTCTCCTCTTGTGAAGAAAAAGCATTTTGCTGTGATTTATTTTAAACTCAAATGTCTCGCTGCATTTCAACAGGTAGGCAGTCACCTCAGGTTTGTTTACAATTTCCTCATTGCCACAGTTATGTTTTGCAATTCCAAAACATAAAACTCATTGAAATAAAAACAAGGGAGCCCAAGGGATGAATGTATTTTTTTTTTACTTTTGCAAGGTAAAACATGTTACATGGTTATATAATGACACACATGATGTGGTGACATAATGATGTATGCCATTCACTTACTTTTACATACACCCCACAATGTATTTTGTAAACAACAAATAATATTTAATCAAACAATATATTCACAATATCACTCAAATATTACTGAAGTATTAAATACACATCATTGATGTAGTGCACTATTCACTGTTGCCTCTTGCACTCACCTTCAATTATTTCTACCCTGCTTTCCAAAGACAGCTGTCTTTTAAAATCAATTTTTGGGATCTGCGCATCACTGGCCAGGCCATGAGTTATTGCCCATCCCTAAATACATTTGAAAAGCCAACTCTTGACTGCTGTTGATGAAGGGCTACTCATGAAGGATCGCAAGACATCTCTAGACCCTTTGGAATCTCACCCTTGCCATTGCTGCTTAAAAGTGGATCCAGTAGTGAGTGTCTAAGTGGCAAGAGAAAATTTTCAGCAGACCTTTTAGAAAGTGTCACAAAGTTAAATTTCTCTGAGTGCCATGACAAATCAAATACTTCTTCCTAATTAAGGTTATTAACCTTTTAGGAAACTTGAGGAAAGTCACGTTTTGAATTCCTGTAAGATGGCAGCATGTTTGGACACAATGGCCTCTTGGGGGCAAACCAAAGGTGTTTGTGTCTTTTTGAAGTGTATTTTTTTTTAAATGATTGGAAGACAACGCTGGACATAAGAACTTCAAGAACTGCAGGTCTACCACAGCAGTGAGCTGCTCATTGGTGGAGGGGCCTACCACAAAAAGGGTTTGGTGTCAATGCGCGAAGACAGTAAGACAGACAGCAAAGGGAGCTGCATTACCTCGGTTGTAGGGGGGGACTAGGACTCAAGCCGCAGGCTTGCCTGTTTGCAGTAGTCCAAGAGAGGAGATGCAGCACAGTGCCCATACGAGATTGGGGTCTAGCCCCTCCCATTGATGCTGCATCCAGTGTTCACTTGGTGGAAGACAAGCTGGATTGAGTGTGTAGGGCATATATTCATCTGCAGACTGCTAAGAGCTGTTTGTTCAGGCTGATAACACCCATTCACCATCAATTTGCAGGACAGCTCACTCAGGAATTTGGGCTACATATTTTTTTTTGTGTATGACTGTATGTTTCCTGCCATCTTATATTTGCTATTTGTGCCTCGTGCTATGTATGACTGTGGGTACTGTGTTTAGCACCTTGGCCCAGGAGGAATGTGGTTTCATATAGCTATATTCATGGATATTTATGAATGGTTAAACTAAAACTTAAGCTCAGTATAGAAAACAGATTAGATCTATGAACTTCTTTGTCCAGGTATTCAAATTTTCACAGAACTGACAAGAGGGAGTCTATGATTTTTTTCTAACCCTGTCACAATCGGATTTTTAGGAGGAAGGTTGAGGGCTGATGGGAGATTCGGAAACAAAAGTTACTGCAGCTACAGAGATCAGACATGAAACGGGTGCAGTTTCCTGTCCATCCACTTGCAATGATGCTCAAAAGAAAACAACTCAAAAGAAAATAGTCTAGGATTTAAAACTGGATAAACTGCTGGAATTTGATTTTCGGTATAGCATTCCATTGTAAATCTCTATCTCCTTGGTATGAAAAAAGAAGTTAACATTGAAACAGGAGGCTTTTTTGAGATGAAGTCAGCCAACAGTTTGGTAAAACGTTGCAAGTATTGTTTGCAAAAAAAATAATTGAGAAAGAGCAAATTGGAGCTGAAGGCTGTGTTGCATATCACTGAATCAGCACATGGTATCTCAAAAGAAGGGTTGCGTTTTGAATTAACAATGACAATAAAGGATTTGTCTCTTTGACATAAAGGGACTAATGAGAACATGGTTTGGGTTCATGGAATTTCAGTGCTGAGCACTGGGGTGTTCACCAGCAAGAACTGTGCACATGCTTAGTGTGTTGTGAGTCAGCGAGTGGAGCAAAAAAGATTTACGAGAATGCTACTGAGACTCAGGGTTCAAATTATGGAGAGAGGTTGAGCAGGCTAATCATTTGAACTGAAGGGTGACTTTATAGAGAATGTATAAAATCATGAGGTCATAGATAGGGTGGATGCACAGAGTATTTTTCTAGGGAATGGGAATCAAAAACAGAAAAGAGGTACAGAAAACTGAAGGCATACTCAAATGTCTCAGGAACAGCTTTTTTGCTGCACTTGCTGACTCACAGCAGGAACAGCTCCTTCCCCACTGCCATCCAATTTCTGAATGGCCACTGAACCCATGAACACTACCTTACCTTTTAATATACATTATTTCTGTTATTTGTACGATTTTTAAAATCTCTCTTTCTGCACTACTTAATTAATTTAACTATCTATCCATCTATATGTGTGTGTGTGTGTGTATGTGTGTGTGTGTGTGTGTGTATGTGTGTATGTGTGTGTGTGTGTGTATGTGTGTGTGTGTGTGTGTGTGTGTGTATGTGTGTGTATGTGTGTGTGTGTGTGTGTATGTGTGTATGTGTGTGTGTGTGTGTGTATGTGTGTGTATGTGTGTGTGTGTGTGTGTATGTGTGTGTGTGTGTGTATGTGTGTGTGTATGTGTGTGTGTGTGTGTGTGTGTGTGTATGTGTGTGTGTGTGTGTGTATGTGTATGTGTGTGTGTGTGTATGTGTGTGTGTGTGTATGTGTGTGTGTGTGTGTGTGTGTGTGTGTATGTGTGTGTGTGTGTGTGTATGTGTGTGTGTATGTGTGTGTATGTGTGTGTGTGTGTATGTGTGTGTGTGTGTGTGTGTGTGTGTGTGTGTAATTCACAGTTGCTTCTATTATTATGTATTGCATGGTACTGCTGGCACAAAGTAAACAAATTTCACAACATTTGTTAGTGATATTAAACATGATTCTGATTAAACCTACTTCTGATTCTGTCTAATTCTGAAAAACTGCAGGGCATACGTTTAATGTGCGAGGGAAAAGATTTAAAGAAGTTGACACTGCATATGTGGAATGAGCTGTCAGGAAAAGTGGTTCAGGCCTGTACAAATAGTATTTAAAAGTCATTTGGACAGGTGCTTGGATCAGAAAGGTTGAAAGGGATGTAGCCAAATGCAAGCACATGGGACAGACACCTTGGTCGGCATGGATGAGTTGGGGAAAGGGCCTGTTTCTGGGCTGACTTGCTCGATGATTCTAAATCTCGTATTAGAATGGTAGCAAAGTATCAAAGCAGATAGCAAAACTTACAAAAAAAAATCCGTGAATATAGCTGTGAGTTTGAGAAATAGATATGCAAATCAATGTAAAATCTGGTCAAGTGATTAGACCAGGATAATTAAATGACTGTCTATCATGAGTTCTCCAGCATCATTTGGACAGTGAATTATCATTGTCAGAGAAACGTCAATATTTAAAATTTCTAATAGCACACAGTTCAGAGACAGTTTCGGACATGTGGACATTTTGAGACAGCAAGCTGCTGGGCTATTGCAAGAATCAGCAGATTAGATGAAGGACGACGGGCCAAGCACAGGCAGCTGCTAAAGGAGAAGAACAATTGAAATGCAAACAGAAATGGTGGAAATATTCAGACTGAGTGAAGGATAAGCAAATCCTGCTTCACCTGGAAGGGGAGTTTATTTTTCTGTAGGGTAGGAAGGGGAGAAGAACAACGGCAGGTTTTCAAGCTGCGGCTGGTCACGCTGCACTTGGAGAATGGTGTACAGTTCTGGTCACTACACTGCAGGTGAGATGAGGTAGCATTGGAAAGATTGCAGGAGAGATTTACCAGGATTTGCCTGGAATGGAGGCACAGGTGTCCCCCGCTTTTCGAACGTTCGCTTTACGAAACCTCACTGTTACGAAAGACCACATTAGTACCCTGTTTTCGCTTTCGGAAGGTGTTTTCACTGTTACAAAAAAAAAGCAGCGCGCGATAAAATCAGCACGTGGTAAAAGGCAGCGGCGCCCCGAGCAGCCGCTCTCCCCGGATTCGGAACGGCATTCTCGCCGGCATTGCTTAAACACATGCCTGTGAGCAGTCGTTTGCAAGACGAATTCTATGGTATCGGAAAAGCATAAAAGAGCTCGTAAGGGTGTTACACTTAGCGTAAAACTAGACATAATTAAGCATTTCGATCATGGTGAACGAAGTAAGGATAAACTGAGTTTGGCTTGTGGAAGCTGACAAACACGATGTTGAAGAGGTTTTGGCATCCCATGACCAAGATCTGATCGATGAAGAGCTGCTGCAATTGGAAGAAATAAGGATAACAATCGAAACCGAATGAGTAATGATAAAGTATGACTTTAATTTTGAAAGGGTACATCGGTTTAGGGGATATTTGCAGGATGGTTTGAGTCCTTACAAAGAACTGTGTGATAGGAAAACGTGCGAGGCTCAGCAGTCAAGCAAGCCTTCCACATCAGCCACAGAAGACGATGAACCTCGACCTTCGACATCGAGGCAGGCAGAGATAGAAGATGACCTGCCTGCCCTAATGGAAACAGACGACGAGGTGACACCCCAGTGTCCCACCACCTCATCCCCCAGGCCACGGACAGATTCGCGGAGAATGCAACAGTAGCCGGGAGACACACAGCACATCTTTAAGAAAAAAGCCAAAATAAACATGCTAATTAATTAGGTGCCACCGACACGTAATTGTCGGCCCAGATCAGAGGCAATGTAATCAGCAATCGGCACTGATCTGGGCCGACAATTACGTGCGGGGCGGCACCTAATTAATTAGCTTGTTTATTTCTGCTTTTTTCTCAAAGATGTGCTGTGTGCCTCCTGGCTACCGCTGGACCCCTGCATGCTTCGCGGCAATGTATCGGGTCGCTGCCGGGAGGGTGGGGCCACTGCACCACCCAACCTGCGATGACTCAGATTAAACACACCATCATCAGTGTGCTCCACGCTGTCTTCCCGAATCCGGTAAGTGATACTACACTATACATACATTATTTCTACTTTATATAGGCTGTGTATTTTTACGTGTTATTTGGTATGATTTGGCAGCTTCATAGCTTAAACGTTACTGGAGAGCGCTTGCATCGTGTTTTTGCCAACAGTGCTTGCGTGAGATTTTCGCTACGGAGAACAGTGCAGTAATGATTGTGGAAAAGTATTTCTACTTTATATAGGCTGTGTATTTATCATATCATTCTTGCTTTTACTATATGTTACTGTTATTTTAGGTTTATGTGTTATTTGGCATGATTTGGTAGGTTATTTTTGGGTGTGCGAACACTCACAAATTTTTCCCATATAAATAAATGGTAATTCCTTCTTCGCTTTACGACATTCCGGCTTACGAACCGTTTCACAGGAACGCTGTACCTTCGGATAGTGGGAGAAACCTGCATTTGATTTGATTAAAAGAAGAGAATACTTAGCTGGGTTTACTCACCGAACTTAGAAGGATGAAAAGTAACCTTATTGAGCCTTATAAAATTATGAGGGGTATAGACAGAGTAGATAGTCACAGTCTTTTTCCTAAGGTGGGGGAGTCTAAGACTAGTGGGCATGCTAAAGAGACCAGAACTGCATACAGTACTCAGGATGCAGCCTCACCAGTACCCTGTACAGTTGCAGCATCACCTCCCTGCTCTTAAATTCAATCCCTCGAACAACGGAGGCCAACGTTCCATTTGCCTTCTTGACAGCCACAAACCAACCTTTTGTGATTCATGTACAATCACTCCCAAGTCCCTCTGCACAGCAGCGCGCTGCAATTCTTTACCATTTGAATAATAATCTGCTCTTCCATTTTCCCTTCCAAAGTGCATAACCTCACATTTACCAGCATTGTATTCCATCTGTCAGAACCTTGCCCACACATTTAACCTATCTATATCACAGAATCAGAATCAAGTTTATCATCACTGGCATGTGTCGTGAAATTTGTTAACTTAGCAGCAGCAGTTCAAAGCAATGCATAACAGGAGAAGAATCAAATAATAAAGTAATAATAATAATAAATAAATATGTAATTCAATTACAATATATGGATATTAAATAGATTTAAAATCATGCAAATAACAGAAATAATATATATTAAAAAAGTGAGGTAGTGTTCACGAGTTCAATGTACATTTAGAAATCGGATGGCAGAGGGGAGGAAGCTGTTCCTGAATCGCTGAGTGTGTGCCTTCAGGCTTCTCTACGTCCTACCTGATGGTAACAGTGAGAAAAGGGCATGCCCTGGGTGCCAGAGGTCCTTAATAATGGACGCTGCCTTTCTGAGACACTGCTCCTTGAAGAAGTCCTGGGTACTTTGCAGGTTAGTACCCAATATGGAGCCAACTAAATTTACAACCCTCGGCAGCTTCTTTCAGTCCTGTGCAGTATTCACCCCATACCAGACAGTTATGCAGCCTATCAGAATGCACTCCATGGTACATCTATAGAGGTTTTTGAGTGGTTTTTGTTAAGGTACCAAATCTCTTCAAATTCCTGATGAAGTATAGTCGCTGTCTTGTCTTTATAACTGCATCGATATGTTGAGACCAGTTTAGTTCCTCAGAGATCTTGACAGCCAGGAACTTGAAGCTGCTCACTCTCTCCACTTCTGATCCCTCTATGAGGATTGGTATGTGCTCCTTCATCTTATCCTTCCTGAAGTCCACTATCAGCTCATTTGTCTTACTGATGCTGAGTGCAAGGTTGTTGCTGTGACACCAGTCCACTAGTTTGTATATCTCGCTCCTCTACACCCTCTCGTCTCCATCTGAGATTCTACCAACAATGGTTGTATCATCAGCACATTTATAGATGGTATTTGAGCTATACCTAGTTCTACAGTCCTGGGTATAGAGAGAGTAGAGCAGTGGGCTAAGAACACACCCCTGAGGTGCACCAGTATTGATTATCAATGAAGAGGATATGTTATCACCAATCCACATAGATTGTGGTCTTCCAGTTAGGAAGCTGAGGATCCAACTGCAGATGGAGGTACAGAGGCCCAGGTTCTGTAACTTATCAATCAGGATTGTGGGAATGATGGTGTTAAATGCTGAGCTATAGCCGATGAACAGCATCCTGACATAGGTGTTTGTGTTGTCCACGTGGTCTAA
Source organism: Mobula hypostoma (assembly GCF_963921235.1). Taxonomy (NCBI): domain Eukaryota; kingdom Metazoa; phylum Chordata; class Chondrichthyes; order Myliobatiformes; family Myliobatidae; genus Mobula; species Mobula hypostoma. The sequence goes on along the minus strand of NC_086103.1, from coordinate 68,724,104 downwards.
GGCAGTGTGAAGAGCCACTGAGATTGCATCTGCTGTTGACCTATTGTGGCGATAAGCATATTGCAATGGATCCAGGTCCTTGCTAAGGCAGGAGTTCAGTTTAGTCATGACCAACCTCTCATAGCATTTCATCACTACAGATGTGAGTGCTACTGGGTGATAGTCATTAAGGCAGCTCACATTATTCTTCTTAGGCACTGGTATAATTGTTGCCTTTTTGAAGCAAGTGGGAACTTCCACCGTAGTGTATCTCTCTGCAGACCCTCCATATATTCTGCACAATTTGCTTTTTGACTCAATTTAGTATCATCAGCAAAATTAGATACACTACACTCGATCCCCTCTTCCAGATCGTTAATGTATACCGTGAACAGCTGCAGGACCAGCACCCCTGTGGCACACCACTCACCACTGATTGCCAAGCAGATACCCATGTATCCCAACTCTGCATTCTATTAGCTGAGCAATCCTCTATCCATGCTGATACATTACCCCCAACTCCATGCATCCTTATCTTATGGCTAAGTCTTTTATGTGCCAACTTATTGAACACCTTCTGTAAATCCAAATAAATAACATTCACTATCTTCCAGACTGCCAGGACCTTCCTGGAGTCCAGAGAATTTTGGTAAATTATCACCAAAGCCTCTACTATAACTTCTGCGGTTTCTTTCAGTACCCTGAGATGCATTCCATCAGGACCAGGGGACTTATCTACTTTCAGACCCACAGGTTTGCTCAGCACTACCTCTTTAGTGATAACTATTGTATTGAGGTCCTCACCTCCCATTGCATCCATAACATCTCTCTTTGGCATATTAGCTGTCTCTACCACCGTGAAGACCGACACAAGATAGTCATTCAAAGCCTTGGCCATTTCCTCATTACCCAATATCATTTCCCCTTTCTCGTCCTCCAAGAGACCTATATTCACTTTAGCCACCCTTTTCTGCTTTATATAATTATAAATTTTTTACTACCCGTTTTTATATTTCACGCCAGTTTATTTTCATACTCTATCTTCCCTTGCTTTATTGTTCACATAGTGGTTCTTTGTTGCTTTTTAAAGTTTTCCCGATCTTCCAGTTTCCCACTATTCTTGGCAACTTTGTATGCACAAGCTTTTACTTTGATGCCTTCTTTTATTGTTATCCAAGACTAACACTCCTCACCCTCACTGTTCTTGTTTTGAACTGGAATATACTTTCGTTGAGCACCGTGAAAAATCTCTTTGAAAGTCTTCCACTATTCCTCAACCATCTCACCATATAGTCTGTGTTCCCAGTCTACACTAGCCAAATCCTCCCTCATCCCATTGTAGCCTCCATTGTTTAGGCGATGAAATGCACAGCCACATGTTATAAGCCTTCATTTACTGCACATCCACTTGAAATCTATTGCTTCAGCGCAAGCTGCTGATTTTTCATAACCAAGAATAGTAATTTTTCCAGCTTTTAATGCAGCTTTTTGAACAGAGACAGATGGGTGATAAGCACAAACAGAAAAGGAAATAAAGTGGGCAGATGAAGCTAGAAGAGGGGAGGAGAGGGATATGTTAAAGACAGAGTCTGGAAGGTGATAAATCGAATCAAGTAAGGAAAGGATGGTGAGTAGCTGAAACTAGATGGAGGAGAGGAAATCCAGGGGTGTGTGTGTGTGTGTGTGTGTGTGTTAAAGTTGAACAAAGGGTGAAAAACCTTGGCTGGACTGACAGGAGTTGGAAGGAACACAGGGGTGTGGATTACATGAAAATGGAAAATACATATTCATGCCATTTGGCTTTGGGCTGCAAAAGTGGAATATGAGATGCTATTCTTTTAGTTTCTGTTTGGCCTTGGCAGCGGAGGAGGCTAAACACAGACAGGTCAGTGTTCAATTGGGAATGGGAACTGAAGGGACAAACCAGGCTCTTTAGACGGCTGTTTCAAACAGAACACAATTACTGCACGAAGTGATAGCCTAGTCTACATTTAGTCTCACTGATGTAGAGGAGGCCATATCAAAATGATCTTCAAAAATGTCATAATATATTAATGTTCCATAAGGAAGAATAAGTATAATAACAATTGATAAATTCTACCCTCCTCATTCCTACTTTCATAACAACCTGGGATAAAGATATGTGAGGAGGGAGAGAGAAAACACACATCTGCAGACCAGGCATCAGTAATGGACAAAATGCTGGAACTTACTACTGAAGTGGTATCACTTGTAATATATTGGTAGGACTGGAGAGAACTAACAAGGATTTATTAATGGGAAATCATGATTGATAAGTCATGTTTGGGTGCCACTGTAGTGTAGTGGTTAGCATGACAGTATTACAGCTTGGAGCATTTCAGAGTTCAGAGTCCAATCCCAGCACCATTCTGTAAGGAGCCTTTTGTATGTCCTCCCCATGGAGTGCACGGGATTTCCCCAGTGCTCTGGTTTCCACCCATACTCCAAAGATGTACCAGGAAGGTTAATCGGTCATTGTAAATTATCCTGTGATTAGGTTAGGGTTAATCGGGGTTTCGGAATTAGTGGGACGGTGTGGCATGGCAAGTATTGATAAAATAAATAAATATATAAATCCCCATACATTCCACTTGTGCTTAAACCTTGTGCTTTACAGTTGAGGTGACAAGAATAAAGTCACCCACTATGTCAAATACTAGAGGGCATGCATTGAAGGTGAGATAGGGAAAGTTTAAGGGTGATTTTGCATACAGTAAGTGATAGCTGCCTGGAACGGGCTGCCAGGAATATTGATGGAAGCAGATATAACAGTGGCATTTGAGAAGTTTTAGATAGTCGGGTGAATATGCAGGGGCAGAAGGATATGGATCATGATTGGGAAGAAGAGATTTAGTTTAACTTGGCATCATATTCAACACAATTATCATGGCTGAAGGGCCAGATCCTGAGCTGTAATGTTCCATGTTTTATGCTGCAGAATACTCTGCTTCTTTCCTATTCTTATTTAAAGGGTTTCTATATGGTTAGATTAGATTAGATTATGAGGGCACTCAGTCCTCTTTTGTTGTCATTTAGTAATGCATGCATTAAGAAATGATACAATGTTCCTCCAGTGTGATATCACAGAAACACAAGACAGACCAAGACCGAAACACTGACAAAAACCAAATAAATATAACATATAGTTACAACAGCGCAAGCAATACTGTAACTTGATGAAGATCAGGCCATGGGCATGGTAAAAAAAAGTCTCAAAGTCTCTTGAAAGTCCCAACATCTCACACAGACGGTTGAAGGAAGAAAACTCTCCCTGTCATGAGCTTCCAGCGTTGCAAACTTACCAATGCAGCATCCTGGAAGCACCCGACCACAGCCGACTCTGAGTCCGCCTGAAAACTTCAAGCCTCCAACCAGCCTTCCAACACCGAGCACCGAGCACCATCTCTGCCAAGCGCTTCGACCCCAGTCCCGGCTGCCAGCAACAGGCAAAGCCGAGGATTTGGGGACTTTCCCTTCGGAGATTCTCGATCACACAGTAGCAGCGGCAGCAAACCGGGCATTTCAGAAGTTTCTCCAGATGTTCCTCCATGCTTCTCACGTCTGTCTCCATCAAATCAGAATTGTGCATGGCATCCTACTTACAAATACGATATCATTCACTGGAGAGGCCGCATGCACTACGTCGCACCGCCATCTTCTCCTCCCACCTAGAGGTCTTTAGTTCCTTGTCAATTGAGATATTGAAGGTGAGGACTCAAAAACAGAATGCCATAGTATTTCAACGGCAAACTCCTTTTTGGACATAATTATTGCCTGGTGGAATATCGGTTGATAATGTTTGATGACGGCAATGCTCTGAGGAACTCCTTTAGTGATGTCCTGGGGCTGGGATGATTGACTTCCAAAGGCCACAATCACCTTCCTTTGAGAGAAAAATGACTTCAACAATGGAAGGGTTGTCCCTTTGCTGAACTTTGACCTCAGTTTTACCAGAGCTCTTGTCACGTAACTTCCTTTCTCTTAGCACCACTCTGGTAAGCCCTCTCATTTGGACTTTGGTTGTGTGATATGCAACTCAAGCAGGAATCCCTTGAATTCAAAGTGTTTGTTCAATAAAAATTATGTTTGTGCCCATGATTCAACACAAGCCAAATCACTTTAAAGAGAACAATAGATTCTTTCTCTCATCGCTAATTGCAAGACTTTGTTGTGAATAATTGATTGTTGATTTCATTACAAAATAACAATGAATACTCTTCTGGTGTGTTTCATTGGCTAAGATATGGCACTCTGTGATTATAAAAGTACCTTTATAAGTAGGTAAGTGGTAACAGGTCCAGTAGCAATTATGTCTGACCTGGTAGCCCAAACTTCTGTAGCCCTCTGCTGCCAATGAAGGGTAAATATCCCAAGCTCCTTCAGTTAAAGATTGATGCTATTATGCTTCCCCTATGTTCTTCCGGTGCCTTCATCCTCCTAGTGAACCAGATTGTCCGCAGCCCCAGGATCATATCAGATCCTGATATGGGCTTCCAATGATCTTTCCTTGAAACTTGATTCTATATATTTCTGATGTCCATTGGAGCTATGTTTAACTGTAATGTTCAACTGGGTCTCTGTAAAAGAAAACATTAATTTTGTTAAAATCCAGCCAGAAACACTCACTAAAGCTGGACTTACACAGCCTTCAGTTGTTGAAAGGACACTCCCTATGACAGCCACAGCAGCTGCATGCACTTAAAAAAAGCATATTTCACCTAATTGCCATGAACCATATAGCATTTGCAAGGGAGAAGGAGAAAGCTCCATTTTCAGTCAAAATATGTGCAAGAACTGGTCAGTCAGACATAAGCCAGGAGGAATCTCCTGTGTGCCAAAGAAGACCAGGAGCTTTGCCAAGTCCATCATAAGGCCTTGACAGGAGATGGCTACAGTAGTCTCCTTGAGAAGTGAGAATCCCCAGACATTGGAACGATGAATGAAGAAATCTTACGACCTTGTAAAATATGGCAAGATTTTTTGTAATTTGAGCGGGGATCTTTTTGCTCACAGGTTCAGACACTGTAAGATGTGAAAGAATTTCATCCATTACATGAGCTCTATTGGTTGACTACCAGTGCACTATAAAGGAGCTTCAGGAGGGGTATGGAGAGAATCACGTAGCTTGAATAAGGTAATTGTATTTTGTGGGTTCTTTGCGAAAAGTATTTCTAATAGGCACTCCTCCTTCCCTTTCTGTCGTCTCTCCTATAGATTCCTTTTTCATCAGCTCTTTATCTCTTCCTTCTCTCCACACCCAGCTTCTTACTTTATCCCCCCTCCCCTCCCCTGGTTTAACTCATCACCTGCGAGCTTGTACTCCTCCCACTTCCCTCCACCTTCTTATTCTGGCTGCCGTGCTTTTCCTTTCCAGCAGTCCTGATAAAGGGTCTCGTCCAAAACATCGACTGTTTATTCCCCTCCATATATGCTGCCTGACTTGTGACTTCTGAACTTCCAGTATTTTGTGTGTGTTTGTCCTTGTCCGAGATCATTTTATTTTATTTGACCAGGGCTTATTTCCTCTACTCATTTGGGAGATGATACAGTAGGTTCTGATCAGAACTCAATAAGCAGGGACCCTGATTCTCAAAAGCTTCACCTCATGGTCCCAGGCTTTGATTTGGGTCTCTTAGTTCTGCTTCCCTCAGCACTCGGTCTCTAGATCGTTCAATGCATTTAAAACGAGGAAGGGTAAATATTTGAAAGATTGAGAAGCTGAGGGTTGTGGGGAATTGGCACAGATGAGGATTTGAGGTTTGGGGTAGATCAGCCATGATCATATTGACCAGCAGGGCAGGCTCGAGGAGGGTGTGGTTTACTATTTTTCTTGTGTTCACTTGGTAATCTTGTGCAAAGTATTGCAGATGACATTGAAGTCTTCACACCCACTTGGTGGGGACTGCTGGGCACTCTTGACTGAATGAGGAGACAATCAGCACTCCTATAATGCCTTCCATTTCATACAAGATAAATATCTCTCCAGTTCTAGCATGGCTACTCAGTGCTAACACAGGTTTTAGTGAAACTTAGTGTAGATGTACGAACAGAATCACAAGTAAGGCCTGGACAGATAAACTAATTCTATGTGTTTAACTCTGGACTGCTCAGCAGTTACTTTCCAAAGGCAAAACAGCTTTGTGCAAATGAAATGGACTATTACTCAGAGTTGGATGTGTAAGGCACCATGCCTATAATCAAAGCTTAACTGGTGAAAATTGGTCGGTATCTCTTGTTCAGTTTAATACTTTAGATGAGGGAAGAAAATAAATATTTTGGTCTGGATAGATAGATAGATAGATAGATAGATATACTTTATTGATCCCGAGGGAAATTGGGTTTCGTTACAGCCGCACCAACCAAAAATAGAGCATAAATATAGCAATACAAAAACCACAAATGATCAAACAACAAAATGCAAACTATGCCAGATGGAAAATAAGTCCAGGACCATTCTATTGGCTCAGGGTGTCTGACCCTCCACGGAGGAGCTGCAAGTTCGATGGCCACAGGCAGGAACGACCTCCCGTGCCTCCCAGTGTTGTATCTCGGTGGAATATGGCCGAAGTCCAACAGTAAAAAATTCAATATCCGGTCTACAAACACGTTCCTTGATCGTAATATGACCCAGATTGCACCATCTGTTCTTAACCAGAACAGTAAGCACCCAACTCCTTCATGCTTACCGCTCTCAGTGCACTTCCGGTCAGCCTGAATGGTCTGGAAGTCATCCATGGACAAGTTTTGATTGGGTATATCCTCGTGCAGCCCCGTTCCAGTGAAACACATAACACTGCACTCCCGAAATGTTCTCTGACGCCTGGCTAGCACCGTGAACTCGTCCATTTTATTATGCACTGAACTCCTCTTCTCCATAAGTCTCTGTTGTCTCGACCCGGTCCTCTTTCCTCGACTTTGTGATCCCCCTCTGCATCATCTGCGTGTTTTCCTCCAAATTTCAGCAGGGGTGTCCACTGCTCTGCTCGCTAAACCGGCCGGCATAAGCGCAAGCAGCTGGTCCCTGGAATAAACAATGCGACCATGCTTCTGTCCCGCTAATGAGACGTGTCGGAATGTAACTATTTCCAGCGCTAAAACCCCAAATAAAACTCTCTCTACCAGCATGTTAGAGAGGGTGCAGCTTCAACGTGTTACCGTGAAAAAAAAATACAAAACATAACTTAAGTTAAAAAGTAAGAATACTGATCAGAATGGCTGTAACAGGCTGCATGCACGACCGGCTCATGCGCACTGGAGTATGGAGTATGTCACTAATATTAAGGAGTATGTCACAGATACTACTGAGACTATTTATTCATGATGCAAGGAAGACAATTAATTTAACAGTCAAACAACTGAAGAAACCAGAACTAAACAAAAATCAACAAATTCTCTCCCTGTCGGTCGCATTAACACACTGTACAGTTGTGACAATGTGCCTTCGTAATCCGAACAGAGGAGGTAGAGTACAACATGCTGTCACTGTTATATAGCACACTAACAGTAGTTTGGAAACAAAGTAGAGAGGAGATAGAATATCAAGTAGATCAAGTGATAAAGAAGGCTTGGGGCACGCTTGCCTTCATTGATAGAGTATAAGAGCCAGGAAGTCATGAAACAGTTGAATGAATTTTGGTTGAGCTACACCTGGTGTATTGCATGCATATCTGGTAACCCCATTATAGGAGTGACGTGGAGGCTTAGGAGCAGGTGCAGAAGATGATTTCCAGGATCCTGCCTGGATTAGAAGGGATTAGTTTTAAGGAAAGTTGGACAAACTTGGATTGTTTCCTCCAGAGCATCGGATGCTAAGGGGAGAACTGATAGAAGTTAATAAAATATGAGAGGCCCAGATAGAGTAGACGGTCAGGATTTTATTTTCCAAGTGTGGAAATGTCACTCACAAGCTTTAAAGAGGAAAAGTTTATCGGGGATGTGCAGACTAAGTTTTTTTTAATACGGTGAGTGGTAGACGCCTAGAAAACACCGCAACGAGAGGTAGTGGAAGCAGTTCCGGTAATGATATTAAAAAGGGTCAGGAATGTGCAGGACATGAAGGAATATGGATCATGTGTAGGCAGAATAGATTAGTTTAAATTAGCATCATGCTCAGCACTGACATCCTGGGCCAAATGATTTGCTCCAGTTCTGTACTGTCCTATTTTTTGAAGTACAATGCACTGTTGTGATTTATCATGCATTTTTTTTTAGATTATGAAGACACGTAGTCCTCTTTTCTTGTCATTTAGTAATGCATGCATTAAGAAGTGAACAACAGGAATTCTGCAGATGCTGGAAATTCAAGCAACACACATCAAAGTTGCTGGTGAACGCAGCAGGCCAGGCAGCATCTATAGGAAGAGGCGCAGTCGACGTTTCAGGCCGAGACCCTTCATCAGGACTAACTGAAGGAAGAGTGAGTAAGGGATTTGAAAGCTGGAGGGGGAGGGGGAGATGCAAAATGATAGGAGAAGACAGGAGGGGGAGGGATGGAGCCGAGAGCTGGACAGGTGATAGGCAGAAGGGAATATGAGAGGATCATGGGACAGGAGGTCCGGGAAGAAAGACAAGTGGGGGGGACCCAGAGGATGGGCAAGAGGTATATTCAGAGGGACAGAGGGAGAAAAAGGAGAGTGAGAGAAAGAATGTGTGCATAAAAAAGAGTAACCGATGGGGTACGAGGGGGAGGTGGGGCCTAGCGGAAGTTAGAGAAGTCAATGTTCATGCCATCAGGTTGGAGGTTACCCATACGGAATATAAGGTGTTGTTCCTCCAACCTGAGTGTGGCTTCATCTTTACAGTAGAGGAGGCCGTGGATAGACATGTCAGAATGGGAATGGGATGTGGAATTAAAATGTGTGGCCACTATATATTATTTCCTCCGGTGTGATATCACAAAACACAGGACAGACCAAGACTGAAAAAACTGACAAAACCACATTATTATAACATATAGTTAAAAAAAGTGCAACTATACCATAACTTGATGAAGAAGTCCATGAGCATAGTAAAGTTCAAAGTTACTCAAATGTCCCACATCTCACGCAGATGGGAGAAGGCAGAAAAACTCTCCCTGCCATGCTGACCACAATCCGACTCTGAGTCATCCGAAAACTTCGAGCTCCGATCGGCTCTCCGACACCGAGTACTGAGCGCCATCTCTGTCTGAACAATTCAACCTCCTTCTCGGTTGCCAAAAGCAGGCAAGGCCGAGGATTTTGAGGCCTACCCTCCGAAAGATTCCCGACCACACAGTAACGACAGCAGCAAACGGGCGTTTCAGAAATTTCTCCAGATGTTCCTCTGTGCTTTCACGTCCATTCACCATCAAATCAGAATTGTCCACAGCCCCTACTTAACGGATACGATATCATTTTTCACCGGAGGGCTGCGCACATGCAGGCGCGTTGCCATCTTCTGCTCCCGCATTTAGCTACATCATCAAAAGATACCTTTATGGGTACTGTAGTCTCTGTGAAATCCTGTTTTAATTTTAAATAAGGCAGTGTAGGTATCGATGATCTCTATTGACATATTTTCTTGGTTCCATTATATTACATATTAAGCACTGCATTTTCCACTGAAATGCAGGTTCATTGGATGATCAAAAAGTACTTTCCTTGTCCATTTTTGCATTAAAGCTAATGTGCTGACATTACAAATATTCAGTGCTCATGTAACCAAGTACACTCTTAAAACAATGAATGATTTACTTGCTTTATTGTTTCAGGAAACCTTGGCAGCTTCTGTTAAGAACATGCAGGGGACATTGAGACACAAGTAAACATATATCATTTAACCTTCTCCTTTCGTAGTCCAGTTTGATATATCTGCCTTCAGCAAACATGGAGGGATTCTATTCTGGCTGAAAACATCAAGTGATCAAGAAAGCCTCAAATGTGCAGCATCACATTATGGTAGATATCTCTGAAAACAAAATGGAAAACCATGAAAAATGATAATAAAAGGCAGCCATTAAATTCCATGGCATGTACTTATTCATCATACAATAATAACAAATGTTGATGAAGCTAATGTGTTTAATTTGATAATTGTGAATAATGGAAACTGGTAATTGAACTCCAAGGTAATAATGCAATCAAAACCCATGGATGATGACATAAATTGCAAGAGCAAAGTTTGATTACGATCCGTTTTTGTCTGAAAACAGGATTGAATTGCACCTGAAATTCACTTCTGGCTATTAGTTGTCACTTGCACGTCATGACCTGCAATCTCCTTTCGTAACAACAGACAATTTATTTGTGAGAGAGACTTTCTGGTATCACCTGCATTTCAATTTATTGTGCATTGTACATTGTAAGAAAATTTTCATCTAGTGCAAAACTGTACCGCTAAAGAATGCTAAATTTCATGATAGGATACATTGCAGTGCAAATAAAACAACTAATTCTACTCCATTTAGAAATTTTAACACCACCACTTATTATTAAAATGTAACCAAGTCTTGACAACAGTCCATGAGGTCTAAATCATTCCAGGGTGCAGTTTGTAATTTGCCCGCCACTGAAACAGGTCTACGCTGGATGCCATTTCCCTGGCCCTACAACCAGCTCCGGAGTGTCTAGACAGTAATATACCAAAGTTAGACTATTGTTTATTGACTACGGTTTTTCTTCACTAGTGGTATTCCAAGCAAACTCATCTCCAATCTGTGGTCCATGGAAGTTAATACCTCCCTCTGTAACTGGATCTGTGGTCAGTTAGGAGAGGTAACAACATCTCAGCCATGATTATTCCAGAGGCTGGTGCTCCACAGGATTGTGTTCTTAGTGCCCTACTCTACTCTTTCTACACTCATGACTGCGTGGCCAGATTCCGCTGTAACTCCATCTACAAGTCTGCAGACGATGCCACTGTAGTTCGCTACTTCTCAAATACTGATGAGTCAGAGTACAGGAAGGAGATAGAGAGCTTAGTGACATGACGTTATGACAACAACCTCTCCCCAATGTCAATGAAAGAAAAGAGCTGAACGCAAACTCAAGAAAATCTGCAGATGCTGGAAATCCAACGTGACACACCCAAGATGCTGAAGGAACTCAGCAGGCCAGGCTGCATCTATGGATAAGAGATTTCAGGCTGAGACCCTTCATCAGGTTGATAGAGCTGGTAATTGACTTCAGGAAGAGGGGTGGGTACACGTGCTCCTGCCCACATCAATGGTTGACAGCTTCAAGTCCCTAGGTGTAAACATCACCAATATTCTGTCCTGTTCTAACCACACTGATGTCATGAACAAGAAAGCTCGGCAACACCTCTACTTACTCAGGAGGTTAAAAATTTCAGCATGTCCCATTGGCTGTTACCAATTTTTATCAATGCACCATAGAAATATTCTCTCTGGATGCATAATGGCTTGGTATGGCAACAGCTCTGCAAGTGACCATAAGAAACTGCAGAGTTGTGGACACAGTTCAGAACATCACAGGAAATATCGTCCCCTCCATGGACTTTGTCTATAATTCCCACTGCCTCAGTAAAGCATGCAGCATAATCAAGCACCTCACTCACCCCAAGCATTCTCTCTTCTCCCCTCACCCAGCAGGCAGAAGATACAAAAGCCTAAAACCATGTACCACCAGACTCAAGGACAATTTCCATCCCACTGTAATTCTTAAATAGACCTCTGGTATGATAAGATGCATTTTAGGCCTCACAATCTACCTCATTATGATCTTACACTTTATCACTGACCTGCACCACACTTCTTCAGGAGCTTTTGTACTTTATTCTGCATTGTTACCTTATTCTAGCTCAATGCATTGTGTAATGATTTGATTTGTGTGAGGAGTATGCAGGGTGCTTTTCTCTATATCTTGGTACATGTGACAATAATAAATAATTCCAATATATTGTAAGACTTAACAAGTTAAAACAGGTGTTAGTAGGTTAATTGCCCATGATGCTGCCGCAAACAAGATGTATTAAATTATTATCATTCTACCTCACCCACTTGATCATCTGACACTAAACTTCAAGAGGTGGTGCCTCAGGAAGGCAGCATCCATCATTAAAGACCCTCACCATCGAGGTCATACCCTCTTCTCATTACTACCATTTGGGAGGCAGGTACAGGAGTCTGAATGCACACACCCAATGGTTTAGGAACAGCTGCTTCTCCAACACCATCAGATGTGTGAACAGGCCTTGAACCCACTGTTTTGAACGCAACCTCATTATTTTGGTCTCTTTTGCACTAATGATTTACTCTTTTTATATTTCTTATTGTAACTTACAGTAATCTTTGCGTACTGCTCTGTTCTGTTGCTGCAAAATAACAAATTTCGCGACATATGCCTGTGATAGCATATCTGATTCTGAAAGTCAACTTGTTGAAATCAAAGTCAACCTAAAGTAAATGATATATCTTCAAAAATGGCTAGTTTTTAAAGCATGTATTTTTATGTTATTATAGATAATATATTCCTAGTTTAATTAAATTGTGTATTTATTCAAGAAGTCACCAGATTGCAAGAAACATTTTACGATTCCAAAACGGGTCTAACTTCCTAAATATGAAGCTTCTGACCTGACACAGAAAACCTTACAAGATGCATGAAGGGTTATGGGAAAGGTCATTATGATCTATTACTGTCATCTGTTGGGTCTGTCTCTGTCAACTCACTGCTTTCAATTTGGAACATCAGCATTGTGTTCCCTCTCTAGCTCAAGGCCACTGTGTACATCTTTACAGATGTGACCTCTAATCTCTTCACCACTGGCGTGCCGATTGTAACCATATTGGCTTGAACATTTTGTTTCATCCACATGACTCACAGTAAGATAGATTTCTTTACTTAAAATACACTTTTGAGACATAACAACATTTCCAGTTTCTTTATTGGCCTTTGGATTTTGATTCGTGGGTTGTGGCTTGTTCATTTGTTTACTTGCAATGCTGACAAAATATTGAAATGCATAATTGAAGAACTGGATCCATTTCAGTACTGTAAAAAAAATGATGCAATGACATGGGTTAAACACGGATTAAGTCCACAGATGATTTTTGCATGTGAGAACGATGGTATGGAGAACAGAAGGGGCTGAGCCAGACAACTAAAATTTAGGGAAACAAAGTTATCATTGTTGCCATGAGAAAGTATACGTATCTTATTCTCTGTGAACTGGTTGTAAGCTGAAAGGGCAACATTTTAATGAAAAAATACAATAAAACCACATATGGTTTCAATATATTCCATCACAAAGAAAGATGTAAAGCAGCCTAAATAATACTGCTTGCTGTCCTTTCCCATTCTGCCCTACATTTGGTGTCTCTTTCCCATGGTGAATTAGAAACTGAAAAGTCATCAATAGAAGCTGATTACTGCACGACTGGTCTAAGGAGTAAACACACACAAATGTATTTTTTCTCTCTCTCTTTCCTCTGAATACAATCACTCATTGAATGCTGTTAGATAGACACTTGCAATTCTTAGAAACTTTCTATAATGTACATACCTTTAAACATTATCTTTTGTCGTGTTTGCACTCTGATAGCAGAGTCGGGTGGTGTGTCTAATTTTTAAAAAATGATACGGGTTTTACACACATTCAGGTTTTCACCAGGAACTTAGAAAATCAATTAATCAATTAATAAGGATTGTCCTTATTTCTAGTGGTGGTGAAACAGTCTACAGAGGAGAGGTTGACACGCTGACACAGTGGTGTCAGGATAACAACCTCTCTCTCAATGTTCAAAAAACAAAAGAGCTGATCATGGATTACAGGAGGAACAGAGACAAGCTCACCCCAATCAACGTCAATGGGACTGTAGCTGAGAGGGTGAGTGGTTTCAAGTTCCTTGGTGTACACATCATCAAAGATATCGCCTGGACTGTTCACACCAGCTGTGCGGCAGAATAAGCACAACAGCGACTCTTCTACCATAGGCAACCAAAGAAGTTCAGCATGAGCCCCCAAATCCTCAAGGGCACCATTGAGAGCATGCTGACTGGCTGACTGGCTCCTGGTACAGGAGCTGCACCAACCTTGATTGCTGGGCACTGTAGAGAGTAGTACAGACAGCCCAGTGCATCTGTGGGCATGAACTTCCCTCCATTCAGGATATATACAGCAGCAGGTGCAGAAAGTAGGCCTGGAAGATCATCAGGACACCAGTCACCTCAACCATAAACTGTTTCAGCTGCTTCTGTCTGGTAAGTGATACCGCAGCATTAAAGCCAGGACCAATAGTCTACTGGACAGCTTCTCTCTACAAGCCATTAGACTTATAAATCCACGTGTCTGTACATTGCAATAAAGTCATAACGCAACGATTTTTACTCCCTCACGTTGTGGGTTGGATGTAAGATTTAAATAAATTCCATTCAAGAAATTCAAATTCAATACATTGCCTTGAAACATGTTTTATGTTTGGATTTCCGATGTGGAATCTATTTGTTAAAAATCTTCAACTGATAAAACCCGTATAACCACAGCAAGTCATATATATATCAATCAAGGGTGTCTAAGACTTTTGCACAGAACTGTAGCAATTTTATGTATTACACTGTACTGCTGCCACAAAAATAAAAACAAATTTCATCACATATGTGAGTGATGATGAATCTGATTTTGATACGGGTCTCTATTGTGGACTGAGAGTGGGAAGGAGTCAGGGAGAATGGAATCATGGTTGGAAAAAGGGGAAGGGAGAGGTGAGGGAGTGGGAAGCACCAGAAAGACATTCTGCAATGATCAATAAAGCAATTGTTTGGAATCAAATTACCTTGCCTGGTGTTTCAGGGCTAGGTGTGTCTGCACCTGCACCACTCCCGCCCGCCCCTGGCACAACTTCTCTGCCACCTGTCAAACAGCCTCCTCCCACAGCACTCCCCACTCACCATTCTAAACATCCTTTGCTCCTGCCAGATCTACAAAATTGGTCTCCGCTCCACGTTAGCGAACGCAGTACTGTGCAAAAGTCTGAGGTACCCTAACTATATACATGCACCTAATCCTTTTGCACAATACTGTATCTGTTGAACAGAGGTGATGCATAACGGCTACCTGCATCAAACGGCATGTTTGACCAAAAAATAAATTTTCTTTAAATTAAACTTCTTTGAGAATGTACAAATTATAGTTCATAAATTTTCACAAGAATGTCCAAGGCATGGTTAATAATGCTGCAGATGATTCTAAAATAGGTGCTGTTGTAGAATTACAGGTGGGTACAGCTGAGTGATTGGGCTGGAGAATGGCAAATGAGGTTTAATGCAGATCATTGTGAAGTGTAACAGTTTTGGAAGACAAATTAGGGTAGGGCTTTCACATTGAATGGTTGTTTAGTGTTGTAGAACAGGGAGGCTTAGGAGTACAAATAGATGGTTCTCTGTCAAATCACATTGACGAAAACGGTGGCTGATGGCGATCGAGGCTGAGGTGAGGAAGGCCTAACCAGTGGTGGGATTAGAGTCGAGTTGTGACTGGAAAATGGCAGACAGCGAGAACATCAAAGAAAGAGCCAAGCTGTTGAAGGAAGTTTTTGGCGAGAGTGGAAGTGAACTAGGAAGGAGGTTGGCGGGAAAGAGGAACGGAATGGAAAGAGGAAGAAAAGAAAGCAGAGCTACGGGATATCAAACTCTGAGGAATCAGCGGATGATCAAAGCAGGACAGCAAAACAATGGAAAGAAGATGAGATTAAAGCAATTATAAAACTATGTGAAGACGGGGCATCTTTTGGTGATTGGAACCCGATTCATTTGATGAAGATGCTCAACAAAATTATAGGTGAGATTAAAGGAGCAAAGATTTTACGAAATGGATCGCTATTAGTAATTTGTCAGGATAGTGTTCAGCAAGGTAAAGTGATAAGATTATGTAAAATAGACGGCAAAGAAGTACAATGCTCAATACCCAACAATAGAAAGTGGACTAGAGGAGTTATTTTGAGGATATCAACCAAAGTTACTATGGATGAGATTAAACAGAACATAAAAGGAGCAAAAATTATTGAGGCCAAACGTTTGAAAGTTACAAGAAACGGGAAAAAGTGTGATTAACTTTGATGAAGAGAGATTGCTGACTAACGTTTACTTAGGGTATACGTGTTATGCAGTTAGAATATATATACCACCGCCTTTAAGATGCTATAAATGTCAGAAATTCAGGCACATTGCGGCAGTCTGCAGAGGAAAACAAAGATGTGGGTGATGTGCTGGAGAACATGAATATGGGAAATGTGAAGCGGGAGCTAGGCTGAAATGCTGCAATTGTGGCGAGGAACACAACGCAGCTTATCGAGGGTGCATTTATAGCAAGAAGGCAGCAGAGATACAATATGTAAAAGTAACTAAAGGAATCAGTTATGCAGAGGCAGTGAAAGAATTTGATGAAAAAAAGGCTGTCAAACAAACAAATACAGGGAATAATAAACTGGTGAATTGTGAGAGCTGTAATATGAAAAATAAGGTTACACTATTAATGAGTAGAAAGGATTTCGTACTTTTTATAGTGGATGCAATTGTTCGGCGCAAACAAGCAAAAGAACTGAGAAAATTAAAATTATCGTCAAGTCTGCAGAAAAGTATCTTGGTATTAAAGGGATTAGGTGGGAAGAAGTCAAAGAAATGCTGAATGGAGGATCCAACAGTTCAGAGGCAGGGGAGATGGAATCTTAATGCAGTATACTTATCGCAAATGGTCAAGAATTCAAGAAATGTTTCAGAACTTAAGGAAAATCCTCAGATTTTATGGTTGAAGCCCAGGGTAAATGTGCAGAACTCCAACAACAAATAGAAGTACCTGACAAGAACAACGGTGAGTTGGAAAGAGGTTGGAAAATGGAGGAAATTTTTCCAAGGATACAAAAGGAAAAGGAATTGTTGCAAAGTGAATTATCTACATTCAGATTATAAAATGAAAACATGGAAGCAAATGAAGAAGAACTCCGAGGTCTCAGTAAACAGCTGCAGGCTACGATCCAAGAAAAGGAAAACCTGAAAAAGCAGATAGACTTGGAAAAACAAGAAGTTAAAAAGTATAACATGCGATAATTACTATTCTTTAACAAGATGATTTTAGTCTTACAAGTGATGTAGATGAAATCAATGTAATTGAGGTAATGCAACTACACAAAAACATGTGACATAATTAGGGAAGAATAGCAGTTTGCGGCATTATCTAATGAGCGCATTAAGCATTCACGGGGAATTGCAACTACAGAGTGATGCTAATAGAGAACTGCAGGCTGAACTAGATTGTCTAAAGTAGAGAACTCCAGGACATATTTAGTTGGAACACAAGAAGTCTAGCAGGTGGCGGTAATGCACTGAAAACTGGTCGCCAACCGCCATAAAACAAAAAAAGAAGGAGAAGAAAAAAATCACATTAACAGGGCGACAAAGAAGACTTTTTACAAAATGGCCTTCATTTGTCAGCATTCTGAGTATAAATTTTGAAATGCTGCAGTTGTATAAGACATTGGTGAGACTGCATTTAGAACATTGTGTTCATTTTTGATCACCCTGCTAAAGGAAAGATGCTATTATACTGGAAGGAGTGCAGAAAAGATTTGAGCAGATGTTGCCAGGATTTGAGGCACAGAGTTATGTACAGAAAGTGAACAGGCTAGAACTTTATTGATTGAAGAGTAGGAGAATGAGGAGTCATCTCTTAGAGATGTATACAGTTATGACGGGCATGGATAAGGTGAGTACACAAAGTAATTTTCCCAGAACTGGGCAATCAAAACTAAAAGGCAAAAGTTTAAAATAAGTTGAAAATGATTTAATAGGAAACTGAGGGGCCTCGTTTTTTCACCCAGAAGGTCACGTGTATATGGAATGAGCTGCCAGTGGAAATGGCTCAGGTAGGTGCATTAGCAGCATTTAAAAGGCACATGGACAGGTACGTGGATAGGAAAGGTTCAGGGGGAAATTCAATAGGGCAAATGCAGGGAAATGGGAATAGGTTTGATGGGTATCTCGGTTGGTATGGTGCGGTTAGTCCGAAGGCCTTGTTTCTATGCTATATGATTACAGGTGTCCCCCGCTTTTCGAATGTTCGCTTTATGAAACCTCACTGTTACAAAAGACCTACATTAGTACCCTGTTTTGGCTAACAGAAGGTGTTTTCACTGTTACGAAAAAAATCAGCGTGCGATAAAAGGCAGCACGCGCCCTGAGCAGCCGCTCTCCCCCAGATTCTTGCCGGCATTGCTTTAACACGTACCTATGAGCAGCCGTTTGCAAGATGAGTTCTGAGGTATTGGAAAAGCCTGAAAGAGCTCGTAAGGGTGTTACACTTAGCGGAAAGCTAGACATAATTAAGCGTTTTGATCGTGGTGAACGAAGTAAGGACAAAGTGAGTTTGGCTTGTGGAAGCTGACGAAGATGAAGTTGAAGAGGTTTTGGCATCCCATGACCAAGAACTGATAGATGAAGAGCTGATGCAAATGGAAGAGGAAAGGATAACAATCGAAACCGAGTGCAGTAGCGAAATGAACGTGAACCAACTGCATGAGATTTTCGCTGCAATGATAAAGTACGACTTTAATTTTGAAAGGGTACGTAGGTTTAGGGGATATTTGCAATGTGGTTTGAGTCCTTACAAAGAACTGTATGATAGAAAAATGCACGAGGCTCAGCAGTTAAGCAAGCCTTCCACATCAGCCACAGCAGACGACGAACCGCGACCTTCGACATCGAGGCGGGCAGTCATAGGAGAAGATGAGCTGCCTGCTCTAACAGACGACGAGATGACACCCCACTGTCCCACCACCCCAAACCCTGGGCCGCGGACAGATACCGATTTGTGGAGAATGCTGCAGTAGCCGGGAGACACACAGCATATCTTTAAGAAAAAAGCCAAAATAAACATGCTAATTAATTAGGTGCCGCCCCGCACGTAAATGTCGGCTCAGATCAGAGGCGATGCAATCAGCAATGGGCACTGATCTGGGCCGACAATTACGTGCCGGGCGGCACCTAATTAATTAGCTTGTTTATTTTGGCTTTTTTCTTAAAGATGTGCTGTGTGCCTCCCGGCTACCGCTGGATTCCTGCATGCTTCACGATTCGGTATTGGTCGGCAGCCTGGAGGGTGGGGGCCATTGCGCCACCCAACCTGCGACGACTCAGATTAAACACACCATCATCAGTGTGCTCTGCG
Source organism: Mobula hypostoma (assembly GCF_963921235.1). NCBI lineage: Eukaryota > Metazoa > Chordata > Chondrichthyes > Myliobatiformes > Myliobatidae > Mobula > Mobula hypostoma. The sequence goes on along the minus strand of NC_086103.1, from coordinate 68,704,967 downwards.
CTGTCTTCCCAATTCCAGTAAGTGATACTACACTGTACTTACATTATTTCTACTTTATATAGGCTGTGTATTTTTACATGTTATTTGGTATGATTTGGCAGCTTCATAGCTTAAAGGTTACTGGAGAGCGCTTGCGCTGTGTTTTTGCCAACAGCGCTTGCGTGAGATTTTCGCTACGGAGAACAGTGTTGGCAATGATTGTGGCAAAGTATTGCTACTTTATATAGGCTGTGTATTTATCATATTATTCCTGCTTTTACTATATGTTACTGTTATTTTAGGTTTTATGTGTTATTTGGCATGATTTGGTAGGTTATTTTTGGGTTTGCGAACGCTCACAAAATTTTCCCATATAAATAACTGGTAATTGCTTCTTTACAACATTTCGGCTTACGAACCGTTTCATAGGAACGCTCTACCTTCGGATGGCGGGGGAAACCTGTATATAATTTTAAACGGTATCCCGGAGTTTGAAAGTGAAGGTAGTATCAGCAGAGAGCAAAATATGCAATGTATGACTATAATAAAGTAATATTCCTGTTGGGGGTTGGGACGGAAGCATATGGAATGCTGATAAGTCTTTTATACAATGAAATATGTTTTTCTTAATAATGCTGTGCAACTGGAAGATGACTTTGATACAAGCACTTAAACAGCTGAAGACCAAAATAGGGGCAAGGACCCAGAAGCAGTGTGAGAGAACTAATGACTACATTGTTTCATTAAAATGCCTTGGAAATGGGATGCAAGAATGTGAGAGGACTTTGTCCACTGGTAAAGCTGCAATCCTCAGTCAGAGGGCAGGGACAAAGTCCAAGATGATGAAACTGAGTGAGAGGCATAATGATGAGACCAGTACAGTCAATTAATATGATTGCAATGGACATCAATCACCTCAGCAATGGCGATTCCAAACTGACGCATTTTTCAGTTGTAAACAAAAAGCTCACATTTTAACAGCCTGCAGGTTCAAGGCTAAGATGAGAAACAAAATCAATTTCACTTCAGTTCAAAATCAATTGAAAATGATAACAGGCAGATGGACTTTGGCATTTCATTCAGGCAAGGAAAAATAATGATAGTACACTATCTATGCCAAATCCATAACCTTAGTGAAAGAGCAGATTCTTGTGTAAAGATGCTGATGAATAATCAATGTTTTCGCCTGTGAAACAAATAGTGCTAATTATTTGATAATGTTATCAAGATGCTTATTAAAAGTCTGCATTAATAGGTTATACCCTGAAAATAATGTATATGACAGACCTGAAGCATTGTTGAAGATCGCTACCACCATCCCACAATCTCCTTGACCTACTACCATCAGGCAGGAGGTACAGGAGCATCAGGACACAGACTGCCAGACTGGGTAACAGCTTCTTCCCTCAGGCTGTGAGACCCTGTCACCATCTAGGTCTCATCACCAGAACTACTGTTCACTTGACTGTTTACTGTTTACAGTTTACCTGTGCTGCACACTACCTGAACTTTGAATTATATTTTATTAACTAATTTGTGAGAATATTTTGTTTTATGTGCTGTGTGTGATATATGTTTTGTGGGTGTACCATGGTCCAGAGGAACGTAATTGAATTTGGTTGTATATGTACAGTCAGAAATAACAATACGTTTGAACTGGAACTTGGTCTGAGATCTATTGTGAATGACAAAAATTTAGCCACAGGGAATTTTGAACTGGGAAATATAGAAGTCTTTATTCACAAAGCATGCCTCAAAGAGAGAGTGATTTCAGGGAGAGTCAAGCAAATCTCACTCTCCAGACACAATGTTTTGACTTCTTCAACAAAAAGTTAACAATAAATGATTAACTACAGTTTCATTTGCTGTAAGTTTCCGATAGTTGGGGAATCTAAGACTCGAGGACACAACCTCAGAATAGAAGGATGTCCCCTTAGAATGGAGATGAGGAGGAATTTCCTTAGCTAGCGGGTAGTGAATCTGTGGAATACTTTGCTACAGATGGCTGTGGAGGTCAGGGTCATTGGGTATATTTAAAGCAGAGTTTAACAGGTTCTTTATTAGTAATGTTGTCAAAGTTTATGGGGTTGAGAGGTTAATAAATCATCCATGATTAAATGAATGGCAGAGTAGACTCACTTGCCGAATGGCCTAACTCTGCTCTTGTGTCTCATGGTTTTATGGGCACATAAAAAACCTATTCCTATTCTATGGTCTATTTCTGTGGTTTTATAATCAACCTATGCAACTATGATATTGTGGCCATTACAGAAACTTGGATGACTCAGGGGCAGGAATGGCTGCTGAGTGTGCCGGGCTTTAGATGTTTCAAAAAGGACAGGGAGGGAGGCAAAAGAGGTGGGGGAGTGACACTGTTGATCAGGGATAGTATCACAGCTGCAGAAAAGTCATGGAGGGATTGTCTACTGAGTCATTGTGGGTGGAAGTCAGAAACTGGAAGGGGTATTAAATCTACTGGGGGTTTTTATGGACTGCCCAATAGTAACAAAGACATCGAGGGGCAGATAGGGAGACAGAGTCTGGAACGATGCAATAATAATAGGGTTGTTGTGATAGGTGATTTTGACTTTCCTAATATTGACTGGCATCTCCTTAGAGCAAGGGGTTTACATGGGATGGAGTTTGTTAGATGTGCTTAGGGAGGTTTTCTGATGCAATATGTAGACAAGCCAACTAGAGGAGAGGCTGTACTTGATCCGGTATTGGGAAATGAACCTGGTCAGGTGTCAGATCTCTTGGTGGGAGAGCATTTTGGAGGTAGCGATCACAACTCCATCTCCTTTTCCATAGTGCTGGAGATGGATAGGAGCAGAATATTTGGGAAAACATTTAATTGGGGTGGGGGGAAATATCATGCTATTAGGCAGAAACTTGGGTACATAAATTGGGAGCAGGTGTTCTCAGGGAAATGCAAGGCAGAAATGTCGCAAATGTTCAGGGAACATGTGATGGCGTTCTTCATAGGTATGTTCCATTGAGGTAGGGAGGGGATGCTAGGGTAAAGGATCATGTTGTATGAAGGATGTAGAAAATCTAGTTCAGAAGAAAATAAAAGCTTACAAAAGGTTAAAGATATTAGGTACTGTTAGAGCTCTAGAAAATTACAAGGATGCCAGGAAGGAGCTCAAGATTGAAATTAGGAGAGCTAGAAGGGCTATGAAAAGACCTTGGTGAGCAGGATTAAGGAAAACCCCAAGTCATTCTACAAGTATGTGAAGAGCAAGATGATGAGCTGTATGAAAATAGGACAAATCAGGAGTGAGAGTGAAAACATGTGCGTGGAACTGGAGGAAGTAGCGGAGGTACTTAATGAATATTTTGCTTCAATATTCACCAGTGAAAAGGACCTTGTCAATTCTGGGAATGACTTAAAGTGGAGTGAAATGTTTGCGTGTATAGATATTAAGAAAGAGTTTTTGAAAGGTATTAAGTTAGATAAGTCACCAGGACCGGATGAGATATACCCCAGGCAACTCTGGGAAGTGAGGGAAGAGATTTGCTGAGCCTCTGGGGTTGATCTTTGAATCATCAATAGGGACGGGAGAAGTACCAAAGGATTGGAAGGTTGCAAACGTTGTTCTCTTGTTCAAGAAAGTGAGCAGAGAAAACCCAAGAAATTATAGACCAGTGAGTCTTATTTCAGTAGTAGGCAAGTTGTTGGAGAAGATCCTGAGAGGCAGGATTTATGAGCATTTGGAGAGACATAATCTGATTAGGGATAGTCAACATGGCTTTGTCAAGGGCAGATCATGCCTTATGAACTTAATAGAATTCTTTGAGGATGTAACAAAACACATGATGAAGGTAGAGCAGTGGATGTAGTGGATATGGATTTCAGTAAGGCATTTGATAAGGTTCCCCATGTGAGGCTCATTCAGAAAGTAATGAGGCATGGGATCCAAGGAGACCATGCTTTGTGGATCCAGAACTGGCTTGACCACAGAAGGCAAGGGTAGTTGTGGATTGTTGGTATTCTGAATGAAGGATGGTGACCAGTGGTGTTCCGCAGGGATCTGTTCTGGGACCCCAACTCTTTGTGATTTTTATAAATGACCTGGATGAGGAAGTAGAAGGGTGGGTTAGTAAGTTTGCTGATGATACAAAAAGTTGGGGGTGTTGCCGATAGTCTGGAGGGTTGTCAGGGGTTACAGCGGAACATCGATAGGATGCAGAACTGGGCTGAGAAGTGGCAGATGGAGCTCAACCCAGATAAGTGTGAAGTGGTTCATTTCAGTAGGTCAAAATATAATATTAATGGTAAGACTCTTGGCAGTGTGGAGGATCAGCAAGATCTTAGGGTCCATGTCCATAGGACACTCAAAGCTGCTGCGCAGGTTGACAGTGTTGTTAACAAGGCGTATGGTGTGTTGGCCTTCATCAACTGTGGAATTGAGTTCAAGAGTTGTGAGGTAATGTTACGGCTATATAAGACCTTATTTATTTAGACCCCACTTGGAGTACTGTGCTCAGTTCTGGTCACCTCATTTCAGGAAGGATGTGGATGCTATAGAGAGAGTGCAGAGGAGATTTACAAGGATGTTGCCTGGATGGGAGAGCATGCCTTATGAGAATAGGTTGTGTGAACTTGGCCTTTTCTCCTTGGAGCGATGGAGGATGAGAGGTGACCTTATAGAGGAGTATAAGATGATGAGAAGCATTGATCGTGTGGATAGCCAGAGGCTTTTTCCCAGGGCTGAAATGGCTAACATGAGGGGGCATCACTTTAAGCTGCTTAGAAATAGGTACAAAGGCGATGTCAGAGGTAAGTTTTTCACACAGAGAGTGGTGGGTGTGTGGAATGCACTGGCGACAGCAGTGGTGAAAGCAGATGCAATATGGTCTTTTAAGAGACTGTTAGATAGGTACATGGAGCTTAGAAAAATAGAGGGCTATGCAGTAGGGAAATTCTAGACAGCTTCATGGTCGGTACAACATCATGGGCCAAAGAGCCAGTAATGTGTTGTAAATTTTCTACGTTCTATATTCTATTTCCATTCCAAAATCAGAAACAACAGCCAGAAAGGCCTGTTGTTGAAAATAGACTCTGAATAGACATTGAAAGATGGACAAAATGCGTAGAGTGAGCAGATGAAGAACAGAGACTGTTCCATAATCATTGAAGTGAGTTGTCATGTGAGCAAGTGTGCATCATCTGGGTCTTAGACGATAATACCTACAATTTTGAGGAAGAAAGATATTGGCAGAACTTTATACGCATGAACAATCATTTTTTGGCTTAATTTGGATAGTAATCTCAAATTATTCATAACTAAATTGGCGAAGTTGCAGGAACAAGCCACTAAAGCCTTCTTTGCAGTCTGCAGTCATGACCTACTCATACTTTTCAGCGTGTGCACAGAATTTGTGACAGAAGGGATGAAATTTTTTACTGGAACACCATTGAAAATGTCTTGACCAGCTGTATCAACATCTGACAAGGCATCTAACCACAAGACTCTACAAATGACTGTGAGGACTGCTGAGAGAATTATCACAGTCTATCTTCCACCCATCCAGGATATCTATCAGGAGCACTGCATATGCAGGGCCCTTAGTGTTGTCAATGACTCCTCCCATCCATCCATCCATCAATTTTTTGACTCCCTACCATCAGGCAGGAGGTATCACAGCATTAAGACATGGACTGTTAGAATAGGAAACAGCTTCCTCCCCCAGACTGTGAGGTGACAAAACTCCCTGCCACAACCCAGCTCTCATCATGTATGAAATGCCAGTAGTAGTGTTATACTGTTTACTTTTATACTTTTGTTGTAAATGCACATTACTAGTTTCCTGTAATATTACCTCATGTGTTGTGTGTGAGTTATATATACTGCGGAGCATTGTTTCACTTGGCAGTATACATGTATATAGTCAGATAACAATAAATTTCGACTTGAACTTGAACATTTCTTAGAACTAGTCAAACATTGCCTAAAATAGATTAAATAGGTCTAATGCCACTATTGACAAGTTGAAATCTGTGGTTTAGTTTACTTGAAATTTTTGATAATTGTGTTTGACAATTGTCCTCTGTTTAACTTGCCCTGTGACCCTTATGTAAAGGAATGACACTGAGCATACTCTTCTTCATTCATATCATCTGCTTTAAATGGAGAGGTCAGTCAGTCAGGAAGAAGAGGCACAAGAGACTGGGAATTCAGTCCTGATGCAATGTATTGACTTGACAATTCTTTCCCCTGCCCCCCACACAGGATAGTTTAAAAAAAAGAGAAGCCTAAGAGTGAACATAAATGAGCTGAATAAGCTTTCATCTAATGAGGAAAATTGACATTCTGCTAGTCTTGAAGCTTGAGTGATCTCCCCCTTTCTCTGTAAATCCCATTCCGTGGATTACTGTTCTGCTGGCGTTGCCTTTCAGCAGGTATGAGACAAATGTCAGGCCTCCTCATCTCTTTCCTTCCTCCGTGCTGCATTTTATCAGGAAGGACAGAGCAGCCAACCTATTACTGTACGCGCAGGTGAATCGTAAACTATAACATCTGCACTCTTCTCCCATAGGGACGCACCAGCCCATGAGAGTTAATGGAATCCACCCAATGGTCGGTTCTTAACATGATCCACAGATGTCGAATTAGCTGTCAGTTTAGCAGTTATTAATGGTTTGCTGAAAACCGTAGAATTCAACCACCATGTTGCAACAGAAATTTATTTATTTATTGAGGTACAGTGCGGAATAGGCCCTTCAAGTCACGCCACCCAGCAATCCCATGATTTAATCCTAACCTAATCACAGGACAATTTACAATGACCAACTAAACTACCAACCGGTTCGTCTTTGGACTGTGGGAGGAAATCAGAGCACCCGGAGGAAACCCACGCTATTATGGGGAGAAAATACAAACTCCTTATGAGCAGCGATGGGAATTGAACCTGGGTTGTCTACACTGTAGCATGTTGTGCTAATCACTATGCTATTTAGCCACCTCAATTAATATTAATTGATTAGTGAAGGTAGATTTTTGAATAGAATTAGATTATTTATGAAACAAAAGAAATTCATATCCCCTTTAATAAATAAATATGAAGAAACAAAGCAATACAACTCAATTCAAATATCTCTAGGGACTTCGAACCATTGAGGGTTAGCACTTCATTGCTGTAATCAGTTATTCCTCATTAGAGTCCACAGGGAAAACAAAACACAAAATGTACTCTGGATATTCACCCCTATTACCAGATGACCCACAGGAAACAACAGAGAGACTTTCAAGGAAAAACAAATAAAACTACTCCCACTGACTTACAAGGTCTCACAGGACTGTGCAGTTGAGGTCGATTTGAACCTCTCCTAGTTATTAATAGATGTTGCAATTTCAGTAGTTAAAATCTTCCTATGCTTTAATGAAATCTTGAGAAAAGCACAATTTACCTGAAGAGTCTTGATTATAAGGGATACATTTTTCAGGTGTGATTGATGTATTTCCATCAATATCATGCACAGTTTTCAGAAGTATTAATACTGGATCAACTATTTTGTACTAATAGACATTTAATTTAAGCAGCAGCCAATCAGCAATCAGAAGCACAAGGAGATGCAGCTCACTCAGGTTTTCCCATTGAGTACATGAGGCATCGATTCACAGAAAATTGGTGTCTGAGTAGAGGCCCATCAGTGATCGGGATTGATGGCAAAAACAAGTAAAAGTAAGGCAGGGGCAAATGGAGCAGCCATTGCTGGGGTGGACATTGTTAGAATAGCTATTTGAAGCTTTAGCTCTTTGAGGCTTCAGTGCAGAGAGGCTTGAGTGAGAGAAGGTAAAATAGCTGTAGGTAGAAATTTGTTTCACTTTACTTATTGTTTCCTTCTTTACATTTGCGCAGTTGGATCAGTAGAGGTGCCTGGCAGGATTATTGAAAGCTCCTCTTGCAGGATTTGGGAAGGCAGGGAGACCTCCGGTGTCCCTGACAACTTCACCCGTGAGAGGTGATCTAGTAGCAGCTTCTAACACTCCATGTTAAGGAGTTGGAACTGGATGAGCTCCGGATCATTCGGGAAGCTGAGGCGGTCATCAATAGGACATATAGAAAGGTATTTACACCCCAGGAGCAGGAAGCAGGTCACTGGGTGACAGTCAGGAAGGGGAAAGGGGTTAAATAGTCTGTGTAAACTCCCTCTTTGGCCACTCCCCTCATCGTTAGGTGGATCACTTTGGATACTGTTAAGGTGAGGGATGACCCAGCAGGGAATAGCGGACAGGTCTCTGGCACGGAGAAGGTATGGTGAGGGTGGGGGTGGGGGAGAAGAGGTGTGCTGTGGTGATAGGGGTTTCATTAGCTAGGGAAAACAGAAGGGAGGTTCTGTGAATGAGAACGAGATTCCTGGTTGGTTTGTTGCCTCCCGGGTGATAGGTCTGGCACATCTCGGATCGAGTCCTGAGCATCCTTACATGGGAGGGTGAGCAGCCAGAGGTCATGTTTCACGTCAGTACCAATATTGCGGGTAGGACAGGTGACAAAGTCCTGAAAAGTGAGTTTGGGGAGTTAGGTGGTAAGTTATCGGACAGGACCTCCAGGGATGTGATCTCAGAATTGCTACCCGTGCCGCGTGCTAGTGAGGCCAGAGCTAGGAAGATCATACAGTTTAACACATGACTAAAGAGCTGGTGTAGGAGAGAGAGAATTTTGGATCACTGGGCTCTCTTCCAGAGAAGGCGGGGCATGTACAGAAGCGATGGTTTGCAACAGAACTGGAAGGGATCAACACTTAGAATGATGATATTGTAGCCAGTAGTGAGACTTGGTTGCAGGAGGGACAGGACTGGCAGCTTGTCAAATGTATTCAAGAAAGTTTCCTTAATCAGTATGTAGATTTCCCAATGAGAGAGCGTGTGATACTTGATCTCTTATTAGGGAATGAGACAGGGCAGGTGACAGAAATTTGTGTACAGGAACTTTTCTTCTCGTGATCATAACCCATTAGTTTCAAAGTAATTATAGAAGAGGATAGGTCTGGTCTGCGGGTTGAAATTCTAAATTGGAGAAAGGCAAATTTTGATGGTATCAGAAAAGATCTGGCAACTGTGGATTGAGACAGACTATTTTCTGTCAAAGGTGTACTTAATAAGTGGGAGGCCTTCAAAAATGAAGTGTTGAGAGTACAATGCTTGTGCCTGTCAGAATAAAAGCTAAAGATAACACGTCGGAACCTTGGTTTTCAAGAGATATTGAGGTCCTGGTTAAGAGAAATAAAAAGAGCTGCATAGCAGGTATCAGCAGGTAGGAAGAAATGAGGTACTTATGGAGTATAAGAAATGCAAGAGAACACTTAAGAAAGAAATCAGGAGGACCAAGAGAAGCTATGAGGTTGCCCTGGCAGACAAGGTGAAGGAGAATCATAAGGGATTTACAGGTATGTTAAGAACAAAAGGATTGCAAGGGACAAAATTGGTCCTCTGGAAAATCAAAATGGTAATCTATGTGTGAAGTCAAAGGAGATGGGGGAGATCTTAAATGGATTTTTTTGCATGTGTATGTACACAGGATCAGACACAGAACCTTTAGAAGTGAGTCAAGGCTGCAGCGAGGTCATGGACCCTCAACAGATTACAGAGGAGGAGGTGATTGCTGCCTTGTGACAAATTAGGGTGGATACATCCCCATGACTTAACAAAGTATTCCCTCTGATTATGTGGGTGGCAAATGCAGAAGTTGCAGGGACCCTAGCACAGCTATTCGAATCATCCTTAGTGAGATGGTATCGGAGGATTAGAGGATAGCTAATGCTATTCCACTATCTAAGAAAGGCTCTAAAACTAAACCAGGAAATTATAGCCCAGTGAGCCTGGTATCAGTGTTTGGATAGACAGGGACTGACTAGGGATAGTCAGCATGACTCTGTGCATGATAGGTCATGTGTAACCAATCTTACAGAGTTTTTTGATGATGTTATCAGGAAAATTGATGAAGGCAAGGCAGTGGGTGGTGTCTACATGGACTTTTGCAAGATACTTGACAAGGTCACTCATGGGAGGTTGGTCAGGAAGGATCAGTTGTTTGGCATTCAATATGAGGTAGTAAATTGGATTAGATATTGGCTTTGTGGGAGAAGCCAGAGAGTGGTAGTAGATGCTTGCCTCTGTGACTGGAAGCCTGTGACTTGTAGAGTGATAGATATATACAAAATTAAGGGGGATATAGATAGGGTATATGCAAGCTGGGGTTTTTCTCTCCTGAGCTTGGATGGGACTACAACTAGAAGTCATGTGTTAAGGGTGAAGGGTGATAGGTTTAAGGGGAATATGAAGGGGAACTTCTTCACTCAGAGGGTCATGAGGGTGTGGAACGAGCTGCCAGCACCAGTGGTGCATGCAAGCTCAATTTCAACATTAAAGAGAAGTTTGGAAAAGGTACATGAATGGGAGGGATATGGAGGGCTATGATCTTGGTGCAGGTCAAATGAAACTAGGCAGTTTAAATGGTTCACCACAGATGGGCTGAAGGGCCTGTTTCTGTGCGTACTTTTCTATGATTCTATGACTCTCTTAATTCATGGACCTGACAATCCTACTCTAGGTTCCAATACTCAGATGCTTTGAATATTTTTAAAATGCACCCGGTAGAGTAGATGCATGGTGTATCTAAGAAGTTATGGAAAGTTTGCTGTGTTTCACCAACTGCTTTTTCCATTATTTTCTTTGCTTTCAGTTTTCCCTTGACTTTCAAAGTCTTCATGGTAGCTGTTATCATGTTTTCCCCTTGACTTTCATTCAGTAAGTATCCATGTAAATTGTGTTTGGAGCACGTTGAGGTTGCTGGACTGAGATGTTTTATACCCAGTTCTTACATATGCAGATAGGGAGATGACAGTACATTGTTGTATGAAACAGTAATTACATGCTTAGAAGCAATACGGAAAAAGCTGGAGGAACTCAACGGGTCAGGCAGCACCAATGAGAGAAATGGACAGATGATGGTTCGGAATGAGACGCTTCATCAGGACCAGAAAGCAAGATGGGGGAAGAGAGGGGTGGAACAAGTGCTGGCAAGTGATAGGTGGATCTGAGTGAGAGGGAGTCACACTAAGGATTCTTTTCACCAAAGAGGTTGGAACAGAAGTGTTAATACCCAGCACGATTCTACTATCCATACCTGCGGACTGTATTGAATTGAGTTGAATTGTTAAATTGTCTTTATTACTTACACGTTTGTACATCCTTCATAGACACGAGGAGTAAAAATCTTTACATTACATCTCCATTCAAATGTGCAATGTGCACTTATAGAAATTTATAATAAATATTATGTACAACAGGATCATCAATATAATAGAGATACTGTTGCGTCAGCATGAATTTAGCAGTCTGATGGCCTGCAAGAAGAAGCAGACAGAGAGAGATGCATTTGAGCTGCAGTCAGGAATGAAAGTGAGTGTGAACAAAATTGCAACATCTAAACAGAAACCAGCCTGGCCAAACAAATTGCGTTACTTCTGTGGTGGAGGCTCATGTACACCAGAACAATGCAGAAGTGTGAAACTTGCAGAAAATGCAACAAAGTAGGACACATACAAACTGCATGTCGAGCAGATAAAATAAATGGATTGCCCAGAGAAGAGAAAAAGATGAAAAGTCAAGTTGCAGTTTCAAAAAGAGCACTAATCTGCACGCTGTTGATGAAAAATCTGAAAATGATTTGTGTGATGAAAGCTGTGGTCTGACTACAACAGTTTTTGTAGGCAACATGTCTGAGAAAACATCCAATGTGTTAATCAGGTAAATAATTGTGAAATGTGACTTGGTTTTAAGCTGGAAGATAGTTCAAGATGAGGTAGTAAATTGGATTAGGCATTGGCTTTATGGGAGAAACCAAAGGAGCGGTATTAGAGGGTTGCCTCTCTGACTGGAGTCCTGTGACTAGTGGTGAGCCACAGGGATCAGTGCTGAGTCCTTTGTTGTTTGTCATCTATAACAATGATCCAGTTGATATGTGGTTAAAGATCATCAAATTTGTGAATGACACCAAAATTGGGGATGCTGCGGACAGTGAGGAAGGCTATCATGGCTTGCAGAAGGATCTGTATCAGCTGGAAAAATGGGCTGAAAAATGGCAGATGGAATTTAATGCAGTAAGATGTTGTACTTCAGTAGGACCAACCAGAGTAGGTCTTACACTGTGAATGGTAGGGCACTGAAAAGTGTAGTAGAACAAAGGGATCTGAGAACACAGGTCCATAATTTATTGAAAGTGACTTCACAGGTAGATAGGGTCATGAAACAAGCTTTTGGCACATTGGTATTCATAAATCTAAATATTCAGTGCGGGAGATTGGATGTTATGTTGAAGTTGTATAAGATATTGGTGAAGCCTAATTTGGATTATTGTGTGCAGTTTTTGTCACCTACTTACAAGAAAGAGGCAAATAAGTTTGAAAAAGTGGAGAGAAAATTTACATAGATGTTGACAGGACTTGAGAAGCTGATTTATAGGGAAAGGTTAAACAGGTTAGGACTTTGTTCCCTATAATTTAGAAGATTGAAGGAGAATAAATAGAGGTATACAAAGTTGTGAGGAGTATAGAGAGGTTAAAAACAAATAGGCTTTTTTCCCTCTAAGGTTGGGTGAGACTACAACTAGAGATCATGGGTTAAGGGTAAAAGGTGAAATGCTTAAGGGAAACGTGTGGTGGAACTTCTTCACTTAGAGGGTGCTGAGTGTATGGAAAGAGCTGCCAGCACAAGTGGAGGATGTAGGGTCAATTTCAACATTTAAGAGCAATTTGGATACGTATATGGATGAAAGGGGGCATGGAAGGCTACAGTCTGGGTGCAGATCGATTACTGGTTCAGCACAGACTTGATAGACTTGTTTGAATGCTGTAGTTTTCTTTGACTCTATGATTCTATTTTGTAAGCATTAATCAAAATGAGTCAATTACGAAAGTTCACCCATATTTGTCTGACTCCAATTTTGCTTCTATGCAAGGTGAATAGAAGTTCATCCAAGTCCCAAACTATCTCTGCAGAGCTCTATGAGAAGCATTTCCTGTTTTCCTTATTTTCTTCCTTTCCACTTTCTTCATATGTTTATGATTTGAGAAGCATAAAGCATGTACAACTGTACAAAGATATATGCAATGATCGATGAGAATGCCTCTCTGGTAGAGTAGAGCACTAACTTTACTGTTGAAAATGACCAAGGAAGCAACTATAGAAATTAAACTGTTTCCAGATGGTGCATCAGACTGTTCTCATTCATGCCCTGGTTGTAAGCAAAGCTTGTGGAGATCTACGAGATTTCCATCATTCTCTACGCCAAAAGTAGTGTATAATTAATAGGAGTGGGAATTGTGTGGAAAAATTAGTGATCATCAAAGGTCATAAAGTTATTTTCCTAAATGATCAAAGAAATTTCCCTTTTTCTACATCCAGCTGTATTTTTATATTAATACAAGATTTAGTTAACAAAACATGAAACACTGATTCATAAATCTTGACAACAAAATCAATGCTAAGAAAGAGATGACAAGCGACAGTGAAACGAGAGCTGAATGGATAATAAGAGCTTAAGCTGACAACTTGCATGAAGAAAATAATATATCACTGCCAAGGAATTCTTCCTTGTTTAATAGAGCTTACACGGGAGTAATAAAGTTTACCTCTAAAATACCTCACATTGAAATCAAGGGGCCTTTCTGTGTGATAAATAGCTGGGCCATCAAAATTGTGGGTTACAAAAATTTAGCTAAAAGCATACTTCTTCCTTCTTAACTGAAAATTACAAAGATGATGAATGTCAATTAACAAAGCTCCTCTCCTCAAACAAGTAATATTTTCTCTCCAAATAGTTGTTATCAGAATGTGTTTCTACTATTTTGAAGTATCTGTGAATGTTCTACCATAGTAAAGATGTTCTGCAAATTCACTGCTCACTGAATAAAAAGGAGACATTTGTATATCAATTTCAATAAGGATTTGTTCAAAGCTAATGAAGTTAGCTTGATTCTTAAAGAGATATTTGCAAGCAGGCAATCAATCCAAGTATCAATGTGCCATTTCAGGACACCACAAAATTGAATTTAGTGCATACTGTATATGGTAAACTAAATGGGGGCTGTGTGTATATTAAGGCCAACTTGAATATCAGGAATTAAAATCACAAAACTGCGATATCTTTGCTTTAAGAAGCCAACAGAGTGTCTTTAAGAGCTTTAAAATCTGACTTTTAATATTTGGCTCTGAAATAGGCAGTTTCCAGGTGCATCAGTGCTTTCAAAGAGAGGTGGAATATTGTTACTTTGGTGTTCTGGTACCTGGCCTATTCACAGCAAATGATTGCTGTGGTCTCAAGTCTCTGTTATAAGTGGCAGCCATTGAGTTACATATTAAGAGGCCAAGGGGTCTGTGAAACATATTTTCTAGCTCTCAGAAACCTTGATCCACATAAATCTCTGAGGACATGGATTTTTTAAAAAAATCAAAACTTTCATGGACAGAATTCTTGAACATCAAAAAAAAATTACACGAGGAGCACATCAGGAACCAGAGGTCAATGATCCAGTCCTCATTGGAGGATCAGAGGTAGAGAGGGTCAGCAACTTTAAATTCTTCAGTGATATTATTATGGAGGACCTGTCCCGGGCACGTCAGGTAAGTACAATTATGAAGAAAGCATGGCAGCGTCTCTTATTCCTAAGGAATTTGCAAAGATTTGGCATGATATCTAAAACTTTGACTAACTTTGATAGATATGTAGTGGAGCATATATTGACTGACTGTATTACAGCCCTGGTATGGAAACACTGATACCCTTGAAAGGAAAGTCTTGTAAACATGGTAGATATGGCCCAGTCTATCATGGGTAAAACCTTCCCAACCATTGAGCACATCTACTCAAAGTGTTGTTGCAGAAAAGCAGCTTCCATCATCGGGACCCCCACCACCTAGAATATACTTTCTTCCCACTGCTGCCATCACGAAAAAGGTACAGAAGCCTCAGGACTCATGCCACCAGTTTGAGGAATAGTTATCACCCTTCAACCATCAGGTTCTCGAACCAAAGGAGATAACTTCACTCAACTTCACTTGCCCCATCATTGAAATGTTCCCATACCTACGGACTCACTTTCAAGGACTCTTCATCTCATGTTCTTGATATTTATTGCTTATTTATTTATTATTATTATTTTCTTTTTGTATTTGCACAGTTTGCTGTCTTTGCACACTGGTTGAATGCCCAAGTCAGTGCAGTCTTTCATTGATTCTAATACGGTTATTGTTCTATTATGGATTTATTGAGTATGATTGCAAGAAAATAAATCTCGGGGTTGTATATGATGATGTACATGTAGTTTCATAAAAAATGTATTTTAATCTCTGAACATCAAATCGCATATTGTTCACCCTTTCAGTGGGATGCAGTCAAATGCAGTGGATTCTGGTTAATTGGACCATTGGTTAATAGGGGCAGCTGCTCATTTGAGACAGTTCATAAAGAAAAAAAACTAATCGAAAAAGTAGCCAGGATTCCCTTTTTTTATTTGGGACGCTATCTGCTTAATTGGGATGGGAGACTGTTGCCAAATAGTTTCTAACTATTATCAGTTGGGTGCATTTGTTGGACACAAACTTTTGTTACTGACATTTGATGAGAATTAAGCGGTAAGACAACTCAGAACTGTTTTTGCTCACTGTGGTTTCAAGCATTGAGGCTTGGCAGTTCCAGAAATAGCCAAGAGTGAAAAAGAAACCATTTCACAACTTCAACAAGTTAGAACTACCAAGATTTTGAAGATATTGACAATCATCTTGAATGCTACCATGAAAATGAAGACTTGGAGGATCCAATCATTGAAAGCATTGTATGAAGGCAGTGCATTTTCTGCACTAGGTATTGTGGTGATATCACGTATCACGTGTAAGAATGTGATTGGACAGAGTTCAAAGCAAAGCAGAAATGACATAATGATCTAGAAAGCATGGCTGTAAGAACCATGGTTGCTGTTTGCTGTTGTAAATAGAAGTTCTAGTTCTTATTCCTCCAGAATATGGTTTGTTCTTAGTAACCCACAGGATGTATAAAGAACACAACATGGTGTCAGAAGTCAGTCTGGAAGAATAATATGTTTCACTAACACGGGAGAAGCAAAGATAATTGAAAAAAAAAGAGCGAGAATTGTTTTGGTGTGCTAACAGTTTTAAAAATGGAAGTTTTGCAACTACCATCGACGCTTCAGCTGACTGGAAACGTAGCTGAAAACTGGAAAAAATTTAAACAGTGTTTTGAAATTTATTTATCGGCGATCAGAGCAGATAAAAAATCGGAAAAAAACTAAAGCTGCAATTCTACTCCACGTTATATGCAATTCTACTCCACGTTATAGGTGATGATGCAATTGAGGTATATAACCATTTTACTTTTGAAAATGGAGATAATTTGAATCTAAGAGCGATAATGGACAAATTTGACGCATTTTGTATACCGAAACGTAATGTGATGTATGAACGGTACAAATTTTTCAAATGTCGCCAGAGACCTGGTCAAACGATTGATCAATTTGTTATGGAGTTGAGATACCACAGTAAAACTTGTGAGTTTGCAGAGCTCACAGACTCTCTCATTAAAGAGGGAATTGGTTGTAGCATTCTGGATAATGATCTGAGAGAAAGACTGTTAAGAGAACAAGACATGACCTGGAAAAAGCTTTGAGACTCTGCAAAGCTTTGGAAACTGTGATGTCACAGGCAAAAGAGCTTTTCTTTGAGAGCTACGTAGACGCTGTAAAGCGCGAACATATTAGAAAAAATAATGAAGCGACAATGAAACTGACAGAGAGCAAGACATCATCTGAAAGAAAAAAACTTTGTGATCGCTGTGGGCGGCAGCACCGACCAAAAAAGTGTCCAGCATATGGAAAAATGTGCAGTCACGGTGGTAAAAGTAATCATTGTTCCTACTGTTGCAACAGTAGAAAGGAAATAAAACGAGTAAATACAGTGCTTGAAAATGAACGTGAGTAGTTTTATATAGATGTGCTTTGTGAAAACAAACAAAGTAAGAATGACTGGACTATTCCCTTGCAAGTGAATCAAAACAATATTCTGTTTAAACTGGATACTGGAGCACAAGTAAATGTTCTTGCAGAATCTGAATTTAATGCATTAAAGTCAAGACCAAAGTTACATCAGACAAATATAAAAGTGACTGGGTATTTAGGTGCAGACATTCCATTTAAAGGAACATGTGTGGCAAAAACATCACACAAAAATATTGTGCACATGCTTTCATTTGTGGTAGTGCCAAAAAATGTACAGTCAATACTGGGTTTATCTGCCTGTGAGAGACTGAATTTGGTAAAAAGGTTATTAGTCGTGGACAGTGATACAGAGTCAGAATACAGTGGACAGAGACCAAACTTGCCGATACAGCACCATACGGATCTGAAGCCAAACAGTGACAAGAATCAGGATCCAATTGAAGAAGTGAAAGCACAAGTGAAGGAATAGAGAAGTTTTATTGAAATGATGAAATCTCAGCAAAAATAAGAGATTATACAGTTAATGAATGAATTGTGATTTCTTCTCAAAGACCTCTGGAAAGAGCCAACTTCGGAGTTTCAGTTAACTGATGCAGACCAGACAAAACATGAAAATAACAATGAAACACAAGAACTGTGTGAACCACTTAGAAGGTCTACTTGTGTTTGTAAACCCCCAGAGAGACTGATAGAGACATGTTAAATTATGTATTTATTCTGATCACTGTTGCTAATTGTTTTTCTTTTTAAGGAAAGGAAGATGTGGTGATATTATGTGACACATGTAAGAATGTGATTGGACAGAGTTTTGAGCATGAGCAGAAGTGACATAATGATCTAGAAAGCATGGCTGTAAGAAACATAATTGCTGTTTGCTGTTGTAAATAAAAGTTCTAGTTCTTATTCTTCCAAAATATAGTTTGTTCTTAGTAACCCACAGTACGTATAAAGAACACAACAGGTATCGGCACTGATTTTGTTTATTTACAGTCAATCAAAAGAACACAGCAATGTACGCTGGATGAATTCCTCTGTTGATAACCATTAGGAACTAACACACAGTTTTATAGTATTGTAGTAGTATTGGTAGTGTTCTAAATTGTTCTGCATTTAATTTAAATATATAAGTTTTGACTCAGTTAAATGGTCTTTTTGATGTCTTTTAAACTATTTCCATGAAACTGCTTAATGGGAGCAAAATGTATTGGTTCCAATGGTCCCAATTAACTGGAATCCACAGCTTTATCAATTAATATAGTCCAATTCTATTGTTAAGTTATTAAAATGGAGTACCAATTTGAAGACGACATCACACGTGAAATCTGACAGGCAACTGGCATCTGCAATTGGATGAGTGATTCCCATGGTCACATCCAATTTCCCAATAAACTGGGCTTCCACTGGAAATGGGCACTGATGCATCAAAACATGCTTATTGTGATTTTTTAGTGTAATTTATGTGTTAAAAAGCAAACACAAACGAGCCCTATGTGTTGGCAGATGAATGTAGCTGAGTGTTTCAAGCTGAATTATGGTTCTACAGATGGAGCTTTAACAGGGTAGATTATTCCTGGCTAAGTCCCACATGTTCACTTGTTATTGGAGCAGGCTCCATGCTGGATTTGCTTGAATAACCCCAGCATAAATGCAGTACCACTGAGATTCCAAGATTTATGGTTGAATATTTTCTTGTGATATATTTGTTACTGAAAGCTAAACTGCATTATAACTGGCTTATTGTGAAATAGACAATTTAACCAGGGTGTTAGAGGCGAGGCTGTTTGACTCATCAAACTTATGATTTCTACTGCTTGGGGAATCACTTACTCAAATCCAGTTTCTATATATGATATTTTATATATTTTTACGCTAAAATACTTGCATTAAATTATGCTCTACTACCTTCTACATGACCAAAAAAGTAAGAAGCATCATACTCTGGAAAGTCTCCAAGAGCTTCCAACATCCATTTCACTTGTCACAATATAACTATAAAATAGTGGTACGATTGCCTACTCATTATCTATTCAAGCTATATTAAATTCTACCTTCTTTTCAATTAATATTTCAAGTCACTTCCAAATTATATTAATACTTCCAACAATAATTGCTTGCTGTTATTACTGGGGGAAACTAACTGCATCATCCAGCATCCTCATAAATGCAGTGATGGAAAAATAGTTATCTTGCTCATCTATAGGTTACAATGGCTGATAGTTTCACTGTTGAAATCAAACTGAAACAAGTGATGTACTTACAGGTGTAAGTCCTGACGAAGGGTCTCGGCCTGAAACGTCGACTGTACCTCTTCCTAGAGATGCTGCCTGGCCTGCTGCATTCACCAGCAACTTTGATGTGTGTTGCTTGAGGTACTTACAGTACATCTTAACTGCACACACACTATTCTCACAATAAGAAAAGATAAAAGGGAACCTTTATTCCACAAGGAGCAACCAAAATTTGTTTTAATGATTTACTAATTAATAATTATGCTTGAATAACATATTTAGTCCTGAGAAACAAAACAGAGGTGATGAATCTCATTTCTTCAAAAGAACATCTTTAGCTGCAGATTTTTAAAAAAAAGTTGAATATTTCTCTCCTTACATCAAATGTATGTCCCAAACTTTACAGTGCTTTTTGCTCAATCATATAAGTAGATGTTATTTTAGCCAACATTTCTCTATCTCCTTTGTTACCTTCTTCCAATTAGAGTCTGACTTCTGCCAACCATGTAAATAGCAGTGGACGAAAACCATCACTGAGCATGTCTGCAAGCACACGAGAGATGATACTGCCAGGTGCAAATGTGTAACAAGTATGGTCTTGTCAGTTATGCTTATCTATCTGAGATTATAATGTACCCAATTACAGCCTAAATTTGTGATTTTGATTCAGAAATTTCTACTGAATTAAATCCAATTTGCTGTTCAGTACACGAGGCAGAAGAAACAAAACTTACTTCACTATTATCAACTTATCAGATTTTAATTGAAATATTCAGACTAATTTAGCACAACCAAATTTAAAGCTAAACTCTAACTTGTGAAAATGACTTTATTCTTTCTGGATTCATTTAAATTCATTGGTTAAATTAAAAGATACTCAATATTTGTTATACTCCTAATATAATACATAAATCTAGCTTGATCCAGAGAAGAGTGAGAGATCTAGGGAAGGTACATTGGGCACTGTTGGGTGGCGTTTTCCAGGGTATAATTGTCACTGTCAAGGGCTGCATTTATTGCTTATCCTTGAACGTCCTTGGGAAAGTGGTGATGAGTTTCCTTCTTGTACCACCCCAATCCTTCTGATGAAAGTGTTTCCTCAGTGCTATTGGGCAGAGATTTCCAGGGCTTTAACCAGACAGTAAAGAAGAATTGACAATATATAGCAATATACACTCAGAAGCCACTTCATTAGGTACTTCCTGGAGCAAATTAGTGGCCACTGAGTGTATGTTTGTGGTCTTCTGCTCCTGAATCCCATCTACTTCAATTTTTGATGTATTGTGCATCCAGAGTTGCACACCACTGTTGTAATGAATGGTTATTTCAGTTACCGTCGCCTCCTGTCTGCTTAAACCATTCTCCTCTCACGTCTCTAATTAACAAGGCATTTTCTCCCATAGAAATGACACTCACTGGATGTTTTTACTTTGATTTGTTTTTGGTATCATTCTCTGTAAACTCTAGAGATTGTTGTGCATGGAAATGCCAGGAAATCAACAGTTTCTGAGATACTCAGGACACACCATCTGGCACCAACAATAATTCCATGGTCAAAGTCATTTAGATCACATTTCTTCCCTATTGTAATGCTTGGTCTGAACAACAAGTGAACCGCTCGATCATGTCTATGTGTTACTAGGCATCGAATTGCTGCCACTTGATTTGCTGATTAGATATTTTCAGTAACGACCAGGTGTACAGGTATACCTGATAAAGTGGGCACTGTGTACATTCGCCCATTAGTGTAGTATGTGACTTGAGGAGGAACCTTTTTGTAGTGATGTCATGTAATCTATAACCAATACATTTGACACATTAGCTCCACACATTTAGCAAATCTCACTATTTTAGTTTAAACTTTTATTTTATCCATTTTGTGCTCAAGTTGAGGGATGACAATGTTAAGATACAAAATCCTTTTCTTCACTTTCTTTCGCAATTCCAGCACAAAGCACTGCAGAACTGAGTATAGTAGGAGGTGGGTGCAATAGTAGGGCCCTGTAAACTGTCTCATCAATGTGTTTCTACAATCTCCAGCCCTATCAACATTTCTTGATCTCCCGCACCAGGCATCTCTGGGTTCCTCTGAAGCTGGCATTCAGTGGTAGATTGTAGGTAGTTTTACACTATGGGTTCACGTCCTAAAAGATCAATACTGTGCGTGCTTAAGTTACATACCCAGCAGAGAGAGGAGATTCCATTTAATATATTTTTAATTTGAAAGAAGATCAATGCATTTAAGACCAGTGTCTACACATTGAACTTCAAGTCCCACAATTAATATTAGCTGGGAGAAAAGTAGGAGTCAGTATAATTGGTCTCAGCCCAATCCCTTAGATAATTCACCCATTTCTGCTCCACCCTTCATTCCCCTATCAGGAATTCTAACAGTTATTTAAATACTGTAGGGGCATTCGGGTGGCACAGAATTTGCTGCTGCTGCATCGCAGCTCCAAATGTCTGGGTGCCCTCCGTGTGGAGTCTGCATGTCCTCTTTATCAGCAAGTGAGTTTTCTCCAAAGGTGCTGGTGTCCAGCCACGTTCCAGAGATGTGCTCATAAGTTACTTGGCCACTGAAGATAATCACTTTGCCAAAAGCCGGAGTCAAAGTAAATTTATTATCAAAGTACATACATGTCTCTATATACAACCCTGAGATTCATTTTCTTACAGTCATACTCAGCAAATCTCTGGAATAGTAACAATAACAAGATCAATGACAGATCAACCAGAGTGTAAAAGGCAGCACACTGTGCAAATGCAAATACAAATATATAGCAATAAATAATGAGAACATGAGATAATGAGATTAAGAGTCCTTAAAGTGAGATAATTTGTTTTAGGAACATTTCAATGAAAGGGCAAGTGAGTGTAGTTATCCTCTTTTGTTCAAAGAGCGGCAAAGAGGAGTTGAAGGATATGTGTGGGAATAAATTGCACATTGACAGGGATATAAGGAGAGAGGAAATGGGACATAGGATTAGTTTCCTGGGAACCTTCATTGACATGATGGTTCCCATGGCCTGATTCTTTGTGGTTATAAATACATAAAGTGGCAAACAATGTACAGCAGCAGCCTTCTCTCAGTATAATAGGTCCATGTTTGAATAGCCTGAGGACTGATGGAATTGTGCAGTACCTTTGCCTTGTTGCATGATCCTACTGGACTTTTTTTGCAACTCTATGGGATCCAAAATGTAAGTAATCCAGAATAAATCACATTTGCAATTGTTTGCAGGTGGAATTGCCCACTCTGACCTTCTACTTATCATTACTTCACCCTGGGTCCACTCCTCTTTCCCTTTCTCCTGTGATCCACTCTCCTCTTCTATCGGGTTCTTTTGTCTCCAGCCCTTGATCTTTCCCACCCACCTGGCTTCATTTGTCACCTTCCAGCTAGCCTCCTTTCCCTCCCTTCACCTTTTTATCCTGGCATCTTCCCCCTTCCTTCTCAGTCCTGAGGGAGGGTCTCAGCCTGAAATGTCGACTGTTTGTTTATTTTTCCATACGTGTTGCCTGACCTGCTGAGTTCCTTCAGCAATCTGTGCATGTTACTTTCTCGTGTTTATGAATTGCCAAGTAGTGCTGTTCATTTCTAGTCAGAATCCATGCTACCTCATTCAAAGTGTTTCCAGCATCTGCTGAACGTTTATGACCTTCAATAATCGCAATGCAACACAGTTCCACTGACCTAAATTCAATCCTGAATTCAGGGCTTTTAATGGACTTTGCACATTCTCCCTGTGACTGCATGGGTTCCTCTAGATGTAGGCTGCAATGTTACTTGGCCACTAATTTGATTCCAGTGTGTGGATAAGTGGTTGAATCTAGGGGGAACTCATAATCAGAATCAGTATCAGAATTAATATCAGGATTATTATTACCGAGCAGCACACATAAAATGCTGGAGGAGCTCAGCGGGTCAGGCAGTATCTATGGAAATGAATAACTAGTCAAGGTTTTGGACCGAGAACTTTCTTCAAGACTGGAAGGGAAGGAGTAGGACGCCAGAATAAAAAGGCTGGGGGGAGGAGGAGGAGGACTGGCTAGAAAGTGATAAGAGAAGCCAAGTGGGTAGGGAAGATAAAGGCCTTGAGAAGAAGGAATCTGATCAGACAAGAGCGGGAACCAGGGGAGAAAGGGAAGAAGAAGAGGCATTGGGGGAGGTGATAGGCAGGTGAGAAGAGGCAGGAGTGGGGAAGAGAAGAAGAGGGAAAGGGGAGGGGAAATATTGCCAGAAGGAGAAATCGATGTTTATGCCATCATGTTGGAGGCTACCTAGATGGAATATGAGGAATTGCTCCAGCACCCTCATGATGGCAAAAGAGGAGGCCATGGACCAACATGTCAGAATAGAATGGGGATAGGAATTAAAATGGATGGCCAGTGGGAAATTCCACTTTTAGTGGATGGAGCCAAAGTGCTAGTCAAAAGCGGTCTCCCAAATTTACCTCGGGCCTCACCAATGTAGAGGAGGCCACATTGGGAGCACCAGATACAATAGACGATCCCAATAGATTTGCAGGTGAAGTATTGCCTCAGCTGGAAGGACTGTTTGGGGCACCAATGGAGGAGGTGAATGGAAACGTGTAGCAAATCTGTCACTTGCAGGGATATGTGTTAGGAGGGAGGCAGATTAGTGGGAAAGAACGAATGGACAAGAGGATCAAGGAGTGAATGAACCCTGCAGAAATAGGAGAGTGAGACAGAGTCAGATCCTGTAGAAGAGAGCTGAAGTTGTGGAGAATGATGTGTTGGATGCAGAGGCTTATGGGGTGGAAGGTGGAGGACAAGAGGAATCCTATCCCAGTTAAGATGGCCTGAAGATGGGGTGAGTGTGGATGTCCGGGAAATGGAGGAGATGCGAGTGGAGGAAGAGAAACCCCATTCTTTGAAGAAGGAAAGGAAACCCCATTCTCTGATGTCTTGGAAAGGAAAACCTCATCCTGGGAACAGATGTGGCAGAGATGAAGGAATGGAGAAAAGGGAATAGCATTTTTACAGGAGACAGGGTGGAGAAGGTTTAGGCAAGATATGTTAGGGAATCATTAGGTTTATAAATGATGTTGGTAGACAGTTTGTCTCCAGAGAAAGAGAGATTGAGAAAGGGGAGAGAAGTGTCAGAAATGGACTAAGTGAATTTAATGGCAGGCTGCAAGTTGGAGGTAAAGTTGATGAAGTTGACAAGCTTAGCATGGGTGCATGAAGCAGCACCAAAGCAGTCATCAACGTTGCATTGGAAGAGTTGTGGAGCATTACCAGGGAAGTCTTGGAACATGGACTGTTCTACATAGCCAACAAAATGGTAGACATAGCTGGGGTTCCCATATGAATTCCCATGGCTTATCACTGATATATGGTATGAAATTAGTTGTTTTGCAGCAGTAGTACAATGTAAAAACTTAAAATTACCATAAATTTCAAAATAAATAAATAGTGCAAAAATAATGAAATAGGGTTCATAGATTTTTGGACTGCTCAAATATCTGATGCTGGAGGGAATTAAGCTGTTTCAGAATCATTAAATGTGGACATTCAAGATCCTTTACTTCCTTCCCAGTAGTAATAAGGAGAAGAGGGCATGTCTCAGATGGTGGGGTGTTCTTAATGATAGATGCTACTTTCTTGTGTAATTGCCCTTTGAAGGTGTCCTTGACACTGGGGAGTCTGGTAGGCATAACAGAGCTGGTTATGTCTACAACACTCCGCAGCTTCTTTGATCCTGTGCATTGGAGCTTCCATACCACAGTTTGATGCAACCAGTCAGAATACTCTCCACTGTACATCTATAGAAATTTGCAAGTGTCTTTGCTGACATACCAAATCTCTTCAAACTCCTTATGAAGTAGAGCTGCCTGTGTGCACTGTTCATGATTGCTTTAATTGTTGGGCCCACAACAGAACTCTGAGATGACACCCAGGAACTTGAAGCTGCTCACATCTCCTTGAGGATTCATCTGTGTTCTCCTGACTTCCTCTCTCTGAAGTCCTCAATCATTTCCTTGGTCTTGCTGATGCTGAGTGCAAGGTTATTGCTGCACACGACTCAACCGCTCAACCACCCGGCTGATGGCAATGTAGGGAGAGGAAAGTGGGCTAGGGTCGAACTTGTGTGAAAATTTGCACTTGATAGTTAACAGGGACTCAGCGATCAAAAGGGCTTGTTTCTGTGTTGTATCTCTCAGACTCAGTGAATCACATTTGAAGCTTTCTGACAAGAACTGGAACTGCCAGCTCCAGAGAACAGCTGTCATTTGACATCCACAATAAAACAAGGAGTCCAACATCGAGATGCCATGTCAAGGAGGTCTTGGCTCATGAAGCAATATTTTACAAGGCTGTTCCAAAACTCACTGGACTCTGTTCACACGCTTCCCAAAGTGCTGGAATTGGCAAAACACACTTTCCTGCTGTTCCTACAGAGGAACTTGTTTCATGCAGTCCCTCAAGCCTTGAGAAAGAAGTTCCTTACTCCTCCAGCTTAGTGAACAATTGTGCCTGAAAGTCCATTTGTGTGTGTGTGTGTGTGTGTGTGTGTGTGTGTGTTTGTGTTTGTGTTTATTAATTTCTTGTGCCATGGATATTCCTGGTTAAGCCAGTATTTATTGTTCATCCAGAAGTGCTCTTGAGAAGGTGATACTGAACCACCTACTTGAAGCACTCCAGCCTTCTGGTGAAAGCACTCTGACAATACGGTTCCTCAAACTAGGCCCAGCTGCAATAATGGAATGACAACATATCTTCAGATCTACATGACATGCAAATTGGAATGGAGGCTGCTGTTGATGATGCTCCCATGCTCTTGTCCTTCTTGGTGACAGATATGGGAAATACTTTGTGAGTAACTTTGGGGAGTAGGTCTTTAAGGGCTTGCTCCCTTCATCCATCTGTGACAAAGTGGTAACAACTGCAGTAAATTGGGACTGCACCTCCAGGGACCCTCAGAGCTCATGAGTTAAGGATCCCTTTGTGTAAAAATCACACCAATGTTATTGCACATATTTTTGCAGCCAGTTTCATGATATGTTTGGATGGATCCAATATGATGCTATCAATGCAAAAAAAGTAATAGTGAAATTCAATTTCTAGGAAAGAGCATTAGAAGAGATCAGAAAATCTCCACTCTTAGAAAAATAAAGAAAGAATGGGCCAGATTCCTTTTGATGCGTAAATGTCTTGAGACGTTTGAAGTACTGCCAGTACTATTGCTATGGTCCTTTTGTGAGTCCCAATGGACTGTGAGAGGCAATGTGACCTCAGACAGCTGTCAGAAGCCCTTTCCATTGTTTAAGAATAACATAATGGACAAGAAGTTAAAGATTAATTGTTATTTAACAACATGAGAACCTGGTGTTAGGCGATTGTGAATATAGTGGGACAGTAGTAAGGCTGCTGGCTCATGGGCCCTATAACCTGGCTATGATTGGGTGCCACCTCTGAGATTGGCATTGTCTCCCTGTGACTACATGGGTTTGCTCTGTGTCTTCTGGTTCTTCCCATGTCCCAAAGGCATGCAGGTTGGTAGCCAATCGGCCATTGTGCATTCCCCCAGTCTTGGGGGCAAGTGGATGAATGTGGGTGGGTGCGGGGTATAATTCTTGGGAACATGTAAAGAATAAAATTAAATGGGATTAATGTAGGCTTAGTTCAAGTACAAGCTGGATATCTGTGGGGACTTGATGGGCTGAGGAACCTGTACTGTGCTATATGAATCTATCTATAATTGAAATAAAGAAAAAGAAACAAAAATCTTACTGGAACTGGTCTTTTTCATGCAAGTTTGAAGTCTCATTCAATTGAATAGTTCTCTACACTGGTTTGACTGTGTTAATGCTGACAGCCCATGCACCAGGTTCCTGGCTCAGTAAGTTACCGTTAACATGGTGAGTGCAGGGACAGAGTGAGAGGTCAGACACCTCTGTACCTTATCTCCACTGTTTCCCTGGCTTCTTCACTGCATTCTGTAACCGGGTGGTATTTTTCTTTCAAATCATTGACTAGCTATCAATACATCAAGCCCAATGTTACAATGGAGTTTTGGTCTCAGATTCAAATCATGAATTAACTTTAACATTATTGTAGTTATTTCTTAATTAGAAGGTGCAAAGCAACACGTCATATAATCAGCTTCATTTATGTAGACTAAAATTCTTTGTCTAACAAGCTACGTAACTAATCTGAGACCATGGAGACTCTCCAGACCATCTGAAGTAATCTCCACTGAAGAGTGAAAGCACATGGTATCTAAAGATGTAATGAAATATTAACACAAGGAAGTGCCAACATTTTTCCAGTAGTACATGATAATATTACCAGCATCATTCAATTCTGTTTCATCAATAGTGAAATGTCTGGAGAGTTAAATCCTCACTTGGAGCTATGCAGAGTGTGGTATTTACACAGACATTCTATGGAGATGTTGGAAGTTAATTTCGCACAACGTATTCCATATAAACTAAGAAACTATGTGCATTTTATTTAAATGATGCAACAAGCTTCCAAAAAATAGAATTGTTATCAAATCCTTTTATTTATTGACAGAGTCAAAAGGAGCTATCATGATGAAAGTTTGACCTTTTCTATACAACTGAGTTTTTCTTTCAGCTCCTTGTACTGTTCCTCAATGAAAGGAAAACTCTCCATTGCTAGTCATGTTTCCATTTCAGCCTCATGACCAATGTCAGATAGTCCTGGCCTTAATGTTTCCACATGTAAAATACTGGCACTCAGATATAAAGGTCTAATTGTATTAGTAAGAGCCACATTTCTTCATTTCATTATGTGAACCACAGCTACTTTGCAAGCTAATTAGTTTAGACAGTGAGTTTAGAACTAAATACAAGAGTCACTAGTTTCAAATAAGATCTGTGGAGCAGGAAAAGAAAGAAAAATAGATTATTTCTGTTTCAACTAATATATTTAAAAGGAGTCAATATCTGTCACAAAAAAAGAATTCCTAAAACATAGTGAGACTCATAGTGAAGTAAGGAAGAGACTGTACAGATTTTAAAAATGATTGTTGGAGGAAAATAGATGAATACTAGCAGATCTTTTCAACATTTCTCCTGTTGTGTTGTCATTAGCTTTTCTGCTTAAACAGAATATCCAGTAAATTCCTGGAATTTCCCTTAGTCTTAAGGGGGTTCACCACTACCACAGAGACTGAAGTGGCCACATATGGAAAACGGGACCAACCAGTTAGTAAGGGGAATGGGATATTCTCATTCCAAGTTTGTTATTTATGACCTGCGATATCAAATGACAAATAATGCAAAGTGAAAAGAACAATCAAATAAAACTTAATCCAAAACTCATTTGGTGGCCAGCACCATATTTGGCACTTTATGATTGCTGTAAGTGCAAAGAAAAAGACAGATCTTTTAAATTAATTCTAAACCAGGGTTTCTGTTCACAATAAATGTAGAAAAGTTAAATAAAGCCGGCATGTTTTTCTGGGATTGCTCTTATTTTTTTACTTTTTATATAAACTAAATTCAAGATCTTTAATACAAGCCCCAGTGGAGTTAACTGGGAAACTTCCACTGGCAAAAGACCAGTAATATGGACTAGTTTGCCACAAATCTCTTCTCTAAAAATGCTGGTCTTTCCAACTGAAAGTAATAATTTTAACTTATGTCTTGTAGCTGACAAACCCTCCTCTTGCTCCACTCATACTAGCGGATTAAGCCTTTTCCTGCTTTGGTAATGGAAACCAATTCCCAGTTAACACCAGAACAGAAGTTATAGGGCATATGTTTAGGATAAGAGGGGAAATATTTAATAGGAACACAATAGGCATCTTTGTAACACGAAGGATAGTATGTGTATGAAACGAACTGTCAGAGGAAGTGGTTGAAACAGGTACAATAACAAAATCTAAAGGCAGGCACATGAATGGGAAAGATTTAGATGAACATGAGTCAAATGCAGGCAAATGGGACGAACTTAGCTGGGCAACTTGGTCAGTATGGACAAATTGTATGACTCTGTCACTCTATAATAATGCAATCTTCTTTCTAGGTAGTCCATTAGGATCAAGAACAACTTGATTTCACTCCTGTTTTTGAGGTCATGAGGTGACTTGTGAAATCAATCTGGGAACTCCATACTCTTACACAGATGAGGAAGAGCATCTTTGATGATGAGGGAGAGTAGATAGCTTGTGAGGTGATGACTCCTTCTCTAGCTTATGCAGTCTTCTGTGTACTCATGATGCATAGACCTCTTTACCAACCCCAATATTCCTTCTCCACTTTGTGTAATTTAGGTTAAAGGTTTCAAGGAATCGGCGGAGTTGCTACATTTCTTCAAGCCTGCTATGAGCACTTCTGTCAATTATTCCCCCGTCCACTAAGCAATCCTTCACCATGACAGAACTTTAAATAAAGCTTTTACTTCAGGAGTCTGGTGTTGGGCATGTAAATGATATGACCCACCTGACATAGCCATCTGAGTGTAACTGGAGCCTTGTTACTGGAAACAATGGTCTGGAACAGACGTCATCATTCTTTTAGTGAATCTGGAGGATTTTGCAGAGATGATAGCACATTTGATGGCATCTTTCCAGTGTCTTAGGGTTCTTGTTGTGGGTAGTTCAGGTCTCAGAAGCATATCAAAGAGCTGAACTAGGAGACTATGACCCTTTGTCCAGGTCTAAGATCTTGATTTTCAAATGCACTTTTTTTCAATTGACTGAAAGCTGTGCATTTGCATCATAAAGAATTAAATCCATGAGTCTTTTTTTGAATCATTGATCAAAGTACACTAAATTTTGGAATAGCAGATTCATATGTGAAGAAGCTAAGAAGAAAAGCCAAGACAATTAGAAGAATGAGAGGCAATCCTATTGAAACATAAAACATTCTTACAGAGATTGCCAGAGTATGTAAAGCATGATGTCTCGTGACAAGGTGTACACGGCCATGGATCAGAGTCTCTGAATCAGGGGATATCCATTCAACAACGCATTGAGGTACAAAAGGTCTTCATCTTTGCAATTCTCTACCCAAAAGGGCTTTGAAGGCTCAGTTGCTGAGTCAAGACAGTAATCAATATTATTATAATATTATGAGAATCAACGGATATCGTGATAGAATATTGGCCGAGGTAAAAGTTCAGCTATGACCTTTTTAGGTGGCTAAATCCATGTTGTGTGCCAAATGGCTGACTCTAGTTTTCTTTCTTGTGTTCTTTTATGAATATAATCTATGATATCGGGCTACAATAATAACTGGTGACAAAAAGAATGTATTAAAGATTCTATACTTCCAAAATTTTGTACACTTAGAATACTGAGATGGGAAAAAATGAATATTTATTGGATATAACTCGATATGGGAATGATACTTGTAAACACAAGGGATTCTGCAGATGCTGGAAATCCAGAGCAACACACACAAAATGCTGGAGGAAATCAGGAGGTCAGGCAGCATCTATGGAAATGAATAAGCAGTCAATGTTTCAGACTAAAACCCCTCACTGGGACTGGAAAGGAAGGGGGAAAGATGCCAGAATAAAAAGTTGGGAGGAAGTAAAAGAAAACAGTCTAGCAGGTCTGACTGAGCACATGGTCGAAGAGTTAGACAACAGTAGAGAACACAAAGGGGGACTAGTGAGAGAGGGTATCACTGCACTCTCGTCAAAGGGAAGTTTTGAACTTCTTCAGCTTAGGCATCCCTCAAAGAGACCACAGTGGAGCAGCAAATCATAAACACAAGTGATTCTGCAGATGTTGGAAGTCCAGAGCAACACACACAAAATGCTGGAGGAACTCAACAGGTCAGGCAGCATCTATGGAGAGGAATAAACAGTTATATCTACTATCAATAAGTTAAAAAGATTTACGGCATTTATTTAAAGAAAATCAGACAGTATTTTGAATTAAGCAGTTGAATATTTGCAACTTTCAATGAATCAGTTAGCTTATATTACCGGATTGAATTCTGAAGATACGGGATTGATTTCAATGGGCATGTTCGTCAGCATAGGTGTTTTGGCCAAACGGCCTGATTCCATGCTGCATGGCTCTAAGTGAAAAGCACCTGTACAGGTAAAACTACACCTGTGTGAATCTCGTTAGCAACTGCTGATCCTGTGATCTCTGTCATGGAAGATGATGATGAAGATGAATCTTTGCAAGGTGCCAGGAGCTGTTGGTGTACCTGGAAGGGCTCTGAAAACCTGTGCCAGCCAACTGGTGCAAGTGTCCAAGGACATTTTCGATCTCTCTCAGCTGCCGCTGAAGTTTCCACTTGCTTCAAAAAGGCGACAATCATACCAGTGCTCAGGAAGAGCAGGGAGAGCTGCCTCAATGACTATCGCTGTGATGAAGTGCATTGAGAGGTTGGCCATAGTTAGAATCAACTCCTGGCTAAGCAAGGATCTGGACCCGCTGCAGTTTGCCCATAGACATCATAGGTCTACAGTGGATGCAATCCCATTGGCTCTCCACTCTGCCTTGGATCTCCTGGACAATAGTAATACCTAAGCCAGGCTGCTGTTTATGTGTTCAGCATTCAACACATTCATGCTCTTGGTTCTAATCAACTAGCTCCAAAACCTGGACCACTGTACCTCCCTCTGCAACTAGATCCTTGACATTCTTACTTGGAGAACAGTCTCTGAGGACCAGTAATAACATCTCCTCCACACTGACAATCAATACTGACACACCTCAAAGATGTGTGCTTAGTGCACTGCTCCATTCTCTCTATACCCATGATTGTGTGGCTAGGCCCAACTCAGTCTCCGTCTATAAATTTGCCAACTATTGTTGGCAGAAGTTCAAGTGCTGACAAGGAGTCGGGACAGATCATCTGGTTGAGAGATGTCGCAACAACAAACTTGCACCCATCAGTAAGACCAAGAAATTGATTGTGGGCTTCAGGAACGAGAAATTAAGAGAACACAAACCAATCCTCAATGAGGGATCAGAAATGGAAAGGGTAAACAGTTACAAGTTGCTGGGGGTCAAGATCTCTGAGGATCTATCCTGGGTCTAATATATTGGTGCAAATACAAAAAGGCTCGAAAGCAGCTATATTTTATTAGGAAAATTGGTATGTCACCAAAGACACCTGCAAATTTCTACAGAGTGTACCATGGAGAGCATTCTAACTGATTGTATCAGTGTCTGGTATGGAGGGGCCACCACACGGGATCGGAAAAAACTGCAGAACGTTGTAAACTCAGACAGCTCCATCATGGGATCTAGCCTCCTCAGCATATAGGACACCTTTGAAAGGTGATGCCTCAAAAAGGCAGCATCCATCATTAAGGACTCATATCACCCAGGCCATGCCCCCCATCAAGAGAAGGTACTGGAACCTGACAACACATAGTCAATGGTTCAGTCACAGCCTGTTTCCCTCTGCCATCAGATTTCTGAATGGACATGAACTCATGAGCACTACCTCAGTATCTTTCCTCATTTTTGCACTATTTCTTTAATCTTTTAAAAATACAGTATATACTTCTTATTGTAACACATAATTTTTATTATTATGTGTTGCAAAGTACTGCTGCAAAACAACTAATTTCACGACCTAGAGTATGCCAATGATATTAACCTCATTCTGATTCTACAGATTAACATAAATAGTACACTCAATCAATTTCAGATATAAAGCACAACCTGATATTGTAGGGCATTATTTTCTTAGTTTCGTTGTATTTTATCCAAATCCATAAAGAGTGTGTCCAAGCACCCTTGGACATACATAAAAGTGATAATGCAAGAGAATTCATTTTTTTCCTATTCCAGACCTTATGGGGCAATATTCTGGCATGCATTGTTCAGAATGTGTCATGCTTATTAGAATTGGAAATCTTATACCCTATGTGTATCAAATGTGCAGGTTATTCGATATTGTGCAAACCTGCCCTCAGCTGGCTGGAAATGAGTGGTTTAGGGATGAGCATTATGTGTGCCTGTTGGAATATTGTGCCATCAGAATTGGAGGAATAAAGTAATATCTTCATTTATGGGCTGTCAGGGATTCATCTAACAGTAGATTTTGTTTAACTAAAACAGGCCATTTTTTGCACCCTGAAGGTAACTCTATTCCATACTCAAGCCTGATGTTGTTTGGGAATAGAAACACACATTTGAAATTGTAAAATTGATATTAACTGAGCAATGTAGACCTATTTATGTCACAGCCCATTTCTCGTTCCCAGCTGGAATTAGCATCAAGTTATTTTTGTTTTTCCTTATTCCAACAACTGTCAGTAATTAGATGAGGGTGGAAAGTGGGTCAGGGGAAGTGCTTGTTTTCCATGTTACATATTGGTTGAGTTTTGCAGTGTATTTTATTCACACAGTGATGCATCATTACTGTTAACAATTTTGTAACTGTTTGAGTGGTCTTGAATCAGGCTGCTTGTAGATGTTGGTCATAGAGAGGTTAAGTACATACAGTAGGAATATCTCAGACTTCTGCTGCCTTGTTTAAATGTTGAGTTGAGATGGAGAAATGTCAAACCACATTCAAATAAATCTGCTGCAAACAAATTACAGTCATTTAATAATTGTCTTCTTTCATATGTACCATTGAGAGCATACTCACCAACTGCATCTCAGTGTGGTATGGCAATTGTCCCGTATCGGACCGCAAAGAACTCCAGCATGTGGTGAAAACTGCCCAGCGGATTATCGGCACCCAATTGCCCACCATTGAGAACAGCTACCATAAACGCTGCCTGGGCAGGATGAAAAGCATTATCAGGGTTGCATCTCACCCTAAGCATGGACTTTTTACTCTCCTCCCATCTGGTAAGCACGACAGGAGCCTCTGCTCCCGCACCAGCAGGCTCAGGAAGAGCTTTTCCCCTGAGGCTGTGACTCTGCTGAACCTCACATCACAGTGCTAAGCAGTCTTGCACCCATATTGGACTATCTCATTACTTTTATCTTTGTATGCTGTAGCACTTACTTTTTATTCACAGTTATTTTGTAAATAATACTATTCTTTTGCACTTCTGGTCAGATGCTAGTCGCATTTCATTGGCTTTGTATCTGTACTCGGCACAATGACAATAAAGTTGAATCTAATCTAATCTAATGTGTCTATTCTTACCTAGAATGTAACTCTAGATGGAGACTCCAGATAGGTGACACCTGTTAGTTACAAACTAAGTTTGTTCCATCTTAGAGGCTGTCAAATAATTGTTGAATGAAAGAGCTGCTTTGAGTCAACACCTACATTATAGAAAACAATTCTAGCAATTCTCTTTTAGCTGGTTTGTTTCCTGAGAAGCTTTGTCTGACCTCTGAAAAATAATGGGAAGATTTGCATTTGCACAGTATTTTCTTATATTGTTTTTCAGGGAAAATAGTTATTTTTGATGTGCAATGTAGGACAAATGAGTTACTAACATACAACTAGTTCCTACAAAGGGGAAACAAAAACAGCTGGTTGAAACCTGAAATACATGCCCTCCCTGGGTTACAAGTGCCTGACTTATGGACATTCCACACATAGGAAAGTGCATTTGGGCAACCAACTGGATGAACAGAAATGGATTTTCTGGCTGCAGCATCTTCTGCTAGAGAGGAATGGGGCATTTCCACATGATTTCTTTCCACAACCACTCCAGAACTACAATAATCAGGGACTGGGTCAAATCAAGCAGAGCTGGGAGCACTAAGCACACATTAACTCACTCACCCACTGAGTCAGTGCGGCTGGCTGACAACTGTTCTTCCATGCCTGCTCGATCTCATTTAAGAGCTGTTTCTGTTTTTTTTTCCCCATACATTGTTATTATTTCCAACTTAAGAAAAGTTTAGGTTGCAAATGCTTCTCGGAAACAGAATCTGTATGTTAATGAAAGATCATTGACTTGGAATATTAAATCTGCTTCTCCCTCCACTCATGGAGCGTAATTGGCTGAGTACAGCATTTCCTATAGACTGTTACATAATGACCAAATAATGTAATTGTGTTTTTTTTCCTTTTCTGGTTTCTGTAATATATTACCTTGCTTTCCATTTTATACTTCCTCGAGAATATTCACTTGAATATTTTCAGCACCCATCGCAGTTAGTCCTGACGAAGAATCTCGGCCGGAAACGTCAACTGTACCTCTTCCTATAGATGCTGCCTGGACTGCTACGTTCACCAGCATTTTTTGTGTGTGTTGCAGTCAAAACAGGGATTCTTTGCACAACCTTTTGGATGCAATGCCAGGAATACAATAGTAAACCAGAGAAAGGTAATTGGTTAAGCAATTTCTTAATATTTCTTGTAGAATAAATTAGAGGTATTTGCTTTAGAAGTTTAAAAGTATCTCAGTAAGATATTTATGCAAAGGCCTTTAAGTGGGGTTCAGTTATCTGATCAAGGCCATATAAACGTGTTTAGAATTTAAGGAGATTGTTTTGATAATTACAAAAGAAAGGCTATTTCATCTAAGGAAGGTAAGTTAATAACAAAACAGCACACATGAACCCTGATATCTTAGAAAGAGATAGTATTTCTTTCTTTACTGCACCTTTACTGCATTTACACATGTTTAGGGTAATCTGATCTGAGATTAAAAAAAAATCTTCATAAACTGCTTCCCAAGCTGAAAATTTATTGTGTGTTTTTTAATATGCGACCAGATGGGAAATGTCATTACGTGGTATTTGCATTAACATTTTTTGAGCTCCAGTTGCATCGAAAGAAGTTTACCTGGGAAATGAAATAGAAAATGCTTGAACCACTCATCAGATCAGGAGAACTGTAATGAGAAAAGCTCAGTAGGCATATTCAGAAAAGTTTCAACGTGAAGCATTGATCCTTTTTTATCTCCCCACAGATGCTGCCTGATCTGTAGAGAGTAGTACTAGAATATGTTTTCAGATTAAATTATCTTGCTTTAGAAAAATCAATCGCCCGTGATCCTACAAATATTAAGCACACAGTGTTTGAAGATTTTTACTTAATCTCAGATCAGATTGCCTTAAGTATGTGTAAATCCAGTACAGATGTGTAAAAAAACAAATACCATCTCTTTCTAAGATATCAGGGTTTATGTAGGCTGTTAGGATTTTATAAATGATTGACAAAGCAGGAACACAGACATTTTCTTCCACTTAAGGCTTCTCGATCAATACCTAAACTAGCTGGTGAGAAAACTTAATAGATACTCTATTTTCTCACTTCATATCAACTGAGAATTTCCCAAGGAGCAGCTAGATATCAGCCGTAAAAGAGAATTTTAATGCCAAGTGACTGAATGTGAAAATATCTAACGCATTTCTCCCCATTTGAGAAAGCAAGCAGCAAATTGATTGCAATGCATGTTACAATGTTTGCCAGCTGAGCTGTTCGTTGATCATTCATCAGACTGGACATGCATTTCAAGCAGCAAATCTTCTACTGTTATATAAATGTTGTGAAGTCTTAAATCCCTCTTACATTTTTAACAGACCATGTCAGGTTAACAGCTTTCAATACCAAAATCAACAAGTATTAAAGTTATAAACTGCATGACACCATTCAAGCGTAATATCAGATAGCCTTGATACTGAATTTGCACTATAGCACATATTGTGATATTTAACTTCTACCATTCACTCTAATGTCCATTTGTTCTCTCTTGCCATTGATGAATATCACTAAGGGGTGAGCTTTGTTCTCTGAGGGATATCAACATGGAGTTCTACTTCATCAAGACATTAAGAAGACAGGGTTGCACAGATGTATGTACAAACACTAGTAAACACTCTCTTAGCTTTGGGCACCTTCGAGCTGTAAAATGATGTATGGCACATACATTAATTGAGTATATTTCCAGATAACCTCTTGCTGTTGCTCCTTTTTTCGTGGTGCACTGGGCGGCTTTTTTTGCCATTTCCTTAGCATTTGTCTGTTTCTTACAAGGCCAAGTTGCTAACTTGACACTCAACCCAGCGTGGATTGAAAGTGTACAAGGGGCCAGCCAGATTCAACCTCAGGACTGTTTGCCTCGAAGTCCAGTGCTGATGCCAGCACACCACCAGCCAGCAAGACACCCTCTTGGTAAGAATGTTATTTTTTTGTTGGAATTTTGCAGAATAAATAGATCATGTAGTTGAGGATCACACAATGTTGTTTTGAAGCTTAATGCTTCCTCAGAGTGGTCTTCCTTACTTCATGCAGCTGAACATGAATTCAGCAGTTAGAAAGAGCTCAATTTACAGTGCTAATTAAAATCATCATCAGTTCATTACAGGATGATTGTTGAATGATTATATCAAGCTGTTGCTTGATTCCACAAATATTTCATAATTGTTCCAAATCATAAGTGTCTACAGGGAATTTAATGGAAGGGCTGAAGGAAACTGTACTGATTTCATGCAGTAGAAATTTATCCTTGGTCTTTTAGTGAAACATGCCAGATGGCTATGTATCGTACAGCTTCTGAAATGCAGGGATTGGAGATAAATTTTGTGATGACATTCTGGATGACATTTTGCGTGCCAAACTTCCCAAGGGGACATTCAATTATGTAGAGGCAGAGTGAATTTAAAAGAAACAATCGGAGGCAGTTGGCACATTTAGCGCACCATAGTTCCCAAGGAGACATTGGATTGTGCATTATTAGGCACTTGGCGAGATCCAATAAAAGGAAGTTCGGTTTAAGTGGAGTAGCCATTGTGGGAGTGACCATTGAGTGAGTGGGCCAGTTTAAGAGTGGGGAGTCGAGGCTTTGGCTCATCAAGGCTTCGGAGAAGCAGAGGCTGTAGGTAGATTTTTTTTTGTTATTTACTCTTTTCTTTCTTATTGCACCGTTAGAGCAGTAGGAATGCCAGGCAGGATAGTGGAATTCCCTCTTGTGGGATGTGGGAAGGCTTAGACGCCTCTATTGTTGATGATGACCATACCTTCAAGGCCCATCCAGCTGAATTTTCTAACCAATCAAATTAAGGAGTTGGAGCTGGAGCTAGACAAACTCTAGATCATTCGGGAGGCTGATGAGGTTGATAGACAGGACATACAGGGAGGTAATTACAGACATGGTGCAGGACACAAGTAACTGGGTGACTGGCAGGAGGGGGAAAGGCAGTTGGCAGCCAGTGCAGAGTACCCCTGTGGGAATTCCCCTCAAGAATAGGAATACCACTTTGGATACTGTTGGGAGGATGACCTAGTACAGGAAAGCCACAGCAGTTAGGCCTCTGGCATGGAGTCTGGCTTGTGGCTCAGAAGAGAAGGAGGGAGAAGTGAGTTGTAGTGATAGAGGATTCGTTAGTTAGGGGAACTGAAAGGATGTTCTGTGGACAAGAATGATATTCCCAGCTGATACATTGCCTCCTGGGTGCAAGGGTCAGGGACATTTTGGATCGAGTCCCCAGCATTCCTAAGTCCACAGCAGCCAGAGGTCATGGTCCATGTACGTAACAATGAGATGGGTAGGAGGGGTGAAGAGGTCCTGCCAAATTAGTACAGGGAGTTAGGTGCTAAGTTAAAGGACAGGACCACCAAGGTTGTGATCTCAGGATTGCTACCCATGCCACATGCTAGTGCGGCCAGAAATAGGAAAATCATATAGTTTAGCACATGGGTAAGGAGATGGTGCAGGAGGGAGAGTTTCAGATTATTGGATCTTCCAGGGAAGGTAGGATTTATACAGAAGGGATGGTTTGCATCTGAACTGGAGGGGGACTGATATCCTAGTGGGAAGGTTTGCTGGTGCTGCAAACCTAGAGCTGGAGGCTGATGGAAACCAGAGTGCCAGAACAGATAATAGAGTAGTTGTGGAGACAGATGCTGTTAAGTCTACCTGCAAAGTCAGGAGTCAAAAGTTTGCGAATGGTAGGACTAGTGTTCTAACTTGCGTATATTTCAATGCAAGGAGTATTGTAGGAAAGGCAGAAGAGTTTAGAATTATGACATTTTAGCCATTAGTGGGACTTGGCTGCAGGAGGGGCAGGACTGGCAGCTCAGTATTCCGAGGTTTCATTGTTTTAGACACAACAGAGCGGGAGGGATTAAAGAAGGGGGGTGGTGTTACTAGTCAGGGAAAATGTCATGGCACTGCTCAGTCAAGACAGACTGGAGAGCATGTCTAGTGAGGCTTTAAGAGTAGAACTGAGGAATAAGAAAGTTATGACCATGTTAATGGGGCTATATTATAGACCACTCAGATGTCCGAGGGATTTAGAGGAACAAATTTGCAAAGAGTTTGCAGACTGTTGCAAGAAACATAAGGTTGTGATAGTAAGTGATTTTAATTTTCAACATATTGACTGGGATTCCCATACTGTAAAAGGGCTGGATAGGAAAGAGTTCGTCAAATGTGTTCATGAAGGTTTCCTTAATCAATACATAAAATTCCAAGCTAAAGATACAAGATATCCTATTAGGAAATGAGACAGGAAAGGTGACAGAAGTTTTTGTAGGGGTAACCCTTTGCATCAAGAGATTGTAATTCATTTGTTTTAAGTTATTTATGGTAAAGGATAGGTCCCGCCCTCAGGTTGAGATTCTGAATAGGAGAAAGGCCAATTTTGATAGCATCAGAAAGGACATGGCAAGTGTGGATTGGGATATGTGTATTCTTGCAAAGGTGTACTTAGTAAGTGGGAGGCCTTCAAAAGTGAGATTTTGAGAGTACAGAGTTTGTATGTTCCTGTCAGAATAAAGGGCAAGGGTAATAGATCTAGGGAACCTTAGTTTTTAAGAGATATTGAGGTCCTGGTTAAGAAAAAGGAGATGCATAGCAGGAATAGGCAGGTAGGAACAAATAGGGTACTTAGGATTGTAAGAAATGCAAGATAATATTTAAGAAGGAAATCGGAGTGCTAAAAGAATCATAAGGTTGTTCTAGCAGACAAGGTGAAGAAGTATCCTAGGGCTTTAACAGATAAATTAAGAGCATAAGGATAGCAATGAACAAAATGGGTCTGCTAGATGATCAGAGTGGTGATCTATGTGCAGAACTGAAAGCGATTGGGAGATGTTAAATGAAATTCTTGCATCGTTTTTATTTGGGAGGCAGACACAGAGTATATTGATGTGAGGAACTGCAGCAACCAGCTCATGAACCATATACAGATTAGAGAAAGGAGGAGTCACTTTCTGTCTTGAGGCAAATTAAGATGAATAAATGCCCAGTTGTTCCCTTGGACCCTGTGAGAAACTAGTGGAGAAATTTCAGGAGCCCTAACAGAGATATTTAAAACATCCTCAGCTATGGGTGAGGTGCCAGAAGGATGGAGAATAGCTAATGTTAGTCCATTGTTTTAAGAAAGGCCCTAAGAATGAGTCAGGATATTATAGGCCAGTGAGCCTGTTACCAGTAGTGGGAGAGTTATTCAACACTGTTTTAAGTGACTGGTATATAAGTATTTGGATAGACAGGGACTGATTGGGGATAGTCAATGTTGCTTTGTGCATGGTAGGTCAACCAAAACTGCAGAGTTTTTTGAGATGTTTCCAGTAAAGTTGATGAAGGCAGGGCAGTGGATGTTGCCCACATGGACTTTAACAAGGACCCACATGGCAGGTTGGTCAAAGAGGTTCAGTCACTTGGCATTCAAGATGAGGTAGTAAATTGGATTAGACATTAGCTTTGTGGGTGAATCCAGAGAGTGGTAGTAGATGGTTGCCTCTCTGAATGGAGGCCTGTGACTGGTATGCTGCAGGGATTGGTGCTGGGTCCATTGTTGTTTGTCATTTATATCAATGATCTGTATGACAATGTGGTTAACTAGATCAGCAAATTTGCAGGTGACAACAAGATTGGGGTTGTGGTGGACAGCAAAGAAGACTATCATTGTTTGCAGTGGGACATGGACCAGCTGGAAAAATGGGCAGAAAAATGGCCGATGGTATTAAATGCCAAAAAGTGTGAGTTGTTGCACTCCGTAGGACCATCCGGGGTAGGTCTTACACAGTGAACTGTAGGACACTGAAGAGTGCGGTAGAACAAAGGGATCTGAGAATACAAATTCATAATTCCTTGAAAGTAACTTCATAGGTAGATAGAGTCACAAATATAGCTTATCGCACATTGGCCTTCATAAATTAAAGTATTAAGTACAGGAGTTGAAATTGTATAAGATGTTGCTGAGGCCTAATTTGGAGTACTGTGTGCAGTTTTGGTCACTCACAGGAAAGATGTAAATAAGATTGAAAGTGTGTGGAGAAAATTTACAAGGATGTTGCCAGAACTTGAGGACCTGAATTATAAGGAAAAGTAGGGACTTAATTCCGTAGAACATAGAAGATTGAGAGGAGATTTGATAGAGGTATACAAAATTATGTGGAGTATAGATAGGGTAAATACAAGCAAGCTTTTCCCACAGAGGCTGTGTGAGACTACAACTGGATGTCGTGGGTTAAGGGTGAAAGGTGGACCGTTTAAGGGGAGCGTGAGGAGAATTTTTGTCACTTAGAGGGTGGTGAGATTGTGGAATGAGCTGCCAGTGCAAGTGATGGATGCAGAGTTGATATCAACATTTAAGAGAAATTTGGATAGGTACATGGACAGGAGGGGTATGGTCCAGGAGCAGGTCAATGGGACTAGGCAGATTAATGGTTCGGCATAGACTAGATGGTGAAGGACCTGTTTCTGTGCTGTAGCGTTCCATGACTATGACTCTTCAAGAAATGGTGATTAGCTTGCTATATTCTGAAGTGCTAATTCCCTCAGTATCAAATCCCTTTGTTGAGGTTACCCCAATCCTCTTCATCTGATGCATAGTCAGCTTCAGCTACCCATGTCTTCTGTGGTAAATTTTGTAATTTGAGTAAAGTGGGTAGAGTTAAGAAACTGCAAGGGTGTAAAGACCCTAATAGGAGTTAAATACAGGCCTTTGAAGAGTAGCCAGGATGTGTGGTACAAATTACAACAGGAGATAGGAAAGGCACATAAAAAGCCCATAGTCATGGATTATTTGAAATTGCTGGTAGACTGGGAAAATCAGATTGGTTCTAGATCCCAAGAGAAGGTATTTGTAGAATACCTACAAGATGACTTTCCAGAGCAACTTGTGGTCAAGTCCACTAAGGAAAGGGCAATTCTAGAATGGGTGTTGTATAATGAACCAGATTTGAATAGGAGTTTATGGTAAAGGAAGCCTTAGGAGGCAATGATCATAATATGATATAATTCACCCTGCAGATTGAGAGGGAGAAGCTAAAATTGGGAGTATCATTATTTTAGTTGAGTAAAGGTAACTACAGTGGCATGAGAGAGGGTCCAGCCAAAGTCAATTGGAACGTAGCTCGAGTAGGGATGATAGTAGAGCAGCAATAACTGGAGTTCCAAGGAGCAACTTGGAAGATGCAGGATTGGTTTATCCTAATGAAGAAGAAGCATTTTACAGGGAGGATGATTAAACTGTGACTGACAAGAACCTGCACCATCCAGGCCAAGTTATCTTTTCACCACTTCCATCGGACAGAAGGTATGGAAGCCTTAGATTAAGAAATCAGGTTAAGAAACAGTTATTATCCTACAACCATCAGGCTCTTGAATCGGCAGGGATCTGTATGACCATAAGACCATAAGACAAAGGAGCAGAAGTAGGCCATTCGGCCCATCGAGTCTGCTCCGCCATTTTATCATGAGCTGATCCATTTTATCCTATTTAGTCCCACTGCCCCACCTTCTCACCATAACCTTTGATGCCCTGGCTACTCAGATACCTATCAATCTCTGCCTTAAAGACACCCAATGACTTGGCCTCCACTGCTGCCCGTGGCAACAAATTCCATAGATTCACCACCCTCTGACTAAAAAAATTTTTTCGCATTTCTGTTCTGAAAGGGCGCCTTTCAATCCTGAAGTCATGCCCTCTCGTACTAGACTCCCCCATCATGGGAAACAACTTTGCCACATCCACTCTGTCCATGCCTTTTAACATTCGAAATGTTTCTATGAGGTCTCCCCTCATTCTTCTGAACTCCAAGGAATACAGTCCAAGAGCGGACAAACGTTCCTCATATGTTAACCCTCTCATTCCCGGAATCACTCTAGTGAATCTTCTCTGTACCCTCTCCAACGTCAGTACATCCTTTCTTAAATAAGGAGACCAAAACTGCCCACAGTACTCCAAGTGACGTCTCACCAGTGCCTTATAGAGCCTCAACATCACATCCCTGCTGCTATACTCTATTCCTCTAGAAATGAATGCCAACATTGCATTCGCCTTCTTCACTACTGAATCAACCTGGAGGTTAACTTTAAGGGAATCCTGTACAAGGACTCCCAAGCCCTGTTGCATCTCAGAACTTTGAATTCTTTCTCCATTTAAATAATAGTCTGCCCGTTTATTTTTTCTGCCAAAGTGCATAACCATACATTTTCCAACATTGTACTTCATTTGCCACTTCTCTGCCCATTCTTCCAATCTATCCAAGTCTCTCTGCAGACTCTCTGTTTCCTCAG
Organism: Mobula hypostoma; assembly: GCF_963921235.1. Classification (NCBI taxonomy): domain Eukaryota; kingdom Metazoa; phylum Chordata; class Chondrichthyes; order Myliobatiformes; family Myliobatidae; genus Mobula; species Mobula hypostoma. Next base: position 68,661,374 of record NC_086103.1, on the reverse strand, counting down.
CACTACCGGCCCCTCCACCTATCTTCGTATCGTCAGCAAACTTAGCCACAAAGCTCTCTATTCCATAATCCAAATCGTTGATGTACAATGTAAAAAGAAGCGGCCCCAACACTGATCCCTGTGGAACACCACTGGTAACCGGCAGCCAACCAGAATAGGATCCCTTTATTCCCACTCTCTGTTTCCTGCCAATCAGCCAATGCTCTATCCACGTATGTAACTTTCCTGTAATTCCATGGGCTCTTATCTTGTTAAGCAGCCTCATGTGTGGCACCTTGTCAAAGGCCTTCTGAAAATCCAAATATACAACATCCACTGCATCTCCCTTGTCTAGCCTACTGGTAATTTCTTCAAAAAATTGTAATAGGTTTGACAGGCAGGATTTTCCTTTAAGGAATCCATGCTGAGTTCTGCCTATCTTGTCATATGCCTCCAGGTACTCTGTAACCTCATCCTTGACAATCGACTCCAACAACTTCCCAACCACCGATATCAAGCTAACAGGTCTATAATTTCCTTTTTGCTTCCTTGCCCCCTTCTTAAATAGCGGAGTGACATTTGCAATCTTCCAGTCCTCCGGAAGCATGCCAGAATCTATCGACTTTTGAAAGATCATCGCTAATGCCTCCGCAATCTCCACAGCTACTTCCTTCAGAACACGAGGGTGCATTCCATCTGGTCCAGGAGATTTATCGACCATTAGCCTATTCAGCTTCCTGAGTACTTTCTCTGTCGTAATTGTGACTGTGCACACTTCTCTTCCCTGCCACCCTTGAGTGTCCGGTATCCTGCTGTCTTCCTCAGTGAAGACTGATGCAAAATACTTGTTCAGTTCCTCTGCCATCTCCTCATCTCCCATTACAATTTCTCCAGTATCATTTTCTATTGGTCCTATATCTACTCTCACCTGTCTTTTACTCTTTATATACTTGAAAAAGCTTTTAGTATCCTCTTTGATATTATTTGCTAGTTTCCTTTTATAGTTAATCTTTTCTCTCTTAATGACCTTCTTGGTTTCTTTTTGTAAGGTTTTAAAGACTTCCCAATCCTCTGTCTTCCCACTAATTTTTGCTTCCTTGTATGCCCTCTCCTTAATTTAGCTTTGGCTTTGACTTCTCTTGTCAACCACGGTTGCATCCTATTTCCATTCGAAAATTTCTTCTTTTTTGGAATATACCTGTCTTGCACATTCCTCATTTCTCACATAAACTCCAGCCACTGCTGCTCTGCCGTCTTTCCCGCCAGTGTCTCTTTCCAGTCAACTTTGGCCAGTTCCTCTCTCATGCCACTGTAGTTTCCTTTACTCCACTGAAATACCGACACACCAGATTTCGGCTTCTCTTTTTCTAATTTCACAGTGAACTCAATCATGTTATGATCACTGCCTCCTAAAGGTTCCTTCACCTCAATCTCTCCAATCACCTCCGGTTCATTACACAATACCCAACCCAGAACAGCCGATCCCCTAGTGGGCTCAACAACAAGCTGTTCTAAAAAGCCATCTCGCAGACATTCTACAAATTCTCTCTCTTGAGATCCAGTGCCGACCTGATTTTTCCAATCTACTCGCATGTTAAAATCCCCCACAATTATCATAACACTGCCCTTCTGACAAGCCTTTTCTATTTCCAGTTGTAATTTGTAGTCCACATCCCTGCAGCTGTTTGGAGGCCTATAAATAACTGCCATCAGGGTCCTTTTACCCTTGCTATTCCTTAGCTCAACTCATAAAGATTCTGCACCTTCCGATCCTATATCACCTCTTTCTAACGACTTAATATCATTTCTTACCAATAAAGCCACGCCTCCCCCTCTGCCTACCTTCCTATCCTTCCGATACACCGTGTATCCTTGGACGTTCAGCTCCCAGAGACATGCATCCTTTAGCCACGTCTCAGTGATGGCCACAATATCATACCTGCCAATCTGTAGCTGTACAACAAGATCATCCACCTTATTTCTTATGCTGCGTGCATTTAAGTACAACACCTTAAGATCAGTATTTGATACTTTTTGCTTTGATTTCACTGCAACTTTATTGCACTGCAACTCATCCCAATGGCTACACATTTGCCCCATCACCTGCCTGTCCTTCCTGACATCTTTACTGCTCACTATCTTAGATTTATTTCTGTTTTCCCCTTCCTCCGCTCTATCATTCCGGTTCCCATCCTCCTGCCAAATTAGTTTAAACCCTCCCTAACAGCTCTATTAAACTTTCCCGCCAGGATATTGGTCCCCTTCGGGTTCAGGTGCAACCTGTCCTTTTTGAACAGGTCATACTTCCCCCAGAAGAGATCCCAATGATCCAAGAATCTGAAGCCCTGCCCCCTGCACCAGTCTCTCACCACAACTCTGGCCTGATTTTACAATCTATAGCCTTACCTTCAAGGACTCTTTGATAGTAGTAGTCATAGTCATACTTTATTGATCCCGGGGGAAATTGGATTAGAAACATAAAAACATAGAAAACAGGTGCAGCAGTAGGCCATTCGGCCCTTCGAGCCTGCACCGCCATTCAGTACGATCATGGCTGATTGTCCATGTTTGATACTCATGTTCTCACTATTTCGTTGCAATTTATTTGCACAATTTGTCTTTTGCATATTATTTATTTGTCAGTCTTTGTTTATGCATAGTTTTTCATAAATTCTATTGTAAACCTTTACTTTCCTGCAGATGCATACAAAAATACAAATCTCAATATTGTATATTCTATCATATACGTACATCATTCGATAAATAAATTTTAGTTTATCTGGGCATTGTCTTTGCTATGAGAAAACAAAGAGAGCATAAAATCAAAAAAGAGGGGACTATAGTATAGCAAAAACTAATGGGAAGCTAGAGCATTGGGAAGCTTCTGAAAACCAACAGAAGGCAACTAAAAAAACTGTAAAGGGAACAAAGATGAAATATGAAAGTAAGCTAGCTGATAAAATAAAACAGGATACCAAAAAATTTTCACATGCATGAAGAGTAAATGTGAAGCAAGGGTGGATATCAGATCACTGGAAAATGATGGTAGAAAGGTAGTAATGGGCCAAGGAAATGGTGGATGAACTGAATAAGTATTCTGTGCCATTCTTCACTGTGGAAAAAAATCAACAGTATGCTGGAAAGGAAGTTGTCAGGGGGCATAAGTGGGTGTAGTTGCTGTTTCTAAAGAGAAAGTGCTTGGGAAGCTGAAAGACCTGGTGATGGATAGGTTTTCTGAAAAAGGTAGCTGAAGAGATAATGGAGACAAACAAAAGAAAATCTGCAGATGCTAGAAATCCAAGCAAAACACACAACATGTTGGAGGAACTCAGTAGGCCAGGCAGCATCCATGGAATAAAGTAGTTGATGTTTTGGGACAAAACCCTTTGTCAGGATTGCGGAGGCATTTGTAATGACCTTTCAAGAATCACTAGATTCTCGAATGGTTCCATGGGACTGGAAAATCACAAACGTCACTCCATTCTTAAGAATGGAGAGATGCAAATGCGAGGAAATTATTGGCTTATTAGCTTGACTTCAGTGGTTGGCAAGATGTTAGAATCTATGATTAACAGTGATGTTTCAGCGTACTTAGAAGCACATGATCAAATATGCTAAAGTCAGCATGGTTTCCTTAAGGGGAAATTTTGCCTAACAAATATTTTGGAGTTTTTGAGGGAATAACAGGATGAACAGTCAAAGGAGAGTCAGTGGATGCTGCTTACTTGGATTTTGAGAAGGCCTTGAACATAGTGCTGCTAAACAAGATAAGAAGCCATGGTATTTAGGAAAGATAATAGCGCGGACAAATTGGCTCACTGGCAGAAGGCAAATAGTGTGAATAAAGGGCTCTTTTCTGGTTGGCTAATGGTTTCCTCAGGGTTCGGTGTTAGGTCTGCTACTTTTCATATTATACGTTAATGATCTAAATGACACAATTGATGGCTTTATGGTAGAGTTTTCAGGTGGTGCAAAAATATGTGGAAGGGCAGGTAGTATACAATAAGCAAGCAGGGAGTTTGCTGAAGGATTTAGATAGATTCAGTGAATAGGCAAAGAAAGGGCAGATGGAATACAGTGTAGGGAAGTGTCAAACACATTGACAGAAGGAATAAAGGCAAAGACTATTTTCTAAATGGTGGGGTAATTCAGAAATCAGAAGTGTAAAGGGACTTGGGAGTCTTAGTGCAGGAATCTCTCAAGATTCACTTGCAAGTTGAGTTGGTAGTAAGGAAGGTAAATGTAAGCATTCATTTCAAGAGCGACTGGAATATGGAAGAAAGGATGTAATGGTGGAGCTTTATAAGGCATTGATCTTGGAGTACTGTGAGCATTTTTGGGCTCCTTACCTTATCTTAAAAAGATGTACTGGCCTTGGAGATGGTCAGGAGGAGTTTCTTGATAATGAATCTGGGAATGAAAGGGTTAATGTACGAGGAGTGTTTGGTGGCTCTGGGCCTCACTGGAGTTCAGAAGAATGAGGGGGAACTCATTGAAACCTATTAAATATTGAAAGGTGTAGATGGAGTGGAGTTGGAGAGGATGTTTCCAACAGTGGAGAATTTTAGGACCAGAGGACATCAGATAGAGGGAAGTCTGTTTAGAACAAAGTGGAGGAGGAATTTTTTCAACCAGTGGTCAGTGAATCTGGGGAATTCATTGCTACCGACACCCTGAAGGACAAGTCATTGAGTAAATTTAAAGCAGAAGTTGACAGGTGTTTAAATTGTTAGAGCATCTAAGGTTACTGGGAGAAGGGAAGAGAATGACATTCAGAGGGAAAGTAAAGCACCATAATTGAACAGATTTTATAGTCTGAATGATTAATCTTGCTCCTATATCTTGTGGTCTTATGGTCTAATTTCTCCATTGATAATAGTAATCCATTTATTAATCTTAACACTTAAGGGGAGGCAACACACAGCATGCTGGTGGAACGCAGCAGGCCAGGCAGCATCTATAGGAAGACGTACAGTCAACGTTTCGGGTCAAGACCCTGCATCAAGACTAATGGAAAAAAGGGATAGTAAGAGATTTGAAGGTGGGAGGTGGAGGGGGAGACCCAAAATGATAGGAGAAGACAGGAGGGGGAGAGATGAAGCTAAGAGCTGGAATACTCACAATGCACTGGAGGAACTCAGCAGGTCAGTCAGCATCAGTTGAAAAGATTAGTTGACGTTTCGGGCCAAAACCCTTCATCAGGACTGAAGGAAGAACTTTGGGGAGAGTTTGAAGAATGCTGGTAGTTGAAAAAAACAGTAATTTGAAAGACAAAAGGGTGGGGGAGGGGAAGCAGGGAGGTGATTAGCAGGAGAACAATGCGCAGTAGTAGAAGGAGGCGGAACTATGAGGGGGGTGATGTGAAATAGGGATAGAGGAAGGGAGGGGGAGGGAATTGCCGGAAGTTGGAGAATTCTATGTTCATACCAAGGGGCTGGAGATTACCTAGACGGTATATGAGGTGTTGCTCCTCCAACCTGAATTTAGCCTCATCATGGCAGTAGAGGAGGCCTTGTATGGACATATCTGAATGGGAGTGGGAAGCAGAGTTGAAGTGGGTGGCTACCGGGAGGTCCTGTCTGTTGTGGTGGACGGAGCAGAAGTGCTCGACGAAGCGGTCCCCCAATCTGCGTCAGGTTTCATCGATGTAGAGGAGGCCGCACCAGGAGCACCGGATGCAATAAATGACCCCAACAGACTCACAAGTGAAGTGTTGCCTCACATGGAAGGACTGTTTGGGGCCCTGAATGGTGGCAAGAGAGGAGGTGTAGGGACAGGTGCAGCACTTACGCTTACAGGGATAAGTGCCAGGTGGGAGATCCGTGGGGATGGACGTGCGGATAAGTGAGTCGCGGAGGGACCAATCCCTTCGGAAAACGGAGAGGGGTGGAGAAGGAAAGATGTGCTTAGTGGTGGGGTCCCGTTGAAGGTGGCGGAAGTTGCGGAGGATAATGCGCTGGATCCGGAGTCTGGTGGGGTGGTAGGTGAGGACAAGGGGAACTCTGTCCCTGTTGTGGTGGTGGGAAGATGGGGTGAGGGCCGAAGTGTGGGAAATGGAGGAGACGCAGGTGAGCGCATCATTGATTACCGTAGAAGGGAAACCATGATCCTTAAAGAAAGAGGACTTTTGAGAAGTCCTGAAACGGAAAGCCTCATCCTGGGAGCAGATGCGGCGGAGAAGGAGGAACTGGGAATAGGGAATGGCATTTTTGCATGTGGCGGGGTGGGAAGAGGTATAGTAGAGGTAGTTATGAGAGTCCATGGGCTTGTAGAAGATGTCAGTGGACAGTCTGTCTCCAGAGATGGAGACCAAGAGATCAAGAAAGGGGAGAGAAGTGTCAGAGATAGACCAAGCGAATTTGGTGGCTGGGTGGAAGTTTGAAGTAAAGTCGATGAAATTGACGAGCTCAGCATGGGTGCAGGGAGCAGCACCAATGTAGTCATCAATGTATCAAAGGAAAAATTGAGGAGCAGTACCAGAATAGGTTTGGAGCACAGACTGTTCCACATAACCAACAAAGAGGCAGGTGTAGCTGGGTCCCATGCGAGTTCCCATAGCTACACCCTTAGTCTGAAGAAAGTGGGAAGAGCCAAAAGAGAAGTTATTAAGTGTGAGAACCAGTTCTGCCAACCGGAGGAGGGTAGTGGTGGTGGGGAACTGGTGAGGTCTATTATCCAGGAAGTAGTGGAGGGCTTTGAGACCTTTTTGATGGGGAATGAAGGTGTATAAGGATTGGACATCCATAATTAAAATGAAACGGTTGGGACCGGGGAACTGGAAGTTATTGAAGAGGTGGAGGGCATGGGATGTATCGCGGATGTAGGTGGGGAGGGACTGAACTATGGGTGACAAAATGGAGTTCAGGTAGGCAGATACAAGTTCGGTTGGACAGGAGCAGGCAGAAACTATGGGTCTACCGGGACAGTCAGGCTTGTGTATCTTTGGGAGCAGGTAAAACCAAGCGGTACGGGGTGTGGGAATAATGAGTTTAGCGGCTGAGGATGGAAGGTCTCCGGAGTTGATAAGGGCGGTGATTGTGCGGGAGACAATGGTTTGATGTTTTTTTGGTGGGGTCCTGTTCCAGGGGTAAGTAAGAAGAGGTATCAGAGAGCTGCCGTTTGGCCTCAGTGAGGTAGAGGTCTAGGTAGTCTCCAGCCCCTTGGTATGAACATAGAATTCTCCAACTTCCGGTAATTCCCTCCCCTTCCCTTTCTCTATCCCTATTTCACATCACCTCCCTCATAGTTCCGCCTCCTTCTACTGCTGCGTGTTGTTCTCCTGCCAATCACCTCCCTGTTTCCCCTCCCCCACCCCTTTGTCTTTCAAATTACTGTTTTTTTCAACTACCAGCATTCTTCAAACCCTCCCCAAAGTTCTTCCTTCAGTCCTGACGAAGGGTTTCGGCCTGAAATGTCGACTAATCTTTTCAACTGATGCTGACTGACCTGCTGAGTTCCTCCAGCGCATTGTGAGTGTCCCTTTGACAACAGCATCTACAGATTATTTTGTGTTTAAGCTAAGAGCTGGGAAGTTTATTGGCAAAATGGATAGAAGACTGGAGAAGGGGGGGGGTATCATAGGACAGAAGGTCTTGGAAGAAAGAAAGGGGGAGGGGAGCGCCAGAGGAAGATGGAGAACAGGCAAGGAGTTATTGTGAGAGAGAAAGAGAGAAAAAAAAAATCAGGGATGGGATACGAAGGGGAGGTGGGGCAGTAACGGAAGTTAGAGAAATCAATGTTCATGCCAACAGGTTGGAGGCTACCCAGACGGAATATAAGGTGTTGTTCCTCCAACCTGAGAGTGGCTTCATCTCGACAGTAGGGGAGGCCATGGATTGACATATCAGAATGGGAATGGGAAGTAGAATTAAAATGTGGAATTAAAACTTAAGGGGAGGTGCATTTTTTAAGCTGTGACTCTTTTGAGAAATACAGTGAGCTTATTAACAGAAGAAAATATACTTAGATTAATGTACCAAAGAACTCGACACCAGTAAATGATTGCAGTCTTCTTATATAATTCATCTTAATGAAGGATCAACTTGCCAAATATGGGATGTGGATTTTTAATGTTGTGTCCATGTAGTTACTAGCAGTTTCTGACGCTGAGCTGGTCCTGTTATAACAGTGAGTAGCAGGAATGAGACTATTTAAATCTGCTTAACACTTCATTTGATTTTTTTCCCCCAAGGGTGATTTTGCTGATTCTTTTCTCAGTGTGCTAATTTGCATCAAATGAAAATAAACACAATTTTAATATATATAAAATCTCACACTGTTGGTATTGGAAGTTGAATTAATGATCACTCAGGTAATTTGAAGTCAATTGAAATCCCATAAGTGTTATGTTTTGTAACTCTAAAACATAAAAGTAATTGAAGGAAAACACCGACATCCACAGCATAGTAAATTTTAAATTGTCCCATTCAGACCTAAAGATGTAATCACTGTGCAGGATTTCTTACTCTTTTGGGATAAAGTCTTTCCTGTCAAGAGGTGTGGGGGTGGGGGTCACTCTGTTTGGCAGGTGAAACTTGAGACTTGTGGCTCCGGACTTCCTTTGTTTTGGTTATAGGAGTTGTCTCTGGGCCTGCCGGAAGTGGTTCTGACATTACAGGACAGTTTTCTTCAACAATTGACTTTGCAATCCTCAGCAGCTTTGTGTGTTGTCTCCAGAAGACATCAGACACAATCTCCATTGTGTAGGACAGTGGGCCAGTTCTGTCCTTAATCTTTCCAAGCGCCCACTTTTGATCACCTCCGTAGTCCCTCACCAGGACGGTTTGTCCAGTAAAACTTCGAACCTTCTTGTTTGAGGAGTCCTCGATTTGCCTTGGGTTTGTCCTGCATTCTCCTTCTGAGACTGGGTTTGAGAAGATCCAAGTGTGAGTACAAGGGACGACCCAGGAACAGCATAGCTGGTGAGTTGTTGGTTGTGGAGTGTGCTGCATTGTCATATGCAAGCAGGAAATTGGTGAGCTTCTGATTCAATGTCAGTGTAGAGCATTCTGCTGACATTGCTCGCAGTGTGTTCTTTAGACTCTGAACAGCCATTTGTATCTGGGTGGTAAGGTACAGATGTAATATGTCTTAGTCTATTCACTTTCAGAAATGACTGAAACTGTTCCACAACAAACTGTGGTCCCTTGTCACTGACTAAGTGTTCTGGAACACCGGTCCCTGAGAAAAGGCATTTCAACACATCAACAGTGCGTGAGGCTGTAGTGGAGGCTATCGGGAACACTTCCAGCCACCTTGTGGCTGCATTCACCATTACCAAGAAGTCTGTGCCCATGAATGGTCCAGCAAAAGCCACATGAATCCTCTGCCAGGGCAATGCAGGCTATTTCCAAGGACGGAGAGGCACTGCTGTCGGCATCTTCCAGATGTGTTGGCGTCCTGAATGCAGCTCGATCGGCTGATCTATCCCAGGCCACCGGACAAAGCTTCAAGCCAATGCTTTCATTTTGAGCACACCTAGATGACCGGCATGTACCTCCTCCAACACCTTTGCTCTCAGCTTGGATGGTACAACAACTCTCAATCCCCACGTACAACAACCCCTGTTCATCCTGCTGCCGGTAAAAATGGAGGAAATGTGACTTCTGCTGCACATTCCAACCATTTTGGGTTGCAATGTAGACCTGAATCAGTGTGGCTTCTTTTCTGGTTTCCCATTGGATCATCTCTGCCGTAATAGGGATTCTTTCAATTTGCATTTGGGAGAATATGTCAAGAGGAATGTCCTCTTTGGTAAATTTTGCAGATGTTTCCTTTAAGGGTGAACAGGACAACCTATCAGCGTTTCTATGATTAGTTGCACACTTGAATTCGATCTTGTAACTGTGTCCTCCAGGAACCAGAGCCCATCTCTGCATTTGTGCTGCGCTATTAGTGAAACATTCTTTTGTGGAATGAAAATGGACTCTCACGGCTGATGATCAGTAATGAGGATAAACTCGCTCTTGTATAAGTACTGGTTGAAAGGTTTTACACCCCAAACCAGACACAAGGCCTCTCTGTTAATTTGTGTGTAATTTTTCTCTGCAGCAGTAAGGGAACATGATGCAAAGGCTATGAGGCATTCACTTCCATCACTCATAACACGTGACATGACTGCACCTATACCATAAGGCAAGCTTTTCTGGATGATTTGGGTCATATTGTGACCAAACCACAGTAGCTAATTTTGACAGGAACGTTGTAATAATTGACAAATCCCAAAGAGGACCACAACTGTGACACGTCCTTTGGTCTGTGACATTCACCACTGCTTAAATTTTCTCAGCACACTTGTGTAATTCTTGTGCACCAGTGGTGTGACCACAATAATTGATGCTTCATTTAAAGAATTCACAATTATTGTGTCATTCTCTGAGCCCAAAACTTTCTAATCTTTTTAACACTAAATTATGATTTTAGAGCTGCTCTGCGTCATCCTTACTGGTAATAATGCTGTCATCCAGGTAACACTGAGTGCCAGGGCAGCCTTGCAGCACCTGGTTATTAGCTTTTCGCTGGAATGCAGGTGCAGATGCCACTTGAAAAATAAGTCTATTAGAGCAATAAAGTCCTTTGTGAGTGTTTATGGTGAGGAGTACTTTAGACACTTCTTCAATTTCCATTTGTAGGTAGGCCACAGCAAAGTCCACTTTGCTAAAGTGTTCTTCTCTAGATCAGTCTGCAAAGATATCCTCTATACTGAGGATCTAATTTCAGTACTGAGTTGATGAAGACCTTAAAATCACCACAGATCCTGACAGACACGTTCTCCTTGGTTATTGGGACAATTGGCATTGCCCACAGGCTCTACTCAGCCTTGGAAAGAATTCCTTCAGCCTCCATGCTACCTAGATCACTGGATGGTATAAGGAACCAGATAGACTTTGTAAAATCTGGTTGTGGCATTTTCAGTTAACGCTATTTTACCATTGATATGTTTGAGTTTTCCAGTGTCATCCTTGAGCAGTGCTGTGGCATCATCCAGTACCTATTATAACTTACTTTCAGTTGACTCTTTTGCAGGCGATGTGGCTTACAAATAGTAGATGGATTTCAAAATAAGTTGTAATTGCCTCAGGCTCTCATGCCCCTCAATGCTGGTCCTTCTGTTTTAACACATACAAGCCCAAAGTGGCTTTTTTGTTGTTAATTCACTGTTACGAATGTCATTCCCACTTGAGTTACCTTTCTTCGGTATAAGTTCTTAGCCAGATATCTACAGGCTTCAGTTCAATATTTTTGAAGACCATAGACCATAAGACAAAGGAGCAGAAGTCGGCCATTCAACCCATCGAGTCTGCTCCATCATTCTATCATGAGCTGATCCATTCTCCCATTTAGACCCACTCCTCCGCCTTCTCAGCATAACCTTTGATGTCCTGGCTACTCAGATACCTATCAATCTCTGCCTTAAATACACCCAATTATTTGACCTCCACTGCCACCCATGGCAACAAATTCCAAAGATTCACCACCCTCTGGCTGAAAAAAATTTCTTTACATCTCAGTTCTGAATGGGCGCCCTTCAATCCTTAAGTCATGTCCTCTCATACTAGACTCCCCCATCATGGGAAACAACTTTGCCACATCCACTTTGTCCATGCTTTTCAACATTCAAAATGTTTCTATGAGGTCACCCCTCATTCTTCTAAACTCCAAGGAGTACAGTCCAAGAGCGGACAAACGTTCATCATATGTTAACCCTCTCATTCCCAGAATCATTTTAGTGAATCTTCTCTGTACCCTCTCCAACATCAGCACATCCTTTCTTAAATAAGGAGACCAAAACTACCCACAGTACTCCAAATGAGGTCTTACCAGTGCCTTATAGAGCCTCAACATCACATCCCTGCTCCTATATTCTATTCCTCTAGAAATGAATGCCAACATTGCATTCGCCTTCTTCACTACCGACTCAACCTGGAGGTTAACCTTAAGGGTATCCTGTACGAGGACTCCCAAGTCCTGTTGCATCTCAGAACTTTGAATTTTCTCCCCATTTAAATAATAGTCTGCCCCTTTATTTCTTCCACCAAAGTGCATAACCATACACTTTCCAACATTGTATTTCATTTGCCACTTCTTTGCCCATTCTCCCAATCTATCCAAGTGTCTCTGCAGACTCTCTCTTTCCTCAGCACTACCGGCCCCTCTACCTATCTTCGTATCATCAGCAAACTTAGCCACAAAGCCATCTATTCCATAATCCAAATCGTTGATATACAATGTAAAAAGAAGTAGCCCCAACACAGACCCCTGTGGAGCGCCTCTGGTAACCGGCAGCCAACCAGAATAGGATCCCTTTATTCCCACTCTCTTTTTCCTGCGAATCAGCCAATGCTCTATCCACGTATGTAACTTTCCCATAATACCATGGGCTCATCTTGTTTAGCAGCCTCATGTGTGGCCCCTTGTCAAAGGCCTTCTGAAAATCCAAATACACAACATCCACTGCATCTCCCTTGTCTAGCCTACTTGTAATTTCCTCAAAAAATTGCAATAGGTTTGTCAGGCATGATTTTCCTTTAAGGAAACCATGCTGAGTTCTGCCTATCTTGTCATATGCCTCCAGGTACTCTGTAATCTCATCCTTGACAATCGACTCCAACAACTTCCCAACTAATGAAATGCCATTTAAACTCATTTTGTGGAATAACTGAAACAGCCAAACCAGTGTCCAACTCCATTTTAGTTCATTTGGCATTCACTTTTGATGTAAGCCATATTGCATGTATACTTCAAAGTTGCTGGTGAACGCAGCAGGCCAAGCAGCATCTATAGGAAGAGGTGCAGTCGATGTTTCAGGCCGAGACGAAGTGTCTCGGCCTGAAACGTCGACTGCACCTCTTCCTATAGATGCTGCTTGGCCTGCTGCGTTCACCAGCAACTTTGATGTATGTTGCTTGAATTTCCAGCATCTGCAGAATTCCTGTTGTTTGCTTGTATACTGTTAGTTTTCTCATTTTAAATCTTAAGGCTACCCAATCCTGTGTCACTCTCATCATTATCAGATTTTTCAGCAACGCCACATAGATTAGGGCCCTTTTTGGAACTTATTGACTTATCTTTTTCTTTTCTCTATGCAATCCATTTATTTTTGTTTGTGTCTACTTTGTTGCATTTTCTGCAAGTTTCAACTTTAAACTTGCATTGATCTGGTATATGTGAATAATAGGCATCCGTTAGTCTCATGAGACCATGGATTTGAACCTTGGAAGGTTTCCAGGGTGCAGGCCTGTGCAAGGTTGTATGGAAGACCAGCTGTTGCCCTTGCTGCAAGTCCACCCTCTCCACGCCACCGATGTTGTCCAAGGGAAGGGCACTAGGGCCGATACAGCTTGGCACCGGTGTCGTCGCAGAGCAATGTGTGGTTAAGTGCCTTGCTCAAGGACACAACACGCTGCCTCAGCTGAGGCTCGGACTAGCGACCTTCAGATCACTAGACTGCCACGTGCCAATACGGGTATATGTGAGCTCCTGCAACAATAGTGACACAATTTGTTCAGTCCAAACTTTGTTCAGTTTCTGTTTAGATGCTGCAATTTTGTTCATGCTCATTTTCATTACAGAACATAAAACATGGAAGAGTACAGCACAGGAGCAGGCCATTCAGCCCACAATGTTGTACCAACCCAGCTAAAATCAAAATACCCAAACTCTAATCCCTCCAACCTATACTACGTCAACATTCCTCTATCTTCCCCACATCAATCTACCTATCTAAATATCTCCTAAAAGCCTCTAATGTATTTGCCTCTATCACCACACCAGGCAGCACATTCCAGACATCCATGAACCTCTGAGTAAAGAACTTACTCCTCACATCTCACTTGAACATAACCCCTCTCACCTTCAATGCAAGCCCTCTGGTATTAGGCATTTCAACCCTGGAAAACAGATCATCTCTGTCCACTGTATCTATGCCTCAAAATCTTGAAAACCTCTATCAGATATCCCCTCAGCCTCCAACGCTCCAGAAAAAGCAACCCAAGTTTACCCATCCTCTTGTGACAGCACATGCTTTCTAAAACAAGCGGAGTCTTGGTAAACCTCTTCTGCACCCTCTCCAAAACCTCAACTTCCTTCCTGTAGAGGGGCAACCAGTGCTATATGCAATCCTCTCTATGTGGCCTAACCAGACTTTTATAACTTTGCAACACTAACCTCCTGACTTTTGAATTCAATGCCTTGACTAATAAAAGCAAACATTCCATAAGCCTCCTTAATCACCTTATTGACCTGTGTAGCCACTTTCAAGGAGTTATGAACTTGTATCCCAAATCTCTCTGCTCAGCAACATTGTTAAGGATTTTGCCCTTAACAGTGTACTATCTCCTTGCATTTGCCCTATCAAGATGCAACACCTCACAGCTATCTGGGTTAAAATCCATGTGCCATTTCTCAGCCCATATCTGCAACTGAACTATATTGTGCTGTATTCTTTGCCAGTGAAGACTGGCAAAGAATACAGCACAACTAAGACTTCTGTTTGTTGTTTCCATTGATACAGCTATTTCAAGTGCTCTTTTAAATGTGAGTTGTGCTTCAATTAGGAGCTGTTTTTGAATGCTTTCTTGTAAGACTCCACAAAGTAAAAGATCTGTCTGTGCATTATTAAGCCCATTACTGAAATGGCAATGCTCAATTTTTTTTTCAATTCAGCCAACTAAGCTGAAATAGACTCCCTTTCCTTTTAAAACCGCTTATGAAACCTAACAAAATTTTGCAATTAACAGTGATTTTGGTTCTAAATGTTCCTGCACTACTTTCATACTACCAGCAAAGCTCATTTTGGCTGGTTTGGTTGGAGTAGTCAGACTTCTAAGCAAACTGTATGCTCCTCCACCCAATGCACTCAGGAAAACTGGCACTTATTTCACATTGGCTATTTCATTTGCTTCAAAATACTGCTCAATTTGTTTCATATACAGCAGCCAGTTGTCTTTTGTGCAATCAAATGTGTCTATCTTTCCAATGTAGTCAGCCATTTTTGCTTTTTTTAGATGTATTATGTCTATAATCCGGTTCTCACTGTTTAAGAACCTGTGAACTTTGTCAGTTTTTGGCATTTTTAGAAACATAGAAACATAGAAATCTACAGCACATTACAAACCCCTTGGCCCACAATGTTGTGCCAAACATGTAACCTACTCTAGAAATTGCCTAGAATTTCCCTACCGCATAGTCCTCTATTTTTCTAAGCTCCATGTACCTATCTAAGAGTCTCTTAAAAGACCCTACCACCTTCACTGGCAGTGCATTCCACGTATCCACCACTCTTAGTGTGAAAAACATACCTCCAACATTCCCCTTGTACCTACTTCCAAGAACCTTCAAAATATTCGCCCTTGTGTTAGCCATTTCAGTCCTGGGAAAAGCCTCTCATTGATCCACACGATCAATGCCTCTCATTTTCTTATACACCTCTTTCAGGTCACCTCTCATCCTCTGTCACTCCAAGAAGAAAATATCTAGTTCACTCAACCTATTCTTATAAGGCATACTCTCCAATCCAGGCAACGTCCTTGTAAATTTCCTTTGCACTCCTTCTATGGTATCCACATACTTCCTGTAATGAGGTGACCAGAACTGAACACAGTACTCCAAGTGGGGTCTAACTAAGGTCTTATATACTTAACTCAACCATTTCTCTCCCTTCACAAAGAAGTACATACTGCACTTTTTTTTCCCTCGAACATCTCACTGTGCATTTTTTTTTAAAAACTCTAACATCTTGCTGCAGTTCAATGGGTAGGTAGTCATCTTGGGTTCATTTAAAACTTTCTCACCGCTACTGTTCTGTTTTGTAACTCCAAAATGTAAACTAATTGAAAGGAAAGCAAGGAGCCAAGAGATAATGCTTGTCTACTTGGTATCATTTCTACTTTAGCAAGACATACCCATATGATATGGTGGCATGTTGATGTACGCCATTTGCGTACTTTTACCTATAACCTGTAATGAATCATTTAAATGAACAAAGAATGCTTAATCAAACAATATATTTACAATATTACTCAAATATTACTAGAATATTAATTACACCACAATAGGTACTTTGTGAACATTCTGAAAATCAAAACCAAAATCTGCAGATATTGGAAATATGAAATGCTCAGCATCTGTGGAGAGAACACACGAATTAACATTTCAGAACCTGCCTTTTACCAGTATTTTATTTTTCTACTTATAGATACTCACCATCTCCTGCCATTCACTCCACTTCTCCCTGTCAATGTCATGAATTATCTTCCTTCCTTTTCTTTATGTTAACAATGAATTTGCCAATATAGTTGACTGCAAAGCTAAGTTCACCCTGTTCAAAGCCAGCAACTACTCTTTGCAGTTGAGGTCACAAGGGTTTTTTTCATCCTCTGAGATATGACGTAGGCCATCATAGTTTCATTGTTTTGCTGTATACCTTTGACCAACTCTACATAAATGAAATCAGATGTGACGTATTCTGGCCCCTATGTTAGACTCATTATTTTCCTGATCTTTCAGACCAGTAAGCAACCTTAATATGCGAATGCGAGAAACTGAAGATGCTACAATGTGGGGCAACACTCAAAATGCTGGGGGAAGTCAGTGGGTCAGGAAGCATCTGGATCGTGATGAGGTATCTCAACCTGAAATGATGACTATCTGTTTCCCACTATAGATGCTGAATGGCTCTTAACATTTGCACTAAAAACCATAACTTGTCTGTCTGTCTGTATCTTGTTTTACGGCGGTTGGCATCCAGCTAACCATAACTTGTGATTTCAGTGGAATGAGTCATTTTAAAAACATCAACATTTAAGTTGAAACAAATAATTTAAAAGCAATTCATTAATTGTATGTTAGCAATCACATAGTACCCTCTGTAAATAAAGAAATCATGACAAAATATTTATTGTAATTTCGGACCAGTGTTCAGTGTGGAAATAGTTTTACTTATGTAAACTAGTAAAAATATATGACCAATTCAGAACTACTGTATGCTTCTTTTCATACTGAAGTTGTAATCATATTAGATGGCTCACCTGGTACATAACTGACCATTGTAAGAAATGGAAGATTACAGTACAGTCATTTTCGTTCCTTTTTATTTCAATTTAATGTAGAACTCACTGCTACCAAGTGTCTTGTTAATCCATACATCTGATATATAACAATTGAATTTTCCTATGTTAAAGTGGTAGCACATAGACATAAGATGAACATTGGGCAAAAACGTACTGACTCAGTGTCCTGCTGAGAATTGTTGCCTATGGTTCACCCAACCCAACCCCTCCCCCTTTTCATAGAGTCATAAAGTCATAGTTATAGAGAAGTACAGTAGAGAACAGGCTTTTCATCCCATCTAGTCCATGCTGAAACCACTTAAACTGCCTAGTTCATTCGACCTACGCCCAGACCATAGCCCTCAATACTCCTACTATTCATGTATCTATCCAAACTTCTCTTAAATGTTGAAATTGAGCTCGCATGCACAACTTGTGCTGGCTGCTTATTCCACACTCTTACGAACCTCTGAGTGAAGAAGTTTCCTCTTGTGTTCCCCTTAAACTTCTCACCTTTCACCCTTAACCCATGACTTCTGGTTGTAGTCCCATCCAACTTCAGAAGAAAAAGCCTGTTTGTATTTACCTTATCTATGCTCCTCATTATTTTGTATGCCTCTATCAAATCTCCCCTCAATCTTCTACATGCTGAAGAATACAGTCCTAACCTATTCAATCTTTCCCTATAACTCAGGTTCTTCTGACCCAGTTACATTCTTGTAAATTTTCTCTGTACTCTTTCAATCTTGTTTACATCTTTTCTGTAGGTAGGTGACCAAAACTGCACACAATACTCCAAATTAGATCTTATACAACTTCAGCATAACATCCCATCTTTTGTACTCAATACGTTGATTTTTGAAGGCCAATGTGCCAAAAGCTTTCTTTTCACCCTATCTACCTGGGATGCCTCTTTCAACAAACTATGTACCTGTATTCCCAGATCCTTTTGTTCTTCCACACTCCTCAGTGCCCCTCCGTTCACTGTGTAAGACCTACCCTGGTTGGTCCTACCGAAGAGCAACACCTTGCACTTGTCTGCATTAAATTCCTTCTGGCGTTTATCCATGAACCAGTACCTGCACTTACCTGGGCCAGATATAGAAGATCAAATATATTGCCCCTTCACACACTGCATAGTAGTGGAGTGGGATGGAGACAGAGCTGTGCTGTGTTGAAGCCCTACCTCCAAAAACTTTCCGGAAACTGAAAAAGCTAAGAATGGATTTTATCGGCTGTGAAATATGTCATTGATTTAAAAGTTTCTAAGTGTCTTGAAAATTGTCTCTGAATACTTAAAGTTGAAATAAGTAATTAAAAAAATGATAAATTACCACACGTAAAAACACCTACCAAGTATCAAATATATTAGAAGGGTCAGAGCCATCTCTATTTCCTGAGGGGACTGAGGTCCTTTAACATCTGCCGGACGATGCTGAGGATGTTCTACGAGTCTGTGGTGGCCAGTGCTATCATGTTTGCTGTTGTGTGCTGGGGCAGCAGGCTGAGGGTAGCAGACACCAACAGAATCAACAAACTCATTCGTAAGGCCAGTGATGTTGTGGGGATGGAACTGGACTCTCTGACGGTGGTGTCTGAAAAGAGGATGCTGTCTAAGTTGCATGCCATCTTATACAATGTATCCCATCCACTACATAATGTACTGGTTTGGCACAGGAGTACATTCAGCCAGAGACTCATTCCACCGAGATGCAACACAGAGCATCATAGGAAGTCATTCCTGCCTGTGGCCATCAAACTTTACAACTCCTCCCTTGGAGGGTCAGACACCCTGAGCCAACAGGCTGGTCCTGGACTTATTTCATTACTTACTGGCATAATTTACATATTACTATTTAACTATTTATGGTTTTATTACTATTTATTATTTATGGTGCAACTGTAACAAAAAAAATGTCCCCCGGGATCAATAAAGTATGACTATGACTAAAATAAGATAAAACAACATGCAATAAGTGAAGTATCCATGTTTGCCTCCAAATCCTTTGCCTAACAAATTCTATTGAAATCCGTGGGACCCCAGATCCCCTACCATGTCTGCCCTGGTGGATGATATGAAAGGTGATTCACTAGTGTACTGCTGTGGACTCCCAGCAAAACTGAATTATCCCACTGGAGCTAATAAACTTCCCAATCCATTGGTATTACCTGGAACTTCTGTGTTTCCTTGTGAACATGCAAAGGTCCGCCACTTAGTTCAGTTTCAATAGCTAAATGCTCTCCATTCCAGTCAGACTCATCAGAAAAAAAAAGTTAGTGTAATCTTTAACCCTACAGCAAATTATCAATCTTATACTGAGGACAACATTGCAAACTTGTTACAGATTGTCTTTGCTTGAAAGAGATGCAAAATGATGTGAACGAAATGGAAGAAATATCAAATATGCCTTGACATTTGCCTCGATATTAATAGTATTCTGTTGATTCTTGGATGAGAATGATTTGATCTAATCTCAGAAATGTGAGTACAGGAGACTTTGAGCAGCAGTACAAAACTTCCATCAAAAGTTGCCATTTCATCCAAAAAGTGAATTCTTGATCCAATTATATCCCTAGGCCAAACACATTAACCTTTTTTTAATCAGCAGTAAGAAACATTTTAAAAGAGGTTCCCTCAATTCTTAGGTCTATATATAAATTTACATCTGTATATATATAAAGGTTTTTCCATTAGTTATATATATATAAAACTAATGGAAAAACCTTTGTCCTGACTATCTCATATACTGTATAGAATTTAATTCTGAATGATTAAAACTGGAAAAAGTTCTAGATATTTCATTTCCTTGAGAATTTTCTTGCATTTATATGTCTCCTTCCATGCAATAAAACATCCCAAAATGATTATTATGAGCATTTTGAAACAAAATTTGTGACCATGGCATTTAAGATGATATTAGGACAGGTGAACAAAAGCTTCCTCAAAGAGATAGATTTTAGGAACAACCTAAGTATGAAGATATAGAGTTAGGTATACTTAAGGAGAGAGTTACAAAGCCTAAACACAGCTTAAAATGACTGAAGAAGAAGAATTTGGCTGAAATGGTTGTATATTTATGTTATTTTCTCAACTCAAGATCCTTGATAGTAGTCTCAAGTTTGTGCTAATTCCTTTGATGCTAAAACATTCCATGACCACTTGCTGCTACAAGGATGCTCATTTCTGGCTAACATCAGTTTTGAAAACAGTGGGGATTGAATTGGATTGCTCTATATAAATTGGCAAGTCTGTTTTTTTTAAAGCCTAACCACATTGTAATGTCAGCCAACTTGTGTACTTTTGGTGATGCATATTGTAATGACGGAATGCACCAGTGGAAACTTATCACAGTTGACTTTGCTTGATAAAGATGCGAAATATAACGAATGAAATGGAAGAACTATCAAATGGGTAGTGCAGTAGTGCAGCAGTTGGTGTAATGCATTACAGCTATTACTGATGGGGGTTCAATTCCCACTGCTGTCCGTAAGGAGTTTATACTTTCTCCCTGTGACCGCATGGTTTTCCCCCAAGCACTCCAGTTTCCTCCCACTGGCATTCCAGAGACACATAGGTTAGTAAGTTGTGGGCATGTTACGTCTGAGCCGGAAGCATGACAGAAGTTGTGGGCTGCCCGCAGCACAGCCTTGGACTATGTTGGTTGCTGATTCAAATGATGCACTTCACTGTATGTTTCAAAGTTTTGATGTCCATGTGACAAATAGAGCTAATCCTTCTGAACTTTCTTTCTATTCATTAATTCTTTGTGCTCAAATTACTAGTGTCAGCCTCACTTAAACATTGCCCTTTAGAATCATTGCTTAAACATATTATTGATATTTTCTATTCGACATTTTGTGTCATCTTGGTTCACACATTCTCTATATGTGTGCAATTTGCAGGTCAGTTGTAACTCATGTTCTTCATTCTTCGTGCCTCGTAGTCTTTGGTTTCCTGTAGTGTCTAAAACACGATTGACCTTGCAGAATGAAACAGAATATAACATAGTATCAAAATAGTGTTGGCATGCCAGGCATTGAGCTGCACCATGCCATGTATTCCACACAGTAACTTCTCATTCACGAAGTGAATCTCTTTAAATCATATTAAGTACCAGAGTTCAAATGCTGATTAGCTGAATTTCTCTGTAAAGATTCATTCTGCCCTGTACACTGGTAAACGAGCAAGCTTGTTCTGCCTCCTTTGTCTTTTCAGGGATCAATGAAATGATGTTTTCACTTTCAACAGCAAAGCTCCATGCACTGCAAACCGCAGTTGTTAATTTTTCTAATACAATCCTAGTCAGGGCTAGAATAACGAACAGTCATATCCACAATCACCTTGAAAGTCATTGGTACTTCTATGCAAAATGAAATGTACTGAGTTAGAAATTTGGTTTGGAATGTTTACTGTGTGTGGGCTTTTATTTCTCCATGGTCATAAAACTTTTCCAGATGAGGAAGACAGCATTGTTTCTGGTTTAGTGACCTCGTTCTCTTACAATCATAATATCTACATTTACAATACCCAGACAAGCTACACATTTCAAGAAGAAGTGCCTTAACTTGCAATATTTTGTTTTTGGGCAGAATGTCAAGTACAGCATCCTGTTTATAAGTTCCACAAAATACAACCTTTCTCTTTATAAAAGTAATAGTAAATCATATAAGAATTATAGTGTACTACTTCATTAAGTGAAGCAGTGGTGACATGGAGTTTAGTTCATATACAGTAGCTCATGGCCAAAGGCAAACTACAGATATTCAATATGGATATATTCTGGAACAGCTAGCATTGATATCCTTTAAATTTAATTTATTGCCCTTATAAGGAAGCTAAGGCTTTAGCCAATAATATATTTGATTTGGCTCAACATTCGTCATATTGGCAGCATTATCAACAAGATGCAATTGTTTTGCACTTTATTCCAAGGAAGCTCACAGCAAACAACCCATGATATTTATGGATTTCCTGCAACAGTTTGTATTAATAGAAATCAACAATAAATAGTAACGTAAAGACGATTGGAGGGAAAAAGGAAATAATAATTTCCCACAATTACAGTATTCTGACAATTTCCCATGCATACTGTTTTTAAAAGTGAAAATCATGCAATTGTTCTTTCACTTGTACAGATACCAAGTTATTGGATTGAAGCAGGCCGACCCATGATGTTTAAACAAAAGTTTATAGAAATACTCAACTGGTCATGTGGCATGTGTGTGAAGAGAAAGTAATCTAAAGCTTCTGGTGTGAAACCCTTCTGTCAGGTTTTAAGCAAATATAAGGAACTTAATATCCTTAATGCCATTTTGTCTGCCTCGTGGAAATCTACAACTGAAAAAAATTCTCTAGTGCAGAAATAACCAATGATGTGGCTCAAAATCTTGCACTAATTGAATCTTAAAACTTAATTTTTTAATGTGGAAACCTAGACACAGACAATATTGCTTTGTAAATATAGTAAAATATTGTCTGTATGCATGCACACAGTAAAAAAAGCACTCAAAGCAGACAGATTTGGAATCCAACAGAAACTTCTCCTTCCGAGATTCAAGCAGTAAGCATGTTTGAGGGTTATTGTACATTAGTTAACCTGACACCATACTCAACGTTCTTTCAACATGTTAACTCTATTTGCTGCTCTTTCTACTCCATTCTCAATCTATTAGAGTCCTCGTTGACTGAGGGCTGAAGTGGATGGATTGGCAGGAAGTGAATGAAGTGGATAATTGTGTGTCACACATTGCCATAGAAAGATTGCTATGCAAAGGTATTGCAACCCACTGTATAAATAATGACAATTTACTAATGAATTAGAGTTTAAACAATCTCCCCAGTTATTCTAGTGAGCTTACAACATTCTTGACTAGTTAGATAGGAAATAATAGAGAAATGAACTATATATCTAATCACAGGAGCCCTAAAGACAAGTGTTTTCACAAAGGAGCTCATCCAGTCCACCATACGTAGAATAGGATTATAAATCTCAGAAGATGAAGTTCTAAACCTAAACAAAGTTTTCGGAAAGTTAGATCTAAATGTTCTGCTGCACAGCATCCATTTTGTGCTAAAATGACCCGACAGACAACAATCAGATAATCTGTTTTTACTCTAGTGGTTGTATATTAAATAGTGAAGCTTTATAATATGTGCATTAAGTTTATAATCTAGTCTGCTTTTGCATTAATGCTTTGAGGGTTAGCAGACATACATACAATGTATCCATGGTGATCTGGCAGTGAGTTTGCTACCTCATCTTGTCCTGTGGTGTAGCAGGTCTGTATCTGAATGGTGTGGAGAAGCTGGTTCCAGCAATGCATGAAGCTAAGTTGTGATCTCATGTTTCCTAGTAATCTAAAGCTGCCTGGAATTGGATATCATCTTTGATATATAAACTTCTGGTTTAAGATGGAATTTCTGATATGTGACAACTTAATGATAGTTTGAAAGGAAAGAAATTTGATTTAAAACATTACTAATTACACTTTTTAAAAAAATAAATTATGGTCAACTATCACCGCAAACAATGAGGAGGAGAGCGAATTTGAGAGATGTGTTGTGCTGGTCCGCTGTAAAATCAAAACATTAGGAGTTGGAACCGTGCTGGTTGGAGTGAATGATTCGGAGAGCAGGAGTCAAAGCAGAGGAGTTCCAGTGCCCATCCAACTAACTCAGGTGAGAGGATGGATTGCTCTAAACACTGAACTGAATTGGAAAGGTCGAGAACAGCTTCTTCTGCAGTAAAACATAGGTCTGAAATGATTTGCTGGGCGGCGTGCTCCAGACCCAGAGCGATTCTCTGTGGAAGAGACCAGGTCCTAACGTGAGGCACGATCTGCTGCTCAAACAGTTTAAACGCCGGCCCAGATAGACTGGGGGCTCCTCTCTCCACAACACTGGGGCTATGACACAGTCATGGCTGCTGTGTTTCATGTCTGTGAACTTCACAACAATTTGCCTCACTAACATGATGAACTGAATAGCAAGGATTTGGGCCTTCTTCCTTACTTTGGGTTTCTCCAGGGATTTGAACCTAAGGACTCAGTTTGGTTTGGAATGCTAGTGTTGTTGCTTGCTGTTTGCATGATTTGTGTTTTTTTCCCTCTTTCTCTGCGCATTAAGGGTTGGTCTAGTGTTTTTTTTAAATTGGGTCCTTTTGGGTTATTAGCTTCGGTGGCTGCCTGTAAGCAGACAAATCTCAAGGGCGTATGATTTATACATTCTTTGATAATAAATGTTCTTTAAATCTTTGTATTCTCCATATGCCTATCAAGATAGGTCTTAACATTCATCAGTAATCAGTGTATCCTACAACATTCAGCTCAAAAGCTCCAAGAATCCTTAACTTCAGTGAGACATTCTAAAAATATGGGCAATTTGTACAATTTGAAAGGTCTGTCAGCTATTTTCAGCCAGTGACTATCTACACAAATTTGGCTGAATGCTTACAAATCTTTCTTTTGTTCAGCATGAGGACCATAAATGGTTGAGTTTTCAGTTATCCATTGAGAGCAATTTCTTGATTACTTTTGGATACTGCACTAATTTTAACAGAATCCCTTACACAAATAGAAAATGCTGGAAACATTCAGCAGGTCAGGCTGCATCTGCTGGAAGAAGGACAAGCTTTTTTTGTCTCCTTCTCAGTTCTAACATGGGGACTTTCACCTGAAACATTAGCCCTGTTTCTCTTCTTGGAGATATGGCCTGACCTACACTTACTGGTATTGAATTAGGTTTCCAGCATCGGTAGTTCCTTTTTGACTTTCGCTTATAACAATCCCTTTTTAATTTGCTTTTAATGGGTTAACCTATTGACCCCAACCAATCCCACCAACAGATATGTATTAAATTATAAAAACTATTTATACCTTTTGAAGATATGCAACCAAAATGTTAACATTGCATGAAAACTTAAGCACTGCGTAAACTCTCAGAGAAAGTAATTTTATATACTGGTTAGAATATAGAACATAGAAAACCTACAGCATGATACAGGCCCTTTGGCCACCCAATACTGTGCTGAACATCTCCTTACTTTAGAAATTACCTCCGGTTACCCATTGCCCTCTATTTTTCTGGGCTCCATGTACCTGTCCAGGAGTCTCTTAAAAGAGCCTATTGTATCCGCCTCCACCACTGTCACCAGCAGCCCATTCCACGCACTCACCACTCTCCATGTAAAATACTTACCCCTGACATCTCCTCTGTACCTACTTCCAAGCACTGTAAAACTATGCCCTCTCGTGTTAGCCATTCAGCTCTGGAAAAAAGCCTCTGACTATCCACACGATCAATGCCTCTCCTCATCTTATACACCTCTATCTGATCACCTCTCATCCTCTGTCGCTCCAAGGAGAAAAGGCCAAATTCACTCAACCTGTTCTCATAAGGCATGTTCCCCAATCCAGGCAACCTCCTTGTAAATCTCCTTTGCACCCTTTCTATTGTTTCTACATCTTTCCTGTAGTGAGGTGACCAGAACTGAGCACAGTACTCAAAATGGGATCTGACCAGGGTCCTATACAGCTGTAACATTACCTCTCAGCTCTTGAACTCAATCCCATGGTACATACATACACTGTATGCCTTCTTAACCACATGGTCAACCTGCACAGCAGCTTTGAGTGTCCTATGGAATTGGACCCCAAGACTCCACTGATCCTCCACACTGCCAAAAGTCTTGCCATTAATACTATATTCTGCCATCATATATGACCTACCAAAATGAACCACCTCGCACTTATCTGGTTGAACTCCATCTGCCACTTCTCAGCCCAGTTTTGCATCCTATTGATGTCCCGCCATAACCTCTGACAGCCCTCCACACTATTAACAACACCCCTAATCTTTGTGTCATCAGCAAATTTGCTAACCCATCCCTCCACTTCCTCATCCAGGTCATTTATAAAAATCACAAAGAGAATGGGTCCCAGAACAGGTTCTTGAGGGACACCACTGGTGACTGACCTCCATGCAGAATGTGACCCATCTATAACCACTCTTTGCCTTTTGTAGGCAAGCCAGTTCTGGATCCACAAATCAATGTCCTCCTGGATATGCCTCCTTACTTTCTCAATAAGCCTTGCATGGTGTACTTTATCAAATGCCTTGCTGAAATCCAGATACATTACATCTATTGCTCTACCTTCATCAATGTGTTTAGTCACATCCTCAAAAAATTCAGTCAGGCTTGTAAGGAACAACCTGCCTTTGACAAAGCCATGCTGACCATTCCTAATCATACTATGCCTTTCCAAGTGTTCATAAATCCTGCCTCTCAGGATCTTCTCCATCAACTTACCAACCACTGAATTAAGACTCACTGATCTATAATTTCCTGGGCTATCTCTACTCCCTTTCTTGAATAAGGGAACAACATCTGCAACCCGCCAATCCTCCAGAACCTCGCCTGTCCCCATTGAGGATGCTAAGATCATTGCCAGAGGTTCAGCTCCCTCATCTCCCACAGCAGCATAGGGTATATCTCATCCAGTCCCAGTAACTTATCCAACTTGATGCTTTTCAAATTTCCAGCACATCCTCTTTCTTAATGTCTATATGCTCAAGCTTTTCAGTCTGCTGTAACTCATTCCTACAATTACCAAGGCCCTTTTCCATAGTAAATACTGAAGCAAACTATTCATTAAGTACATTCACTGCCTCCTCCATTTCCATACACATTTCTCCACTGTCACACTTGATTGGTCCTGTTCTCTCATGTCTTATCCTCTTGCTTTTCACAGACTTGTAGAATGTCTTGGAGATCTCCTTAATCTTGCTCGCAAAGGACTTCTCATGATCCCTTCTGGCTCTCCTAATTTCAGTCTTACATTCCTTCCTTCTAGCCTTATAATTTTCTAGATCTCTATCATTACCTAGTTTTTTGAACCTTTCATAAGCTTTTCTTTTCTTCTTGACTAGAGTTTCAACAGCCTTTGTAGGATTCCTGTACCCTGTAATCATTTCCCTGGTTCATTGGAACATACCTATGCAGAACGCCACGCTAATATCCCCTGAACATTTGCCACATTTCTGCCGTACATTTCCCTGAGAACATCTGCTCCCAATTTATAGAAAACATAGAAAATAGGTGCAGGAGTAGGCCACTCGGCCCTTCGAGCCTGCACCGCCATTTATTATGATCAAGGCTGATCATCCAACTCAGAACCCTGCACCAGCCTTCCCTCAATACCCTCTGATCCCCCTAGCCACAAGGGCCATATGCTTCCAAGTTCCTGCCTGATAGCTTCATATTTCCCCTTACTCCAATTAAACGGTTTCCTAACTTCTCTGTTCCTATACCTCTCCAATGCTATGGTAATGGAGATAGAATTGTGATCACTATCTCCAAAATGCTCTCCCACTGAGAGACCTGACACCTGACCAGGTTCATTTCCCAATAGCAGATCAAGTACAGCCTCTCCTCTTGTAGGCTTATCTACAGTACGTATTGTGTCAGGAAACCTTCCTGAACACACTTAACAAGCTTCACCCCAACTAAACCCTTTGCTCTTGGGGGATGCCAGTCAGTACTAGGGAAATTAAAATCTCCTATCATGACAACCCTGCTATTATTAATGTTGTTATTCCTTAAAACCATTACCTATTGATCAGCTATGGCATGCTTTCTGCTTAGAAGATTGTAAGTTCAAATCCCATCCAAAGACTTGAATATAGAGATTTCAGGTGACACATGTGAAGATGTGAGGGAATACTGCACTCTAGGAGGTCCTTTCTGTTCAACCTTCTACTATGGGACCAGTTCCTATTTCTCCTACCAGAATGTTCAGAAGGTATCCAAAGAGGCTTGGAGTTTGCTTTCAATCATGCTGGGTTTAAAAAGTGAAATCCTGCTTTAAGCTGATCTAACCAAGTGAGAACATTGTCACTCAGCTGAAAGCAAACCTTGACTCTGAAAGCTAGGTCAGCTTTATGCTTTGGACTCATTTTATACCAACCACCTAAAACATAAAGGGATCTCAAATCAATCCAATAATCTTCAAGAGTTCATATATAATAAGACACAAGAGTGAAAATTATGTGCCTCCAAATAGTCCAAAGTGTTTAATCCAAGCCATAAGTCAAAAAGTTTGAGGAAAATCAGAATTAAATATTTAAAATGAAATTACTTATAAAATGCAGTTGTTTAACTCAAACCACTTTCTCATCAAATGTTTATACATGACCTATTCTGTTACCATCTGGAGCACAACCTAACTTTTGCCTCTAACTCTATTACTATGTTTGAGCCACAGAATATAATATAGTAGCCAATAATTTCAGATGAAATTATTTCATTTTGTAATATTAGTTGATTCCTTTTGGGATTCAATATGGGTTCATTTCTAAAAGTACTGATAAAATCAGACATTCTCAAGTAAGTCACATGCAAAAACACAAGTGTTGCAAGGAGGCGATTGGAGCGACTGGAAACGGACCCAAGTGCAGGACACAGACACAGAGGTAGAATTAACGGAGGTGTATTTATTGATAGTTACTAAGAAGGCCAGGGAGTGAGGATAAAAAGCCAACATGGACATGAATGTTGGATAACAAACCAGTAAAACCTGGACTTGGACTTGGACTTGGACTTGGTCATGGAACTGGGACTCGGACAAGGAGCCGGTACTCGGACTTGGACCAGACTTGGAACTCGGAACTAGGACCTGGACTTGACTTAGGACTCAGAATTTGACTTGAACTTGGACATGAAACCTGGACTAGGATTTGGACTCAAACACGGCAAAGCAATGACAGTCCATTCGAGTAGCGGCAAATGCCCTGCCTACTGAACTGGATACGAGACGGCGAAATCCAAACCATGACAGCCCATTCGAATATCGGCTCGGAGTAGTGGCAATGACCAGCAAATCTCAGCTGGCCATGGAAACGGCAGAACTCGTACCTTTGGCTCGGAGTGGCGGCAAACAGCCTGCAACTCAGCTGGACACGAAAACGACCGAATCCACAAAGCACCCCGGGCACTGAAGCCACTTACAGTCCACAATGAACGGGGACCCGAATCAGGCACAACTGAACTTGCTCAGGTGACGGTCCAGCACTGTAGCTGTAAGTTGGAGCTTTTATGCTGCCCACTCAGATGGCAAACAGCTGCCTGAATCAAGGCTCCCTATGGACCACGGGGAAAAGGAAATAACTGGAATGAGGAGACAACGGACCAGACCGTGAGAGTACGCTCCCCCAACCCCCCATGGGAGTCTCAAGCTGACTAACAGGCTTGCCCGGATTATCGACAACCTGGGTGGGTGGGGGATGTGGTTTGACAGGAGGGGACTCTGGTTAACGAGAGTTTGTGAGACAGTGCGGGTCTGTGCTTGGCTGGTCTGTTCTGTTGCATCTCTTTGAACTTTCTAAATTCTTGAGAATGAAAAACAAATGCAATAGACAAAGTAAAATTCTCTGGCATGCCAGGTGTAAGTATGAGAACTTCATTAACATGGTTCAAACAAAACTGATAATACGGAGTTCAATTGTATTGAAATGAAGAATTGTCTTCTTGAATTTGAATTGCCCATGTGCCTTTCTGAATGATAAAGCATCACAACATCAAAACTCCTTCAAAGATGATGCCTTTTCAAATCGCTCAGTATCCAACTGCCTCCTTGCCATTACTAATTCTGTTTCAAGCAGAGCTGTCTTGCTCCTCAGCTGAGATATTTTGCGGCATTGAGAAGCTCTGGACTTGACTGGGACTTGGACGTGGAACCTGGACTAGGACTTGGACTCGGACACGGAACGACAAAGCAATGACAGTCCATTCGAGTAGCGGCAAACGGCCTGCCTACTGAGCTGGATACGAGATGTCAAAACGACAACAGTCCATTCGAGTAGCGGCAAACAGCCTGCCAA
The DNA here is from genome assembly GCF_963921235.1 of Mobula hypostoma. Taxonomy (NCBI): domain Eukaryota; kingdom Metazoa; phylum Chordata; class Chondrichthyes; order Myliobatiformes; family Myliobatidae; genus Mobula; species Mobula hypostoma. The sequence goes on along the minus strand of NC_086103.1, from coordinate 68,631,470 downwards.
TTCAGCTGGACATGAAAAAGACCGAATTCACAAAGCACCTCAGGCACTGAAGCCACTTAAGAGTCCACAATGAACGGGGACCCGAATCGGGCACAGCTGCACTTGCACAGGTGACGGTCCAGCACCGAGTAGCTGTAAGCTGGAGCTTTTATGCTGCCGGCTCAGATGGGAAACAGGTTCCTGAATCAAGACACCCAATGGACCACGGGGAAAAGGAAATAACTGGAATGAGGAGTCAACGGACCGAACCATGACAACAAGAGATTCTGCAGATGCTGGATATCCAAAGTAACAGACCCAAAATTCTGGAGGATCTCAGCCAGTCAGGCTGCATCCATGGAAATGAATAAACAGTCGACGTGTCAGATCAAGACCTTCTTCAAGACTGGAAAGGAAGGGGGAAGACACCAGAATAAAAAAGTGGGTTGGAGGGGAAAGAGGGTAGCTAGAAGCTGATAGGTAAAGCCAGGTAGCTGGGGAAGGTAAAGTGCTGGAGAGGTGGGAATCTGTTGGAGAGGAGAGTGGACCAAGGGAGAAAAGGAAGAAGGAGGAGCACCAGAGGGAGGTAAAAGGCAGGTGAGGAGAAAGGGTAAGAGGCAAGAGTGGAGAGTAGAAGAAATGGGAAGGGAGGGAGATTTTTTTTTTACCAGATGGAGAAATCGATGCCATCAGGTTGGAGGCTATCTGGACAGAATATGAAGTGTTGCTCCTCCACCCTGAGAGTGGCCTCATCATGGCGCAAGAGGAGGCCATGGACCGACATGTCAGAATGGGAATGGAAATAGGAATTAAAATGGTTGGCTGCCGGTTAATTCCTCTTCTGACTGATGGAACGGAGGTGATCGACAAAGCAGTCCCCAATTTATGAAGGGTTCCTCCAAAGTAGATGAGGTCGCATTGGGAGCACTGTATACAATAGACAGCCCCAACAGATTTGCAGGAAGTTGGAATGAGCACAGACATCCGGGAAATGGAAGAGATACAAGTGAGAGCAGCATCAATGGTGGAGGAAGGGAAACCGTGTTCTTTGAAGAAGGAGGACATCTCTGATGTCCTGGAAAAGAAAGCCACAGTCCACTTGACTGAGACTCTGCGCAGTCCAAATGTGCGGCAGGATAATATGTTTAGATGTAGGTTTATAAAAAATAGGAAAGTAAACACTTGCATTTAGAAGCTCATTTATTGATATTAGAATGTCAGAAACACTTTAGGCCAATTTTGTCATTTAGAAGTGCAGACAATTCAGCAACTGAAGCAGCTTGACAATGTACTTAATTTCCCATAACCGTTGTGGTAATGACAATATCATCTGTTCCATGTTGTTCATTGAAGGATAAGTATTGTCCAGATGCTGCTGAAAGTCAAGGCTTAGCTAGAAGGTCTGTCACCTCATTTCCCTCAATCCCAATATGGCCATAATAAATGGATCCACATGCCTGGACCATGTTGCCCCAACTAGATGTTGTTCAAACTCTAGAAGAATGTCTGTGGTACAGTTTGAAGTACCTATTTTAATAGATGTCAAAACTAAGGACAAATCAGAGCACAGAAGTACATAATCAGGCCATACTTCTTCGACCCATTCCAAAGCTAAAATGACAGCAATCATCTTAGATGTGGATACTGACACCTTGTTGGATAATCTTTTCTTAATAGTCATGTGAAACTTTGGAACATAAATAGAAACATCTGAATGACCTGTCACTGTATCTTTTGAACCATCTGTCTAGCTATGTAAGAACTCATAGTACCTGCCTGGCACATGTTGCTGAATTACCTGTACCCAACTGAACCTTTTGACCATGTCCGCATATTTTTATGCATTGAGTACTGCCACATGATTGGCTGATTAGACTTTTGCATTAACGGGGTGTACAAGTGTGTTTCATAAAGTGGCCACTGAGCATATAACATGTTTTCCTGTCCATTTCAAAAAGGAAATCATTGCATTCATGCTGCAGCTAATAATAATAAAAAAATTTACAAGTAGAGACTGATTCCTGAGTCCTCAGGACTCTGTCTACAACACAGATCTCCCGGGAATTTTGATTGCTATTCTGAGATTTGCTTTATTGCTCCTTCTCCTTTCTTGGTTCTGATACAGAAAGTTCAGAAACATTCGTTCATTAAGAAATGGCTTCTTCCTGTCCAGCATCAGGTTTCTCAACAGTCCTGAGTACAACCTCGTTATTCCCTTCATTTGCACTGTTTTTATCATTTATAGCAGTTGTTAAACTTTGCATAACGCTGCTACTAAATAGCAAAAATGTCACGTTATTTAAGACAGCAATAGTAAATCTAATTCTGATATTGATTTTGAAAGTTGAATATGAAAGGAAGTTTTGGTGTGGTGGATGCGTGAAGAATGTTTCCTTTTGTAGGAGAATCAAAATCTGTGAGTGTTTTTTGAGAAGTAAGGTTTCAACAATTTAAGATAGCAATGAGGTGAAATTCTTTCTCTGAGGATCATAGCGAAGGTATAACCTGTTTAAAAAAAAGGACAGATTACACCTGATCCTAAGGGGTGCGGGGGCAATCCTCCCAGGGAAGATTGTTAGGCTGCTGGGGGAGGGCTTAAAATCAATGGGTGGGCAGGGGGTGTATTGGGAACCGAGTGACAGACTGAGGATGGGGCAGTTTGGCATACAAGTCGATGCAGTGAAAAATGAGTCTGTGAGGATGGACAGGCAGATGATTAGGGCAAAATTGCAACATGGTGGCAAAATATAAAAGAGAGCTGAATACAGGACAAAGGGTGTTACATTTTAAATGCACACAGTAGATGGGATAATGTAAATGATCTTATAGCACTTTTAAAGATTGGTGGTAAATCGTGGGCATCACTGAAGCATGGCTGAACAAAGATCATAGAAACATAGAAACATAGAAAATAGGTGCAGGAGCAGGCCATTCGGCCCTTCGAGCCTGCACCGCCATTTATTATGATCATGGCTGATCATCCAACTCAGAACCCCGCCCCAGCCTTCCCTCCATACCCCCTGACCCCTGTAGCCACAAGGGCCATATCTAACTCCCTCTAAATATAGCCAATGAACTGGCCTCAACAGTTTCCTGTGGCAGAGAATTCCACAGATTCACCACTCTCTGTGTGAAGAAGTTTTTCCTAATCTCGGTCCTAAAAGGCTTCCCCTCTATCCTCAAACTGTGACCCCTCGTTCTGGACTTCCCCAACATCGGGAACAATCTTCCTGCATCTAGCCTGTCCAATCCCTTTAGGATCTTATACGTTTCAATCAGATCCCCCCTCAATCTTCTAAATTCCAACGAGTACAAGCCCAGTTCATCCAGTCTTTCTTCATATGAAAGTCCTGCCATCCCAGGAATCAATCTGGTGAACCTTCTTTGTACTCCCTCTATGGCAAAGATGTCTTTCCTCAGATTAGGGGAACAAAACTGCACACAATACTCCAGGTGTGGTCTCACCAAGGCCTTGTACAACTGCAGTAGTACCTCCCTGCTCCCGTACTCAAATCCTCTCGCTATAAATGCCAGCATACCATTCGCCTTTTTCACCGCCTGCTGTACCTGCATGCCCACTTTCAATGACTGGTGTATAATGACACCCAGGTCTCGTTGCACATCGCCTTTTCCTAATCGGCCACCATTCAGATAATAATCTGTTTTCCTATTTTTGCCACCAAAGTGGATAACTTCACATTTATCCACATTAAATTGCATCTGCCATGAGTTTGCCCACTCACCCAACCTATCCAAGTCACCCTGCATCCTCTTAGCATCCTCCTCACTGCTAACACTGCCACCCAGCTTCGTGTCATCCGCAAAGTTGGAGATGCTGCATTTAATTCCCTCATCCAAGTCATTAATATATATTGTAAACAACTGGGGTCCCAGCACTGAGCCTTGCGGTACCCCACTAGTCACCGTCTGCCATTCTGAAAAGGTCCCGTTTATTCCCACTCTTTGCTTCCTGTCTGCTAACCAATTCTCCACCCACATCAATACCTTACCCCCAATACCATGTGCTTAAGTTTGCACACTAATCTCCTGTGTGGACCTTGTCAAAAGCCTTTTGAAAATCCAAATATACCACATCCACTGGTTCTCCCCTATCCACTCTATTAGTTACATCCTCAAAAAATTCTATGAGATTCGTCAGACATGATTTTCCTTTCACAAATCCATGCTGACTTTGTCCGATCATTTCACCGCTTTCCAAATGTGCTGTTATCACATCCTTGATAACTGACTCCAGCAGTTTCCCCACCACCGACGTTAGGCTAACCGGTCTATAATTCCCCGGTTTCTCTCTCCCTCCTTTTTAAAAAGTGGGATTACATTAGCCACCCTCCAATCCTCAGGAACTAGTCCAGAATCTAACGAGTTTTGAAAAATTATCACTAATGCATCCACTATTTCTTGGGCTACTTCCTTAAGCACTCTAGGATGCAGACCATCTGGCCCTGGGGATTTATCTGCCTTCAATCCCTTCAATTTACCTAACACCACTTCCTTACTAACATGTATTTCACTCAGTTCCTCCATCTCACTGGACCCTCTGTCCCTTACTATTTCTGGAAGATTATTTATGTCCTCCTTAGTGAAGACAGAACCAAAGTAATTATTCAATTGGTCTGTCATGTCCTTGCTCCCCATAATCAATTCACCTGTTTCTGTCTGCAGGGGACCTACATTTGTCTTTACCAGTCTTTTCCTTTTTACATATCTATAAAAGCTTATACAGTCCGTTTTTATGTTCCCCGCCAGTTTTCTCTCATAATTTTTTTTCCCCTTCCTAATTAAGCCCTTTGTCCTCCTCTGCTGAACTCTGAATTTCTCCCAGTCCTCAGGTGAGCCACTTTCTCTGGCTAATTTGTATGCTTCTTCTTTGGAATTGATACTATCCCTAATTTCTCTTGTCAGCCACAGGTGCACTACCTTCCTTGATTTATTCTTTTGCCAAACTGGGATGAACAATTGTTGTAGTTCATCCATGCAACCTTTAAATGCTTGCCATTGCATATCCACCGTCAATCCTTTAAGTGTCATTTGCCAGTCTATCTTAGCTAATTCACGTCTCATACCTTCAAAGTTACCCCTCTTTAAGTTCAGAACCTTTGTTTCTGAATTAACTATGTCACTCTCCATCTTAATGAAGAATTCCACCATATTATGGTCACTCTTACCCAAGGGGCCTCTCACGACAAGATCGCTAATTAACCCTTCCTCATTGCTCAAAACCCAGTCCAGAATAGCCTACTCTCTAGTTGGTTCATCGACATGTTGGTTCAAAAAACCATCCCACATATATTCCAAGAAATCCTCTTCCTCAGCACCTTTACCAATTTGGTTCACCCAGTCTACATGTAGTTTGAAGTCACCCATTATAACTGCTGTTCCTTTATTGCACACATTTCTAATTTCCTGTTTAATACCATCTCCGACCTCACTACTACTGTTAGGTGGCCTGTACACAACTCCCACCAGCGTCTTCTGCCCCTTAGCGTTACGCAGCTCTACCCATATCGATTCCACATCTTCCCAGCTTATGTCCTTCCTTTCTATTGCGTTAATCTCTTCTTTAACCAGCAACGCCACCCCACCTCCCCTTCCTTCATGTCTATCCCTCCTGAATATTGAATATCCCTGAACGTTGAGCTCCCATCCCTGGTCACCCTGGAGCCATGTCTCTGTGATCCCAACTATATCATAATCATTAATAACAATCTGCACTTTCAATTCATCCACCTTATTACGAATGCTCCTTGCATTGACACATAAAGCCTTCAGGCGCTCTTTTACAACTCTCTTAGCCCTTATACAATTATGTTGAAAAGTGGCCCTTTTTCATGCTTGCCCTGGATTTGTCGGCCTGCCACTTTTACTTTTCTCCTTTGTACTTTTTGCTTCTACCCTCACTTTACACCCCTCTGTCTCTCTGCACTGGTTCCCATCCCCCTGTTGTGAACTAACCTCCTCACGCCTAGCCTCTTTAATTTGATTCCCACCTCCCAACCATTCTAGTTTAAAGTCACCTCAGTAGCCCCCGCTAATCTCCCTGCCAGGATATTGGTCCCCCTAGGATTCAAGTGTAACCCATCCTTTTTGTACAGGTCACGCCTGCGCCAAAAGAGGTCCCAATGATCCAAAAACTTGAATCTCTGCCCCCTGCTCCAATCCCCCAGCCACGCATTTATCCTCCACCTCATCGCATTCCTACTCTCACTGTCGCATGGCACAGGCAGTAATCCCGAGATTACTACCTTTGCGGTCCTTTTTCTCAACTCCCTTCCTAGCTCCCTATATTCTCCCTTCAGGACCTCATCCCTTTTCCTACCTATGTCATTGGTACCTATATGTACCATGACCTCTGGCTCCTCACCCTCACACTTCAGGATATCTTGGACACGATCAGAAATATCCCGGACCCTGGCACCAGGGAGGCAAACTACCATCCGGGTCTCTGGACTGCGTCCACAGAATCGCCTATCTGACCCCCTTACTATCGAGTCCCCTATCACAACTGCCCTCCTCTTCCTTGCCCTACCCTTCTGAGCTACAGGGCCAGACTCTGTGCCGGAGGCACGGCCACTGTCGCTTCCCCCGGGTAAGCTGTTCCCCCCAACAGTACTCAAACAGGAGTACCTGTTGTTAAAGGGCACAGCCACCGGGGTACTCCCCATCACCTGACTTTTCCCCTTCCCCCTCCTAACCGTGACCCACTTGTCTGCCTCCCGTGGCCCCGGCGTGACCACCTGCCTTCCACTCCTCTCTATCACCTCCTCGCTCTCCCTGACCAGACGAAGGTCATCGAGCTGCAGCTCCAGTTCCGTAACACGGTCCCTTAGGAGCTGCATCTCGATGCACTTGGCGCAGATGTAGACGTCCGGGAGGCTTGGAGACTCCAGGGCCTCCCACATCCGACACCGAGAACAGCAAACTGCCCTCACAGTCATAATGCCCCTCTCCTCAAATAGCAACAGAAAATGAATGTCAAACCTTCCTCGCCTCGCCCGCTTCCGCCTAAGCCCGGTGAGCCGAAGCCCTTAAGTCTTCACTCTGCTCCCGGCTCACTCCGCAGCCCGCAAACTACGCTGCCCACTCTGTGAGGCTTTGTTCCTTTTAAATCTGCCGCGCTGCACTGCCCGACGTTACACGCCTGCGCAGTCCCGCCTCTCAGAAAGCCGTTGGGAGCACATCATCCAAGGTTATATTTTGTATCAAAAGGACAGGCAGATAGGCAAAAGGAATGGGGTGGCTCTGTTGGTAAAAAATGAAATCAAGAATAAGGCCACTCAGCCCATCGAGCCTGCTCCACCATTCTATCATGGCTGATTCATTTCCCTCTCAACTCAATTCTACCGCCTTCTCCGTGTAACCTTTTATGCCCTGACCAGTCAAGAATCTAACAACTTCTGCCTTAAATACACCCAGTGACCTGGCTCCACGGCATTCCACAGATTCATCACCATCAAGCGAAAGAAATTCCTGCTCATCTCCATTCTAAATGGACATCCCTCCATTCTGAGACTGTGCTCTCCGGTCCTAGACTCGCTCTACTCTAGGAAACATCCTCTCCATATCCACTCTATCTAGGCCTTTCAATATTCTATAGTTATCAATGAGATTCCCTATCGTTCTGCTGTGGAATTTAATCACATGGGTGGCTAGGGAGGCAAGTCATTGAGTATATTTAAAGAGGAGGTTGATAGTTCTTGATTAGTCAGGGCATCAATGGTTATGGGGAGAAGGTAGAAGGACAAAGCAAATGAGATAATTGTGTACTCAGGAAGGCAGATGTTGACCTCTCTCCATTGCACATCAATAGCTCTGCCATGGTGAGAGTGAAGAGCACTGACTTCCTTGATGTGCTCATAATGGACAATCTAACCTGGACCCACAACACCTCCTCACTAGTAAAGAAGGCACAGCAGCGTCCACACTTTCTGAGGAGATTGAGGTGTGCAAGGCTCCATGCTCCCATTCTAACAACTATCTATGGGAGCCTTGTCTGTTTGCATCATGGTGCAGTACAGAAGCTGTAAGGCACCAGACCTCAAGACCCTACAGAGGACAGTAAAAACTGCTGAGGGGATCATCAAGGTCTCCCCACCCCCTATTTGTGACATTTGCGGGGAGCATTGCAGGTGAAGGGACCAAATCACCATTGAGGATCCCTACCATCCATCCCACGATTGCTTTGGCCCACTGCCGTCAAGAAGGAGGTACAGAGCATTCAGACTAGGACTGATGGACTAGGTAACAGCTTCTTCCCCCAGTCTATGAGACTAATGAATAAGCTGCCACCAAACTAGGACAGTGAGCTGTTTACAGTTTAGTGTTCATCTGTACTGCCCTTTACTACATACCTTTTGAATGAAATTATATTAGTTATAGTATAATATTTTAGTTTATGTGCAGTGTGTGATATCTTATGTGGGTGCACCCTGGTCTGGAGAAACGTCAGTTCGTTTGTTTGTATATATGTACAGTCAGATGACAATAGACTTGAACTTGTGAAGAATGGGGTTGAGAGGGAAAATAAATCGGCAATGATGGAATAGTGGGTCAAAAGGTCTTTTATGTCTTTGGGAATCTGTTCCTTCAGAAATGGTGGAAGAAGTATTTTTTAATGTGGTGATAGATTCTTAATTAGCAAAATGGTGATGGGTGATTGAGGGTAGGTGAGGATTGAAGTTACAAACACATCAGTCACATGACCATAAGTCCATAAGATAAAGGGAGCAGAATTAAACTATTTAGCCCATTACATCTGCTCTGTCAGTCATTGTATTTTCCCACTCAATTCTATTCTTTTGCTTTCCCCTGCAACCTTTGATGTCCTTACTTATCAAGAACCTACCAACCTCCACTTTAGATATACCCTATGAGTATGCATCCACAGCCATCTGTGGCAATGAATTCCACAGATTCTTCCCCACCCCCAGCTAAAAATAAATTCTCCTCATCTCTGTTCTAAACGGACACCCTTCTATTCCGAGGATATGCCCTCTGGTCCTAGATTCTTCCACTGTCGAAAACATCCTCTCCATGTCCACTCGATCTAGGCCTTTCAATATGTGGTCGGTTTCAAAGAGATCTCTGCTCGTTCCTCTAAACTCCCGCAAGTACAGGCCCAGGGTCCTGATAAGTCATGCTGAAGAATAAGATTACCGGGTCCATTAAGAGAGATCTCTTGCACTTAACTTGTTTATTCATACGACAGCTGGTTGAAAAATCCTTAAGGACTGATTGGAAACTTGGCGTGTAAAGATGTATACAGAATACAGGATAAAATGTGGATGAAGAAGTGGTTTAAATTTGGGGCAAGAGTTTTGAATTAGCTTTATAAATGAAAGAACATATCGGGATGAAATTCACGTTATCCTGTGCTTATCTTGATGACATGCCTTGCTTTTTTTAACTCTTGAAGGAATCCATGCAGGAGTATTCTATCCAGCAGGCGATATATTTTTTCATAGCAGTGATTCCAAACCCATTAGCTGTTTGACAAATAAATTTTAAAACCATACTCTGTCTAATATGGAACTCAAGTCCAAGTTTGTGTTCCTCATAACACCGAAATAATCTTGCAATAATAGTAAATTTCTCATTCTATACACTTCCAGTTCTTTGCCCTTTTCTCCTTCAAGGTCAATGATAATTAGCAGGAGGGAACTGAGCCAAATACCAGATTCTTAGGCCTGTTCTGCAAGAACAAAATGTTCCAGTGAATGGTTTACTCCCATTACTAAATATAAAACAACAAATGGATTCAGTAATAATAAATTTGTTCTTGTTAAGAATACATGCTATAATTTATATATGGACATTGTGTGGATAAAAATACTTTACAATCTTTTAATGAGTAATCCTCATATCTTACTTACTATGTATTGAGGAATAGTTGTTTTCTCTGTGGGAAAGACAAAGTAATCTGAAAATTTAAATGGTTCAAATAGTTCCATTTAATTCCAGAGAATGTTAACAATATAAAATCTGAAATTCTTGTTCTACATAGACATCCACGAAAGTAGAAGTGTACCCCGAAAGAATAAGAGACAGTAAAAATGTTAGAACCCCAAAGCCCCCTTCTCCCCCATGCACAAGCAGCAGCAAAGCATCAACCCCCACGTCCCCGCTGATTTCATCAGAAAGCATCAACCCCCTCACTTCCTCGATGATTTCATCAGAAAGCATCATCACCCCCTCTTCCCCGCTGATTTCATCAGAAAGCATCAACCCCCCCACATCCCCGCTGATTTCATCAGAAAGCATCAAAGCCCCCCACTTCCCTGCTGATTTCATCTGAAAGCATCAGTTCCCACCACTCACCAAATAATAGCAAAGCCCACAAAGGGAGACCATAATCTGCAGTACAACAAAAACTAATCATTCACCTGACAATTCAACATGCCAGAGGCTCTCTCTCTGTCCATAATAAAGGGGCAGAGAGGTGTCACACAGCAAGAGGGGAGACCAACAAAACCCCAAAAAAAAACAACTTGCTGATTGCAATGTTAAAGCCTGGCGCCTTGCTTCTTTTTCCTGAGTTCTCTGACTCAAGAATTGGCAGTAGACCTTCCCCAACCATAGAGAGAGAGAGAGATTTCTTGAGATTAGGACCTAATCACAGCTAAAGAATTTTGCTTTGAAGGTGTGTTGACCATTGCCATTACAGCAGAAACAAGATTGTAAATAGATCTGCCAGAAACAGTGATTGAGGGAAGTAGAGTAAGAACATTTAGAAGACAGTTGGATTGCGTCAGAGCCAGATTTAATATCACTGGCGTATGCAATGAAATGTGTTGTTTTGCAGCAGCAGTACATTGCCATACATACAGCAATAATCAAAAAAACTATAAATTACAATCAGAAACATATATAAAAAATTAATTCCATGGTGAAAAACGAGAGCAAAAATAAGAAAAATATCGTGATATGTTCATGGGTTCATTGTCCATTCAGAAAACTGATGGCGGGGAGGATGAAGCTGTTCCTGAACTGTTGAGTGTGTATACCTCCTGCTCAGTGGTAGCAATGAGAAGAGGGAATGTCCTGGGTGATAGGGGTCCTTAATTATAGGTGCTGCCTTTTTGAGGCATTGCCCGTTGGTGTCCTGGATGCTGGGGAGGCTAGTGCCCAGGATGGAGCTGGCAGAGCTTACAACTGTCAGTAGCTTTTTCCGATTCTGTGCAATGGCCCCTCCATACCAGACAGGGACGCAACCAATTAGAATACTCTCCATGGTACAGCTTTAGAAATTTGTTTGCATCTTTGGTGACATACCAAGTCTCCTCAAACTCCTTGTGAAATATAGCTGTTATCGTGCCTTCTTAGTAATATGTTGAGCACAGGATAGATCTTCAGAAATGTTGACACCCAGGAATTTGAAACCTCTCAACCTTTCCACTGACGATCCCTCAATGAGAACTGGTGTGTGGTCCCTAGACTTCCCTTCCCTGAAGATGACCATCAATTTCCTAGTCATACTGAGACTGGGTGCAAAGTTATTGTTGCAGCACCACTCCACCAGCTGATCTATCACATTCCTGTACACCTCCTCATTCCCACCTGAAATTCTGACAACATTAGCAAATTTATAGATAGTATTTGAGCTGTGCCCAGCCACACAGCCATGGGTGTAGGGGGAGTAGAGCAGTGGGCTAAGCATGCATCTTTGGACATGCTCCAGCATTGATCGTCAGCAAGGAAGAGATGTTATTTCTGATCTGAAGCTGACTGTGGTCTTCCAGTGAGGATGTCAAGGATCCAGTTGCAGAAGCAGGTGGAGCAGCCCAGCTTTTGGAGCTTTTTGATTAGTATGTGAACAGGAGGCATTTAGAAGAACATGAGCCAAATGCAGAAAAATGGCACCATCGTCAGTATAGATGATTTGGGCAGAACTGCTTCTTTCCATACTATATCATTTTTTGACTCTATAACTCATTTTAATCCTCTATTTTGCATTTATTTTGCACTGGTTAAATCACAACATTTACCCAATGTGTTGGTTCAAAGTGCAACTGTGAAAATTATTGTCCTTTGCATTTTTGCAAAGTTCACTTCTCCTGATTTACAAAGGCCTTTAAACTGGAATTCTCAAACTCAAATTCCTCTTCCAGTGAATGGTTGACTTCAGCCATGAAGCATGATACTAGACAAGACACCATGCTGTTTTTAATCACATTAACAGATACTGTCAAGTCTGTTTACAGAACTGTCTGTTAAAATGTTACAAATGAGAGAAAAATGCATTAGATTTTTCTGAAGAAATAACACTGCTGTGTACTTGAACAATTGGCAGCAGTGTTGCTGCTATTTTGAGGTTTACATAATTTCATTGAATTGGCAATAACAACCAAATGTTATCACCCTCAAATACATCAATGTCAATTACCTTTCATAAATTAACACTTCCTAAAGCAAAATTTTTAAATAGAATGGTCTTTTCTTAACTCTTCTTGATGTTTATTCATTAGATCCTTCTTGGAATAAATCTTACATCTTGGATCCCAACTGCTTTGTGAAGTATGGTCTTCATAAATCAGAGTTAAACCGTTAGCATTTTGCCCTTCGATGTCCTACCCTGATTGCTTCTTACAATATAGGCAGAGGCATGCAATGACAAACAAATGGTGTTAAAGTGGAACTACTGAAAAGTTTTCAAAATGTAAGCTAACATTGTCAAGAAACTGTAAAATAATACTCCACTGTATTCCCAAAGTCCTAACCCGATTCTGATCCTAATTCTAATTCTGACTTGAGCTATTTAAGACTCAGTAAGGTGGTACTTTTCTTGCTCTTCCATAATCCGTCAAACTGATTTCTTGATTACACAGGACATCATTTGATTGCATTATTATTTTAATGTGCATCTCATATCCTATCAATGAATAAAATTATGTAATAATCTACATTTTATGCATGCTGCATCCAAGCATACAAGACCACTAGCTGCTAACTGGCATCTCTGTAATTCACCAAGGGATAGTCATGCAGACATGGAGACATAGAGTCATAGAGATGGAAGCAGGCCTTTTGGTGCATTGTGTCTCCTGTGGAAATTAAATTGGTATCTATACTAATTCTATTTTCCAGCACTCAGCTACAGCCTTCTTTGTCACAACATTTCATGTTCTCATCTAATTACTTCTTAAATATTTTGAAAGCATCTGTCTCCACTCAAGCAGTGAGTTTCATATTTCAACCACCCACCGAGTGGAAAAATTCTGCTTCAAATCCTAAATCTATGGCTTTTGGTCATGGACACCTCTACTAAGCAGGAAAGTTTATCACTACCTGTGTCCCTCGTAATTTTGTATACCTCAGTCAGATCACACTGCAGCCACCTCCACTGAACATAAGTAAACTCAACCTATCAGTTCTCTACTCATGGTTGAAATGTTCCCTCCTCCATCACAGGCATCATCATAGTGGATCTCCCCTACATCCTCTCTAGTGCAATCACATCTCCCTATAGTGCAGTGACCAGAACAGCACACAGTACTTCAGTTAATGTTTTCTATAATTACACCTTAACCTTCCTACCTTTATATTCTATGCCCTGGAAAATAAATGCTGGTATCCCATATGTCTTTCTAACCATCTAATTTACCTGCTGTGCTGTTATCAGAGACCTTTGGATGTGTACACCAAGGTCTGTTTGTTCCTCATACCAGACATCCCACCCTGCAAAAACTCATTTCAGGGAGGTAGCACCCCCGCCCGTGCAACCCCATATTCCTCCCGCTCCCGGTCGACTTCCAAGGGCACATGTATATGGGACATTTGATTATGAAAGAACACAACAATTTATTTGACACATATTGAAACTAATTACATATATGTGTGTATATATATATATATATATATATATATATATATTCCTTGTTGAGTATCTTGTTTTGGCAATCTCAATGCGAATGCAAATAGTTTTTCTATTTATTTTGCAGACTTTCCTTGTACTGTGATGTGGCTCTGCTGAAAAGAACTGTGAAATACTTGAGCAGCCTTCCCTGCGATTAGCCTCCCTAATATGTTGTGGTCCCTAAAAGAAATAAAAGCATAAGGTGTATCCTTATGTAATACTTTGTTTAGTGATTTTGTTTAATCTGTAAACCAATCTGTAATCTGTAAACTGGGTATATGCAGAAAATGTGTCATTAAAGTATGTACTTATATTTTATCATGGAGTCGTTTTTAATTCTATTACAACTTTAAGCACACCTACAGGGAGTTTGGCCTCATCACGTAGGACATCAATAGAGTAGCTCCTTAGCAGTTAGACAGCAAGTTTAAATAATGTTAGCTATGATAATGAACGAATGACACATGTTAAACTCACCTCAACATGTCTTTTACAGACCTAACCCACCATGGGCAATAGAAAAGTCACTGTTGCAAACAGTGCAGCCAGCAAGTCTCTCATTATTTTTGACCCCTATTAGGCAGGGGTACACTTTAGTGGAGTCTGGGGTGAAGTGCGTTTTATATTTTCTTTTTTTGAAACACTCTGCCATGGCGGTGCAGGGCACTAAACTGAACTGATGGAGAGACAGAGGTCGACTGTAAAGCCCGCCCACAGAGAAAACTGATAGGTCTACTTATCACAAAGAAAGACCAATCAGGATGCTTGCTCTTGCTCCCGCTCCCACTCCCACTCTCCCTCTCATTTCCGGGATATTGTATATAATTTGTGGGCGTCAGGGAGCTGCTATTAATATGCAGGAGACTCCCGGAACTTCTAGAAGAGGTGGGATGTCTGTCATACTCTCTGTGATCCTACCATTGACTGTGTATATTCTATCCTTACTCATCTTCCCAACAAGCATCACCTCACATTCTTCAAAGCTAAATTCAATCCGCTATTTCTATGTGTATCCTAGCAAGTCATAACATCGTCCTGCATCTGAAATCCATCTTCTTTGCTATCAATACCACCACCAATTTTCTTGGCAAGTGTAACCTTTTGAATCAAGCCTCCCATGTTCACACCATATGTAACAAACATAAGTCCCAACAATGAACTCTATGCAACGCTACTGGACCATCAACAAAATTCCTTTACAAATATGTCACTCGCAGTCTAATCATTCATGGCTTTAATGCATTAAATATCACCACATGTTAGAGAGACTGCTTCTGGTGAATACCATTACATTCCTATTCCCTGCTCAGTGGTATACAGAATAAAGTGAATTCTACACACTACTGTTCTTTCTGATCAAGCCCGGTTACTTCAAGCATCTGTTTTCCCTGCAGGGCCTACTTGTTCTGGACTCCATTCATGCAGAATTTCTTTGGCTCCATATGTGGGCCCTGAGATGCTGTTTTGATTTTTGAAACATGTCCTCAGCTGTTATAATGATTACTCCCATTTTGATTGTGTTGCATCATGCACAAAATCCTGCGAACTCGTTGGAACACATAACCTCTTACAGAAAAAAAAACTGTATGTATGTAGTTCAGGCCCTTTCAGGGTAATTTACTGTATATGTATACATAAATCTAGAGTGCATTTTGAAATTTATTGTGTGTAGTAAAAGATGAGTGGAAAACATTCCCCAGTGGTTTTGTGCAGAATTCCATTAGAATTTGAAAAGTTCTGATTGAAAAGTGCACATAAAATATTAAAGCTGAGGCTAATGTTGGAACTCAATATCAGTAAAAGCTTTACCCTTGCTTAACCTATTAGAATATCTGGTATTTGAACTGAAGATTTTATTGAATGAATCCAAACTACAAAAACCAGTTAAAATAAAATATATTAATATTTCATACTATGGAACATCTTACACAGTGCAAATTAACTTCCTCCCAACATAAGGTCAGAAGCTGGATTGTTCACTGACGTTTGCACAATGTTTAATTCCATTTGCAACTCCTCAGAACATCACCATTCCAGCATACAGCAAGACCTGGACAGTATTCAGGTATGGAGTGATATACTTTATACTTTATTGTTGCTAAACAATTGATACTAGAGTGTACAATCATCACAGCGATATTTGATTCTGCGCTTCATGGAGTACAAATCAATAGTAAATATTAAAAATTTAAATTATAAGTCATAAATAGAAAATAGAAAAGGGAAAGTAAGATAGTGCAAAAAAACCGAGAGGCAGGTCCGGATATTTGGAGGGTAAGGCCCAGATCCGGGTCAGGATCCGTTCAGCAGTCTTATCACAGTTGGAAAGAAGCTGTTTCCAAATCTGGCCGTATGAGTCTTCAAGCTCCTGAGCCTTCTCCCAGAGGGAAGAGGGATGAAAAGTGTGTTGGCTGGGTGGGTTGTGTCCTTGATCATCCTGGTAGCACTGCTCCGACAGCGTGTGGTGTGAAGTGAGTCCAAGGACGGGAGATTGGTTTGTGTGATGTATTGGGCTGTGTCCACGATCTTCTGCAGCTTCTTCCGGTCTTGGACAGGACAACTTCCATACCAGGTTGTGATGCACCCTAGAAGAATGCTTTCTACGGTGCATCTATAAAAATTAGTGAGGGTTTTAGGGGATAGGCCAAATTTCTTCAGCTTCCTCAGGAAGTAAAGGCGCTGGTGGGCCTCCTTGGCAGTGGACTCTGCTTGGTTGGACCAAGTCAGGTTATTTGTGATATTGACCCCAGGAACTTAAAGCTTTTGACCTGTTCCACTTGCGCATCACCGTTGTAAATGGGGTCGTGCGGTCAGCTACTTCTTCTGAAGTCAACAACCAATTCCTTTGTCTTGCTGACGTTGAGGGATAGGTTATTGTCTTCACACCATGTCACCAGGTTCCTAATTTCCTCTCTGTACTCAAACTCATCATTACCCGAGATATTTGCACCACATGAGTGCCAGGCAAAGATTACCTTGGTAATAAGAGTCTAACTAATCCTATTATCATTGCTGAATCTCCCACCCTTAATATCCTGGGGCTCACTATTGACCGGAGTCCCAGCTGGACTTGCTACCTAAATATTGTGCCAATAAGAGCAGGTATGAAGCTAAACATCATTTAGTGAATGGTTCCTTACCTGAAACCCCAAAGTCTTTCTACCATCTCCAAGGCAAAATATTTCTTCATGTTAATGAAATATTAACGTATTTTATTTTAACTTCATGAAGGAATATTTTCCACTAGCCTGGATGAGGGCAGTTCCAGGAACATTCAAGAAGCTCAACACTTGGACAAAGTAATGCACGTCATTGTACATCATCCATCACTTGAAACAATTATTCCTCTCATCTGCCAGGTAGGGTAGCTCCATTGCATCTAGGCTACTCTTGAAAACCCTTCCCAGTCTGCAACCTCTTACTGCCAAGGACATCTGCTAGTTCCCCTCCAAGTCATACAATACCTTGGCTATACTGAACCTGCAAAACCTTGGGTAAAGTGAAGTACTGGAGCTTTGCCAGAGACATCTATCTCCCTTCAGCTGCTGTTACTAAAAATGAAGTCATAATTTAAAGGTAAAATGCTGTAGATGAGAAACTCCATTCACTTCTACCATTCCACCATACACAAGATGCTTCCGGTCATGAAAGAAGATCTCTGCAGCTCCAAAAGTATTTCTCTCTATTCAGCTCTGAGTACACGCCCAAAGACCTGAAAACTAAAGCTGCTCCACTCAACTCATATCAATCAGGCACATTACAACTTTCATGAACTACAATAGATTTCCATTGAAAAGTAAAAAAAAAATACTACCAATGCTGGAAATCTGAAAGTACAGAAAATGGTGGAAACATAGCAGAACCTTTGCAGATTATGCAGGATCTTTGAGGAGAATACAGTTAACCCTTTAGCTCAATGGCATTTTCTTGGAACTGACATTTCATCAGATGTGATGGAAGATCATCAATCCAGAACATTAAACGCTTTACTATTTCTATAGTTATTGCCTGACCTTGCTGATCATTTATTACGTTTACTATTTCTACTCTGGAGCTTTGAGGTGACACTTGCTGTGTCCACATCAAGTTTTAACAACAGTTTCTTCCTGCTGCCATAATGTTGTTGAACTAACCCAGGAAAACCCTTGGACAATATATATTCTCACTGCAGAATGTACAAATACCGACAGGGTTTTGCGGCATACTAGGCACAGCACTTCCACTTTCACTCTTCCAAAGTGAAATTCACCAAGATGCTAGGATGCTTCAATGTCATCTATGCCAGTACCAGTAATGACCACTGTCATTGTGAACCTCTTAGCCATTGGATTGAAGCAGGAGGTCTTGGCTGATATATCACACCTCAATGCATGGAGCTCACTTTTGAATACACAGTGTTATTTACTTCTCCTTAAATAGAGACCATCAGTCAACATAGGATTTGCATGGATATGAAGATCTGACATTAAGGTGCATGTGAAAGTCAAGGATCCAGAACTCTTAGTTAACCAAAAGAGCAATCATGCCCTGGACCTACAGATGTTTTAATGGGATTAATTCTCAAACAACTGAAGCCTCTTTCAGAAAATTAATGAAATCCAATTATATGGGAGGTTCCTGTAACTATTCAGGCATAGAAAACTGAATCCAAATTAATGTCATATTATATTGCTATCTGATAATATTTGTTTTCTTTTATAGAAGTCTCGCAATATTCCATTCACATTGAATCATTGCCAGTATCCATTCCCCTACCTTCAATATCTGGAGTCTCGGAGCACATTCTAACTGGTTGCATCACTATCTGGTATGGAGGGGCCACTGCATAGGATTGAAAAAAAAAGCCTCAAAAAGTTGCAAACTCAGACACCTGCATCATGGGGACAAGCCTCTCCAGCAGCAAGGGCATCTTCAAAAGGCAATGCCTCAAAAAAGGCAGCATCCATTATAAAGGACCCCATCACCCAGGACATGCCCTCTTCGCTTTGCTACCATTATGGAAGGGGTGCAGGAACTGAAGACACACACTCAGTACTTTAGAGCATCTTCATCCGCAGCACCATGTTACCTCACTATTTTCTTTTTTTTTTTGTTCCCCTTTGCACAACTTATTTTATATACAGTGGCATGCAAAAGTTTGGGCACCCTCGTCAAAATTTCTGTTACTGTGAATAGCTAAGCGAGTAAAAGATTACCTGATTTCCAAAAGGCATAAAGTTAAAGATGACACATTTCTTTAATATTTTAAGCAAGATTACTTTTTTTTATTTCCATCTTTTACAGTTTCAAAATAACAAAAATGGAAGAGGGCCCTAAACAAAAGTTTGGGCACCCTGCATGATCAGTACTTAGTAACACCCCCTTTGGCAAGTATCACAGCTTTAAACACTTTCCATAGCCAGCTAAGAGTCTTTCAATTCTTGTTTGGGGAATTTTCACCCATTCTTCCTTGCAAAAGGCTTCTAGTTCTGTGAGATTCCTGGGCCATCTTGCATGCACTGCTGTTTTGAGGTCTATCCACAGATTTCGATGATGTTTGGGTCGGGGGACTGTGAGGATCATGGCAAAACCTTCAGCTTGTGCCTCTTGAGGTAGTCCATTGTAGATTTTGAGGTGTGTTTAGGATCATTATCCTGTTGTAGAAGCCATCCTCTTTTCATCTTCAGCTTTTTTATAGATGGTGTGATGTTTGCTTCCAGAATTTGCTGGTATTTAATTAAATTCATTCTTCCCTCGACCAGTGAAATGTTCCCCATGCCACTGGCTGCAACACAAGCCCAAAGCATGATAGATCCACCCCCATGCTTAACAGTTGGAGAGGTGTTCTTTGCATGAAATTCTGCACCCTTTTTTTCTCCAAACATACAGTACCTTTGCTCATTGCGGCCAAAACATTCTATTTTGACTTCATCAGGCCACAGGACTTGTTTCCAAAATGCATCAGGCTTGTTTAGATGTTCCTTTGCAAACTTCTGATGCTGAACTTTGTGGTGAGGACGCAGGAAAGGTTTTTTTCTGATGACTCTTCCATGAAGGTCATATTTGTGCAGGTGTCGCTGCACAGTAGAACAGTGCACCACCACTCCAGAGTCTGCTAAATCTTCCTGAAGGTCTTTTGCAGTCAAATGGGGGTTCTGATTTGCCTTTCTAGCAATCCGATGAGCAGTTCTCTTGGAAAATTTTCTTTGTCTTCCAGACCTCAACTTGACCTCCACTATTCCTGTTAACTGCCATTTCTTAATCACATTATGAACTGAGGAAACAGCTACCTGAAAACACTTTGCTATCTTCTTATAATCTTCTCCTGCTTTGTGGGCATCATTTATTTTAATTTTCAGAGTGCTAGGCAGCTGTTTAGAGGAGCCCATGGCTGCTGATTGTTGGGACAAGGTTTAAGGAGCCAGGTTATTTATAAAGTTTTGAAATTTGCATCACCTGGCCTTTCCTAACCATGACTGTGAACAAGCCATAGCCCTAACAAGCTAATTAAGGTCTGAGACCTTGGTAAAAGTTATCTGACAGCTCAAATCTCTTGGGGTGCCCAAACTTTTTCACAGTGCTCCTTTCCTTTTTTTCACTCTAAAATTGTACAAAACAAAAATAATACACTAATCTTGCTTAAAATGTTGAAAAGAATGTTTCAGATTTAACTTTACGACTTTTGGAGATCAGTTCATCTTCTACTCACTTAACTATTCACAGTAACAGAAATTTTGACCAAGGGTGCCTAAACCCTTGCATGCCACTGTAAATATTTCCTATTGTAATTTATAGTTCATCTACAAACCAGATCACCCGCTGATCTCTATTCTTCTTTCTTGGTTAGGTTGGAGCATGTGCTGATCCACAGCTAAGATAGTCATATAATTAACAATTAGAACTTAACACCTTAGAAATGCTCAGAAAGTGGCCAGATCATTGCAGCAGCTTCCATTGAACTTGTTACCATGGAGATACAGCTGTAAGCTATACATCTAAAGATCAAAAACATTGTTCAACCAAAATCTGAAAGCTTAGTTTCCAACATGTGCAGGAACAGGACTAAAATGAAATAATCCTTACTTGGTTCAACTCAGCAACAGATATATTTGCATGAACACTTTGTTGACAAAGACAAGAGCAGGAAAATATCCTAGAGTTTCTACTGGATCCCCACCTATCACAGCACTTCCTGGATCTCAACAGTCCTTAAAATTTTCCTGAGGATTCAGGCAGGAATTGTTAAATGACACAGTAGTTATTACAAGTAATACTTCCTGGTCAATATCTTAATCTCTTTTTCTAAAATATTTCAAGAAGTATCTATGAAAGGGATCTAAAAATATAGCAGATGTTTGCCTGGTGTTAATCCTTTGCCTGACAACATTAAAAACTGTGCATCACATTTGCTCCACTGCTGATAGACATAAATTGATGGCAACCTATAATGTTTGCTGTTCTCTTCCAGGAAAATTAGGAGGACCTTAAGCACACAATAGCTAGTGAACAAGACAGCAGTTAAAGGATCTGCACTGAGACATCGAAATCTTATGCACATCATTTCTTGGCATCGGTGTCTTGTAGCCAGTCTTATAGAGAATTCATTGGTGCCTCCTTCACTGAACTCATTTTGTTTGCTGCACAGTGAGGACAATTAAATATAACTGTGGATACAAATAGCCTGTGGTAACCTTAATCTTTTTTGAACTTCAGTTTCATTTCCTTAGAAATTCATTTATATAATTTAACATACATATAACACAGTTACAGTAAGTGTTTTTGCTCATAAATCATGATAAATAGTGTTTATTCTGTCATGAATGCCCCAGAAATTATCTTTATGCAATATTGAAAAAGGGCCCTGTCAGGTTTGCTGATGGATACAGCTTGAGCCTTTGAGTGGATCACATCACATCTGACAAGAGATTTGGTGAATGCAGTAGTCTCAAGCAAAGCTCAAGAAATCGAGTTCTGCAAACAGCCATAATCCAAATTCCTCATTAAAGGTCAACATTTGTTAACTCTAGCAATCTTTTCAAGATGAGTACCAGAATAAAGTAGCAGTTAAATATTCCACTTCCAAATTCAAGATGTCTGGTTTTCAATGCAGTAAATAGAATGATGTAAATAAAAAGCAGTCAAGTGCTGGCCAATTTCTGTACTGCAATTCACAAGAACAAAATTCCTTTAGGGATAAGGATGAATGATGGATTTTTCCCTTATTAGTGAACTAGATGGTCTTTTCCACTATCTTATAGCTTGTTGTTTACAAAGACTAGCATTAATTCCAGAGTTGTTTTATTACCTCAATATAAATTCACCAGCTGTCATGGGATTGGCTGGTGGAGCCAGATTTCAACTGATATCCCTAGATCAAAGGTCCAGCTGTTAGCTCTTAACTTAAGTTAATCATTGTGCGACCAACTGCTTGTAACTTGTTAGCTACTTGGTATATATTAGCAGATTTGATTGGTATAATTTTTCCAGAAATTTCATTAATCATTTAATGGATGGAGTAATATTGCAAATCATTTAAAAATCCTTGATATAGACATATTCATGAATTAAAAGCGAGTAAGAAGACTCTTATGTGAATTTTAATTTAATGTTTTTATTGGAATCAAAATCTAATAAATATCCTGTAGAAAAAATAAATATGTAATATGGTTGGTTCAAACCATATTACATTATGATAATCATAATGAACCTATTACCTCATTTACACTTTGTGTAACCCGAGTCACAAAAATATATAACTAAATGAAAAAAAAATTCAAGCTGGAAATGGTTCCAAGGGTGCGAGCCATCTTCTGACATTTTATTCAACTCTCTACTGCTCATACAAGAGTAAGGAATTAGAAGTCACGGATAAACTGAATCTGAACTAATTTTATGGCATACCACTTTAGGAGCAGAGCATTGCTGGTTCACTAGATGGGAGCATGGCTTGATTTTGGCCGATATATCTAGAGGACTGTTTCTTTTGTTATTATTCAATCTCTCAGTATGACTCTATGTGCCAATTTGAACTTAATCTGTTTAGTTTTAGGATGTGGGTTTTGCTGTCAAGGCCAAAAAATTTCCATGAAATGTTCAGTCCAATTCTAGTCTCTGGAAATGCTTGTACAAACTCAAAAACAGAAATCAGTGTATGGCTAAAAGGAGAAGAACATAGTACTCCATAGCATTAGAAGTAATTGCATGGATTGAGAATTATTTAATGGATAGAAAGCAAGAAGTCAAAATGAATGGTTTATTTTCTGTTTGGAAGCAGAAGTTACCAAGTTGCTTCAGGAAAAGATGCCATGCTAGCAGCTGTTCATAATCTGTCTAATTTGGATGTGGGGATCCATCCCAAGTTTCCTGGTGAACCAAATCTATGTGGCAAAATGGGCTTTCAGATGAATACGTAAAGAGTTCAGCAGAAAATAAACAGGACATGGTAAGGACATGGCAGGTGGAATATAATGCAGAAATGTGTAAGGTCATTTACTTTAGCAAAAAATAAAGTAGAAAGGCAGAAACATTTTTTAAGGGTCTGAGAAAGAAGGGCTTTCCTATTCAAAGGGATCTTGATGTTTTTGTATATGGATCACTGAAAATTAACATGAGATACAGCAAGCAAATTTGAAAGGCTAATGGTATGTTGGTTTTTATTCCAAGGTGGTTTGAATATAAGAATCAAGGCATATTGCTTTAATTAAATCAAAGCCCTAATGAGGTGACATCTAGAGTATTGTGTATAGGCAAGGTCTTTGTTCCTATTGAAAAATATACTTGTGATAGAAGGAATTCAGCAAAAGATCACCAGTGATTCCTGTGATGGTAGGTTTGCTGTATGACATATGATTAAACAGAATGATTCTATAGCCTCTTTAGAGGAATAACAGATAAAAACATTTGTGGTGGGTTTGACAAGGAGAGTTGATACTATCTCTGGCTTATGTCTTGAACTAAAAATAACAGAATCAAAACTTGCGATAGAAACAATAGGAAATTCTTCACCCAGAATGCAGTAAATCCTTTGAACTCTTGGTTCAAGAGGGCTGTAGAGATTCTGCTACTGAGTTAATTAAGTCAGTGATCAAAAGTTTTGTAGATAATAAAGAACACACGTTTGATTGGATTAGTGCTGAAAAGTGGTGCTGTTGTATAAGATTAGCATGAAATTGTTGAAGAGCAGAACTGGCACGAAGCATGAAATAGCCTACTCCTACTTCTTGGGTTTTTATTATCTTATGCTTTCCCTTCTAACCAAAGTCACCAAGACTTGCTGTGGTATACAAATGCTGCACATAGTGGCTCTTTTTGAGATTGGAGTTTAAATTCCATAGAATGAATAATGTTAATAGAACCACACGAAATTAAACTGGACTCCAGTTATTTTTTCTTTCTGTAATATCACAATTCAGAAAGGGCTAAGTTAAGAAATCATTAGAAAAGAAGTTACCTAATATCTTTGAAACAAAATAAGGCCTATTTGCAGAAACAGAGAATACTGGTATAGATAAATGGCCATTAAGCTCATCATATTAATGCCAGGCCAAAATATGACACCATATGAGTAACCAAGAGAACATCTGCTGAAAATAAGCTGACCAACATTAATCAATTCTTGAGCAATGGCCTTTCTAATAGTAGAATGATTTTTCAATATCATCATCATCATCATGTGCTGTGTAACATGGCGTGAGCAAACATGGTCTCGATGGCGATGGTTGTTCTTGGCAACCTTTTCTGCAGAAGTGGTTTGCCATTGCCTTCTTCTGGGCAGTGTCTTTACAAGACGAGTGACCCCAGCCATTACAGATACTCTTCAGCGATTCTATGCCTAGCGTCAATGGTCGTATAACCAGGACTTGTGATATCCACCAGCAACTCCAACGATCGTCCACCACCTGTTCCCATGGCTTTATGTGACCTTGATAAGGAGTGGGGTGGGCTAACTAGATGCTACACCTTGCCCAAGGGTGACTTGCAGGCTAGCAGAGGGAAAGATCACCTAATACCTCTTTTGGTAGAGATGTATCCATACCCCTACAGGCAATTTTCCAATATACTAGTGTTGAAATGATTTCCTAAATATGCATTTTGCTGCAGGAATGAAATAAATATTGGATTCAATTAAGAGATTCTGAGATAATTTTCCATATGAGTTTTGCTCCTCATTTGGCAGGAGTTCCACTTCCTATACTTAATTCGTCTGATTCCATTTATGCCAAAAACTCAAATCTTAGCCAAGGATTTAAAAAACATTAAGAGTGAACAGCAGGGATCAGTAATAGAAGTTACAGTTCCACTGGTCTGTCATAAAACTTGCCTGTTTTCAAATGTCTTTTATCAAAGCAAATCTGTTACCCTTGCCTGGTTTGACTCTTGTAGTTAACTCTTAAGTTTTCCCTGAAATAACTAAATTTTTCAGGCATATCAAATCCACGGTATAAAAATGAAACCAGAGTAAGTACATCATTGCTAATTGGTTTATTGCTGTCACATGTAATGGAATACACTGAAAGGCTTTTGCTTGAACATCATCCAGACAGATTATTTCATACACAAGTACATCAGGGTAGTTAAGGGAAATCAGTAGCAGAATGGAGAATATAGTATCAGTTATAGACAAAATGCAGTATAGGTGGATACAGTATATCAGGTTCAAGGGTCATAATGGAGGAGGTTGAAAGATCAAGAATTAATCACTATTATAAAAGAACCCTATTCAAGATCGAACATAACCTTCTCCTTGCTATTGGTCTCTAGTAATAAAGACATATCTGGGCTAATCAACACAACAAAATCTTCCACATAAATGCCTATGTCCTTGGAGTTAGATATGGCCCTTGTGGCTAAAGGGATCAGGGGGTATGGAGGGAAGGCTGGTACAGGGTTCTGAGTCTGATGATCAGCCATGATCATACTGAATGGCGGTGCAGGTTTGAAGGGCCGAATAGCCTACTCTTGCACCTATTTTCCACGTTTCTATGTTTCAATTGAGAGATCTGCTCCATAGACTAACCAAGCAGTGGTTTGATGCTTTGGTACTTGTGGAGGCAAGAATATGATGCAAAATCAAAACAAAACAATTACCACTGGCATATAATCCCACAGAGTTGTTATACTTGCATGACACACCCACAGCTCCTATGATTGATCCAAAGAGTTGAATTCCCTATTTTGATCTTTTATTATCAATTATCAAACATACAATTAAGCATTGCAGAGCATTATCTCAGCGGTCAGCAGAGGCATGACCTCAGCTGTCCCAAGCTGCAAACTGCCACTGAAGTAAGCATGAATATGTAACTTACACCTTCACTTTTACCACGCCCACACTGACGAAACTAATTACCATAATACACATAATAAACACACAGCACAGGACCCATGGCTCCTACAGTGCTTTCAAACAACACAGATTCACCCACCACAATCCAGTATGCCCAATCCCATAGGCAAGCAGTCCCACAAGTAGAAACCAACAGGAGATGGTGTCCTCGACATTAACTCCAAATCCCATGGAATTCTATTGCATCAGGACAGATATACTGTAGATACCCTCTTCAACTCTAACAGTTTATGATTACTGGTTTTCAGGTGATCCTTACCTGTAAATTTACTACTTAATCTTGATAATAAAACAGGAAATGCTCAGCAGGTTAGGTAACGTGTGAAAAGAGGAACAGAGTTACTGTTCTGTTTTAGGGCTGTGACACTGATCATGTTTTCTCTCTGCAGATGCTATCTGATTCATCATTTTCTACTTTTATTTCAAATTTTACACCATCTGGAGTAATTGTCTCTTCTTCTAATCCATTACATTTCATTAGATTGTTCTTCAACATAATGTTCCAGAAAATGTATGCACTTGATTCCATCAACTGGCTGCCCTAGCTACTTTTTGCAAATTTTTTTTCTAGTATTTGTAAAGATTATATACTTTTATTACACGTTTCACAAATCCATCAACGTTTTACATTCTTTGTAATTCTGTGGCCCCACATGAACTCATTCAACATCCTGATTTTCAAGAATTCTGCTGAATTGTATCCTTTATTATCAAGGTTATCTCACATCCATTTCCATTGTGTCTATCTATATACTACTAAAACTCTCAGGCTGTGTCTATCCGTTTGTCTGTTTGTGATCTCCAATTAGCGCAAACGGTGCATTACAGCAGCACTTTTTTTGGCTGAATCAAATTAAAATGCACTAACTTACAGAATGCAGGCAAAGTTCAGGGTTATATATTCGTATAAAATTGCTCATTTGCCAAAAATCAACAGGCTTGCTTTGACCCGAGTCCCGATCAGCCATCATGGAAATCGGGACGCGACAGCCCAACGCATGCGCACGGCCAGCTTCAGCAGCAACACCTACCGGAGCAAAAGGGCAGGACAGCTCTATTTTGAGGGGTCACATTCTGCTAATCACCATCAGCATGGGCAGGATTGGGACAGATCTAACTGCCACCCATCAATAAGAGATAATTAAATCTTATTGTAATGACGTACTCCGAGACACCCATAAAACCCTTTGCTGCAGTCAAAGGACAGCGGTGACTATATCACATCGATTTAGGAGAGTGTCAACCACATCATCAATAATAATCAGCATCTTTTGGTGTTAGTGCTTCGAATCTTCTATCCAGCATTAGGGTAAAAAAAAATAGTCAGCCTTGTCTTGTTACATACACCTGTTAGGGTGCATTCTCCAGTTACCTTATAAGGTAACTGTAACCTTCAGCCAGGAGCAGATATCATCAGGTGGTTCCCAACCTTCACAGAGTGTTTCGACCCTTAACCACGACACTCTCCAGTTGGTGGGCCGGCAGTGGTGGCCAAATCACTGCCCATCTGCTCCTGGCTTCCCTCGCTCGCCTACTCCAAATCCAACAAAAGGCTCATTCTGCCTCTTACCCCATCCTACGAGCTGTTTGTTTTTTGCTCCTTTCGTTCAGGCCCAGATCTGACAACAATCGCTATGCTGATTGGGCTGGGAAACCTCTGCAGCCGATCTCCACAGGGAATAACCATGCCTGCCATCCCTTGTCTTTACACTCCTGCACTAAGGGCTGGTACTTCAAGGCCTTTCTCTCGTGGGCCTCTTCCCATCCCTCCTCCCACGGCACAGTCAGCTCAACCAGAATTATTTTCTTGTCTTCGGTTGACCACAGTATAATGTCCAGGCGTAGGGTTGTGTGCACCACATCCGGGAACTGCAGCCTCCTTCCCACATCGACCCTCATCTCCCAGGACCTGGCCGTTAGCAGCAGATTGGGCTTTGGTTGTTTGGTTATGAAAGGCCTGGCTCCCTCTTTGATGAAGGTGATGGCCTTCCTCAGATCTATGCCAGCCGTCCTCTTCTTGCATCTCTCCCGCTCTAGTGTGTCAGCAAGAGCCAGAAGCACCTTATCATGGCGCCACCTATACCGTCCTTGAGTTAGAGCTGTTTTACTCCCAGACAGTATATGAGCCAGTGTCCCTTTTTGACCACAGAGCTTACAGTTCACGTCCTCTCTCATCCCCCATGCGTACAGATGTAATGGCGAAGGAAGGGTGTCATACACGGATCGCAAGGAAATACGGAAGAACTCCAGTCTCCATAACTCTGCCATGAGATCTTGCGCTTAGGCAGATCCCATTTTGTCCAGGCGCCCTGGGACCCTTGTTCCACTGCCTTTGACATCCGCTTCTCTTCCTCATGGATTCGTACTTCTGCCTGTACCATGTCTTGTCTGTTCCTTATGCTTGCGTTTCCCCATTTCTGGAAGTGAACTGAGCCGAGGCCTTGCCGCCCGACGCAGGGGTTGCCGATGATATCTCACAGCTTCAGAGAACACACTGCCTCCTCCACAGCTTCGTTGGCTGCCCACTTGCGCCCAGATCTGGTTTACCAAGACATCATTGGAATCTCTCAAGCTTAATAAGGCTCTGCATTTTGCCACCTTGAATTTCTCCACAACAGATGACAGGAGAAGCTGCAGTTGCCCAGAACAAATGTAAAGGCCCACTGAAGAGAAGCTTGGGAGAACCCCCAACCATCTCCACAGGTGCTTGTTGGTTTTCCTCTCGATGCCCTGTACGGCAGTCATGGGGAACTCATAAAGTGTGAAGAGCCAGAGAAGCCTGGGCAGAAGGCCGTATTGGTACAGCCAGGTCTTGAATTTACCCAGAAGTCCGGATTTGTCGATCTTCTTCAGCCATTCGTCTGTCTGCTTCACAGCATTGGTGACATTGGTGACATCTGTCAGTGACACATTAAACCACTTCCCCAAGCATTTTATTGGGTTATCTTCGATGGAAGGGATGACCTCACCCTGAACTTGGAGGCTAAACTTGCTAGTAACTCTGCCCTTTCTGATCGCCAAACACCTGGACTTCTTGGCCTTGAAGGACATCCTCGCCCAGGTGGCTACATTACCCAGGGTTTCCAATACCCATCTTGCTTGGACATGTGACACACTTGTTATAGTGATGTGGTCCATGAACCCTCGTAGAGCTGGCTGAACAATGCCTGACTCCAGCATCAGGCCGCGGGTTACATCTTCTGCTGCTGATAATAGGAGGTTCATCCCCATAATAAATAGGATGGGGGAGATGGTGCACCCTGTTGGAATCCCCTTCTGGAGGTCCTGCCACCTAGTTGTGAAATTGGCTGATGTAAATCTGAGTTTGAATCCTCCTAGGCAGCTGGTGATCATGTCTCGAATAGCCACTGGGATGTAATAGTGGTCGAGTCCTTCTCGGATGAGGTCATGTGGAATAGACCCATAGGCGCTCGCGAGGTCTGACCAGACTACTGTTAGGTTACCTTTTTTCTGCTTGGACTCACGGATCAAATGGCTAATCACTGAGATGTGTTCCAGACACCCCGAAAAGCCTGGAATACCGCCTTTCTGGATGGATGTGTTGATATAGCGGTTCTGCGTCATGTAAGAAGTCAGCCTTCTTGCGAGCACAGAAAGAAAATCTTACATTCCACATCCAGGAGAGAAATTGTCCTAAACTGTGCAATTGTGGAAGAAACCTCTTCCTTTGGAATAAAGTATCCCTCTGCCAATTTCCAACTTGATGGAATAGTACCTTTAGCCCAGATCTTTCTCATGACCTTCCGCAGCCTCTGAAGAAGTTTTGGGCATTTCTTATATACCTTATAAGGTATGCTGCTTGGGCCTGGGGCAGCTGATGCTTTAGCTTTCCGGATGATGTCCTGGATTTCTTGCCATGTTGGCTCCTTCACATTCAGCTCAATTGATGGATTTTCCAGTCTACACACAGCCCAATTGTTTCCTAGTCCCTGACCCCTCCGTGGGTCGCTGTGTGCCTCCTACAGGAACTCCTCTACCTCTGGCTTCGAGCTGGATAGTATACCAGACTTTTGTTGGCCGAGAAGAGTCCTGGTGAAGCTGAATGGATCTCTCACAAACTGCACTCGCCTTTTCTCTTTCTTCCTTCTTTGCTGTCGCAGATGTTCTCCCCTCTGGAGTTTGCACAGCTTTTCCCACAGCATACTGGTTAAGTCCTTGATACCTTCTTTTTCGGCTGGTGAGCTG
Source organism: Mobula hypostoma (assembly GCF_963921235.1). NCBI lineage: Eukaryota > Metazoa > Chordata > Chondrichthyes > Myliobatiformes > Myliobatidae > Mobula > Mobula hypostoma. The sequence continues at coordinate 68,601,090 of NC_086103.1, read as the reverse complement.
GTTTTAAACCTCTTGTTGAGCACCTTTAATTTGCCTCTCAAGCGACAAATCTCCGTTTCCCTCCTGTTTGGTTGCCGCGGTAACTCTGGCTGGCTTCTCCGCACCATTGGGCCAAATCATTCCTTAGCTAGATTGTACACTATGGCTGTGAGTGAGTCGATCTTTCTGTGTACTGGACCTGCTAAAGCAACTTCCAGGATGCCGTCTAGATCATCATCGAGCTGCATCCAGGCAATGTTGTCTGATGATCTAGGCCATTTGATCCTGTCTTTCCTTGACGAATGGATTGGGGTAGCTGAAGAAGAACTCACAAGGTCTGTTGTTCAGTGCTGAGGCAACTCAAGTGCGGAGAGATCTTCAGCTCTGTGTGGTGCTCCCTGGTTGGAATTCTCCTTCGTCTCACTGGACACTAAGTCCGTGCGCTGCACTTGGGTCACCATTGATCCACATCTAGACTTGCTCTGGTGTATCTTGAGCCCTCTGATGTTTTCGCAGACTTTCCCGCAATGATATCTGACCGTGAATTCCTCTCCGGTCAGTGTTGTTTGCTTTAGCTTCCTCTTCCTCGTAGTCATGTTTCCTGTCCTGGCCGTTGCCGGTATCACCGTCCTGTTGAGTCTCTCATCCTCACCCCCCGCCCCTCCCGGGAGACTCGGGGGGTATTGCGCTTCGTGTTCAGTCGTAGCTTGAGTTGTGCCCTCTTGTGAGTGCAGCTCACAAGGTTGCTAGCCTTGTGAGCCTGTGCCAGTCTTTCCTGGAGGTCAGCTGTCTCTCCAGCATCACCGACCTTCCTCGGTTGCCATCTAGTCTTTCCTGGAAGCCACTGGTACAAACCAGAAATTACTTGTTACATACACCTGTTAGGGTGCATTCTCCAGTTACCTTATAAGGTAACCGTAGCCTTCAGCCAGGAGCAGGTATCATCAGGAGGTTCCCAACCTTCACAGAGTGTTTTGACCCTTAACCACGACACTCTTCAGTTGGTGGGCCAGCAGTGGTGGCCAAATCACTGCCCATCTGCTCCTGGCTTCCAGCTTCCCTCCTCTCGCTTACTCCAAATCCAAAAAGAGGCTCGTTCTGCCTCTTCCCTCATCCTAAGAGCTGCTTGTTTTTTGCTCCTTTCATCCAGGCCCAGATCTAATTATGTCGCGTGAAAAGGGAAGGCGGACATTATGGTCAAGAGATGACGCCAAACGTCATTGGGAAGTGGCAAGGAGAGGGAGAGAACAAGAATCGAATGAGGCCAGGGCCACATAACTCCAGGATCAAAGAGTCAAGACAAAAAAAGATGAGAGAAGAAGAGACAGAGGAGGAGAGGCATGCACTTCTCCAGGATCAGAGACAAATAACAAACAGCAGAAGAGATGAAGAGACAGGGGATGAAAGGACTGCATGTCTCCAGAATGACAACGAGAAGTACAAGGGTGGCAGAGCAACACTCACAACACGCTGGAGGAACTCAGCAGGTCAGGCAGCATCCATGGAAATGATCAGTCAATGTTTCGGGCCGGAACCCTTCATCAGAACTGAAGAGGGAGGGGGCAGGGGTCCTATAAAGAAGGTGGGGGGGAGGGTGGGAAGTTGAAGGCTGGTAGGGGCCAGGTGAAAAACCAGTAAGGGGAAGGATAAAGGGGTGGGGGAGGGGAAGCAGGGAGGTGATGGGCAGGAGAGCTGAAGAATGAATAGGGGAAAACACAATGTGTAGTAGAAGGAGGCAGAACCATGAGGGAGGTGATAGGCAGCTGGGGGAGAGGGGAGAGTGACATAGGGATAAGGGAAGGGAGGGGGAGGGAATTACCGGAAGTTGGAGAATTCTATGGTCATACCAAGGGGCTGGAGACTACCCAGACGGTATATGAGGTGTTGCTCCTCCAACCTGAGTTTAGCCTCATCATGGCAGTAGAGGAGGCCGTGTATGGACATAATTGAATAGGAATATGAAGTGGAGTTGAAGTGGGTGGCAACCGGGAGATTCTGTCTGTTGTGGCGGACAGAGTGAAGGTGCTCAACGAAGCGGTCCCCCAATCTGCGTCGGGTTTTACCGATGTAGAGGAGGCCACACTGGGAGCACTGGATGCAATAGATGACCCCAAAAGACTCACAAGTGAAGTGTTGCCTCACCTGGCAGGACTGTTTGGGGCCCTGAATGGTGGTGAGAGAGGAGGTGTAGGGACAGGTGTAGCACTTACGCTTGCAGAGATAAATGCCGGGTGGGAGATCCGTGAGGAGGGACGTGTGGACCAGGGAGTCATGGAGGGATCAATCCCTGTGGAAAGCAGAGAGGGGTGGAGAGGGAAAGATGTGCTTAGTGGTGGGGTCCTATTGAAGATGGCAGAAGTTGCGGAGGATAATGTGCTGTATCTGGAGGCTGGTGGGGTGGTAGGTGAGGACAAGGGGAACTCTGTCCCTGTTGTGGTGGCGGGAGGATGAGGTGAGGGCAGAAGTGTGGAAAATGGAGGAGATGGAGGTGAGGGCATCATTGATGACGGCAGAAGGGAAACCATGATCCTTAAAGAAAGAGGACATTTGAGATGTCCTGGATGGCAGATAAGCCAGAAACGATGCCATCAAAAGTGTCCTTCATTAAATGAGGAGGAGCTATATTTGCTTTGCTATGCGTCATTCTTCTTTAATAAACTGAGGTTTTCTACTTCAGTTTCCAAAGCAAAGCGATACCAATAGCATTCAGAAAAATTTGATGTTCATTCTGGTCACATCAGACTGCACTACCCTTCTTTTAAAGGGTGCCCCAACGGGTCACTCCATTGTCTAATTTTATTTAAAACTCAAGAACATGGTGTATACCATGCTAAAGTTTTGTCACCTTATGAGTCATTAAGAACTGCATCAGGTTTTAATATCACAACAGCATCAATGTTAGGTACAATTAAAAAAAAAGAAACAATTTTCAGGAAGGAAATTTCTGCTGAATATTGAGGAATATTGATTGAAACCATATTACTAATGAAACAGGACTTGGCAATTAGCTCTCATAGCTGAAGAAATACTCCCAGTATTTTGAGAATAATTAAATTGATATTATAAGTAGGCTTTTAGGATGGCAGGCAGTCACAGATCCATCCAGATCACAGTCACAGATGTCTTGAGGCTGACATCAGAAAACCTTGCAGGAGGATGAACCCTCGCAAGGCGGTCAAGCCCTGATGGTGTAGCTGGTAGTGCAGTGAAAACCTGTGCCAACCAACAGGTGGGAGTGTTCACGGACATCTTCAATCTCTCACTGCTGTAGTCAGAATTTCCTATCTGCTTCAAAGAGGTGACATCATACCAGTGCCCACGAAGAACAGGCTGAGCTTCCTCAATGATTGTCGCTCAGTAACACATCTACTGTAATAAGGTTCTTTGAGAGGTAAGTCATGTCCAGAAACAACTCCTACCTAAGCAAGGACCAAGACCTGCTGCAATTTCCTTAAAAGGTCTCCAGCAAAAGTAATCTCACTGGCTCCCCACTTGGCCTTTGATCACTTGGACGGTAGTAATACCTATGTCAGATTGCTATTTATGGATTACAGCTCAATGTGTAACACATCAGACCTTCAGTACTAATCAACAAGTTCCAAAGCCTGGGCCTCTGTACCTCCTTATGCAACTGGATCCTTCACTTCCACATCGGGAGACCACAGTTGATGCCGATTGAAATTACCATCCCTTGCTGACAATCAAACACAGGCGCACCTCAAGAATGTGTACTTGGTCCACTGCTCTACACCCATGGTTAATCACAGCTCAGACACCATCTATCAATTTGCCAATGATATAACTATTATTGGCCGCATTTCAGATGGTGATGAGGAGGCATTCAGGAGTGAGATAGATCAGCTGGTTTAATGAAGTCGAAACAACAACCTTACACTCAACGTCAGCAAGACCAAGGAATTTATTGTGGACTTCAGGAAGGGGGCATCAAGGGAACACACACATGATTGGGTTGAGTTGTTCTCTTATCTTGGCAATCAGCTACCTGAGCACACCTGTCCTCATCAAGAGATCAGCAGTGGAAAGGGCGAGCAATTTCAAGTTCTTGGCTGTCAACAGATTTGCAGATCTATGCTGGGCCCAACATATTGAGCTAATTATGAAGAAGGCATTACAGCAGCTATATTTCATTAGGAGCTTGAGAAATCTTGGTATGTTACCAAAGATTGTCTCAGATTTCTACAGATGAACCATTTAGAGCATTCTAGCTTGTTGCGTTACTGTCTAGATGAGGTGGGGAGGGGGGTGGGCGCTACACAGGATCGGAGAAAGCTGTGGGAAGTTATAAACTCAGCCAGCTCCATCATGGGAACTAGCATTGAGGGCATCTTTAAAAGGCAATGTATCAAAAAAGCAGCATCCATCATTTAGGACCACAAGCACCCAGAAGATGCCCTTTTCTCTTTGCTACCATCAAGGAGGTGGTACAGGAGCCTGAAGACACACTATCATTTTAGGAACAGCTTTATCCCCAGCACCGTCAAATTTCTAAATGTACAATGAACCCATGTACACGACCTTAACATGGAATTTGACCTCCTGTGACGTATGGAATATCAGGAAACACGGACTGTTTCCCATGAGCAGGCAACTCTTTGTTATAATTGTTTGTCTCTGTGAATACCTGTTGAATTGCTGAGTATTTCTAACGTTATCAGTTACATTTGAACCTTTGAATAGCAGCAGTCTTGATACAACTTTATTCCATGGCTCCTTTATAGACCTCTTCTTACTAAATCCTCCACTGACTTTACATCTACTCAAAAATATCTGACATTTGCTTTGACTGTTGGCCTCAGAGAACACCCATGATGGTTCTTTTAACCTGCCTATGGAACTTAGGGATTTTGTAGAAGAAGGATTAGTAATTTCTCTTCAAGTGATTCCCATGTCAACTGTCCTTACCTAATCTAACCCCTTAATTCAGCTGTTAACCAAGCCTTCCATCACATGCTGGTGACTGTAGTCCACTGACTCCTCTGTCCCATTCCCAATTTTGATTGTAAGCTGCTTCTGCCACCGTGACCCTTACCCAAAACCAGCACTCTCTTTCCCATCATCCACTCATTCATGGGTCTTCCACCTGGGCCCCTCTATTGACAGCCCCCAAGCTACTGTTGACCAGCAACTCAGCTAGGCCAATCACATGCAAGAGTGGTGTCAAGAACAAGTTAGAAATTAGGCAGTTTGCAGTGAGGGACTCACCTCCTTACACCCCAAGGCACAAGTTGCATCCTCCAATGGTTGCAGATCAAACAAGTTTTAAGAAACCTAGTACCACCATGAATTATAAGGAGAGAATGGATAGGATAGAACATTTCTTTTGGAGCTTAGGAGACTGACAGATGTTTTTAATGAGGTGCATAATATCTTGAGAGGGATAGGGTGAAGGCACATAGTCTTTTCCCCACCATTGGGGAGTCAAGAACTTGAGTGTTTTGGTTTCAGGTGAGGAGGAAGATAGAATAGGAAACCAAAGGGCAATTTTTTCCACATAGAGAATGGTCAGATATGGAATGAGCTTCCAGAGGAAATGGTTGAAGCAGGTACAATAGCAACTTTTTAAAACACAGTGGACAGGTCCATGGAAAAGAAAGATTTAAAAGGTGTTACGTACCCCGTAACTGGGTTGCCAAACCAGCAGAAATGGATCACTCAGTTGGAGTCTGGAGTACTAGAACTAAGAAAGTTTTATTAAAGAAACAAGCAACACAGTAATCGAAAGGATAATAAATGCAACAGTTCAGCGATGATAAACACACATGTGCACAGAATTAAGATAACAGCATCAATCAAGCTCTATCGTTGTCTAGGGGTAAATGACCAAATTTCAAAGTGACTCAAAGTTCAGTCCAGTAATCGTTGCCATGGCGATGGACAACGTGGGGGGAAGAGAGAGATAGAACAGGAACAACTGATCATTCAGCACGGCTTCACTCACAGACCGGCGATTTTGGGCGGGTCCTTGGTGATGTCACCTGAGGTCACCGACTGTGACCCCTCCTCCAGATGCGGTCGATCCTCTGCAGTGAACCCGGCACCCAGACAAGGGCGGACACACACCGGGTTCCTGCTGATCGTACCTTTCCACCCTGGTCGTTGTCTGGTACTTCTCACCCACTCGTGAGAGGCGCACCGCTTCCAGGGTCTCGTTACCTCGGGTGGCGTGTGTGTCTGTCTTAGCGAACCTGTCCCTTTTTATCCCCCTGCTGGGGCATCGCCTGTCCACCACTTCAAACAGTTCAAGGTTCAAAGGGGGGAGCCGCTCCAGACAGCTCTCTCTCCCCCACGTCCCTTCGTTACACATCTCCAGACGCTGCTCCATTGTTCTATATCTCTCCTTCCCCTGAGGGCAGGTGGCAGACCAACTGCTGATGCCACTGATGCTAGCCCAGGCCAGCAAACATCTTAATTTTATGTGTATTCTCGTCACAAAGGTTATAGGCAAAATACTGGCAAATGGGATTAGCATTGAGGGGCATCTTGGCTGATATGGGCCAATTAGTCTAAAGGGCCTGTAACTGTTCTGTATCTCCATGACTCTATGAAATCTGAGACAAAATAGAACATTCGCCACCCTGAATGTTCTTTGCCTCCTCCATCAAAGCACAATGTACACAAAACATCTTTCTACAAAATATTCTGCAGTTAATCACTTTAGCTCAATCATCTCCCAAACGGCAGCTTCTACCATCACGAAGGACAAGTGTTTCAACAGCATTGGAGCACCACAATTTATAGGTTGCTCTGTATCCTTACATGGAAGTATATCACCATGGTTATCATTGGTTTATATCCTGGAATTCCTGTTTCAGTAACAGTATGGGAGTACTTTCACTAGAAAGACTGAAGCAGTCCAAGAACACAGCTTAGCATACTTTTGGCAAAAATGTTGGTGGTGACATCCTGAAAAATAAATTAAAAGAAGTCTTTACACTGTCACTTGGACATATCATCCTTCAAGCAGATGGAAGTCCTAGCCTTATTTATACTTACTTCTCTCACAGGAAGAGTATTGCAATAGATTACTTGAATTGAATGGATTATATGGGATTTATGTGACATCCTTCTCCAAGTGATAACGTCTTAAGGGGATTCTCAGATTCCTGTAAATAATAGCTTAAGGTTGAATACCGACTATGCTTATGTATTCTGGTTTGTGAATGGCTACAGCATGTCTCACAGCTGCTTCCTTGGAGCGAGATAAAGACCCACAAAAGACATCTCCTGATTTTCACACATTTTGGTTTCGACAAAAGGTGGTTGCTGATGGAGATAAAACAGGACATTCCTTACATTCCTTTCTTAATTTTGGTGGAGTCTCTAACCTAAGTTATTAAGTTTTGCTCTATTTGAGTAGCTGGAATGTCTATTGAACATGATTGGTGTTTTGCACTGAGATGTAAAAGGATCAATTTGTCCTGCTGACATGTAAGAAATTGGATGCTAAGCTTCCTTGTCTCAAATGCAAGAAGTGACAATCTAATTATACTCTGTTCTCTGTTTACCTCTGCTTTATGTGAGTAAGTATTCTTTGTCAAGTATGTCTACCTCTGTTTTAGGTGATTAAGTGGCCTTTGTCTTGGACTATCACTATTGCTGAGCATGGGACTGTGGGGGGTAGCAAAAAATTGTTTTCTGCATACGTGACAAAGATGGTATTAAAAACTCTGTATCCCTGTGCTTCAGCAGAGGGACTTCCGTGGCTGACCCTGTGAGAGTGCAGAAGGAGGGTTCTCTCTCGTAGCTTTCTACTAATAAAGGTGGAAAAGAATCAACTGTGGTACTTGTTTCATTACATCGGATTGATCACTGTTAACACAAGGTTGTTGACATCACAATGTGATTATGTGACTGGTAATGGCTTCCCTAAGTGATCTCAGTTTTATCTCTGGGGATTAAATTCACGCTCATTTTCTGAACTCTCAGTCTATGATGTCCCAAAAGAACCCTGTGGGTCAAACGTTGCTTAGAATGGATTTTCACAATCACTCAATATCATTTCTCAGGCAAATATGTTACAGATTCACTTACTCTTTCGAACATTATGTGGAGGTTCCACTAATTCTTCCTTCCTTACAATGCTAGAATCCCAGGAACTGGTGCCGAACACTTCATTTTATTTGACAAGGGAGTGATGAAAAAAAAATTCCTCTTGAGCCTTATTACAGCCCTGTGCTCGGAAATAAACTAAATTATAGATTCATGAACTTCATTTGTGAATATAGAATATATTGAGTAATTTTCCAGCAATCAACTGATGATTCATTTTCAATGTGATTGCAATGATTACATCAAATTTAATCTTCAATTTGAGATGTCACTACATATCAATTAAACAAAGCTTTTAGTTTTTTTACTGACAGATCAGATATTAAATAGTGAAGGTAGAGAAAGGACTCAATTTGATAACGTTCATCATCATGCACAGGGATTGTGATACATAATTAATTCAAATCATTTCTATTCATTTCAGCCTGCTCTGTCTTGGCTACATTATTTACAATGCAGAGTGGGCCCTTCTGGCCCTTTGAGTGACACTACTCCAGTAGTCCCACAACCCAGATTAACCCTAACCTAATCACAGGACAATTTACAATGACCCATTAACTTACCGCTACATCTTTGGACTGAGAGAGGAAGCTGGAGCAGCCAGCTGTACATAGCACCATCAAATATCAATGCACCATTCATTGACTCTATGGGCTACAGCGGGACACAAAGTTTTGAAGAGTTATCACATCTTAAAGGCAGAGAATAATTGCAACTTATAAAGGGTCTGGCAAATGACAGAACTAAATTGAGAAATAATCAGAATGGTATCAGCATGGGAAATGTATGATACAGAACATTGGAACTTGGTAACAATTTAGAATGCAAGAACTTTGTAGCCAGTTTAGTATGGTGATGTAACGTTCTTCTTCATTTATCAACACTTTATGATATGTGCAACAAACATTGTTAAAGCTATTGGTACAGTAATGACTAGTGTGTTAAACAGCTTAATTAAAGTTTCTTTACTACAGTGAATTGTCTTTTGGCATGCAGAACTTGTCTGCTGACAAGGAGTTATTGAACTTGTGTATAAAAGGTGATTAATCTGGAATTGGAAGTGGTGTTAATAATCAAAATTGAGAAGATATGCCTATGTGGCTTCGTGACTGAAGAAGATGCTTTATAACAGGAGATATTCAAACAAGAGCATTGTTTGGTACTCTCTTAAGAGCTATTTGTTTGGTGGATTGACTGAACAACTTGTGCTTCATTTGGCAGATTGATTGCACTTTGACTGAATGGTGTAAAGAACTATTGAAGACTACTTGAAGAGCAGCAGAATGCAAACAGGAGGAAATCTGCAGATTCTGGAAATCTAAGCAACACACACAAAATACTGGTGAATGCAGCAGGCCAGACAGCATCCATAGGAAGAAGCACGGTTGACGTTTCGGGCTGAGACCCTTCTTCAGGACTGTGATGGGACTTTGTGTTTACTTGAAAAATCCAAGCTACTAATTCTTGTTACTAATTTGTGTAATAAAGCTATTTCCTTGAATGTATTGATTGGATTAGAATAGTTGCACTGAATCAGCTTTGTAACACTAGGATGCTTTGGTTGAAGTGAAAAGAGGTGATTTCGCTACAATCATAAAAACCTTCAGAAATAGAAGAGTTGTAACAACAAATGTAGGATAGTACAATTCAAGAACTTTAGCTAGTTATCAATTCTAATATTGCCTCCAACTACATGAGCTTTTAATTTGAGAGACAGCTTCTTGCTGCAGTTTCTGTTATTGAACACCCATCAAGAATTCCTGGTATTATATCTTCTGGATTGCTTCTTTCAATGATATTCATGCATCTTCAATAACTTCCGTTACGTTTTCAAGTTCCCCTTTCATAAATAAATCCATTCTGGCTTTAACTAACAAATGCTTTGTGGCTGGTCCCTTTATAACTAATACCAGCTTTTTCCAGGCAATAGATTTTGAGCTAATGGAATGCAGTTCCTGATTTCTGTTGTGATTCAAGAAGAATTATGGATGTACAGTACCTATAAAAAGTACTCAAACCCCTTGGAAGTTTTCATGTTTTATTGTTTTACAACATTGAATCACAGTGGAATTTGGCTTTTTTGACACTGATCCACAGAAAAAATTCTTTTGTGTCAAACCAAAAAAAATTTCTAAACATTGGTCTCAATTTATTACAATTACTAAATACAAAATAATTGATTACACAATTACTCATCCCCTTCAATTCAGTATTTAGTAGGCACACCTTTGGCAGCAATTAACAGCCTTGAATCTGTGTGAGTAGGTCTCTATCAGCTTTGCACATCTGACCACTGCAATTTTTCCTCAATCTCTTTACAAAACTGCACAAGCTCTGTTAGATTGCATGGGGATCATGAGTGAACAGCCCTTTTCAATTCTCAATTAGATTGCAGTCTGAACTCTGACTTGGCCACTCCAAGATATTAACTTTGTTGTTCTGTTAAACCATTCCTTTGTAGCTTTGGTTTTATGCTTGGGGTCATTTTCTTACTGGAAAACAAATCTTCCTCCAAGTCACAGTTCTCTTGTGGACTGTATCAAGTTTTCCTCCAGGATTTCCCTGTATTTTGCTGTATTAAATTTACTCTCTACCTTCACAAACCTTCCAGGGCCTGCTGCAGTGAAGCATCCTCACAATATAATGCAGCCACCACTATGCTTCACAGTAGGGATGGTATGTTTTTGATTGTGTGCAGCATTTGGCTTACACTAAACTTAGCGTTTAGTCTAATGGCCAAAAAGCTCAATTTTGCTTTCATCAGACTCTAGAACCTTCTTCCAGCTGACCTCAGAGACTCCCACATGCCTTCTAGCAAACTCTAGCTGAGATTTCATTTAAGTTTTTTGTAACAGGGGCTTTCTCTTTCAAGTCTCCCATAAAGCTGCAACTGGTGAAGCACTCAGGCAACAGTTGTTGTCTGTGCAGTCTCTCCCATTTCAGCCACTGAAGCTTGTAACTCCTCCAGAGTTGTCATAGGTCTATTGGTGGCCTCCCTCACTAGTCCCCTTCTTACATGGTCACTCAGATTTTGAGGAAGGCCTCCTCTACGCAGATTTACATCTGTGCCATATTCTTTCCATTTCTTGATGATTGACTTAACTGTACTCCAAAGGATATTCAGTAATTTGGGAATTTTTGTGTATCCATATCCTAACTTGTGCTTTACAATGACTTTTTTGCGGAGTTGCTCAGAGTGTTCTTCAGTCTTCATGGTGTAGTTTTGCCAGGGTACTGACTCACCAGCAGATAGACCTTCCAGATACAGGTGTATTTTTACTACAATCGATAGAAACACCTTGATTGTACACCATTATGTGACTTCTAATACCTATCGACTGCACCAGTAATGATTTGGTGTGTCATATTAAAGAGGGTGAATACTTATGCAATCAATAATTTTATATTTTATATTTGTAATTAATTTAGATCACTTTGTAGAGATCTGTTTTCACTTTGACATGAAGGAGTCTTTTTCTGTTGATCAGTGTAAAAAAAAAAGCCAAATTAAATCCACTGTGATTCAATGTCGTAAAACAATAAAACAAGAAAACTTCCAAGGAGGCTGGTGAGTACTTTTTATAGACACTATAGTACTATATGTTGGTATATACTGAGCTTTTGTAAATACTTTGTATTTTCTTGGCTCTGAATAAACTGTTATGTCTTTGTATAAAGAAAATGTTCTAATAGAATTTTAATTTAAATTATGTATGATAAGAGTACTTATGTATTCTTATTTAACTTAATTACTTATTTACTTATCTACTTATTTAATTTATGTATGATATAGTACTCTGGTATGTTAGATTATCTGGATATCATGCATTCTACAAGAATACTGTATTGCTATACAACTCTCAACTTAAGCTTCCTTTTCAGTCATTTTTTGTAGTTTAGGCTGCTGTATATTTCTTAAACAATTCATCAATATGATACTGATGCTCAGATTCATATTTTTAATCCTATAATAAGTTTTTTTTCAAAATGAACATAAAGAAGCTGTTTTGCAGTGGCTGTGACTGATTTGATTTCTGTTGGTTCTTTATGCCAGCATTGGAGCTATGCTGGTGAGTGAGGGCTAATGAAATGAGAATTAATAGCTGAAGGTTTGTTTTGTGACTTGAACCACTTCTGCTTTTTGTTTGTAAGACACCATACAAGTAACAAAACACTAATCTGTCACTCAAAATACTAAATAGAGCTTATAAGAATCCTCAAATCTTGACCAGGACTATGGGACTCAATGTGCATGTGCCGGTACCTCACTATCACCTCAACCCAAGTATGTTATCATATATGGAATGTACTTGCTACACGTATAGCATTTATATTTCACTAATTATTTTACCTTTTTTTTGTCTTGCCATGTACTGCTACCATGAAATAACAAATTTCATAACATGTCAGTGATAATAAACCTGCTTCTTATTTCTGATATAACCTGTGCACGTAAATCCTTATTCCATCTGCTTCACCCTGTTTAGATTTGGACTCCCAAGTGTGGTCTAACTGAAGTCTGCAACATAGTAAATGTAGCTCTATGTATACCACGTTGGTAATTGGTTCTTCTATTGCCTAACTACTTTGCTCTTCTACCCTACTTGGATTCTTAATTCCAAATAATATGCTTTTCTTAATCTACCTCATTAAAATGTAAAATGTCACACTAATCCATGTTAGAACTCATTTGTCAATGATGTCATAATTCTTGCAAGTTTATGGTAGTCCTCTGCTATCATCAATACCAATTTTCACAAGACAATTGTCACTTTAGTAATGGGGTTTGTTAGTTGGTATTCTGATTCTGCACCACCTTAGATCACAATTAATTGATTAAAGTAAGTATTGGAAAAATAACTACCATATTGTTCAGTGTTACATAACCGGCAACAATGAATATCAATTGAGTCAGGTTATATAAAAACAACCAAACATTTATTAAACACTGATAAACAATAAAAAAAACAAATGAAAAACCTTAACTGGAAATTAATCGCTATGCGGCCATTCCATAAACGGTCACTCAGTATTGGTTCTTAAAGCGATAAATGCGAAAACAGTTCTTAAAGCAGTAAAGTCAAACAGTTCTTAAAATGGTAAATTTGAAAGTCCAACAGATTTGTACATTCAATTGGGAGAGACTTCTCTGGAGAAGGATTTCTTCATAGATGCGACTTTCCTGCTGGTTCTGACCAAAGGATTCATGATGAAGGAAATAAACGGCTTAAAAGCAATTGACCTTTCTTCTGGCAAACAAATCCTGCATGAATTACCTTTTCTTTTGGCAGGAGTTATCTTCGATGCAGGTCGCTACTTCTTCAACGAATACTCAATAAGGTCGATCCTTTATTAAACTGCCGAACAATACCAACTTCTCTTAATCCTTCAGGTCCTGTACTTCAAAAAAGTCTTCACTCTCCAATACTACTGAAAAGGTACATCAACAAATCTGGCAGAAATGGGTTAAACTGCCAGTCCAGCACTTTTGCACCTCACAATAGAATGTATAACTCTGTTTTAAATCAAAACTGCATCATAAAGCAAATACGCAATGGAACGGAGTCTCAGGCTAACGTTCTAGCTGGAAAACCAAACTGTGTCACTGGAGTCTCCCTTTTACATACCTGTTGAAAACAGGTCATCATGTGACCTCACATCGGTGGGAAAATTACATGACGTGACCTCCAACAAAAAAATAACCTTTACATCATGGTCATAAGACAGTCACAAGATATCCATAAGGTGTGTAACATCATAAATATTTTCTATTAAAAAAAAACCCTTGTGTTAAAATGGAGTCTGTGCTACATTCTAATTTGAATCAACAAGTTCACTTTTAATGTCATGGTATCAACAGTTGGTCCCTATCATTTTGACTTTTCAGATATTGAGTGCAGATTTGGTACTTCTGAGTCAAAATTGCTTGGAGCTGAAATTCAGGTTGGAACACTGGCAATCAGAACTTGAAGGTTTGCAGTTGGAGTTGGGAATGTGAGTGAGTTACCTCTAATTCTGCTGTTTCCTACTTTGTTGGGGAGCCTCCATCAACCACATGCCATGCATGATGAAAAAGGTTGTTGAAACCTCCCTACAGAATATCAAAAACAAACTTGCTTCATCAAGATGAAACACACAATTTGCTCTGACCATGGAGGATTTGTCTATTGAAACTTTGGTATCATTGTTAATGTCCTTGGAGGTAACTGGGAATTGTCTCTGCTTTATGGATAATAAGGACGTGGAGTATTCTCCTTTGTAAATGTTTAACGGGATTGACAAGGATTGTATTCTAGGCAGGATGTAGAAAGTAAGTTGAACTTTAATGCTCCTCAGTTGTAGCATTGTTGTAGCTCATGCAGACAGTTTGTAGATTAAACAAGCATTTATTTTATACCGCTTTCTTTCATGTTTGTGACAAGCAATGTCTCTCCAATACAGAGTTTGTGCAGAGTCGAAGTTAATAGGCCACAAAACAGATGGGAGGTTTGGGGAGTAATTAAAGCAGTCTATCACCTCATCTCCCCATACCTATACTTTTGGTCCATGTTCCTACCTCTGGCCCAAGTCTCCCAGTCTCTAGTTTCAGTTTCTAAGCAACAGCAAAGTGAGCAGCTTATGGAGATGCTTCCTCTTGACTCTAATGACAGGGGTTGTACTGCCTTAGTAGTCAGTTATTTTGTTTGTCATTTAGCACCCTTTGCTGGTAGTTTTGTATAGCAGTTATTTAGGTCATGTGTTCTGTGTCTCTAGTTGATGACATCATCAGTAGGCATTGAGACAGTTCTCTATGTAGAGTTGAGGGACAGCTTGTGCCTTTTAATCCGACATCATCGTGACGTTCAGGTCTTTGAAAGCATCGTCAGTATGTAAAAGTAATCTTTGAGTTTATTATTTATTGATGTATATGCATATTTCCACAAATCAGAGATATTTGAATGGTTTGTGTGCAGATAAAATACAGATGGAATATTCATGCGGGCCACATGTTCTGGCTAACCTGTAGTGAGAAAATGTGCATAAGATACATTGTATGTAGCAACATCCTGCTTACCAGTAGCCTATATTTATGATATATTTGGAACTTATTTGTATACAGTATCTTGTCTATTATTTTGTATCATTTGTGGTATACTTAATGCTTGCCTTGTAACTTACCATAATGGGAATTTGGACATCTTTTGATTGTATGTTTTTCTTTTTGTCAGATTTACCCTACCGCCAGTTGTTGCATTAAAGAACGTCAACTTGGAATGTCTTTGTCAGTGTAGTAATTGGGGATGGAATTCATCTGGCTGTCAATTCATGCAAGGCGTGTGAAGAGGACAGGACAGGGGTTGAATCGTGATCTCCAGTGATGCAAGGTTTGTTTATCAGTACTGAGCTGCATGAGTTTCCTCTGACATTTCAATACTTGCAGACCATTGTATATTGCTCCTACTCTGTGGGAAAGTGATAGAAATCTGAGGGAGTTATTGTCATGTGGAGAATAACATGGTATTGGTGTAGAATGTGTGCAAAATGGATGTGTGACCTTCAAAGTACATTTATTATCAAAGAATGTAGACATTATACAACATTGAGATTTGTCTCCTTACGGACAGCCACAAAACAAAGAAACCCAAAAGGGCCCATGAAAGAAACATCAAACATCCAATGTGCAGAGTGAGGGGAAAAAACAACAAATTGTGCAAGCAATAAAAGTAAGCAAAAAGCATTTAAAATGAAAGTGAGTACTCAGACACAAAGCCCAGAGCAGCCTTGGTGGTCTAAAGTATCTGTTTTCTTATTGCTTAACCCTATGAATTCTCGGGTCTCCAACAGGGCATGAAAGAAGTCCTACCCTCAAAAAACCTTTGCCACCTGAGAAGTTTCCAAGAAACTTAAGATCCCCCTCGGCTCCAAGGTTAAGATTTTTATGCAACTATCAGTGGATAGAGTAGCGATAGAGGTAAGACTACCATATGTCTCCTTTACTGAGGTCTTGAGTAGAAGAATTGGGATGTCATGTCCCCGCTGTAAATAAGTCTTTGAGTAGACCAGGATATTGCCTGTATTTCTGGTCACCTCTCTAGAGGAAGTATGAGGTAACAGTACAGAAAACTTTAACCCAGGGTGCTGCCTGGAGTGGAGAACTATAATCGTAAGGAGAGATTGGATGGGATAATTCACACTGGAATATAGAAGGCTGACATATGACCTCTTACAGAGGCTTATAAAAGTGAGGATATGGATAAGATAAGATAATCAGAGCAAGGGAGTCAAACCAGAGGACCAGCTTAAAGTGAGAAGGGAAAATAATTAAGGCTTTCCAGAGGGTGATGTCTTTCTGTTACAGGCTACTAGATGTGCTGAAAGAGGCAGATGAAATGTGCTTTAAATGGCACTTGAACAATACTTGGATAGCAAAAACAGAAATAAGACTGAGGCAGGCAAATGCACACAGTGGTCACTTTCCCTAATGAAGTGGCCACGGAGTGCATGGTCATGGTTTCCTGCTGCTGTAGCATATCCACTTCAAGGTTCAATGTGTTGTGCATGCTCTTCTGCACACTACTGTTGTAATGATTGTTATTTGAGTTACTGTTGCCTTCCTGTCAGCTTGAACCAGTCTGGCCATTCTCCTCTTACCTCTTCCATTAACAGGGTACTTTTGCTCACAGAACTGCTGTTCACAGGAAGTTCTGGCTTTTCTACCGTTCTCTGTAAACTCTAGAAAATCCCAGGAGATCAGCAGTCTCTGTGACACTCAAACCATCCTGTCTGGAACTAAAGACCAACAATTATTCCACGATCAAAGTTACTTAGATCACATTTCTTCCCCATTCTAATGTATGGTCTAAACCAAGAAATGAACCTCTTGATCACGCCTGCATGCTTTATGTATTAAGTTGCTGCCATGTGATTGGCTGATTAGATATTTGCATTAACAAGCTGGTGTGCCTAATAAAGTGGCAACTGAATGAAGGTTTAGCATAAATGGGAATCAGTTGGCCAAGAGGGCCTGATTCTTTGCTCTATAACTTCTATGAGAAACATTAAATTAAGCCATTTTTCCTTTCTTCTATCTAATCCTATGATCCTCTTTGACAACAATAGGATTTAGGTTGACCCTGACACTGCAAGATAGGGATGACTTGCCAAATTCTGGGAAAACTCGATTCAGTGACAATTTGACTGATTCAGCAATTTGTGTCAGTAATTTGTGACTTTTGGCACTTAATTAATACATGGAATACTAGAAAGTCCAGATGAAAGCACTCGACCTGAAACGTTGACTGTTTATTCCCTTCCATGGATGCTACCTGACCTGCTAAGTTCCTCCAGCATTTTGTGCGTGTTAAAAGGAGTTACTTCTAGTTTAGGCATAAGGATTATTAGCACTTTACTAGAAAAATGAAGGCTGAATTATTGCTTTCACAACAATAAATCAATTGGTATTAGTTTTAGTATTGATAATCTTTTAATTGATCCAGATCGGTAAACTCATTGCTCACACACTTGGCTTCATGCACATCCTACATTTTCCAGTTTTAAAACATGAACCAGATGGCATTGTTAGACGGTGAATAAGACAGCTCTATCCATCAATGAAAAATGCCATTTGTTTCCTTCTGTAAAGGAGGTTCCCAATTTCTTTAAAATTAGTGACAAGTGCCAGTCAAGAACTTAGCATAGCATGTGTGTATTGCAAAAAAGACTTGTCCTCCTGATCTTGGTCAGCACTGAGACAAAAGCCATTATGAGTAACTATTGACCAATTGCACCATTCCCTCCAAAGATTTTTAAAATTTGTCATAAATAAGAGAGCCACTAAAATTGCTAACAGAGCATTGGAACAATTTTTTTATCTTAAGAATAGTAGAATGTGGAGCCTGTTGCCAGAAGACTAAAGAGAACAGTGTTGAGGTTTAAGGTTAAGCTAAGGCAGGGGTTCTCAACCTTTTCTATGCCATGAACTGATGGGTTCATGGACCCCAGGTTGGGAACAAGGATAACATACTATGGTATACTGACGAAATTAAACAAGAGTATGAGGTTTAGGTGGAAATGAAACATTACCTAGGGACTGTTGAGGCTGATGACATGGGCAGAGTCGAGGTTTAGCTTGTGCAAAAAGAAGATAAAGTCTGGGAATTAAAACAAAAGTTAAAGTAGGATGTTGTCCATTTTTTACCCTGAAATTGTGAGCATGGTCTACAAGACAAAAGGAAGCAATAGATTCTTACTGTCAGGGGGTCTGCACTACAAATAAATTCAGGAAAGGTACTCTGGTTGTCCACTTGGGCTTTGCTGGACTGACATTTGATGTGACTAAATCAGGATATTCTGTTTGAATGCAGCATGATAAATGTGACAAACAGGAAATGCAAGCATCCAAACATTTACAGGTTAATCTTCCTGCATTTCAAATGTGAACTGCATACTTAAAATATCCAGACAAAGCTTGATAACACTGGATTTGTCACACAGATTGCCATTTCATTTTAATTAATATGTGGACTACAATGGAATTTGGAAAGCTTGGCTATTTTATGTTTATAGTTCATTCAATGATTTTCAGACTAGATACTTATTGGTTACTGAGTGATCAATTACCAGAAGTCTCCTTGGTTTATGTAATCCTCTTGAATGAATTTTAAATGGTTAATGACTTGCATGTGATTATTTAACTACACAAGCCAGCCTTGAGCCTTTGTTAGTCTTAGTCCTGCCATACATCTAAATAATGGCATCACTGATACAGTGAAAGCTTAGAACACATTTAGTATTGCCAGAACATAAGCATAACTTGACAGCCTTATTTTTGTCAGTCATCAGCTCTATGTAGCTGGCTATTTTGCAAGTGAAGCCTGCATTCTAGGACTGTTCCAAAAGACCTAATTAGTGCAAGGAAATGTTTCAAGCTGGGTTTGAAGGTCACGACAAAAGGAAGGACATCAGTACTGCCAGAAAACAAAAGCATAACTTGGCAGCCTTATTTTTCTCCATCATCGACACTGTGTAGCTGGCTATCTTGGATCATTGCAAGTGAAGCCATCACTTCTAGGACTGTTCCAAAAGACGTAATTAGGGCAAGGAAATGTCTCCATCTGGGTTTGAAGGCCATCAGTATACAACTCAATGTCTCATGAGTTGTCCTGCTGCTGTTAATACTTAAATCTTTCCCAGAATAAAAAAAAGCTTGATGGCAAACAAAACAAGATGCATCATTTAATGATGCTGATGACAATCTAGTCTAATTATTACCAATGCATTTGTTGCACAAAATGCTGAAGAATTTTCTCTCCCAATTGATGTTCCAGAGACCGTGTTGCTCTAATATGATAAAAAAAATACTCATAGAAGAACTGTTAATAACTGCTGGTTTAAAATTTGCTATTTAATTGTCCATTGTTCTATTGTGAATAGCAAGATAATACTTTGAAGTAAAGTAAATTGCAAACCTTTCTCCTATTCACTCAAAACAAGAACTTGCACCATTACAAGTCTAAACATCTGTTCCACAATCCTGGTAAAGGCACAATGGTACATCAATTCAGTATTGTTGATATATACTAACAGTAATGATTTCTAAGAGCAGCTTGAATTTATTCCCCTTAGTGATAATAGTTCACTTCTAGTGAATGACTTGAGAGCTACAGGATTAACATCCAGAAGGAAATAAATTGGAAAATGGAGTTAAAATGCAATGTGCGACTGTGTTCTTGTGCAAGTAATAAACATGCACAAAGGGAACATGAATGTTGGCATCAGGAGGCAACTGTCATTGTTGGAATTCAGAGCTATGCTGATTTGTACAGCAGAAACCAGTTTCCACTGTAGCATTCATGGGCAGTTGTCATCACCAATTAACTGGACCTAAATTAGCACACAATCTTCAATCACACTTTATTCACATGTGTACAAGGAGAACAGCATTGTCCCCAAACTGTTCTAAGGTTTGAACAGAAATGCTGTTTTTATCCACAAATTAACAACCTCCACGCTCACCCCTGTAAAAGACAACAACACAGCAGCACAGGCTCTGAAACTCCATGGCAAAGTCATCAGGGGTTTTTGCCGGATGGATCATGGTGGAAGCACCTACTCTGGGCCATCTGAGGCAAGAGATTAGAACAAATGTCACAACGAGCAAGAATAGGTTTCCATTACCTATTGCCCCAACTTCCCAGCAGGGAATGAAGCCAGTTTAAGGGCTCCCAAGGTGCTGACGGATTCCATAAGACCATAAGACCATAAGACAAAGGAGCAGAAGTCGGCCATTTGGCCCATCGAGTCTGCTCCACCATTTTATCATGAGCTGATCCATCCTCCCATTTAGTCCCACTCCCCCGCCTTCTCACCATAACCTTTGATACCCTGGCTACTCAGATACCTATCAATCTCTGCCTTAAATACACCCAATGACTTGGCCTCCACTGCTGCACGTGGCAACAAATTCCATATATTCACCACCTTCTGACTAAAAAAATCTCTTCGCATTTCTGTTCTGAATGGGCGCCCTTCAATCCTTAAGTCATGCCCTCTCGTGCTAGACTCCCCCATCATGGGAAACAACTTTGCCACATCCACTCTGTCCATGCCTTTCAACATTCGAAATGTTTCTATGAGGTCTCCCCTCATTCTTCTAAACTCCAAGGAATACAGTCCAAGAGTGGACAAACGTTCCTCATATGTTAAACCTCTCATTCCCGGAATCATTCTAGTGAATCTTCTCTGTACCCTTTCCAATGTCAGCACATCCTTTCTTAAATAAGGAGACCAAAACTGCCCACAGTACTCCAAGTGAGGTCTCACCAGCGCCTTATAGAGCCTCAACATCGCATCCCTGCTCCTATACTCTATTCCTCTAGAAATGAATGCCAACATTGCATTCGCCTTCTTCACTACCAACTCAACCTGGAGGTTAACCTTAAGGGTATCCTGTACGAGGGCTCCCAAGTCCCGTTGCATCTCAGAACTTTGAATTCTTTCCCCATTTAAATAATAGTCTGCCCGTTTATTACTTCTGCCAAAGTGCATAACCACACACTTTCCAACATTGTACTTCATTTGCCACTTCTTTGCCCATTCTTCCAATCTATCCAAGTATCTCTGCAGACTCTCCGTTTCCTCAGCACTACCGGCTCCTCCACATATCTTCGCATCGTCAACAAACTTAGCCACAAAGCCAACTATTCCATAATCCAAATCATTGATGTAAAAAGAAGCGGCCCTAACACGGACCCCTGTGGAACACCACTGGTAACCGGCAGTCAACCAGAATAGGATCCCTTTATTCCCACTCTCTGTTTCCTGCCAATCAGCCAACGCTCTATCCATGTATGTAACTTTCCCGTAATTCCATAGGCTCTTATCTTGTTAAGTAGCCTCATGTGTGGCACCTTGTCAAAGGCCTTCTGAAAATCCAAATATACAACATCTACTGAACCTCCCTAGTCTAGCCTACTGGTAATTTCCTCAAAAAATTGTAATAGGTTTGTCAGGCAGGATTTTCCTTTAACGAATCCATGCTGAGTTCTGCCTATCTTGTCATATGCCTCCAGGTTCTCTGTAACCTCATTCTTGTCAATCTACTCCAACAATTTCCCAACCACCGATGTCAAGCTAACAGGTCTATAATTTCCTTTTTGCTTCCTTGCTCCCTTCTTAAATAGCAGAGTGACATTTGCAATCTTCCAGTCCTCTGGAACTATGCCAGAATCTATCGACTTCTGAAAGATCATCGCCAATGTACCTCCGCAATCTCCACAGCTACTTCCTTCAGAACACACGGGTGCATTCCATGTGGTCCGGGAGATTTATATACCTTTAAACTATTCAGCTTCCTGAGTACTTTCTCTGTTGTGATTGTGACTGTGCACACTTCTCTTCTCTGCCATCCTTGAGTGTCCGGTATACTGCTGATGTCTTCCTCAGTGAAGACTGGTGCAAAATACCCGTTCGGTTCCTCTGCCATCTCCTTATCTCCCATTACAATTTCTCCAGCATCATTTTCTATCAGTCCTATATCTACTCTCACCTGTCTTTTACTCTTTATATACTTGAAAAAGTTTTTAGTATCCTCTTTGAGATTATTTGCTAGCTTCCTTTCATAGTTAATCTTTTCCCTCTTAATGACATTCTTGGTTTCCTTTTGTAAGGTTTTAAAGACTTTCCAGTCCTCTGTCTTCCCACTAATTTTTGCTTCCTTGTATGCCCTCTCCTTTGCTTTAACTTTGGCTTTGACTTCTCTTGTCAACCACGGTTGCATCCTTTTTCCATTCGAAAATTTCTTCTTTTTTGGAATATACCTGTCTTGCACCCTCCTCACTTCTCGCATAAACTCCAGCCACTGCTGCTCTGCCGTCTTTCCCTCCAGTGTCCCTTTCCAGTCAACTTTGGCCAGTTCCTCTCTCATGCCACTGTAATTTCCTTTACTCCACTAAAATACTGACACATCAGATTTCGGCCTCTCTTTTTCAAATTTCGCAGTGAACTCAATCATGTTATGATCACTGCCTCCTAAGGGTTCCTTCACCTCAATCTCTTTAATCACCTCCGGTTCATTACACAATACCCAATCCTGTACAGCCGAACCCCTAGTGGGCTCAACAACAAGCTGTTCTAAAAAGCCATCTCGCAGACATTCTACAAATTCTCTCTCTTGAGATCCAGTGCCGACCTGATTTTCCCAATCCACTCGCATGTTAAAATCCCCCACAATTATCATAACACTGCCCTTCTGACAAGCCTTTTCTATTTCCTGTTGTAATCGCATAACAGACCAGTCTACATAGGAGGTGGTACTGGGGCATGCAAGGTGCTCACCAGTCACTCCTTCCCTTACAGTTAAACAGATGGACATCCATGTTATGAGTGAAAACATGTTGCAGTATTGTGCAGTGCCAATGCAAACTCTTAAAGATTTTAATCAACAGAAACTCGAAGCTCAAAAAGTCATGATGACTGCAGAGCACCATACTTACTAGCCAGGAGACTGGATACTGGTGAGATCCTACTGATGAAGGAATACCCTTCAGCCCCACTGGGAAGGTCTATTTCAAGTACTGCTAACTACATATTCTGCTTTGAGGGTCCGGGGAAGCCAACTTGGATCCACATATTGCACATTAAACCAGCAATTCCACAAGACATGAGAGCAGAATTAGGCCATTCAGTCCATCACGTCTGCTCTACCATTCCATCATGGTATTTTTACTTTCCCTCTCAACCCCATTCTCCTGCCTTCTCCCTGTATCTTTGATGCCCTTACTAATCAAGAACATAATAGCCTCTGGTTTAAATATACATAATTACTTAGCCTCCTTAGCTGTTTGTGGCAATGAATTCCATAAAATCACCACTCTCCAACCAAAGAAATTCCTCCCTATCTCAATTCTAAAGCCATATCCTTCTATTTCAGAGAATGTGCCCTCTGGTACTAGACTGTTCCACTATTGGAAACAAGCTCTCCAAATCCACTCTATCTAGGCCTTTAACTATTCAAGCAACACACATCAAAGTTGCTGGTGAAAGCAGCAGGCCAGGCAGCATCTCTAGGAAGAGGTGCAGTTGACGTTTCAGGCCGAGACCCTTCGTCAGGACTAACTGAAGGAAGAGTGAGTAAGGGATTTGAAAGGGATTTAACTATTCAAATGGTTTCAGTGAAACTCCCTCATACTGCTGTAGGGCTCTCAGTAATACTAGATGGACTGTTAACTGTTAATCGCTTATTACCAAAATGGCTTCTCTGAGGTGTTATATTAAAATGGCTTCTCGTACTGTTAACTAGTGAGCAAGGGGTTCTCAGTAACAGCAATATTTGGGTTACACAAATGTATTCAATTGTTGTTCAATGGAATTCATGTTCTATTATCTTGTATATGTGTGCTGAGTTGAGGAGTGCGGGCTTTTTCGGGAGGCGAGCAGAGAGGACGGATGTGTGAGGAACGGACAGCGGTTCCAGGCGGCGGATACCGGACCTCGGGGGTTTGAAGGGTGGCCGGAGTCTCGGAAGGACGTTGTGGATGAAATAGGAGGCGTGAGCTCCAACGTATTAAAATATTATGTGCACAAGACTGATAAGCTACTTATGTGGCACCTTTTCTTTTAGTTGTTGCTACTAACTCATCACCAAAAAATTGCAATAAAGTGTAATCCTTTACTTGCACTTTGTATATTGTTTCATGTTTGTGTCGTGGCTGATCACTGGGCGACTCACACCTTATCCACACCAAAGCATTTGCACTGTTTGGCGGGGTTGATGGCTATTCACCCTAGGCAATGGGAGTTAGTGGGGCAAAGGCCGTTACACTTCCAAACTCCAGTGAGTACAGGGTCAGAGCCATTGAACATCAAACACTTGATCTTCTCAGGGATTTCAACTCTCAGAATAAATTCCTGCAGTGAAAGTATAGCAACAGTTATAGCATCATTTTCATGCGTTCAAGAAAGCTGGCACAAAATAACAAGTACATAGTTTAAACCATACACTTAGATGACCGCATAAAGTCCACTTAAAGGTTCACAAGTACCCCCAGGGTGGGGACAGGGTGGTGGGGTTAGCAGCAGCAGAGATACCTGCCTTGTCCTGCTGGGATTATGTGTGAGCCTTCCACTTAATGGCTGCAATAGCAGATAGTAATTGAATGGGAGAAGGATTAGTAATCAATTCACTATGCTTTAGTGGGGCTCCTGAAGAGGTAAGGAACCCACGTAGTTTCCATAATTGTGCATAGTCATGTGCCACTCCAATGGCACAATGAGAGTCAGTGTAAATACTTGCAGAAGTAGCAGTGGCAGGGTTGCAGGGTCCTGTTAAGACTGTTCATCTGCTTGAGTAGAACAGAAAGAAGCCAGTTGTGCCACCTCAACTGTTGCATGAGGTGGACACACCACATAACCACTAAAATTCTTCCCAGTGTCAGATCGGTGGGGGTGTGAGGGAGAGGTAAGCCAACAAAAAAGAAAAGTGATATGTGGAATTACATCAGGTGGCACTTTACAGTGGGCAGAATTATAGTTACACACGTTCTTCTGTACAATTTGAGGAAGGAATATTTAAAGGAATTTCCAACACCTGGAGGCAGAAGCTAACTGCTTTGGTACTGAGAGCATCTTAAAGCCCATTGGGCAAGATGTCAGTAAGCAAGACACATCCCTTGCAGATAACCCCATCTTTTACCACCGGTGTGTCACCACCCCATCCCCATCTTTTGTTGACATGAATCAAAGAACTGTAAAAATAAAACATTTCAAATAGAATTATCTAAATACACCCAGTGGCCACTTCATTAAGTACACCTGTACATCTGCTCATTAATGCAAATATCTAATCAGCCAATCATGTGGCAGCAACTCATTGCATAAAAGTATGCAGGCATGGTCTAGAGGTTCAGACTAAGCATTAGGATGGAAAAGAAATGTGATCCGACTGACTTTGACCATGGAACGATTGTTGGTATCAGACTGGATGGTTTGAGTATCTCAGAGAATGCTGATCTCCTGGGATTTTCGTGAACAACAGTCTCTAAAGTTTACAGAGAATGGTGCAGAAAAACAAAAAAAAAAGCATCCAGTGAGCAGCAGTTCTGGGGGTGAAAGAGGTCAAAGGAGAATGGTTAGATTGGTTCAAGGTGACGGTAACTCAAATAACCACGTGTTACAACAGTGGTGTGCGGAAGAGCATCTCTGAATGCGCAATACATCAGATCCTGAAGAGGGTGGGTTACAGCAGCAGATGACTGAAAATAGTAATATTGTAGCTAATAAAGTGCCCACTGACTGTATAAATGCATTGGTATTATTTCCGTTTTGAACAGTCACAAGTAGGTCACAAGAGTCAAATACATATAAAACAGGTCATCTTCAGACCAAGTTGACAGTGAAATCGTAAGTAGAAATTAATCTGGTCATGATTAGCCAAGACTTGGTCACTGGCATTTTATTTAAATATAAAAAAGAACTACAAGTTAATATAACATTCAAATTGGATGGGACAGCTGTTGTAATGTTTTTAAACAACACGTACAAGCCTCCAGTGCTCACACAAGTATTTTGTTCACAGTGCCCTTAAGTTTGCATCCTTTGATGTTGTAATTGCCTGTGGCAATATTGTAAGAGTTCTACTTAACTCTTCTCATCCCACACAAGTAACGGTACATGTTTTCTTTAACGTGACTTACAATGCATTTATGGTAACATTTATTAAGATGTGTGTCCCCACTTCTAGAGCTAATCCAGAACACTTCTGAAATGCATTATGTGCACATTCTACATATTAATTAACATCATCTGTCTTTTGTGTAACACTATATTGTATGCCAGTCTACAGTGTGAGGGAAATACTTCCTTAAAGCCTTTACTAGATTAGTTCAGGGTACATTTAAATCAACATATCATTCATCCTCAACGTCTGGTACTAGTTGTTTCTTTTCAAACACTAAGGAAGACACGATTATCCTTTGTTCTTTCTGCACCGTTTCCTTCTCTAACTTCTGTTCACTTTCACTAATCTTTCTACAAGATTCATCCAAAATACTTCTGCACTTAAATCTTCCATTGAACAAATGCAGGCTACTCTATAGTCTTCTCACATTTTCCTTTTTTATGAACACCTGCAAACACGCCAGATGATCTGTATTAAATGCACTGTCAGAAGGAAATCCTACACCAGCTCCTTTAATCCTTTCCACCTGTAGGAGCCACGTATCTATTTTCTGTCTGTCTGTATTGTATTTTGTGTTGCGCGTTTATTATGGCTAATTTGTCACGTGGGTTGGGATGTGGTAGAAGCAAAGAGCAAAGTTAGGTATTCAGTCTTTTTCTTGGTTCAGCTTAGTAAAGGTAAAACCAGAGAGGAATTGAAAATGATATCATTTGTTGATTGCTTGAGTGTGCTTAAATATGTTAATATTTCTAACGCTTAGTTCCGCTAACCTTGTTATTGGTAATATCGCTAGTTTTAGTTTCATTAGTTTTTTATCATTACAAGATTGTTCGTCTTTACTGGTTTCTTAATGAATGATTGAACGTACTTTCTCTGACTTAGAATTTTATTCTTGTGCAAAACATATCCTGCAGTGTCAACACCTGTGCTTAGTCTCTGAGTAGTTTTGGTTTGTTTTCAAGTAATTTGCTACACCACCAACTTCTCAACATACCTTCAACATTCTTTCTTGTCTATAATGCACAAGCATGAACGTTACCCGAGTCTCTTTAGGGGTCCAGGACAGAGGTCATTCGCACTATCATTCATGCACACACAATCAAGGCATTCACTCAGTATTTCAGCAGCAGGCTCAGGATTTTTACTCAGATCTGAGTCATCCAGGATTTAGGCCTGATTAGCTACTGGGGCTTAACTTTTTTCTCCTGTACAAGGGGTGATTGATAAGTTCATGGCCTAAAGTAGAAGGAGTCAATTTTAGAAAACCTAGCACATTTATTTTTCCTACATTTGCACACTTAGACCAGCAGTTGTAGAGCATACAGACCCCTTCTTTGTAGAAGTTGGCATCTTGGATCTCCAGAGTTGACCCACAGCAGTGGTGATTGATAAGTTTGTGGCCTAAGGTAGAAGGAGATGAGATATTAACTTCAAACTTTCTGCATTTTCACTTAAAGAGTCAAACTGCACGTGCATATAATGAGAGCTGTATAACTCATCTCCTTCAACCTTATGCCACAAACTTATCAATCACCCCTGCTGTGGACCACCTGGAGGTCCAAGACGCTCTCATTACATGCATGTGCAGCACAACTCTTTGAGTGATAAAGCAGAAAGTTTGAAGTTTATAACTCATCTCCTTCTAACTTAGGCCAGGAACCTATCAATCACCCCTGCTGAGGACCACTTCTACAAGAAAGGGATCCGTATGCTCCATGACCGCTGGACTAAGTGTGTACATGTAGGAGGGGACTATGTTGAAAAATAAATGTGCTAGGTTTTCTAAAATTGACTCCTTCTATCTTAGGCCACAAATTTATCAATCACCCCTCGTATAACCAAGTCAAGGGTTTGGCATCTTGATGGAACTTCTATGTAAGTGTCATCGCTGATTAACTGTACTCTTTTAAAAACTTGCACCAATTCCTCAATCACACCTTACTTATTTGTGCACAAGGACAAAAACATGGTCCCTGTCGCAAAACTGTTCTAAGGTTTGAAATTCCAGTCTCATAGAGAAATTAACTAGTTGGAGACAGAGATTGACCAATTGTTAACCATAAGACATAGGAGCAGAATTAGGCCATTCAACCCATCGAGTCTGCTCTGCCATTCCATCACAGCTGATCCCGGATCCCACTCAACCCCACACACCTGTCTTCTCTCCATATCTTTTGATGCCCTGACCGATCAGGAAACAATCAACTTCCACCTTAAATATACCCATGGACTTGGCCTCCACCACAGTCTGTGGCAGAGCATTCCACAGATTTACAACTCCCTGGCTAAAAAACTCTTTCTTACCTCTGTTCTAAAAGGTTGCCCCTCAGTTTTGAGGCTGTTACCCCGAAGTTCTGGATATCCCCACCATAGGAAACATCCTCTCCACATCCACCTTATCTAGTCCTTTCAACATTCAGTAGGTTTCAATAAGATCTCCACGCACTCTTCTAAATTCCTATGAGTACAAGCCCAAACCTGCCAAACGCTTCTCACATTTTAACCCCTTCATCCCCAGAATCATCATCGTGACCCTCCTCTGGACGCCCTCCAATGACAACACATCCTTGTTGAGATATGGGGCCCAAAACTGCTGACAATGCTCCAAGTGCGGCCTGACTTGTGTTTTATAAAGGCTTAGCATTATCTCCTTGCTTTTATATTCTATTCCCCTTGAAATAAAAGCCAACATTGCATTTGCCTTCTTTACCACAGACCCAGCCTGTAAACTAACCTCCTGGGAGACATGCATGAGGTCTCCTAAGTCCCTCTGCACCTCTGATTATTTGAACCTTTTCCCCATTTAGATAATAGTCCGCATGATTGTTCCTTTCATCAAAATGCATTATCATACATTTCCCAATAATGTATTCCATCTGCCACTTTTTTGCCCATTCTTCCAACAGTCATGCTGCAATCACATTGCTTCCTCAGCACTATCTGCCCCTCCACCTATCTTGGTTTCATCTGAAAATTTTGCCATAAAGCCATCAATTCCATTATCCAAATCATTGAGGAACATTGCTAGTCACTGGTAGCCAACCTGAAAAGGCCCCTTTTATTCCCACTCACTGCCTCCTCTGTTCATGCCAGTATCATTCATATAACGCCATAGGATTTTATCTTGTTAAGCAGCCTCATGTCCGGCACCTTCTCAAATGCATTCTGAAAATCCAGGTAAATGACATCCACTGCCTCTCCTTTGTCCACTCTGCTTGCTGTTTCCTTGCAGTACCCTTGTGGAAGTTCAAATTCCTTATTTGCTTAATCAATTACCAATCACACTATGATAATACAAGTGTTAAAAGCCAATAGAATCTACACGTTAGGACCTACATAGAATTTGAAGATATTGACAATCATCTCAAATGTTACAATGAAAAAGAAGATTTGGAGAATCCAATTGTTGAAAACATTATTTGAAGGCCATCCATTATCTGCATTATGTGTCTGCTGATTTTATTCATTTACAGTCAATAAAAAAAAAGGAAACGTATTCTGGATGAATTCCTCTGTTGCTAACTATTAGGACCTAATACAGTTTTATAGTACCATAGTAGCATTGGCTATGTTCTGAATTATTCTGTATTTCATTTAAATACATAATTTATTACTCAGTTAAATATAGCTTTTGTACCACTTTAACTCTTTCCATGAAACCTTGGCTAATTGGCCAGCCGCTTAATTGGGTCAAAATGTATTGGTCCCAGTGTGACCCAATTGACCAGAATGCACTGTATTCATGCATTCTTGTGAGTGTGCTGCTATTTTCTTTAACCAGGACATCTCCAAACTACAAAATGGCTTCCAGCACTTGCGAAACTCAGTGATCACTCTTCTTGTTGTCATTGGGTCAATTAAAAGCTTCAGCTCGTGAAATGCAACCTGCATTTTTTTTTGGTGGGGGAGACATGAACAACACACTTTACTTCAAACATTTTTTTCCCTTGAATGAGATGTGTGGATGAAAAATCGCATACTAATAGTGCACATTGTCAGCAGGCTCACATCCTCGCCCATCCAAGTACATGCCCTCATTCATAAACTATGCTGGATTCAGTAGGAATAAACTGTTAATTGTTGGCCTGGTCTAAACCTGAACCCATTAATGTCACATTTAACTAGGTATGGCCTCTCTCTGGCTTGGCAATGGTGAAAGTGCAAAATCACAACTTGGTTTAAAATTACTTGTATTAGCATGAGCTATAAATTACCATGGGTGGCCAAATAGCAAACTTGGTTTTGGATTAAACATCCCAATTTGACAAATTTTGAAGTCATTTTAAGTGGTTACAAGACACTAATTGAAAAATTGTCCATAACTGACTGAGAACTTTCAAAGCACCTTCATGAAGGATAGGAAATGGTTACTTTTCAATATTAGCATTGCATCTATGTTAAAATAAGTTAACATTTAGTAGATGCCTTCACAGGACAATCAATAACATTGATATTAGAGGCCACTGCAACCCTCATTCAATTTTTTTCCAAAAATTAAAAACAGAGTCTGCACCATTGTCAAGGCCTGTTCTAACATCTAATGAAATCACAACAGCTACTAATCTGTTTCAGATCCATCTGTTCCAGGATATTCAGGAATCTGAAGCTTTCAAGAAAGCAATAACAACACTCGTCCTTGGTAATAATCACATCTGTTGAGCTAATCGAGGCACACAAATTATCAATATAAACCATAAAGGTTATGCTATAGTATGATTTCAGTAAGGTCAGATCTAAATAAAGGATTAAAATTCGTAATTGAACTTTATGCTTGCCTTTTCATAAACCTCCCCAAGAATAAGTTAAAGAATGTAGTTAACTTTCAAATATTTGTACATTTTTCGAATTTCTCCAGTTGTGTAAGAGTTACAGATATAACTTTGGATTAATTTAAGAAAAATAACAATGAGTTTAATTGTTGGTTGGTTTATTGCTGCTATTTAAAAAAAAATTATGGATTCATCGTTTGTGCCAGGTTTATTAAATTAAATCAGTACGACTGAAAGATGTGTCAAGGTGGAAGTTGTATTCCGACATAGTCAGGAGTATCTCTGACTCAACCTGGCAGCTACCAGTTTAAAGCAATTTGTTGCGCTCAGTGCTCAGACACATCAGAAACATTGAGGCACAATGTAAATGGTGAGCGCAGGCAAGTAAATGACAAGACAATGCGCGTTGTCAATGTTAATTTTTATAGCATTACTCCTTTCTAGCATTTCATTATTTTTGTGACAGTATTATAATTCAAGAAAAAATAGATTATTAAGCAAATTAAAAATAATCAAGCTGCATCATTTAAAAAAAAATTGTTGACGTGTGGGCTTAACTGCTCGACTCCTAGATACTGTCAGACCTGCTGAACAATGAGTTTCCAGTAGTTTTTACAATGACAAGCCTATATCTTTCTTAACTGACCTGCTCAGCACTTGCACAACAAGCCACATTCTAATTTTAGTATGAAATGTAATGCAATGTTATGGGAGCACCTAATAAATTCAGTTGGCACAACGGTGTGGTTACTGTTTGTTTTTAGAGATACAGCTCAGTAACAGGCCCTCTGGCCCAGTGAGGCTACACAGCCCAATTACATCCGTGTGACCAATTTGGAATGTGGGAGGAAACTGGAGCATCCAGAGGAAATTCTCCCGGGCATAGGGAGCTGCTACACTACCGTGCTGTTGCGTTTCCATTTATGACTAATGCTATGGAAGCAATAGTTTCCACTTTAACACTGACTTCACTGCCAAAGGTTAAAACAGTGCAGGAAGTTGCCAATCCACTCAAAATATCTTTCAGATCACTATGACCTCAAAAGGGCAAGGGTAGCATCATATCTGCTAAATGCTCAACATTCAGAAATTGAAAATACAGTGGCATGCACAAGTTTGGGCACCCCTGGTCAAAATTTCTGTTACTGTGAATAGAAGATGAACTGATCTCCAAAAGTCATAAGGTTAAAGATAAAACATTCTTTTCAACATTTTAAGCAAGATTCATGCATTATTTTTTGTTTTGTACATGTTGCAAGGAACAGGGCAAACCCAAACACAGGACACTGGCACGGAGATAGGCTTAGGATGCAGACGAGGGTGTGACCGTGGCTGGAACTTGAAGTCGGCTGTTTGACGGGCTATAGGGAGTTTGGGCAGGGCTATGAAGTGCACGTCTTTGGAGAAACGGTCGACCACAGTGAGTACAGCAGTGTTACCATGTGAAGGGGGTAGTCCAGTAACAAAATCCAGAGCGATGTGGGAACAAGGGCGGCTAGGGACAGGTAGGGGACGAAGCAGCCCAGCAGGTGGTCGATAGGAGGCTTTTCCGCGGGCACACACAGTACAGGCAGAGACGAAGGAGCGAGTGTCAGCATTCATGGTGGTCCACCAGATATGTCACTTCAAAAAGGACAGAGTTCGATCAATTCCGGGATGACAGGCGAAACGAGAAGTATGCCCCCACTGGAGAACCTGAGACCAAACAGAGTCAGGCACGAAGAGGTGATTGGGAAGGTCCATCGCCTGGGTCAGGTTGAGTCCGTTGAGCCTCTTTGACAATGGATTCGATCTCCCAGGTGAGGGCAGCCATAACACAGGATGGTGGAAGGATGGTATCGGGGTTGGGAAGGCCCTCCTCAGAGACGTATTGATGAGAGAGAGCATCTGGCTTCCCGTTCTTGGAACTAGGATGATAGGTGAGGGTGAAATTGAAACGGCCAAAAAGCAGTGCCCAACGGGCTTGGCAGGAATTAAGGCGCTTAGCTGTCTGGATGTATGCCAGGTTCTTATGGCTGTCCAGACGATGAATGGATGTTCTGCTCCTTCCAGCCAGTGCCTCCACTCCTCCAAGGTGAGTTTGACGGCCAGCAACTCCTGGTTCCCAACGTCACAGTTCTGTTTGGCGGGGGACAGATGGCAAGAGAAGAAGGCGCAGGGATGGAGCTTTTGGTCTGGGACAGAGTGTTGGGAGAGGACCGCTCCCACCCCAGAGTTGGAGGCGTCAACTTCCACAATGAATTGGTGAGAGGGGTCAGGTTGGACCAGGATGGGAGTGGAGGTGAAACACCTCTTCAGCTCCGAGAAGGCTGAGTCTGCTTCGGGGGTCCAGTGGAAAGGGGTCGCAGGAGAGGTGAGCCGAATAAGGGGCGCTGCCACCCAGCTGTAGTCCCTGATGAAGCAACGGTAGAAGTTTGCAAACCCCAGAAATCGCTGGAGTTGTTTGAACGTCATGGGTTTTGGCCACTCTGCCACCGCCCAGATCTTTTCAGGATCCACCCTCACCTGCCTGCTCTCGATGATGTACCCAAGGAAACTGACAGAATGGGCATGGAACTCGCACTTCTCTGCCTTAACAAATAGCTTGTTCTCCAACAGCCTCTGAAGAACCTGGCTGACATGGTGGGTGTGCTCCTGGAGATTACGGGAGAAGATTAGAATGTCGTCCAAATAAACGAAAACAAAATGGTTAATAAAGTCCCTAAGGACGTCGTTGATCAGAGCCTGGAACACTGTGGGAGCATTGGTCAGGCCGAAAGGCATCACCAGGTATTTGAAATGACCGAGGGGGTGTTAAAAGCTGTTTTCCATTCATCTCTCTCCCTTATCCTGACTAGGTGATAGGCATTCCACAAGTCTAATTTAGAGAAAACTGTGGCTCCGTGAAGGGGCTCGAATGCAGAGTTGATAACGGGCTGGGGATCCTTATTCTTTATGGTGATGTTGTTCCAGCCACAGTCGTTGATGCATGGGTGCAATGAGCCATCTTTCTTCCCCACAAAGAAAAAATCAGCACCTACAGGGGAAGCTGAGGGTCGGATAATGCCAGCCACGAGGGAGTCATTTACGTACGTCTCCGTAGCTTCTCTTTCTGGTTGGGACAGGTTGTACAGCTGGTTGGTAGGTAGTGAGGCTCCGGGGAGAAGGTCAATTGCACAATCGTAAGGGCGATGTGGAGGCAGAGAAAGGGCCCGTTGCTTGCTAAACACTCCCAGATTGTGATACTGTACAGTAGTGGTCGCCAACCTTTTTAAGCCCTAGATCCCCTACCTTGGCCTTAGTGAAAGACAAGATTGACCTACTAAATTGTTTAGTCACACGCACGCATACCGGGCAGAAAAGACTGGAAGTAAAACTCCGCAACCCAGAAACAACCTTTCTTTACAAACGGCTTTCCGTAGTGGGAGTATTGCTATATTACCATTATCTTAATTAGTATTACTTATTTTTATAATGCTCACATTACACCTTTAATTCTATGTTTCATTATTTAATTCTATTTCAACACAAAAAATAAATGAATAAAAATTGACTGTTGCACTTAGTGTGATGACTGGGGCTGAATACCTTCTGCTAGTTCCCTGAGATTGGGCTCATAACTACAGACAGCCAGTTTGAGACGGTCTGTAAGGTGTCTGTCAGTAAGACAGCTCCTGTACTTAGATTTCATAATTTTCATCTGTTGCAGCACAGCGCCCTCACAAACCTCCTGACAGACTGAATATTTGAGTGGATAGTTTCCTTTCTTAGACTGAATGTTGAATCTGCCACGTTTTTCAGGTGTTCTGTATTGGCAAACTGTTACTGAGACACTAGTATAAGTTTCAGAGGTACGCAAGATAATGACACCACTGTTTTTTGTTTCCCAGTTATTTACATTTGGGAAATGTTGAAATTGAAAGGGAGAGAAGTCTTGTAATGTGAACATTATAAAGATAAGTTAATACAAATTAGGATAATGGTAATTTCGCAATACTCCCGCTGCATGGCTAGGGAAAGCTGTTTGTAAAGGGAGGTCACTTCCAGGTTGCAGGGTTTTACTTCCGGTCTTTTCTACTGCAGTGCATGGCGGGGTAGCTATGCACATGCGCACTGGGCAGAAAGAATGGAACTAAAACCCCGCAACCTGGAAACAATCTCTCTTTACAAACAGCTTTCAGTAGCAGAAGTATTGCTATATCACCATTATCCTAATTAGTATTACTTATTTTTATAATGCTCACATTACAACAGTACTTGTGTGTTTATTTGTTTTTCATTTTTTTCGGGATCTACTGGGAAAGTCTCAAAGATCGACCGGTTGGCGACCACTACTCTACGGGAACCTTGGGCAAGTCAGGGGGCTCAGAGGCGGATGAGATCGAGGTGACCTCCACTGGGGGAAAGGCTGATTGCAGACAAGAGGGATGGCTGAACGAGCTCCAGCAGACTATCTTCCCGCTGGGCCAGTCAGTGTGGGGGTTATGACAGCTTAACTGGGGTAACCAAGAACTATTAGGAGCTTGAGGAGAGGAAATTATATTGAATCGTACCTGTTCCTGATGGTTTCCTGTGAGAAGGAGAAGCAGGGGCTCTGTGCAGTATGTGACTCGGACCAGGAGTATACCGTCCAGTGCCCGGGTGTCCAGGGGGATACACAAAGGCTCATGAGGAATTCCAGCTTGAAAGACTAAGTTTTCACCCAAGAAGTTTCCCTCTGCGCCGGAGTCCACTAGTGTTAACAGAGGCAGGGACTGTTGTTGTAACACAGAATGGCTTGAAGCTGCATCCGGGGTCGGGGTACGGAAGGGAATGTTGTCTGGCTCACCAGGGTCCCCCCTTCTACTGGTGAGCTTTCTCTTTTTGGCGGAAGAGGACAGGTAGCAAGGAAGTGACCGGACTGGCCGCAATATAGACACTCACCCGATCTCATTCTCCAGAGTCATTCAGCGGGAGAAAGGCGGTTCCGTCCAGCTGCATGCGTTCCTCTCCCGGGGCGGTGGAAACGGCAGGACTGGGAGCTACTCTGGGAGCAGGAGGAGGAGAGAGGCTTATTCCAGTGGGAGGCATAAATGAGTGCCAAGAAGTGGCCAAAGGTGTTGGACGACCAGTTCTTTCTCTATGGAGCTCTCGGAGGTGATTGTCCAACTTGATGGCTAGGGAGATCAGGGAATCCAGGCTGTCGGTGTCATCTCTTGCCGCCAACTCGACCTTTACTAGGTAGCTGAGTCCATTCCAGAAAACAATCTGGGAGAAGTGTTAAGCAAGCAACGGACCCTTTCTCTGCCTCCACATCGCCTTTACGACTGCGCAATTGACCTTCTTCCCGAGCCTCATCGTTGCACCCCAAGTCGGCCGCTAACGTCCGGAACTCCTTTGAATATTCGGCAACACTGCGTGAGCCCTGGTGGAGAGAGAGTAGACGCTTGGCTGCATCTTTACCAGGACGGGGTGGTCAAAGATCTTTCTCATTTCCGTGATAAAAGTGGTGAAGGAAGAGCAGATATCCGGTTAGTTGTCCCAAACTGCTGTGGCCCACTTCCCCATGGCAACCCCACGATATAAGCAATCCTAGACTTACCTGTGGAGTAAGTTGATGATTGCTGTTCAAACATTAGGGAGCACTGAAGGAGGAAGGCCTGGCACTTCCCCAAATCTCCAACGTAGTGCTCCGGCTCAGGGACGTGAGGCTCTCTTGGTGGGGTGTTGGTGATACATGGGGGGTTGCCGCTACAGGCTGTCTGGGCTGGCTAGGCTGGGTTCCAGGAGTGGGTTGAGTGAAATGGGTGGAGACATAGTCCACCTGGTTACCAATCTGCGTGAAGTGAGCAGACAGGGAATGGAGGTTCTCCATGACCTCCCGGAGGACTTGGTCTTGCTGTCCCAGTGGAGTACCCTGGCCAGTGAGGGCTTGCTGAAGGGTGTTTGTGTCGGCTAGGTCCATGGTGGTCAGATCGTTCTGTTGCAAGGAACGGGGCGAACCCAAACACAGAACACTGGCACAGAGATAGAGTTAGGATGCAGACGAGGGCGTGACCGTGGCTGGAACTTAACACGAAACGTTGCTAGAGTTGAACGGCAAACAGAAAGGCAGGCGGCAGGCAACCCTTACCTTGACATGAAGCATTGCTGAGCTGAACGGCAAATGGAAAGGCAAATGGCAGGCAATACTTACCTTGACACAGAGAGACCGAGTTACACAGGAAAACCTCAGTATGGAAGTAAAACTTAGAATACACAATCCTAAGCGGCCAGGAATGTGAATTACCACACTGGCTAAAACAGGGGTCCCCAACCTTTTTTGCACTGCGGACCGGTTGACAATATTCTTGCGGACCAGCCACCCGGTTGGTGGGGTGGTGGGGGGTATGTTAATCACGACCAGAATATAGATGATAAGTCAACTAAGTCACTTATAAGTGGCTAATACACTCAATTTCGTTTCTAAAAAGGTTTATCTAACGAATTTAATATTAAACACACAGCGCATATTTTCCCCGTATGAACATATAAAATAGTCATAGTCATAGTCATACTTTATTGATCCCAGGGGAAATTGGTTTTCTTTACAGTTGCACCATAAATAATGAATAGTAATAGTAACAGTACTATTAGTAAATAGTAAATAGTAATAGTCATAGAAATAATAAATAGTAATAGCATAGTAATAGAAAATAGTAATAAATAGTTAAATAGTAATATGTAAATTATGCCAGTAAATTATGAAATAAGTCCAGGACCAGCCTATTGGCTCACGGTGTCTGACCCTCCAAGGGAGGAGTTGTAAAGTTTGATGGCCACAGGCAGGAATGACTTCCTATGACACTCAGTGCTGCATCTCGGTGGAATGAGTCTCTGCCTGAATGTACTCCTGTGCCCACCCAGTACCTTATGTAGTGGATGGGAGACATTGACCAAGATGGCATGCAACTTAGACAGCATCCTCTTTTCAGACACCACTGTGAGAGAGTCCAGTTCTATCCCCACAACATCACTGGCCTTACGAATAAGTTTGTTTATTCTGTTGGTGTCTGCTACACTCAGTCTGCTGCCCCAGCACACAACAGCAAACATGATAGCACTGGCCACCACAGACTCGTAGAACATCCTCAGCATCGTCCGGCAGATGTTAAAGGGCCTCAGTCTCCTCAGAAAATAGAGATGGCTCTGACCTTTCTTGTAGACAGCCTCAGTGTTCTTTGACCAGTCCAGTTTATTGTCAGTTCATATCCCCAGGTATTTGTAATCCTCCACCATGTCCACACTGACCCCCTGAATGGAAACAGGGGTCACCGGTACCTTGGCTCTCCTCAGGTCTGCCACCAGCTCCTTAGTCTTTTTCACATTAAGCTGCAGATAATTCTGCTCACACCATGTAACAAAGTTTCCTACCGTAGCCCTGTACCCAACTTCATCTCCCTTGCTGATGCATCCAACTATGTCAGAGTCATCTGAAAACTTCTGAAGATGACAAGACTCTGTGCAGTAGTTGAAGTCCGAGGTGTAAATGGTGAAGAGAAAGGGAGACAAGAGAGTCCCCTGTGGAGCCCCAGTGCTGCTGATCACTCTGTCAGACACACAGTGTTGCAAGCACACGTACTGTGGTCTGCCAGTCAGGTAATCAAGAATCCATGATACCAGGGAAGCATCCACCTGCATCGCTGTCAGCTTCTCCCCCAGCAGAGCAGGGCGGATGGTGTTGAACGCACTGGAGAAGTCAAAAAACATGACCCTCACAGTGCTCGCTGGCTTGTCCAGGTGGGTGTAGACACGGTTCAGCAGATAGACGATGGCATCCTCAACTCCTAGTCGGGGCTGGTAGGTGAACTGGAGGGGACCTAAGTGTGGCCTGACCATAGGCTGGAGCAGCTCCAGAACAAGTTTCTCCAGGGTCTTCATGATGTGGGTGGTCAATGCCACTGGTCTGTAATCATTGAGGCCGCTGGGGCGCGGCGTCTTCGGCACAGGGACGAGGCAGGACGTCTTCCACAGTACAGGAACCCTCCGGAGCCTCAGGCTCATGTTGAATACATGGCGAAGTACTCCACATAGCTGAGGGGCACAGGCTTTGAGCACCCTGGTACTGACACCATCCGGTCCTGCAGCCTTGCTTGGGTTGAGACGTTTCAGCTGTCTTATCACCTGTTCAGCCGTGAAGCCCACCATGGTGGTTTCGTGTGGGGGAGGGGTAGAATCATGAGAGCAGGGTGGGGGACTGTGAGGAGGGGTAGGAGGGGAGAATGGA
The DNA here is from genome assembly GCF_963921235.1 of Mobula hypostoma. Classification (NCBI taxonomy): domain Eukaryota; kingdom Metazoa; phylum Chordata; class Chondrichthyes; order Myliobatiformes; family Myliobatidae; genus Mobula; species Mobula hypostoma. The sequence continues at coordinate 68,561,894 of NC_086103.1, read as the reverse complement.
ATATGTGTTGGTCGGGGGCGACAACAGATGGCTCATGGGGGATGGGCAGGGGTCACAATGTCAAATCTGTTAAAGAACAGGTTAAGTTCGTTGGCCCTGTCCACATTGCCTTCAGCTCCTCTGTTGCTAGTTTGCCGAAACCCAGTGATGGTCCTCATCCCCCTCCAGACCTCTCTCATGTCGTTCTGCTGGAGTTTCCGCTCAAGCTTCCTCCTGTACCTGATCCTGATCCTGGCTTTCAGGTCCCTCTGTATTGCCCTTAGCTCCTCTCTATTTCCATCTCTAAACACCCTCTTTTTAGCGTTCAGGATGTCCTTAATGTCCTTTGTCACCCATGGCTTGTTATTTGAATAACAAAGGACAGTTCTTGTCGGAACATTGCAGTCCACATAGAAGTTGATGTAATCAGTGATGCACTCTGTGAGCCCATCAATATCCTCTCCATGTGGCTCACAGAGTGCCTGCCAGTCTGTCACCTCAAAACAACCCTGGAGCACCTCATAAGCCTCCTCCGACCATTTCCTCACTGTCCTCGAGGTTGCAGGTTTACTCTTCACCAGAGGCATGTAGCAGGCTTTTAGATACACCAGGTTGTGATCTGACCTTCCCAGTGGGGGGAGGGGAGAGGAGCTGTATGCATCCTTAACGTTAGCGTACATCAAACCCAGAGTCCTCTCCCCTCTGGTTGTACAGTTCACATACTGCGTGAAGTTGGGCAGTGTTCTCGCCATGGTAACCTGGTTGAAGTCACCCGAGACGGTAATGAGGGCACTCGGATGCTGGGTTTGTAATCTGGCAATGACGGTGTAAATGATGTTACACGCCGACGTCGGGTTGGCAGAGGGAGGGATGCACACAACAACCACAATTGCATGTGAGATTTCCCTTGGCAAATAATATGGCCGGAGTCCAACAGCAAAAAGTTCAATATCCGGGCCAGACACGTTCCTTGATCGTAATATGCCCAGGATTGCACCATCTATTATTTACCAGAACCGCCAGCCCCCCTCCTTTACGCTTACCACTCTCAGTGCAATTCCGGTCAGTTCGAACGGTCTGGAAGCCCTCTATGGAAAATCATTGCAACACACCAATATCGCTGAATCAGTGGGAGCCCTGGGCTTGTTTACCTGTAAAAAGACAGTGACATCGAGGGGTGATGGGACACAGCGATACTCAAAGGGGTTCCTTGGGTCCAGTCTATTCCGCAATTTAGTTTTCGTTGCATTCATTGCAGAAAAGCCCGCTTTGCAGAGATATGTTGGAAATGGAAGCAACGTTTTCAGTGCTTTTGTGGCTATCTCAGGACATTCAGCCTTGACTTTGATCCAGAATGCCGGCAGAGATGTTACATCAAACATACTTTTCAGCCCACCGTTATTTGCAAGCTCGAGGAGCTGATCTTCTTCCTGCGCTGACATGGATGAGGCGTGGGTCCTGACCTCACGTGCGTTCAACTTCCAACAGTGAGCGTGACAGGGAATGAGGAAAGGTGCAGCTGACTCAGATCGTTTCATATTGCCAAATTATATCATTTCCTCGCGGCCCGGTAGCATATGCTTTGCGGCCCAGTGGTTGGGGACTACTGGGCTAAAACAACGATCTGGTGATGAGTGGATGCAAAGCTGGGAAATTTATGCTGCAGGTTTAGATGAGACTCAGGTGTGCCGCAATCAAAGAGTATTAGGAGAATATGGGGAATTAACAGTCGGGACCGTGACCGTGCCATTTCTTCAGTTCGTAATGTAATTAAGAAATGGCAGTTAACAGGAACAGTGGAGGTCAAGTTGAGGTCTGGAAGACCAAGAAAACTTTCTGAGAGAACTGCTCGTAGGGTTGCTGGAAAGGCAAATCAAAACTCCCATTTGACTGCAAAAGACCTTCAGGAAGATTTAGCAGGCTCTGAAGTGGTGGTGCTCTGTTCTACTGTGCAGCGACACCTGCACAAATATGACCTTCATGGAAGAGTAATCAGAAGAAAACCTTTACTGTGTCCTCACCACAAAATTCAGTGTCAGAAGTTTGCAAAGGAACATCTAAACAAGCCTGATGCATTTTGGAAACAAGTCCTGTGGATTGATGAAGTTAAAATAGAACTTTTTGGCCGCAATGAGCAAAGGTACTGTATGTTTGGAGAAAAAAGGGTGCAGAATTTCATGAAAAGAACACCGCTTCAACTGTTAAGCACGGGGGTGGATTGATCATGCTTTGGGCTTGTGTTGCAGCCAGTGGCACGGGAAACATATCACCGGTAGAGGGAAAAATTAATTCAATTAAATACCAGCAAATTCTGGAAGCAAACATCACACCATCTATAAAAAAGCTGAAGATGAAAAGAGGATGGCTTCTACAACAGGATAATGATCCTAAACACACCTCAAAATCCACAATGGACTACCTCAAGAGGCGCAAGCTGAAGGTTTTGCCATGGCCCTCACAGTCCCCTAACCTAAACATCATTGAAAATCTGTGGATAGACCTCAAAAGAGCAGTGCATGCAAGACGGCCCAAGAATCTCACAGAACTAGAATACTCTTACAAGGAAGAATGGGTGAAAATCCCCCTAACAAGAATTGAAAGACCCTTAGCTGGCTACAGAAAGCATTTACAAGCTGTGATACTTGCTAAAGGAAGTGTACTGACCTTGCAGGGTGCCCAAACTTTTGCTTCGGGCCCTTTTCCCTTTTTGTTATTTTGAAACTGTAAAAGATGGAAATGTAAAAGTAATCTTGCTTAAAATATTAAAGAAATGTGTCATCTTTAACTTTATGCCATTTGGAAATCAGGTCATCTTTTATTCGCTTAGCTATTCACAGTAACAGAAATTTTGACCAGGGGTGCCCAAACTTTTGCATGCCACTGTATCATGACAGGCTTCTGCACTAAGGCCCTGAAGCAGCTTCCATCACAGTATGTCCAGAATATCTACGAAAATGCCACATCCTTCCCTTTCAACAATTTCAAGTCTGATGTAAACGTGAAATGCAATACAATGTTATGGAAGCACTGAGCAATAAAAGTTTATTGGCCATAAGTAAGTCTCCATTTAATTTTCTCATTTCCTTTTGTCACCAAAATAAATTTTCTATACTGCTTAATGCACACAGAATGTTTTGCACAAAGTCAAAGTTGTCATGTAAATCTTGTAAATGTTCCCGTATACTACCTTGAGATTCATTTTGTTGCAGAAATTTACACAAAAATAAAGAAATACAATGGTAGTTATGAAAGCTCTATACAGTCAAAGACTGAACAATAACCAATGTGCAAAAGAAGACCAACTTTGCAAATAGAAATAATAAATATTACTGAGCTGTAAAGTCCTTGAAAGTGAGTCTGTAGGTTATGGAATCTGTTCAGAGTTGCGGTGGGTGGACATCAGGAGCCTGATGGTTGTAGCCTAGTGATGTGGGACATAAGGCTCCTTTACTTTCTGCCTGATGGTAGTAGCATAGCAGCAAAAATGATTGGGGGGGGTGGGGGGGTGTGCTTGATAACAGATGCTACTTTCTGGGTGGCTGTGGGGCTGTGCTTCATGTAAATGTACTCAATCACAGCTATTCACCATCTATACTTGAATCCCAAATGACACTAAGCAAATCAGATGGTGGTTCTGGGCTACTAAAATCCATTGATGTTTTGAGGAAAAACCTGGACTGGAGATGACAGGCCAAATGCTTATTTGGGTATGTAAAACTGGCAGCTCTGTTGAGCACAGACTCTCCATAAGACCAGTGAATCTAACAATAGAAGCTGGTTTAATTGAGAGGCTGCCTGGCTATTGACTAGGCATTCAGCTCCATGTCACAATTAGGGAGCTGAAAAGGGATTGCAAAGGCCAGGAATGGAAGGTTGGTAATCAAAGACTAAATGGAATCATGGAAGTACACGGTGAAGAAGACTGAACCATTCCAGACCAACAAGGTCAAAGGCTGATCGAAAAGTAAGCTGTGTCCAGAGGAGGTAGGAGATCAAAGGCTGGGAAAAGCAAATGGTCAGAGGCTAGAGTAGATAAGAAATGAGGGAAAAATACAGAAAAATTGAAAGGTGAAGTGTTGAGTAGGTGATTTAGGGTGTTGTAACATATTAGAGTGGATAAGGAAGTTGCAAATGAGGTGGACCCTTTGTTACCTCTTTCTAATTCCCCTCATCAATCTGTTAGCCAGACAGCAAATTAAACATTTTGATCACTTCAGGAACCTTGGATTTAACCTGTCAGAAATACTTCCTTCAATCCACAGATCCCACCAGTCACTTCCCTGCAAGTCAAGACTAATTTGCCTCACTTTCCCAGTCCCGCTGAAGGGCCTTTGACCTGAAATTTTAGCCACAAAGCACTTGATTTACGAAAAAAAAATCAGTGGAACTGTATTTTTTGACCAATTGGAAATTAGTTTAATACCCATTTCAACAGATTTCTCACTGCACAGTAAAGACAAAAAAAAAATACTGTTTTTATTGGAGAGAGATTGTGGCCCTCCAAAGTGTTGAAAGGGATTTCTGAGCTGGGTTGAGACAAGAGTGTCACAGGGAGATTGCAGGAGTTCTCAGTGGGGTTCTCAGTTTACCTTGTTGGGCCTGAATGAAAGGCTCTGCTCCTTTTTTTCCATCAACAGGACACTGATGGATTGGATCCTCACCAGCTCTTTACATTTTTTTAGGTTTGTTCAGACCCTGAAACTGCCAACAACACAGACAGTGGTAAAGGACGGTACACAGACCCCTTTTCAGAAGAACTTCACTGTCTGAGAAATTAACATGTTGCTTAGCATGTTATGTTTCTTTTGAACTGTAAGATGTTTGTCTGAAGTATTGACAGTTTATGGATTGGTTAGCAATTATTAGCCACGTGGTAGATCATCTTTTACATTTGCCAAGTCACAATCATTACAACTAATTTGAGAACATGAAGATGGTAGTTCAGCATACAGCCTTGTAGGGGAACACCAATGCTTTTGAGCAGAAAATCCTACATAACGTTATGGATTTGGCCCAGTATATCACAGGTAAAACACTCCCAACCGTTGAGCACATCAACATGAAACTTTGCTGAGGGAAAGTAGCATCCATCATCAAAGATCCTCACCACTCAGGTCATTGTCTTTTCTTACAGCTGCCATCAGGTAGAAGATACAGGTGCCTCAGGACCTGCACCACCAAGTTCAAGAACAATTACTCACCCTCAACCATCAGGCCTTTCAACAAAAGGGGATAGCTACACTTATTTAAGGACTCTGTTATATTGTTATTTCATGCACTTTATTTATTTGTATCTGCATTTGCACAGTTTGTTTACAGCTTATAGTTTCTGAGGTTTACAGTTACTGTTCTACAGATTTGCTAAGTATGCCTGGAGTCTCAGAATCTCAGGACTGTATGTGGTGACATGTATGAACTCTGATAATAAATTTTACTTTGAACTTTGAGATCATAAAATAAAAATACTTGAAGGCCATATCGCATAGAGAACTAAAACAGTTAATATTTTGGGTTGAGGAACATTCATCGGATTTGGATAACTGAGAAGCCAGCATGTTTGAGAGAACATCCCTATGGTAGAGTACAGACCCAAGTTGTCATGGTAACACTTAATTTTAAAACCAGCAGGTGAATATGGAAAAACAAAATTGAAGCAGAAAGATACATACAGCTGTATCCATGGAGAGAGAAAAATAAGGGGGTTATCCAAATTGTCAAATTCAGTTTTAAGTCCCAATCTACAGAGTACTTGACCCAAAATACCAATTGCTTTCTGCACTAATACTGCTTGACCTCCTGAGTGCTTCCAATATTTGTCTGATGCTGTTTCAGAATTTTGGTACAGGCGGTTCCCAGGTTATGTTTGTGAGAACTGCCTGTAAGCTGATTTATCTGATCTGAAGATTAAAGAGAAAGATTCGCTTTGTCACATGTACATTGAAACTTACAGGGAAATGAATTATTTGCATCAAATTAAATCAGCAAGAATAGCGCAGGGCTGACCATAAGTGTCACCATGCTTCCAGTGCAAAATACCAACCTTGTGTATCTTTGGAGTCTGGGAGGAAACTGAGGCACTTGGAGGAAATCCATGCAGTCATAAGGATAACGTGCAAACTCCTTACAGATAGTGGTGGGAATTGAACTCCGATCTTACAGCTGATGCTGTAAAGCGTTACGCTAACTGCCACACGACCATACCACTGTTTTCTAGAGTAACCTATATTGTATCACTGTACAACAACTTGCTAAAATTCTTTAATTTCATTGAATAATCACCCTCATACAACCCATCATTGAACAAATGGATTACATCCCATATCCAGTCATTAATGAATACCATGAAATATTTTTATTACCAGTTTGAAAAATGCTTTAATGGACAAAATTGCATGGTTAGATTCCAAGTCAGGTCAATCATAAGCCTACATCTGCAATTTATTAGTGCAACTATAATTCAAATGTTCGCTTGCTTAGCATGAGAAAGGATTTGAATTTGAGTTCCAATGTACTAACAGCTGTTTCTCTGATTGCCTCATTAGTTGTGCAAATAGCGTATAACATCAACATGAGAAATTCTCCAATGCTGGAAATCCAAAGCAACACACACAAAATGTTGGAGGAACTCAGCAGGTCAGGTAGCATCCATGGATCAAACAGTCAATATTTCAGGTTGAGACCCTTCTTCAGGTCTGAAAAGGAAGGGGGAAAATACCAAAATAAAAAGGTGGGGGTGGGAAGGAAAGGAGGCTAGCTAGAAAGTGATGGGTGAAGCCAGGTAAGTAGGAAAGGTAAAGGGCTAGAGAGGAAAGAACCTGATAGGAGAGGAGAGTGGACCATAGGAGAAAGGGGAGAAAAAGATGGGGGATCCTTCCTGGACACAAGGAAAGTGAAAAATTGGTGGTTGAAGGCATGGATCCAGCGGAGGGTGTAATGTCAGAGAGGTGGAGGAGAAAGAGGCCAGGAACTGTGGCAGAGACAAGACAGGGACCACATTATATTTGTATTTAGCAAGCCTGTTTTTAATCATTGCAATTTTCTGTATACTGTATGTACATTTTTTACATAGAAATCCTATTCGATATAGCTGAGTGCATTAGATTAAAAAAGGTTGATTTAGTATCATTACTTCTGTTGTATGATTCTTTGAAGCTTAACACACAATTGTGATTGGAATAGCTGGTGACTTCTGGTTATGAGCTAAAACTCAATAGCCTTTGAATGTTATTAACTTCCACAAAATTGATTTCAAACTGAGAGCTGTACCTAGGTTCCCAACCTGTTTAAGTAGCAGTTTGCTTCAGTTGGCTTTACTCCACTATTTTCACATTAAGCAAGGCAAGTTGATTTTGGTATGTTTGATACAATCCTTGATTTCTTCAAAATTAGGTGTGAAAATATTTAAACTAAATCGAAGTTCCTAATCCCATGCTGCCAAGTACATTTGCCATCCTTTCTTATCTCCCATTAGAATAAATAATTTGAAAAAGTGACCTGGAACTAAATTTGGGCTATCAGATCCTGAAGTGTGCTGATTTAAATTATTGCAAGCATCTCCATAACTCGAGGAAGCGTAAAAAGAAATCAGAAATCTAATGGAACGTTATGCATTTGTAACATGAGAAATATCTAGGAAATATGTTTTGCTGTTGCTTTACAAAGCTGTGCTTAGGTCACATCTGGGATACTGTGTACATTTCCGGGCATTCCACACTGAAAGGAATGTATTGGCCTTGGAGGAAATCCAGCCTGGATTCGTCAGGAAGTTCCCAGGTTAACTTATAAGAAAAAGCTCCATAAACCTGGCTTGTTTTCTCTTGAAATTATCAAAGGTTAAGGAGGAAATGAGGGAGTTTTTAAAACATTAAAAGGAACTGATAGGTGTCATCAATTGTTTTCAACTAGCAGTAGAGTCTTGGATGTGAACATAACTAGGCCATTCAGAGGTTAAGAAATATACCTTTGACCCAAGGGTGGATGAAATATACAATTCACTCTAGTTACAGTTAGTGCTTATTAGCTCATTTAATCGCTTGAGCCCTTTTTCACCTCCAGCAATCACCTCCCAGCCTCCGCCACTATTTGCACTCTCCTCTCCTCCATCTGCCTATCATCCTTCATCACCCTGCCAGCTCTTGCTCCGCACCTTCTCTTCACCTCTTTATACTGGCTAACTCCCCTCAATTTCTCAGTCCCAATGAAGGGCCTTGAACCAAAACATTGATCGCCCATTTCCCTCCTGACTCGCTGGGCTGCTTCTGTATTCTCCTATGTGTCTCATTATTTTCAGTCTGAGATCAATACATTCTTGCTGGTGAAGAGTATTAGAAGATATTTGATTATTGAAGTCGGACTTGATCAACATTGATTTCACCAAATGGTAGTTAGGGTTTGAGAGACTGATTGGCCTAGTCCTCTTCCTATGTTCTTAGTTTCTGCTCCATGCTTTACACTAGCAGGATTAAATGTATCCCCTGAATTGCTTTTGATTCTTTTAATACTTTAATCAGAATTTTTATTTGAAGTGTGATACTTGCATATGTTTCATCACTGTACTCATCAATCTAACAATGCCCAGCGGATTACTGTAAATAATTTCAATATGTCAGAAGTTCATTCAATGAAATGGGACTATGATAGTGAAGAGAAAAGATGGTGTCCTGCTTATTTTTAGCATTTCAGTTGTATAAAATCACATTTTCCAGACCAACAATTATAACTGATAATTCCATTAAAATTTCAATTTCACACTGATATATTAGCACTTAATAAAGCCATTCTGACGTCATCTGTGAGTAGTTTGTACGTCCTCCCTGTGGAATGTGTGTGTTGTTACATGCTCAAGGAGATCTGGTTTTTTTTGTGAGAATGCTGTAATGGTCTTTTGGAGGTCACCCGATGTGATTTTCCCGCCGATGTGAGGTCATGTGATGACATGTGCCCCGTGACTATATAAGGGTCGACTCAGGTGACGCAGTGGGATTTTTGAGTTTGTAGATTTCCAGGTAGAACGTGTTGTGCCTCCGTTTCTGTTGCATGTTTGTTTTTGTGACGCAGTTTCATTTTTAAAACGGAAGGTGCGTTCTCTTACAAGATATTGCATTTGGACTGGAAACTTGTGGCTGGAAGTGCCAATTTACTCAATTCCGACAGTTTTCAAGGGAGAGTGAAGAATTCATTGAAGTGAAGGATCGAGAGAAGTCGGCATCATTTGGCAGTTTAATAAAAGATCAACCTTATTGAGTCTTCGTTGAAGAGAACCTGCATTGAGATAACTCTTGCAATAGCGCCATGAGTTCATGAACAAAGGCTCTCTCTCTCTAAAAGGAATTTAAGGTCAGTCAATTTAAACTGTTTATTTTCGACATCTGGAATCCTGTGGACAGAATCAGCAGTAAAGGTGCGTCGGTGAAGAAATCTTTCTCCAGAGAAGTCTCTCCCAACTGATTGTGTAAAACTGTTGGACTTTCGAAGTCATCACTTTAAGAACTGTTTTCGCATTTAACGCTTTAAGAAGCAGAGCCGAGTGGAATTTATGAACGGCTGCGTACCTGTTTAACCTCCGGTTAAAGTTTTCCTTTGTTTTTTTTCCCTTATCTCTTATATGTGTTTAATAAATGTTTGGTTGTTTTCATAAAACCTGTCTCGATTAATATTCATTGTTGCCGGTTATGTAACAGTGTTTTCTCTAGGTGCTGTGGTTTCCCGCCACAGTCCAAAGAACTACCGGTTAGTAGGTTAATTGGTCATTGTAAATTAGGCTAGGGCTAAATTGGGGAGTTGCTCGACGGTGTAACACAAAAAGCCAGAAAGGCCGATTCCACACGGTACCCCTAAATAAATAAACTAATAGGTAAATGAAGCAACTCCAAACACCTGAGTTGTTTCCATTGAAGACCATCAATGGCATGCTGTTATAGTGCAGTCTCTGGAAAAATGGGATTGTTAGGCCTCAATATTCAAACTTTGGTGTTTGATTGCATATGTACTGTGTAGGATCCTGAAATTGTTGTTGGATTTATTTCAGAAGAATAGGCATTGGTGTATCCCTCAAAATTGCTCTCAATGCAGACAGGGACATTGAGTCATAGAGAAGTACTGCACAGAAATAGACCCTTTGGCCCATCTATTCCATGCCAAACCATTTAAACTGCCTGCTCCCATCAACCTGCACCAGGACCATACCCCTACCATCCACGTACCTATCCAAACTTATCTTAAATGTTGAAGTTGAGCTCGCATACACCACTTGTGCTGGTAGCTCGTTCCACACTCTCACATCCCTCTGAGTGAAGAAGTTTCCCCTCATGTTCCCCTTAAACTTTTCAGCTTTCACCCTTAATTCATCACCTCTGGTTGTTGTCCCACCCAACCGCTGTGGAGAAAGCCTGCTTGCAGTTACCCTATCTATACGCCTCATAATTTTGTGCACCTCTATCAAATCTCCTCTCATTCTACATTCCAAGAAATAAAGTGCAAATCGATTCATTCTTTCCTTATAACCCAGATCCTCCAGTCCCGGCAACAGCTTTGTAAATTTTCTCTGTGCTCTTTCAACCTTATTTATATCTTTCCTGGAAGTAGGAGACCAAAACTGCACAAAATACTCCAAATTAGGTCTCAACAACATCTTATACAACTTCTATCGATCACGTTCCTGTTTCTGTAAATATGCAGTTCATGATTTATCTGCAAATTTTTAAAATTGTTCTCCAATTATAACTTTTTAGACATATTGAATTACCAAGCCATCAACCCATTGAATGTTTTATTTGTGCTTTATTATGCAGAGCCTGTAGCAATAGCTACAGGAACAATGAATGGCTAACTGCACCAAACTGACCAACCCACGTGGCTGTGTAATGCAGACAGCTTGCAGCCCATAAACCCAGAAAAAAGCACAGAAATTCCAGCCTGCTGTGAAAGTACAAAAGTCTCTGTGAATTTATAAGCTGTGAGATCATTGTGTGTGTGTGTTTTGTAGAGAAGAGCAAGGATTACATAGTCATCCGGAAAAGGCATATGTCTTGTAAATTTCATTTCTCAAGTGCCCACTATGCAATCGTATGATGATAACATAAGTTCCATATATCCTCAGAAGATTTTGGATATGCAGATGTGGGGAGAAACCATTCAGTTGAGGGAAAATCAAAAATTATGTACTCCAGTTATCCTAGCAAGCAAAAGGCTGCAATTGGAAACCTCTGCCCACTTTCCAAAATATCTTTTCTTCACGTTGTTTACACCATTCCATCAATCAGAATTGTTTTCATAGGCATAAATCAGTGTCAATACAATATATTAAATGCGCTGATTATTGCAAACTGTTGAATAATCTTTTGATATGATTAAAATGTGGTTATCCTAATTACTTAATCCTCTATTTACTAGTCGTTTTTATCCAGATGCCTTGAGCGGAGGTTGTTTTCCTGTTTCACAGTGAGTGTATTTGGCAATACCAGAAATCACGTGCAAAAATTATACACATTTTGAAAAGGTGCTCAAGCTCACTATCATAGTGTTGAATCAAAATTTTTCTAAAGCAATCAATAGTTATTTGATAGTGGGATTAATATAACCAAAATATTATTACAATTAATACACATTTTTATTGGCAGACAAATTCCATCACTCATGATTTACTGTATGGGGCGTATGGGGTGTCAGGGAGGGGTAGTACCTCCGGTGTGGGAGCACGTCGCGTCCTTTTCAGGGCAGTTAGTCCACCTTTGGTTCCCACCTGGCACTCAGCGCTCACCTGTAGCTCCCCGTAGCTGTTTGCATGTGACAGCGGCCACACCCCGGGAAACGGCTTCAACAAGCCGGCTAAACCAGGTGAGGGTAGCCGACGGGTCTCAAACCCTCGGTGAGATAGGGAGTTGTCTATCCCAGCATGTGAAGACAGACTCCGGCGGATTGAGCGGAAGAGACCAGTGGAAGGTCCAACGGTCAAGAAGGCGGTCTCTGCAAGCGTCGTGGAACGTGTAGAGCAGGGCAAGACACAGAAGACGTCCTGATCATCCACTGCACCTAGTCCCATCTCCAGCCGTCTAGACTCTGTCTTGCCACTGGATCCAGATGGGAATTGGGAAGAGAGAGTGAGGCTGACGCTGCACAACTCTCCCTCACTTAAATCCAAATCTCGTGCTAGTCTCGACACCATCATAATGGTGTCGAGGTCCTCATCGACGTCAACGATGGACGAACAACCACTTCATCTTAAATCAACGAATTTCTTTTAAAATAAATATACATCTCTTCTTGTGTTGATGAATGAACTGACATCAAAATACATTCAAAACCGTTTGAGGCATACCTATTTGTTTCAATACTGGATCAACTTAATCTATCTCTTTTGAAGGCTTACACAAGTGTACTAAGTGAAAATATCAAAAAATGATTAATTCATCCTGGCAGCATGGTCGGAATTGATACTGGATCTTGATTCGGTTTGATATTCGTAAAACAATTTCAAAAGGTCATGGAAGCTCAATTTGTGTTAAATGTAATTTGTGCTTTAAATCCAGTGATCTTTTGAAAAGGATACTCTGATTTACGGGATAAGATGAGCGGGAAAAAGTGAAGTTACTGAGTGCAAACTTTAGACCAGGGGTTCCCAATCTTTGTTATGCCATGGAGCCATACCATTGAGCAAAGTGTCCATAGACCCTAAGTTGGGAACCCCTGCTCGAGACAGAAATATTCTGTTATGGCTATGCTAAGTCTGCTTTAGAGAAAGATTTTGTGTAATATGGCGACTTATTTGCTTATACACTTGGTGGCTAGCATGACTTGAGCAACAATTTAGTAAGAGCATTAATGTGTGAAGCATAAGCACCAAAGAGTGGGTACATTACAATTCCAGTCAACAAGAAACAAACAAAGACAATGAAATGGAGCTGCAATGCTGCCTCTAGCGCCCCTTCTTAATCTCATACATGCATTGACATATTCAGCAGCAGGGAGGATTCCCACCAGTGCTAATTAATGGGATTATCAATCATCTGTTTTGCTGGAGAACCTATAAGCCTACTAGGATTCTAAACGTTTGATCACTAAAGTTTGAAGTTGCTTAACTTCAGTGAGTAGTATGCCTGCTGGTAACTGTCTTGACTTCCAACTTCAGCACAAGTTGCTTGCTTCTCAATAAGAATACATTGCTAGTTATTCTCCTATGATTGTGTTAGGACAGGGACGATGAAGAAAGGACAACAGAGGGAGTACCTGGGGCCCTCATGGAGAATTTCAGTCTTTGTTAGCCACAGGTGTGGTACCAGAAGGAAGAGGATGGCTGATGTTTGTTCCATTAAAGATATTAAGGATAGGCCAAATAACTACACACTAGTGAGCCTTGTGTCAATAGTAGGGAAATTACTGCAGAAATCAGAGGCACAGCAAAGTGATGATGGTGCTAAATGGCAACTCCTTTGCTTGCATCTTTGGAAACAGCTCCATTTCCATCTTTAATATTTTTATTTTTCCCTTTCAGGATTTTTTTGAAGACCCTGACCTGGAGTTACATGCTGGCTATGGATCTTTATGGGAATGGGACCCGCTCTCGGGGTTTCATAACTGGCTGTTGTTCGGCATGCCGAGGGCTTGGCCCTGGAGGCCTGGAATCTCAGGACTCTGGAGACTGGTGGATCGAAGGTCGGTGTCATGACTGGAGAACCGTGTGTTGTTGGGGAGTTGGAATATCTGCAGCTGTATGCCCAGACACTTGAGATCTTTGAGCACAGAGCTTGGAAAAAGCGACACAATGGACTTTTAACATCGTAAACCAGCAAGTTGTTCCTTATATCTCCCCTCTCACTGTGAAACAGAGACATCTCTTTCTCCCTTATTAGGAAGAGAGAGAGCCTGTGGTATGTCAAATGCTGGGTGAACAATGTAACCTTTGGAGTTCTGCAAGACTGTGTCTTCACTGTTCCTTTGCTCACGTTTGAGTGTTTGGTGATGGTGTCGATGCTTTTTTTGTGCCGGTGGGGGGAGGGGGGATTGTTGCTCACTGCTGCTTGCGCGCGGGAGGGAGGGGAGCTGGGAGGGTCATTTAGGGGTTCTAACATTTAACTATTGTTCATTCTTTGGGGCACTTCTCTGTTTTCGTGGATGGTTGTGAAGAAAAAGCATTTCAGGATGTATATTGTATACATATACATTTCTCTGACATTAAGTGTATGTTTGAAACCTTTGAAAATTGTAAGATAGCATTGATGTACATTTGGAATGGCAAGGCTAATACGGAACAGTCAGCTTGGTTTGGATGGGGGAAATCTGTGTGCAATTCTAGTTGCTACATTACAGGAAGGATATAGTTTTGTTGGAGTGAATACCAAAGTGATTCACTAGGAATTTTCCTGGATGGGAGGATTTTATGGATGAGAAATTGGAAAGGCTGGGCATGTATCCCTGGACCAAAAGAGGCTAAGGGATGACCTGATAGAGCTACATAAAGTGATAGAAGATGTAACAGAATCTTTTATCCCACCATGGTAGGTTTACGAAAATAAGATGGCATAGGTTTAAGGTGAGAGGAAGGATCTTAAGGGAATCTGAAGGGAAAGCTATTTTTTTAAACAAAAATTGATAACTGGAACATGCTGCTAGAGAAGAGATGAATTCAGATACAATCACTGTTTAAGAGTGACCTAGATAGTTACTTGAATTGGCAACGCATGGAAAAATATGGTCCTAATATGGGCAAATGGGTTTTGTGTAGATAGAGACATGATAGGATGAATGGCTGTTTGTGTACTGTTCTACTCTTGTAGAGTTGAACATGAGAGGGGACAATGGCAGGAGTGAAGGGATTTCAGCTTAAATATGACCTCAATAATGGAAAAATTATTGGTTAAGGCAGTTTGTTTAGTGATCTGAAGGTCGCTAATTCGAGCCTTGGCTGAGGCAGCGTGTTGTGTCCTTGAGCAAGGCACTTCACCACACATTGCTCTGCGACAACACCGGTGTATGGATCCTAATGCCCTTCCCTTAGATAACATTGGTGGCGTGGAGAGGGGAAACTTGCAGCATGGGCAGCTGCTGGTCTTTCATACAACCTTGCCCAGGCCTGCTTCCTGGAAACCTTCCAAGACACAAATCCATGGTCTCACGAGACTAACGGATACCTAAATGGAAAAATACATCTACTCCAGAAATCAGTTTTAAAAGGCAGGACTTTTAACAAAAAACAACAAAGTTGAAATTAATCTGTTAAAATTTATGCTGTTTAAAGCAAAGTAGTAACGGTAACTTCTAAAAATAGTGCAATTATTGTGTTCAGTTATAATCGCAGTTTTTATGTGATGGATCATTTGTAGTAGATTATAAGAGCTGAATGTCAGTCAGAAAAACATAACTTTTGCTTTTCATATGGTTTGACCCCAGCCTTCCCCTGTGCTACTAATAATGGATGCTGCTCAGCTAGCTTTCTTCAAACCTATGATTGTGCATTTTCCACTCCTTGTTTAAGTCTGTATGCTTCTATTGCTCCTCAGAAGATTGTCACGTTATCATAGTGGAGAGGTTTGTGAATTCCTAAGATCCCGGAAAACAACGCCACCTGGAGCTTAGCCTTCTGCCACTTAGCTCCTGGTACCATCACCCATGCCAGTAAGGTCAAGGGGGAGGTCCATAGAGAGGTCCAACAAAGAACTCAAAGGCGGAGCTGATGAAAGATGGCACATCACAATGGCAGTGAAGGCTGCAGCAGGGATGGGTCCCAAGTTAACCTGACCCCGATTTGTCAAGGACCATGTGATGGCTGTCTGTGCATCAGCCGCTCCAGATTAAACAAAGTTGAGCACAGGTATTCTCCATTAAGGGAATCCACCCGAATACGTGGATCCCAGAACAGCCACTACAGCCACCTGAGGCCCCACCAAAAGACAACCCCTTAGGACGACATCATACTTTCCTTGACAGATTGCTTCTACCAAAACAAGTCCGTTTTTGCAAAGAATTTACTTTTGCGCAGTGGTGCCTTTTGCAGGAGAGTGTGATTGAAAATTTCTCTTTGAGAATGCAGTGCATCATCAAATCCTTTCACTGAGAAAATTAGATCAGACACTTCTGGCTGCAGTGCCTGAATGCAGGCAGCACCTGTTTTCAACTCGAGCAGTCATGGAGTGAAGCCATTTAAAATTAGGAGGGAAATTGCATCAGTTTTTTTTTTCACTTCAGATCAATGATCAGTCACTCACAAATGAAACACATTGTCAAAGACTACATTTTGTTGAACTACAAAATTCAAAGGAGCAAATTGTGTTGTTACAACCATAGAAATGAAAGCAAATTACATCAGAAGGAAATTCTACTTTTCAGGGATTGAAAATTGTATTCAGTCATTAGAGATAAAATTCACTTCCCCGACAATTTTTCTCCTGATATGCCATTTGCCTTGTATTAATTGTGAGAAATTGTATTTCTTAAAATCTAAATTTCACAATTAATTTACCTTGGAATGAAAGAGTTTGGAAATCAATAATGAGACCAGGAGGTTAGATTGTAAACTCAAACAGTGAACAAAATATTTGTTCCCAAACATGGACCAGGGGGTTATTGCAAAGATTAAATGGGAAAATAAATAGGCCTGGAAATGAATCTGTCTTCAGTTCACCCACATACACTTTCAATAGAGCTGAGGTGATAGGTTAGACTGCATCTTGTTCTTTATTTCAGTGTCTTGTGATTGAACAGAAACATGGCATGGAGTAGAGCACAAATAATGACTCTTGCAAAGTTATCACATCAGTGCAGAAATTCAGCCGGAAACATCCTGATCTGAATAATATTTGCACATTTGATGCAACTTCTGGGTTCAAGATTATTTAATATTATTTCCACTACACAAAGGAGAGCAAAATAACTGTTATTCTGGCTCTGATGCAACGCAAAAAAACGCTAAGATAAAGAACACAATAACAAAAAAAAGTACAATAAATATAAATACACAAGGCAGCTTTTACATTGATTGTATGTACATACCGTGATGCTAGATACAAGAGTGTCTGTACATACTGTAAGGTGACTGACAAGAAATGATAAGGTAGTAGTGGTGGCGGATGTTGAGATGGGTTGGCGGGTGGAGGTGTTGATCAGCTTTACTGTTTGGGAAAAGTAACTGTTTTTGAGTCTGGTGGTCCTGGTGTGGATGCTACGTAGCCTCCTCCCTGATGAGCCATCCATGAGCAGGGTGGGTGGGATCCTCTGGGAAACTGCCTGCCTTTTTCCAGCACCTTTCAGTATACAGTACATGTCTTTAAAGACAGGACATAAAAGGCTGGCGCTGGTGATGTGTTGGGCAGTTTGCACCGCCTGTTGTAGAGTCTTCCTGTCTAACGCACGTTTACAGATCATGCAGGGATGCAGCATGTTAGGATGCTCCCTACTGTACATCTTTAGATTCGATCGTAAGACATAGAAGCAGAATTATGCTAATCGGCCCATCGAGTCTGCTCTGCCATTTCATCATGGCTGATCCCAGATCCCATTCAATCCCATATTAAGTTGCGAGTATTGATGTGATAGTCCATCTCTCTACCGCTTCCTCAAAAAGTTGAAGCATTAGTGAGGTTTCTTGATTGTGTAGGGTGTTTTTCTGAAACCATGAGAGGTTGTGTGTGACATGCATTCCCGGGAGTTTCCACTGTTGTGCCACGGATGTAAAGAGTGGGGTGAGTTCACCTAAAGTCAACAATGACCAAAGCTATTCAAATTATATATTCTCATCGCAATGTTCAGCACATTATAGAGACAATTAGCCCATGTTTTCATCGGAACAACCACCATTAGGTACCCCGAAGACAATAGGTTTTCAAGGGATTATATCAGATTAGGAGTCAATGTGTTTAGAGTCAGATCAGAGTTTAGAATCGGAGTTGTGCTGCATCAGATCCAGAGCAACAATTAACCAGAAAACCCTCAGTTGCCTAAGGACCCTCATCAGCCATACCCAAACCCACCATATTTTCATCCCAGCAGTGCACTCATGTTTATTGCTGTCAAATGGATTGAACTTTGAGAATGATACAGCATTCACAAACATACAAGATAATCAAAAGTATTAAATATTATTAAATTTAAAGAATTAAATTACAGAAATGGACTTAATTAACTTACATGCCAGCTTGAGTAAATTGATTGAATGAAAGTTCTACTTCTCTTTCCTGCTCATAGCTGTCATCCCTCGAGTTTCCTGTTCCTGGGCCTGTTCCAGCCTAGTCCAGGTTCTACAAGCTGGTGTCCCAGGCCTCTCTTGTCAGAAGTCTTGAAGATTCCTGGGTGGGTGCAAAACCAATGATCATTTGTACAGAAGTTTCCAACTTCTACACATGTAAGAAAATTAAAATCACCTGCAGAATGACATTCTTGTTGGAGACACATAAGTGACTGTAAATGCTGGCACATGTAGCAAAAAAAAAAATGATTTAGCAGCTTAGCAGGTCACACAGCATCCGTGGAGGCAATGGGATGGATGAAGATCCTCGGTCTTCTCCACTGCCACTGAGGCCAAAGAGACTAAAAATAGAACCCTCGTAATCCACCTGAGTAGAAATCAATGGTATGAATGGTATATTTTTTGCTTTCAGGTAACTCACACCCCTGTTTCCTTTTCTATTCCCATCAGCTTCTCTCTCCCTTCATTTACCTTATCCATCCCTCCTCATTACCTAAATTTATTACCTTTCCCTGAACTTAGAATCATCTGCCATATCCTTCCCTTATCTCATTGTACCTGTCACCTTTCAACCTCCATTGCTATTCTGCTTCCTCTCTACCAATCAGTTTTATCTGTCTAAATTCCCCCTCTTATTTGTGTCTTATCTAATAGCCTCTGCCCCAACCATCTCTCTCGTCTGCATACTGGCTATCTTTCCTCTGTATTCTTAGTCCTCATGCAGGGTGTTGACACAAAGTGGGAATCATGACTTTTCCTCCATAGAGGCCACTTGACCCCTGGAGTTTTCCCAATGTTTTTTTATCATGATAGAATGACATTGGAACTAATAATAGGAAACAAGAATTGGTAGGTGTTCTAAATCAACACTTAGCGTCAGTCTTCATGGTGCAAGGCATTACAAATATCCCAAAGATATCTTGGTTTTACAAAGATCTGGGAAGCTTCCAGTGAATTTCAAAATAACAGATGTTACTCCATTGTTTGCAACGTGATTGAGTCTTAAATCATAGAAATAGTATAACTTGTCATTTAAAGAAGTTTCATGTAATTAAATCAAGTCAATATAGTTTTATAAGAGATATATTGATGTCCCTTTTCGTACCTCGTGGAGTATCGGGCAGCGTTTTTCAAAGGTTGGTTCAATTGTTATCAAAGTACACAATTCTGAAATTCTTTAATTCTTTGAGTAACCATGAAACCAAGAAAGAAAAGAAAGGTAGCACGATTATCAACCCCCAAATCCCTACTCCCTGCATAAAAAGATGAACAAAATTGGAACTGGCACATCAACCCCCAATCCCTCCTCCTGCACAAAAAAAAACAAACAAAACAGACCAGGCACTTCAACCCCCAAATCTCTCTTCCCACACAAAAAAAATTAACAAAACTGATCAGGCTCATCGACCCCCAAGTCACTCCTCCCACACAAAAAAAACAAACCAAGTGGATCAGACACATCGACCCCCAAAACCCGCTCCCTGCACAAAAAACCCCGAGAAGATCGGGTGAAAAAACACAGAATACAAAAACCATAAGACTGAAAAAAAAGAGTATAGAGTCCAAAGTCCAAATCCAAAACGCAGAAAGAACCTGGACAACACACTCTACAGCGGCAGGCTTTCCCCTCTCCAATACAAAGTAACCAATCAAAAGGCAAGCAGCCGGCGCTCACCCTCTGCATTCGCTTCGATGCTTCAATCTCCCTGATCAATTTAATCAGCGAACAATGGAAGCTTGAACCAACAAGATGGAGCCAAACATCAGGTTGTACCCCGACCGGAGTCTGCCCGCTACAAGGTTTGCACACATTACCCCCTACCTCTTGGAATCCTCTTGGAGACTGCAGAGCGTTGGAACACCCAAACGATCTCCAAACTTCCGCATTCGCCTTGATATTTCAATTTCCCTTATCGCTTTAACCAGCGAATAATGGAAGCTTCAATTGGCGAAATGGGGTCAAACATTGGTTCGTGCGCCATCCTGCAGCCTCTTCGCCATGAGGTTCACTTATGCTGCCTCTGCCTCCTGGGATCCTCTGGGAGACTAGAGAGTGCTGAAGCACCCAAACGATCTCCAAACATTAAAACAAAGGCTCCAACAGTTCCATAATCACGTTTAAGATGAGAAACAAACATAAAGCAAATAAAAAAAAGAGAAGATATTTTCCTGATCTATCCAGAAGATGTCGATCAAAGGAGCACTGTAAGGAGGTGCCATCTTGATCAGAAGTTTGCTTTCCATTTCCATAGCATTTGACTGTTTTTTTCTCATGAGGCCAAGTTTCTAGCTTGATGCTCAACCCAGCATGGATGGAAAGTGTGCAAGGATTCAAACTCAGGAC
The DNA here is from genome assembly GCF_963921235.1 of Mobula hypostoma. Classification (NCBI taxonomy): domain Eukaryota; kingdom Metazoa; phylum Chordata; class Chondrichthyes; order Myliobatiformes; family Myliobatidae; genus Mobula; species Mobula hypostoma. Next base: position 68,541,396 of record NC_086103.1, on the reverse strand, counting down.
CATTTGCCTCGAAGTCCAGTGCTAATGCCACTACACCAACAGCCGGCTAAAGATAGAAATATAGAAAACCTACAGCACGATACAGGCCCTTCGGCCCACAAAACTGTGCCAAACATGCCCTGACCTGAGAAATTACCTAGGGTTACCCATAGCCCTCTATTTTTCTGAGCTCCATATGCCTGTCCAGGAGTCCCTTAAAAGACCCTATCATATCCGCCTCCACCACCGTTGCCAGCAGCCCATTCCATGCACTCACCACTCTCTGCGTAACAAACTTAACCCCTGACATCCCCTCTGTACCTTCTTCCAAGCACTTTAAAACTGTGCCCTCTCATGCTAGCCATTTTAGCCCTGGGAAAAAGCCTCTGAATATCCACACGATCAATGCCTCTCATCATCTTATACACTTCTACCAGGTCACCTCTCATCCTCCATCACTCCAAGGAAAAAAGGCCAAGATCACTCAACCTATTATCATAAGGCATGGTCCCCAATCCAGGCAACATCCTTGTAAATCTCATCTGCACTTTTTCTATCGTTTTCACATCCTTCCTATAGTGAGGCGACCAAGAACTGAGCACAGTACTCCAAGTGATGTCTGACCAGGGTCCTATATAGCTGCAACATTACCTCTCAGCTCCTTAACTCAATCCCATGATTGATGAAGGCCAATGCACCGTATGCTTTCTTAATCACAGAGTCAACCTGCGTAGCAGCTTTGAGTGTCCTATGGACTCGGACCCCAAGATCCCTCTGATCCTCCACACTGCCAAGAGTCTTATCATTAATACTATATTCTGTCATCATATTTGATCTACCAAAATGGACCACCTCACACTTACCTGGGTTGAACTCCATCTGCCACTTCTCAGCCTAGTTTTGCATCCTGTCAATGTCCCGCTGTAACCTCTGACAGCCCTCCACACTATCCACAACACCTCCAACCTTTGTGTCATCAGCAAATTTACTAATCCATCCCTCCACTTCTTTATCCAGAACATTAATAAAAATCATGAAGAGTAGGGGTCCCAGAACAGATCCTTGAGGCACACCACTGGTGACCCAACTTCATGCAGAAAATGACCCGTCTACAACCACTCTTTGCCTTCTGTTGACAAGCCATTTCTGGATCCATAAAGCAACGTCCCCTTGAATCCCATGCCTTCTTACTTTCTCAATAAGCCTTGCATGGGGTACCTTGTCAAATACCTTGCTGAAAGCCATATACACTACATCTACTGCTCTAACTTCATCAATATGTTTAGTCACACCCTCAAAAAATTAAATCAGGCTCGTTAAGCATGACCTGCCTATCACAAAGAAATACTGACTATTCCTAATCATATCATGCCTCTCCAAATGTTCATAAATCCTGCCTCTCAGGATCTTCTTCATCAACTTACTGACCACTGAAGTAAGACTCACTGGTCTTTAAATTCCTGGGCTATCTCTACTCTCTTTCTTGAATAGCAGAACAACATCTGCAACCCTCCAATCCGCCTAGAACCTCTCCCGTCCTCATCGATGATGCAAAGATCCTTGCCAGAGACTCAGCAATCTCCTCCCTCATCTCCCACAGTAGCCTGGGGTACATTTCGTCCGGTCCCAGTGACTTATCCAACTTGATGCATTCCAAAAGCTCCTGCACATCCTCTTTCTTAATATCTACATCCTCAAGTTTTTCTGTCCACTATATGTCATCCCTACAATTGCCAAGATCTTTTTCCGTAGTGAATACTGAAGCAAAGTATTCATTAAGTACCTCTGCTATCTCCTCCGGTTCCATACACACTTTTTCACTCTTACACTTGATTGGTCCTATTCTCTCACGTCTTATCCTCTTGCTCTTCACATACTTGTAGAATGCCTTGGGATTTTTCTTAATCCTGTTTGCCAAAACCTTCTCATAGCCCCTTTTGGCTCTCCTAATTTCATTCTTAAACTGCTTCCTGCTAGCCTTATAATCTTCTCGATCTCTAAAAATAAACTAGTTTTTTTTTTGATCCTTTAGTAAGCTCTCCTTCTTGACTAGATTTACAACAGCCTTTGTACACCACGGTTCCTGTACCCTACCATCCTTTCCCTGTCTCATTGGAACGTACCTACGCAGAGCTCCACACAAATATCCCCTGAACATTTGGTACATTTCTTCCGTATATTTCCCTGAGAACATCTGTTCCTAATTTATGCTTCCAAACTCCTGCCTGATAGTCTCATATTTCCCCTTACTCCAAATAAACACTTTCCAAACTTGTCTGTTCCTATCCCTCTCCAATGCTATGGTAAAGGAGATACGTTTGTAGAATTGTGATCACTATCTCCAAGATGCTCTCCCACTGTGAGATCTAACTCCTGACCAGGTTCATTTCCCAATACCAGATCAAGTACAGCCTCTCCTCTTGTAGGATTATCTACATATTGTGTCAAGAAACCTTCCTGAACTCAATGTCCCTGTTACTATTGGGTGTTCTATAAAAAATACCCAGTAGAGTTATTGACCCCTTCATGTTCCTAGCTTCGACCCACAGAGACTCCGTAGACAATCCCTCCATGTCTTCCTCCTTTTCTGCAGCCGTGATACTATCTCCAATCAGCAGTGCCATGCCCCTACCTCTTTTGCCTCCCTCCTTGTGCTTTCTGAAACATCTAAAACCACACTTGAAGTAGCCATTCCTGCCACTGAGCCATCCAAGTCTCTGTAATGGCCACAACATCACAGCTCCAAGTACTGATCCACACTCTAAGCTCATCCTCTTTGTTCATAATATTCCTTGCATTAAAATAGACACATCTCAAACCATCGGTCTGAGCTCGTCCCTTCTCTAACACCTGTCTATCCTCCCTCTCTATTTGTCTCCAAACTTTCTCTATTTGTGAGCCAACCACCTCTACTCTGTCTCTTCAGTTTGGTTCCCGCCCCCTAGCAATTCTAGTTTAAACTCTCCCCAGTAGCCTTACCAAACCTCCCCGCCAGGATATTGGTCCCCCTGGGATTCAAGTGCAACCCGTCCTTTTTGTACAGGACACTCCTGCCCCAGAAGAGGTCCCAATGATCCAGAAATCTGAATCCCTGCTCCCTGCTCCAATCCCTCAGCAACTCATTTATCCTCCACCTCATTCTATTCCTATACTCACTGTCACGTGGCACAGGCAGTCATCCTGAGATGACTACCTTTGCGGTCCTGCTTCTCAACTTCCTTCCTAACTCCTTGTAGTCTGCTTTCAGGACCTCATTCCTTTCTATGTCGCTGTTACCAATATGTACCACAACCTCTGGCTGTTCCCCTTCCCACTTCAGGATATTGTGGACGTGATCAGAAACATCCCGGACCCTGGCACCTGGAAGGCAAACTACCATCCATGCTTCTCTCCTGTGTCCACAGAATCACCTGTCTGACCCCTAACTATAAAGTCCCCTATCACTGCTGCCATCCTCTTCCTTTCCCTACCCTTCTGAGCCACAGGGCCAGACTCTGTGCTAGAGGCGTGGCCACTGTTGCTTCCCCCAGGTAGGCCATCCCCACCAACAGTACACAAGCAGGAGTACTTATTGTCAAGGGGTACGGCCACAGGGGTGCTCTCTAGCCTCTGACTCCTGCCCTTTCCTTTCCAGGTTGTTACCCACTTATCTGTCTCCCCAGGCCCTGCCTATAGCTCCTCTCTGTCACCTCCTCATTTTCCCTGACCAGACGAAGATCATCGAGCTGTATCTCCAGTCTCCTAATATGGTCCCTGAGAAGCTGTAGCTTGACGCACCTGGCACAAACGTGGCTGCCGGGAGGCTGGGAGTCTCTCAGACTTCCCACATCTGACACCGAGCACAGAACACCGGCCTCACACACATACTTCCTGTCTGTATTCTACAGTTAACCTACCTCGCCTCGACACATTATCACCTAAGCTCTGTTGGGCCAAAACATTCCTACTGTGGCGCCCGCTCTATAAATCTGTCTCCTTTTAAACTCTTTTCACTGTTCTCACTGGCTGACGTCCTCACACTGGTGCAGTTGTGGCCTGATCAAACTGCTGAAGAAATAACCATGGTTGACAAATTTTCTACATTCTTTGAGAATGTAAGAAGCAGAGTCAGTGAAGGGCACTTGGATTTTCAGAAGGCATTTGACAAGGTGCCACATAGTGCACATAAGAGCTCACTACAAAGGAGGAGAGAGTTAGCCTGAACTGAAGAGTGGCTGTCACACAGAAGACAATCTGAATATATTTTTTTCAGTCTGAAAGGATGTCTGGTGCAGGACCCAACTCTTAGCCTTCAATTATTTACTATTAATAATGACCAGGAAAGGGGGGTGAGGAAGTGTAAGATATCAATGTTTGCCAAAGATAGCAAAATATAAGGGGAGAGTACATTAGAATGAGGCTATTGGAACTCGGCAATAGAATAAAGATAGATTGAATAGGTAGGCAAAAACTTGGCAAATACAGATGAATGTAGCTAACTATGATGTTAAGCAATACAGTAAGTAAAATCTAAAGGCTGGAAAAAGATTGCAGATGACAGAGGGATCTTTTTGTATGGATTGCAGAATGACAGATGCTGGAGTGGACAAAGGCAGATGGTATACTGGCCTTTATTGCAAGAGGGTTGGAGTCTAGGTGCATTGTTGTATCAAAGTATTCACTATTCTGGATCAGAAGATGAATCAACCATCGATGTATTTTACAAGTATCCAAAGTTGAAGCTTAGTTATGTAAGGACCTTCTTAATTCATTTAACTGCACATGGCTGTAACTCCAGCTCAGTGAGCACTTGTTCTACAATATTGCAGAGATTCATCTGTTAATACAAACTATAAAGAATAATATTTTCACAAGACATTAGTCCTGCAGCTTAACAACAGCCTACTATATCAAATACTGTAAATTATGAGTAAATTGTAGCAATATAATTCTATGTATATGCTTTCTTTTCATAATCTTATTGTCCATTTATATTTTCCTGTAAAGCAGAGTAAGACATAAACACAAGGTATGGACTTAAATCATGGTTGTTGTTCCATGCTAATTCCATGTTACTGAGAAGAATGTCATGGGTATATATGGGTTATATGTTTCAATAATAAACTCAAAGCAGGACAATACTGTCAACCAATGATCCTTTGCCCACAGCAATCTTCAAAATGTGGAATGTTACAACAACTGGGGTCGTTGAGGCTAAAGCTGGATTGCAAAATGAGGGGGAAATGATCTTGCTGAAAGAGTTAAACAAAACAAGGTAAATAACAGATATAGGAATAGACGAGTTGGAATTGGATTGTTTCTGAGGAGCAATTTTTATGTAATTTTCTTCAGATATTGCTACTGGGAGCCACTTAAAATCATCCAAAAGAAAAAGAAACTACATATCGTCACAGGTTACCAATAAGTTCCCCTTTTACAGATATCCATAAATTAATTTTTGGCTCTAATTTGGAAAATGCACAAAAGTCACTCTGTATTGTTACAATACTTCCACAGTATTGTAATGACTGGCATTGAAAGCTGAAGACTAATAACAGAATTATTACTTAAGATAGAGAGAAAGGAAACAAATTCTGCTATTGATATCAATGAAAGTACAGCAAACTTTTGAATTTCATATTAATTGTTAACATAAATAATGCATTTCACTATTTTTGATGTATATTTGATAATTACAGTTGAATCTTGAGATTGCTCATACGTACAGGTTTTATTAGGTCAGACGATTGCAATCTAGATACAGCCTGTAAAAAACTTTATCAGTAAAATGTTAATTTCATTTACCTAAATGAGAATATTTTGCTATCCTCTAAGCTCAGTTACCTGATCATTGGAATACTCAAATAAAATTATGATTTAGAAAGACAATAGCTAAATTTTTGGCTGGACGGGATTCTGATTATCAAATCTATAGATTGCTAAATTACTACCTGTCACATATGCAAGTTTGTCACAAAATAGAATCTAACCTGAAGGACAAACTTCAGAATGGTAGAAGCTATTCCAATTCCCTAGTTACAAATTATTTCTTGCCAATGTTTATTGGATATATGGATTTAAAGTCAATTGCTTTGACACTGTCCCATGGTTGGAAATGTACATATTCAATATCATCATCTAATTCAAATTCATATTCATGTTCTAATCAATGCAATTTGAAAAGATGCAGATTGCTCTCTTGTGGAAAATCGAATTTCTGGCAAATTCAATTATCATTACTCATAAATGCTACAAGATTCATTTATCATTATTATTGATTTCCATGCTGATGATATGACATTAGTTTGCTTCAGTATTCAAGTAGGAGGAAATCATTCTCAGTTGACCTTCTGTTTGGAATTAAATCTGCATCAGCTAATTTCCAAACTTTGGATTGCTGCCTCTCTCTTTCCTGTCATTAGGTGACAAAAAGATCCTTCAAAGTCATTGCTGTACTTCACAGGAAATGTTATTAAGAAATAGCATTAGACATTGTGCATATATGTTACTCATTCTGATCCACTAGAAACATACCGAACCTCCCACCCAAAATGTTCCAGAGTTATGTTAACTAAACTGGAAATACTTGAACTTGACAACGAAAGATCAGGCATAAGATATAATTAGGGTGCATTTGTGTTTACAGCGACAATTAAAACTGTAGATTACTTTTCTTATAATTTGATTAAGGAAGTATATCAAACTATCAGTATCAAGGAATATCCCACAAAAAATTACTTCTTTGGTCAAAACAAGTATTCCCTGTTTTCAAGGTGTATTGCAGCAAATATTTAAGTGTTTTCCATAGTTATTAATGAAAGTCATGAATACTGCTCAATGTAAAGAATGTACTTGAACTTCAGATGGATAAATGAAATTCAAATTCAAATGAATTTCTGCAAAAATCCATGTTCCTCACAAGTACAATACAATGGAGTAAATCTTTCATTGTCAATATCTCCAAAACTCCATGCAAAATGTTGCACAATTTAACCATGAAAGACAATGTTCCAATATCTCAGAGGCAGTAAGGATAATATAAAAAGTGAAAGTTGATGCTTAAGTGCACAATTCTGATTTGATGGAGACAGACGTGACAAGCACGGAGGAACATCTGGAGAAACTTCTGAAATGCCCGGTTCGCTGCCGCTGCTACTGTACGATCGAGAATCCCCAGAGGGAAGGCCCCAAATCATCAGCTTTGCCTGCTGCTGGCGGCTGGGGCTGGGGTCAAAGCGCTCAGCAGAGATGGTGCTCGGCGCTTGGTGTCGAAGGGCTAGTCGGAGGCTCGAAGTTTTCGGATGACTCAGAGTCGGACTGTGGTCGGGCATGGCAAGGAGAGTTTTCTTCCTTCTCCCGTCTGCATGAGATGTGGGACTTTCGAGAGACTTTGAACTTTTTTTACTGTGATCATGGCCTGTTCTTCATCAAGTTACGGTACTGCTTGCACTGTTGTAACTGTATGTTATAATTATGTGGTTTTTGTCAGTTTTTCAGTCTTGGTCTGTCCTGTGTTTCTGTGATATCACACCGGAGAAATATTGTATCATTTCTTAATGCATGCATTACTAAATGACAATAAAAGAGGACTGCGTGTCCTCATAATCTAATCTAATCTAAGTGTTAATATTTCAGATTTAGACTAACGAAGGACTGATTGCCATGTAAATTATGACTTTAAGAAGCCTCATTTGTAAGAATGTTGCATTAAAAGATTATTACAATGAAGGCTGGGAGAAAGACTTTACTTAACATGCTGTAGATTAAAGGAAAGCTTAGAAAGGATAATAACTGGTGAACTTTGTTTCATTATTGCTAGAGGCAGAGAACTGGTGAGATAATAACATTGGTAACCAGTGCATTTTGCATTTCAGCCTTAAAACAGCAAACATTAGAACATAAGGTTAATTTCTTCTGGAAAACCATATTCAAGTAATGCATGTCCTCATCCTTTGTCATTTCAGATAAAACAGATTGATATAAGTGAAGGAGTTTTATTGCTATTTTATTATGAAACAATATTGCGGTTTAGACTTTGTGGCAGAGCTAATTTTAGAATGTAAAAAGAATTATACTAGACTATTGTTTGCTTGCTGATCTGCCTTCGATATTATAGTTCCAAGCAAAACTCATCTCTAAACTTCTAGACGTGGGACTCAACATCTTCCTTTGCAACCGATCCTTGATTTCCTGACCACCAAACTGCAATCGGTAAGGATAAGCAGAAATATGGCCACCGTGATTATCCTTAATACTGGTGTCCCATGAGGTTGTGTCCTCAACCTCATGCTCTATTCTTTATAGACCCATGGCTGCTTGGCCAGATTCTACTCTAAATCCATCCACAAGTTTGCAGGCGATAGCACCGCAGCAGGATGTATGAACGATAATAAATCAGAGTACAGAAAAGAGATACAGAACCTAGTGACAAGGTGTCATGACAACAACCTTACCCTCAATGTCACCAAAACAAAAGAGCTTACTGTAAGAGACTACATCAAGATATGGGCACAGCTCAGCACATTACCAAAACCAATCTCTGTCTACACTTCTCACTGCCTCAGTAAAGCAGCTGGCGTAAACGAAGATCCACCCAACCCAGACATGCTCTCTTTTTCCATCAGGCAGAAGATACAAAAACCTCAACGATCCTACCACCAGACTCAAAGACAGCTTTATCACACTGTTATAAGACTGCTGAACAGTTCCATAAGATGGGCTCTTGGCCTCAGTGTCTCTCATTATGACCCTGCATTTTATAGTCTACCTGCACTACACTTTCTCTGCAACTGTAAAACTATTCTGCACTCGTTTGACTTTGTACTTTGTTGTAATGAATGGATTTCTATGAACAATATGCAAGACAAACTTTGCACTGTACCTCACTGCATGTGTCAATAATAAATAAATTATACAATTGCTTAAACAAACAGTACTGCAAAAACACATCTCTTCAAAAAAAGAACAAATTATGATGAATGTGGGTACAGTTTTGAATGAGATTACAAATTCAACAATACCTATAGCAATGTCAATGAATCTGAAACAGCGCTTTTGTGTTCTGGTAAATCTGAGAGACATCACATCAAAATTATCCAGCTATCTGCTGAAATATTTTAATGAACCAGGACGATTTCAGCTGAAGTGCAAATTAAGATGTTGTTTGAGTTGTTATTATACTGGAATAATTTCAACAATTTTGTCAAATTCCCTTTTATTGGGATAATGTTCTGACTTAAAATATACTTTAAAAATCTGGTTAGTCCAATATGCCGCTATGCATACATTAATGAACGAGGTCAAACATTTCCGAAAAGTATCACAGTCGGATATTTTTCAATTAATGGCACTATTATCTGTCTTAAGAACAATACTAGGTCAGTTGTGGTTTTAGTTAACAGGCAAAAAAAGCCAGAATAAACAGATTGTATTTGGTTTGCAAAGTGTGCTGCTTCCACAATTGGTACTAGAGCCCCAGTTGTTTAAAATCTATCATTTTTTTGGATACGTAGTCCAGTTTAATACATTCAGTTTTGTTGTTGACACCATGATGGGTGGAAGTGATATTTGTAGGGAGAGTCCAGTGAGGCCCTGGGATGTAAACAGATTGAATGGATGAGAAATGGGCAGGTGAAATATAAAGTGAGGACATCATTTTGTAGAAAAGAAATGTTGTAAATTAAATACTTTTATACTGAAATATTCTACTGCTTACTGGGATGAGAGTCCCTCTATTCACTCATAGTTAATGTACAGATGTAACAAGCAGGATGCCTGACAGGATGTCACTTCCTCCCACTCGGTAAATGAGTGAACAAACTTCTAAATAGTTCCTTTGGATGTAAAACCACCTGCACGGCCAGTTAGCCTCAACCCACAACCCGTTTTAATAATATTCCAGATCTATGTTCATGTTCGTTGGACATTCATAATACTTAACAATCCCATTTGGAATTGGTATTTTTGGGAATCATTATCCTGTCAACTTACAATATAATGAAGGGGAAACTGGAGGATTTAAAAATAGGATATTGAAAAATGGAAGATCTGCTCAAAAGAATCCAGGAATTTATTCAAAGCTTTCTTAATGGCCCCAGTGTTATTGTATCCATGCATTAGTGGAATCAAGATCAGTATGTATCTGATTGTACTTCAAGTGGTAGACTTTAAGTATTTTGCATTAATAGCACCACTATGATAACAAAGAGAGTACAACTTGACAGATTTCAATTACAAGTGATTAACTATATCTGTTTGTCTGGTCCCACTTTGCTTTTAATATTTAGAGTACATTCTTAACTATGAGGATTCAGGGTACTTGGAGATAAATGATAAAATAGGCCGAAGTCAGCATGATTTCCTTAAAGGGAAATTGTGTATAACAAATTTGGAATTCTTTGGGGAAGTAACAGGCAGAATAGACAAAGGAGAGTCAGTGCATGTTGTTTACTTGGATTTTGATGAGGTGCTGTACATGAGGCTGCTAAACAAGATAAAAGTCCATGAGCCTACAGAAAGATACTAACATAGATAAAAGATTGGCTGACTGGAAGAAGGCAAAGAGTAGGACCAAAGAGAGCTTTTTCTTTCTGGCTGCCAGTGACTTGATGTTCCATAGGGGTCAGTACTGGGACTGTTCCTTTTCACTTTATATATCAATGATTTGGATAATGAATTGATGGCTTTCTGGCCAAGTTTGTGGAGAATTTATAAGGCATTGATCAGACCACATTTGGAATATGGTGAGCAGTTTTAAATTAGATTAGATTATGAGGACACTCAGTCCTCATTTATTGTCATTTAGTAATGCATGCATTAAGAAGTGATACAACGTTCCTCCAGTATGATATCACGGAAACACAAGACAGACCAAGACTAAAACTGACAAAAACCACATAATTATAACATATAGTTACAACAGTGCAAAGCAATACCGTAATTTGATAAAGAACAGACCATGGGCACGGTAAAAAAAAGTCTCAAATTCCCGATAGTCCCATCAACTCCCGTCGACAGTAGAAGGAAGAAAACCTCTCCCTGCCATGAACCTCCAGCGCCACAAACTTGCTGATGCAGCACCCTGGAAACACCCACCACAGCCGACTCTGAGTCCATCCGAGAACTTCGAGCCTCCGACCAGCCCTCCGACACCAAGCACCGAGCACCATCTCTGCCGAGTGCTTTGACCCCGGCCCCAGCCGCCAAGCAACAGGCAATAGGCAAAGCCGAGGATTCAGCGTCTTCCCCTCCAGAGATTCTGGTTCGCACAGTAGCAGCGGCAGCGAAACAGGCATTTCAGAAGTTTCACCAGATGTTCCTCCGTTCTTCTCACGTCTGTCTCCATTAAATCAGGATCGTGCACGGCATCCTACTTGACAGATAACAGATATTCATTCTGGAGTGGCCGCTGAGCGCTGTGTCGTGTCGCCATCTTCTCTTCATTTCTAAGTTTTAGGATTCATTTCTAAGAAAGTACCTGCTGGCGTTGAAGAAGGTCAAGAGGAGGTTAATGACAATGATCTGGGAATGAAAGGGTTAATGTATGAGAAGCACTTGATTGCTCTGGGCCTATATTCATTGGAATTTAGAAGAATAAAGGGGTATCTCAATGAATTCCAAGGCCTAGATAGAGTAGATGTGGAGAGGATATTTCCAATAGTGGGAGAGTATAGGACTAGACGTCAAAGGTTACAGGAGAATGAGGTTGAGAGGGAAAATAAAATCAGCTGTGATGGAATGGAGGAGCAGACCTGATGGGCTAAATGATCTAATTATGCTTGTATGTCTTATGGTCTAATATTTGAATCATTAGATTAATTGGAATAAGAATCAGGTTTAATATCTTCAGTATATGTCGTGAAATGTGTTAACTTAGCAGCAGCAGTTCAATACAATACATGATAATACAGGAAAAAATTAAGTAATTCATTTACTATCTATCTATATATATAAAAAATAAAAATAAAAATGTCCAAAAACAGAAATAAAAAAAGTGGGGTAGTGTTCATAGGTTCAATGGCCATTTAGGAATCTGATGGCAGAGGGGAAGAAGCTGTTCCTGAATCACTGAGTGTGTACCTTCAGGCTTCTGTACCTCCTTCCTGACAGTAACAATGAGAAGAGGGCATGTCCTGGGCAATGGGGATTCTTAATGATGGACGCTGCCTTTCTGAAACACCGCTCCTTGAAGATGTCTTGGATACTGTGGAGGTTAGTACCCGAGATGGAGCTGACTAATTTTACAACTTTCTGTAGTTTCTTTCAATCCTGTGCAGTAGCCCCCCTTTGCCCCCCACCACCCCCTCGATGTCAGACAGTGATGCAGCTTATCAGAATGTTCTCTACGGTACATCTGCAGAAGTTTACAGCTGTCTCGGGTGACAAACCAAATCTCCTCAAACTCCTAAAGAAATATAGCTATTGTCTTGCCTTCTTTATTTTTGCATCGATATATTCGGACCAGGTTAGATCCTGTTACGTACCCCGTAACTGGGTTGCCAAACCAGCAGAAATGGATCACTCAGTTGGAGTCTGGATTACTGGAACTAAGAAAGTTTTATTAAAGAAATAAGCAACACAGTATTCTAATCGAAAGAATAATAAATGCAACAGTTCAGCAATGATAAACACACATGTCCACAGAACTAGGATAATAGGATCAATCAAGCTCTATCGTCGTCTAGGGGTAAATGACCAGTTTCAAAGTGACGCAAAGTTCAGTTCAATTGAGTTCAGTTCAGTTCACAGTAATCACTGCCGTGCCGTGGGAGAGAGAGAAAGAGAGAGAGCGAATGAATATTCAAATCGGATTCCAAACAGACCTTCCATATTCCTCACAGTCAGCTTTCGGGCGAGCCCTTTGTAATGTCTTCTGAGGTCACCGACAGTGACCCCTCCATTTCAGATACGATCGTTCCTCTGGAGTGAACCTGGCATCCAGGCAAGGGCGGACACCCACCAGGTTCCCGCCGATCGTACCTTTCCACCCTGTGCGCCTATGGCTTGGTCCCGCGACCAGCCCTCCAAAAACTCCCACCGACTTGTGGGAGGCACACCGCTTCCAGGGTCTCGTTACCTCGTGGTGTCGTGTGTGTCGCCTTAGCGAACCTGTCCCTTTTTATCCCCCTGCTGGGGTATCGCCTGTCCATCACACTTCAAACAGTTCAGGGTTCAAAAAGGAGCCGATCTTGACAGTTCTCAGACCGGTGTCTCCTTCCGTTAAACTCTCTCGTCTCTTCATTAACATTTCCAACTGCTGCTACATTGTCTTCCTTATCTCTCTTTCTCCTGAAAACAGGTGGCAGATCAACTGCTGATCCCACTGGTGCCAGCACAGGACAGTTAACATCTTAGTCTATGTGTACTTTTTGTAACCCTCTTTCGTCACAATCCTCAGAGATCTTGACACCCAGGAACTTAAAATTGCTCACTCTCTCCACTTCTGACCCCTCTGAGGATTGGTTTGTGATCTCTCCTCTTACCTTTCTTGACATCCACAATCTGTTCTTTGGTCTTATTGATGGTAAGTACAAACTTGTTGCTGCGACACCACTCAACTAGCTGGTATATCTTGCTCCTGTACACCCTCTTGTCTCCATCTAAGATTGTACCAACAACTGATGTATCATCAACAAATTTATAGATGGCATTTGAGCTACAATATACCTAACCATACAATCATGGGTATCGAGAGAGTAAAGCAGTGGGCTAAGTACACATCCCAGAGGTGCACCAGTGTTGATTGTCAGCAAGGCGGAGTTATTAATACCAATCCACACAGACTGTGGTCTTCCAGTTAGGAAGTCGAAGATCCAATTGCAGAGGGGGGTACAGAGACCCAGGTTCCATAGCTCATCAATCAGGACTGTATGAATGATGGTCTTAAACACTGAGCAACAAACAGCATCCTGGCATAGGTGTTCGTATTGTCCAGGTGATCTAAGGATGTGTGAAGAGCCATTGAGATCACGTCTGCAAGTACGTTAATGTATGAACGTACTTTGTTTCAAATGAATGATAAATAATGTACATCTTTGGTCTGTGTATTATTGGCATGAAGACTGCATAAGACGTGTTGCCAAAGTGCTAATCTTAAAACAATTTATTTCCTAGTTACAACTTTTCTATATGTAATAACTGAGTTTAGTTCTCAGTTAAGATTGAATGCTGCAAGCAATCACAGGAGGGTTTTAAGAACTTTGGTTGATGAAGCTAGAAATTGAAAGATTTATTAAAATTCATTAGGATTCTACTTACTGGACCATTTATTGCTATTGGGGATGAACATTGTGATCCTTTGTATACACCATTTCAGAGTTTGGTATGCTAAGCGTGCTCAGCCTTAAGCAAAACCAAATATTAATTCTGATTAACAAAATTCGCAATTCAGGTCAATTTAGACAACACAGGCAGCTTAGAATTTTAACTCGGTTCAGACACTAACAAGCTTTGGTTAGAAAGAGTGTTCTGCATACAATAGGTGACAACAAGAGCAGAAATTTATTTTCAGTCATGCCACTAAAAGCAGAGATTGAAATGGCCAATCTTCAATCCTGTTGATTTTAACTGAATAGTATATTAATAGCTCAAGGTTCAATATTCAAGCTGCTGAATGTTATTTCCAGTACACAAGTGTAGACAAGAATAAAATTATTACTCCAGATCCAATGCAGTCCAAAAACAAACACAATAAGATAACACACAAAAAGCACAATAAATATAAATACACAAACTAGCTCATAGATTGATTGTACGTCTGTAAAGTGATGCAAGGCACAGAACCTGTATCTGTATATAAAGTTAATTCCCGGGATGGCGGGACTGTCATATGTTGAAAGATTGGAGCGATTGGGGTTGTATACACTGGAATTTAGAAGGATGAGAAGGGATCTGATTGAAACATATAAGATTATTAAGGGATTGGACATGCTAGAGGCAGGAAACATGTTCCCGATGTTGGGGGAGTCCAGAACCAGAAGCCACAGTTTAAGAATAAGGGGTAGAGAATTTAGAACGGAGTTCAGGAAAATTTTTTTCACACAGAGAGTTGTGGTTCTGTGGGATGCTCTGCCTCAGAAGGCAGTGGAGGCAAATTCTCTGGATGCTTTCAAGAAAGAGTTTGATAGAGCTCAATGATAGCGGAGTCAAGAGATTTGGGGAGAAGGCAGATAAAGGGTAGTGATTGTGGATGATCAGCCATGATCACAGTGAATGGCAGTGCTGGCTCGAAGGGCTGAATGGCCTACTCCTGCACCTATTGTCTATTGTCTATAAGGTGACTGACAGGAAATGATAAAGTAGTGGTGGAGTGGGTGAGTAGGTGCAGGTGTGGATCAGCCGTACAGCTTGGGAAAAGTAACCGTTTTTGAGTCTGGTGGTCCTGGTGTGGACGATACATAATCTGATCCCTGATGGGAGTGATCACCAGTCCATGAGCAGGTAGGCGAGATCCTTCATAACATTTCTAAAAACCCACTGTTTTAAAAACCTACAGACAGCAACTAAAAAATTCATTAGAAGGGAAAAGATGAAATATGAAAGCAAGCTAGCATATAATATCAAAATGGATAGTGGAACATTTTTCAAGTATGTCAAAAATAAAAGAGAAATAAGAGTGGATATAGGACCACTAGAAAATGAGGCAGGAGAAATAATAACAGGGGACAAGGAGATGGATGCTGAACTAAATGAGTATTTTGTGTCAGTGTTCACTGTGAAAGACACTGGCAATATGCCTGATGCTGTAGTGTGTGACGGAAGGGAAGTGGGTGCAGTCACTGTTACAAGAGAGAAGGTGCTCAAAAAGCTGAAAGACCTAAAGGTACATAAGTCGCCCGGACCAGATGAACTACACCCTAGGATTCTGAAAGAGGTAGCGTTAGAGATTGTGGTGGCATTGGAAATTATCTTTCAAAAATCATTGGACTCTGGCATGGTGCCAGAGGACGGGAAATTGCAAACGTTCCTCCACTCCTTAAGAAAGGAGGAAGGCAGTAGAAAGCAAATTATAGAACAGTTAGCCTGACTTCAGTGGTTGGGAAGATGTTAAAGAGTCAATTGTTAAGGATGAGGTGATGGAGTACTTGATGATACAGGACAAGAAAGTACAAAGTCAACATGACTTAAGGCAAAATTCTGACAAACCTGTTGTAATTCTTTGAGGGGATTATAAGTAGGATAGATCAGCGGTCCCCAACCACCGGCCGCGGACCAGTACTGGGCCGCAAGGCATGTGCTACTGGTCCGCAAGGAAGCGATATGATTTGGTGATATGAGTCAGCTGCACCTTTCCTCATTCCCTGTCACGTGCACTGTTGAGCTTGAACACATGTGAGATCATTACCTGTGCATCGTCCATGTCAGCGCAGGAAGGAGATCAACTCCTCGAGCTTGCAAATGATGACGGGCTGAAAAGTATGTTTGACATAACATCTCTGCCGGGATTCTGGATCAAAGTCAAGGCTGCATATACTGAGATAGCCACGAAAGCACTGAAAACGTTGCTTCCATTTCCAACATATCTCTTCAATGAAAGCAACGAAAACTAAATTGCGGAATAGACTGGACATAAGGAACCCCCTTTGAGTATCGCTGTCTCCCATCACCCCTCGATGGCACTGTCTTGTTGCAGAGAAACAAGGCCAGGGCTCCCACTGATTCAGCGATATTGGTGTGTTGCAATGATTTTATATGTTCATATGGGGAAAATATGTGCTGTGTGTTTAATATCCAAACGTTACTTAAAATGTTATGATGCTATTGACTTATAAGCGACTTATATAACTATATAATCATATAACAATTACAGCACAGAAACAGGCCACCTCTGCCCTTCTAGTCCGTGCCGAACGCTACTGTCACCTAGTCCCACCGGCCTGCACTCAGCCCATAACCCTCCATTCCTTTCCTGTCCATATACCTATCCAATTTTTCTTTGAATGATAATATTGAACCCGCCTCTACCACTTCTAGTGGAAGTTCGTTCAACACTTACTTCAAACTCCCCTATCCTTCCGTAATAATTGACTTATCATTATATTCATGCGTGGAAAATATGCGCTGTGTGTTTAATATTAAATTCATTAGATAAACCCTTTTAGAAACGAAATTGAGTGTATTAACCACTTATCACCTATATTTCGGTCATGATTAACATCCCCCTCCCCTCCCCTCCACCCCCGAACAGAATCACCAAAAACAATTTGTAGAAAAAAATCGGCACATACACGCACGTGCAAGTCACGCATGCGCACTGGTGCTTGCATAAGGCTTCATGGTCATTGTAGTCTTTCTCGGGGTAAACAACGTATTTGACTGCTACTCTTGTGGTTGGCAACCCTACCCCCCATGCCCCCCCCCCCCCGGGTCGACCAGTCCGCAAGAATATTGTCAGTAATAAACCGGTCCGCGTTGCAAAAAAGGTTCGGAACCCCTGGGATAGATAAAGGGGATGTAGTGGATGTTGTATATTTGGACTTTCAGAAGGCCTTTGACAAGGTGCCACACATGAGGCTGCTTACCAAGTTAAGAGCCCATGGTATTACAGGAAAGTTACTAACATCGTTAAAACATTGGCTGGTTGGTAGGAGGCAGCGAGTGAGAATAAAAGGATCCTTTTTTGGTTGGCTGCCAGTGGCTAGTGCTGTTCTTCAAGGGTCAGTGTTGGGACCACTTCATTTTATGCTGCATATCAATGATTTAGATGATGGAATAGATGGCTTTGTTGCTAAGTTTGCAGATGATACGAATATTGGTAGAGGAACAGGTAGTGTTGAGGAAACAGGTAGGATGCAGAAGGAGTTAGGCAGATTAGGAGAATGGGCAAGAAGGTGGCAAATGAAATACAATGTTGGAAAATGCATGGTTGTGCACTTTGGTAGTAGAAATAGATGTGCAGATTATTTTCTTAATGGAGAAAAATCCAGGAATCTGTGATGCAGAGGGACTTGGGAGTCCTTGTGCAGAACCCCTTGAAGGTTAACTTGCAGGTTGAGTCAGTGGTCAGGAAGGCAAATGCCATGTTAGCATTCATTTCAAGAGGTCTAGAATATAAGAGAAAGGATGTGATACTGAGGCTTTATAAGGCACTAATGAGGCCTCATCTTGTGTATCGTGATCAGTTTTTGGCCCCTTAGAAAAGATGTGCTGCCATTGGAGAGAGTCCAGAAGAGGTTCACAAGGATGATTCCAGGAATAAAAGGGTTATCATATGAGGAATGCTTGATGGCTCTGTGTCTGTGCTCACTGGAATTCAGAAGGATGTGAAGGGGGATCTCATTGAAACCTTTTGAATGTTGAAAAGCCTAGACAGAGTAGATGTGGGAAGGATGTTTCCCATGATGGGAAGTCTAGGACAAGAGGACACAGCCTCAGGATAGAGGGGCAGCCTTTCAAAACAGAGATGTAGAGAAATTTCTTTAGCCAAAGGGTGGTGAATTTGTGGAATTTGTTGTCACATGCAACTGTGGAGGCCAGGTCATTGGTGTATTTAAAGCAGAGATTGATAGGTTCTTGATTGGACATGGTATCAAAGGTTATGAGGAGAAGGCCTGGAACTGGGGTTGAGGAAAAGATAGAAAAAAAAGAAGATCAGCCATTATTGAATGGCAGAGCAGACTCGATGGCCCAGATGGCCTAATTCTACTTCTATTGTAGCCCCCTGGTAAGCTTCAGGCTTGCTCAGCTCGCTTTCGTCTAGCGGGAGCAGCCTTCGGCCCCGCCAAACTGGGTAATCAAGTTTGTGTGGATGCTGTGTGATGTACCCCACCACACCAAATAACAGACAATACATCATATGTGATTAAATGATTACTCTCTACAGATCTTACTGGAACTATGTAATTTATAGAGATAAAATATAAAAGGAAAATAAAAGGCACCAAACTTATCAAATTTCAACCACTTCGTGCACACAGTTGAAGCTCAATTAACCGAGTCCTCTTTCCACCATTTGATCCCTTCCGACCTCCTAGACTCACCACCTGGGACAAAGCATGGTGGTTGACCAGACGCTCCACACGAGTCTGTCTTCATCTCCTCTCCTCGCCGAAGACCCTGGGCCTCGGACTCCCACTCGGGGTCCATCCTGCCGCCCAGCTTACAGCATCGCGTCTCCTCTCTCTGTCTCCATCGCGCCTTCTGCCCCAAAGCCTGCGAAAAACAATAGCTTACAGACACACAAGAAAGAATAACATCTATCCCAATTGGTTAGCAAATAGATACAAATCTCATTATCAGTAATATAACCCAAACAAGCTGCTAGAGAGAGAACTTTCTCAGCAGTTAACATAACAAAGAAGCCATTGTATTCTAACATAACAAAGAAGCCATTTTTATTAGCCTCAGCAGTACCATAAAAGAAGAAACCCCTTACACTATGTTTTATGGTCTTATGGTTACTGGCCTTTTTCTGGCACCTTATTATGTGTTCTTGATGGTGGATAAACTTGAGCCAAAGTTGTTGGAGTAAAATGTGTTGTGGAGAATCAAGTTCCATTGCTCTTCAGAAATTGTTACTTCAACTATCCTTCCAATCATACGTTGCCATGATGTGACTTCATGGTACAGTGTGTCTTTGGTCCATTTGTTCACTACATTTTTGAAACATCTGAGTTCTAGCAAGGGAATAACTTGAATCACAGATTAATTTAGAAGCTATTTGTTTTCTGACCTAAAAGTATCAAGGTTGTGACTCACTTCAGTTTTACATACAAAGAACTTCTGTATTTCTCTGTACTGATTGAATGAAAACCTCTATCTATATTAAATATGTGGCAAATGCCCCTATGTATTCCTCTACATCCTATTTTAACCTACCATTTGTTGTGTATTCCCTTTTCTTGTTTCACCTTCCCAAATACATTACTTAGCCTTTCACCAGATTAAATTCCATTTGCCATTTTTCTGCTCCACTCACCAGATTGTTCACTGTCCTCCTGCAGCCTAAAGCTTACCTGGTAGTTGTGTTGAAAGGGCAAGTGGCATATGCTGCTTTATTATCTGAGCAAGCAAGTTTAACTGTAGACTTACCAGAGTTGAGCAAATGGCTGGACTGAATTGGTCCTAATTTTAATAGAATAAAGAAAACTGGACAATGCTGATAGGTCAATGTTAGAATTAGAGATGCACCATAAAACTCTTGTTACAGACAGAACCTGGTCTTGAGCACACGTCTTCAGCTGTACGGTTTGGGATATTGTTGGAGGCCCATTTCTTCTACTATATTCAGTGCACCCATATATTCTTAGTGAGATAGTTATATCAACTGGTTTCAACAGTAATGTGAGATTAGGGGGATTGGAAGGATCCACTTTGCATCAATGCAAAAATCTGTGCCTTAAATATATTTATGAGGAAAAGCAGTTCCACTCTCTGGGAAGAGATTGGTTAATTTGCAGGTTGAGTCTATAGAGAGGAAGGCAAATTTGAAGAGGACTGGAATATAAAAGCAAGAATCTCATGTTGATGCTTTATAAAGTACTGGTAATGCCTCACTTGCAGTATTGTGAGCAGTTTTGGGCCCTTTATCTTAGAAAGGATATGCTGAAACTGGAGAGGGTTCAAAGGAGGTTTATGAAAATGATTCCAGGATAGAATGGCTTATCATATGAAGAGCGTTTGGTGGCTGTGGGCCTGTATTCACTAGAATCCAAAAGAATGAGGGATGACCTCATTAAAACTTATCAAATGGTGAAAGGCCTTGATAGAGCGAATGTGGAGAGAATGTTTTCCAGTGACAAAGCCTCAGAATAGAGGAGTGTCCTTTTAGAATGGAAATGAGGAGGAATTTATTTACCCAGAAGGCAGTGAATCTGTGGAATTCTTTGCCACAGGCAACTGTGGAGGCCAAGTCTTTATATGTATTTAAGGCAGAGGTTGATAGATTATTGATTGGTCAGGGCATGGAGGGATACAGGGAGAAGGCAGAAGGCTGGGTCTGAGAGGAAAATTAGATGAGCCATGATGAAATACCAGAGTAGACTGGATGGGCCAAATGGCCTGATTCTGCTCCTATATCTTATGGTCTAAGAGCAGCCGCTCCTCATTTCCATCCTAGATCTACTCCCCCAAATTTTGATGCTATGTCCGCTCGTTCTAGTCACACTTACCAGTGGAAACAACTGCCCTGCCTCTATCATTTTTTAATCCCTATTATCGTGTAAATTCTCTGTAGAATCCCTTCCCATTCCTCTTAATCCCATTGAGTATAGACCCAGGTGACTCAGTCTCCTCATTATCTAACACTCTCATCTGGAAACAACTTGCAAGCCACCTGCACCTCCTAAACCAGTATATCTTTCCTCAAGTAAGGGAACCAGAAATGCACACACTACTAGTGTGGCCTCACCACTACCCTTGCAACATAACCTGCTTACTCTTAAACTCAACCTCATCTTGACTGTTGCACTCGCAAACCAGATTTCTGTGATTCATACGCAACCACTCCCAAGACCCTCTGCAACTGGCATGCCGCAAGTTTTCACCATTTAAGTGATAATCTGATCTTCTATTATCCCTCCACAGTGGATGACCTCATAATTACCAATGTTGTACTCTATCAATCAGATCCTTATCCACTCACTTATCCTATCTGAAGAGTGCAATTTGCTTTTCCACTCTTCTTTGAAAGTTTTAAAGTTTCTTTCCACTGCTCTTGGCCATTTTATATCCATCAGCTTTTAGTCTGATACCTTTTTGTTTAGTTATCCAAGGCTGGTTCTCCCCACCCTTACCGTTCTTGCTTTTAACTGGAATATACTTTCAGCACTATGAAAAAGATCTTTAAATGTCTTCCACTGTTCCTCAACTGTCCCACCATATAGCCTGTAATGCCAGTCTACACTAGCCATCGCCTCCCTCATCCCATTGTAGTCTCCTTGTTTAGGCACTGGTTTTAGATTGAACTATTGCACCCTCCAGTTGAATGAGAAATTCAAGCATGTTTCCCTTGTAGGTTCACTAACATGCTATTCAACAAAGCTATCACAAATGCTTCTATGAACTCCTCCTCAAGACTGCCTTGATCAAATTAATTCACACAATTTATGTACAAGTTAAAGTGTACAAGTTATGTACAATTAAGCTGCTGTTCCATTTTTACATGCATCAGATATATCTTGGTTTATTGCCTATGTCACTGTAATGTTATTACCTGGTGGCCTATAGACCACTACTACCAGTGAATTCTTTTTTAAATTCCCCTTTATTATTCCTAATCTATACTCAGGTGGATTCAAAATTCTGACCATTAGATTTTAAATCGTCTCTTTCACCCTGATCTCATCCTTAATTAATGGCACTACCCCACATCTCTTACCTTCCTCCCCATCCTTGCATATTATGTGATACCTTTATGTCTTATGGTCTTACCCTTAGATATTTAATTCCCAATTATCTCCACTGTGCCACCACATTTCTATACTGGCTACTAAGTCATACCCCTCTGTGCCACAAGTTCACTGACCTTGTTTCAAATAGAATGGACATTCAGATAGCACACCTGCACTCATTGTTTTAGAATCTAGCAATATTTTGTGTCTTCTGTATTTGTCTTTTCTGTACTCCATTTTTACCTTTCTAACCTTTGCTTTGGTATTTGTAATGCTTCCCTCTGTCTTCCTGCGTTAATTCACACTGCCCTGCCATATTAGTTTAAACTGTTCCGAACAGCACTAGCAAACAGACCCATAGGATATTGATTCCAGTCCTGTCTGGGCGTGGACTATCTAGTCTTTATGGTCTCACTTCCCCCAGAACTAGTTCCAATGCCTCAAGAATCTTAATATCTCTCCTCCATTACTGCTCAAACCACATATTCATCCTACCTATTGTGTTACTCCTACTCTGAATAGCACAATAGGCATAGGTAACAATCCTGAGGTTACTGCCTTTGAGGTCTTACTTTTTAACTTATCTCCTAGCTTCCTAAGTTTGGCTTGCAGAACTGCATTCCACTTTTGGTACCTACATACAGCATGACTACTGGCTGTTCATCCTCCCCTTCCAGAATGCCCTGCATCTGTCTGGTCCTTGTACCTAGGAGGCAACTCATCAATAGGGAGTTACATTTGTGGCCAAAGATGCTGCTGTCTATTCCTTTTACCACAGCATCCTCGACCAGTCAAGCTCTGCCATTACTTTTCTAACTACTAGCCAGAAGAGCAACTCAGGGCTATGATCTGGCTACTGCTGCCTTCCCCTGGTAAGCCTTCTCCTCCAACAGTATCCAAAGCAGTGTATACAGTATATCTTGGAGAGAGAAGACTGAAGGGTTGTCCTGTCCTCCCTTCCTGCTACTGTTCTCTCCGTTGTTCACTCATTCCCTATCTTTCCTTGAACCATTAATTTGATGTGTGCCCAACTCACTAACCATGTTATCCATGATTTTCTCAGCATTATGGATGGCCAGAAGTGAATCCACGAACAGCTCCAGTGCCACTATACAATTTGTAGGGAGCTGAATCTAGACATGCTTCCTGCACACTTGGTCATCAGCAACTCTGGACGTATCACTGAATTCCCATATTAGAAAGGAATACTGGATCAGAGCATACCTGCTATGACACAATCTTTGAGGGGAAAAAGAATCTGACTAGTTTAATTAGTAGAAAACTTTTGTTAGTAACTTCAATTAAGTCTCAACTAAGAGCTTACTAAGAAATTAGTCCATCTGAGTGGCTTGAAGAGGAAATGTTTAGGGCCTTAAGCCTGATTTATACTTCTGCGTAGGCTCTATGCCGTAGCCTACACAAGTGGCCTACACCATTGTAAGCATTTATACTTGTGCGTTGGTGTGTCTGCGTCGCTCTGCAATTCACCACCAAAATGCTAGTTGGCGGTGGGGTTTCTATGCCACTGTGTTGAGTTTCTTTGTGTACTTCAAACAATGGCAACTGAAACTGAGTGCATCATGTTGGAGTTGGAGCTAATAAATGTTGAACAAGAGTTACTTTTATTGAAATTACTGCAATGCAGAAAAGAGAGAAGACGCCGGAGGAGATGGTGGGTACGACCATTGAATGGATTGAGGCAGAAGGAGGGTGAATTTTCTGTGCTTGTCTGGCCACTGAGAGACATGGACAAGGAAATGCATTTCAAATATTTTTGGATGTCGGCAGGTAGATTTGACGATTTGGCTCATCGTCTCCAACCATTTACTTCGCATCAGTGTACGCACAGTATGCCTATAGACATGACTCAGAGACTGGCAATCACCATTTGAGTTTTAGCTTCAGGTGGAAGTCAACAGGCTGTAGCAGCTAGCTACAAACTGGCATCAAGCACAGTGTCCTCCAAAATTTCAGAGGTCTGTAAAGCTTTATGGAAAGCATTGCAGCCAGAGTTCTTTCCCTGCCCTTCAGTCGCCCAATGGGAAGCTATTGCAGCTGATTTTTGGCGACCATGGAACTTTCCGAACTGTGTCTGCAGCACAGACGGAAAACACATGAACATCAAGGCACCGCCACACACCGGGAGTGACTACAACAACTACAAGGGCGCACACTCCATTGTCCTGATCGCTACCTGCGACGCCAGATATCAGTTTACCATGGTGGATGACGGGTAAGTGACAGGAGCATCTTCAAGGAGAGCAGATTTGGTTCTATGCTGCTTGAACACAAACTGAACCTGCCCCCACCAGCCAATCTTCCCGGAACAGGAGTCAAAATCCCACATGTAATCGTTGGTGATGCTGTGTTCCCCCAACACAACAATCTCATGCATTCCTTTCCAGGTATGTCACAGACATTGAATTCAATGAAAATTAATTTCATGTAATAGTGCTTGCTTTGTGTGATTTTATATATATATATATATATATTCCCCTAAATGTTTGTAGTGATCACAGCTACATTAGCACATAATGATATCCCATTCATTAATACTCTATGTTTTATGTTTTACGTTTTGCTAAATAGGGATGAACATGAGAATGGAAAAGCAGATGTATAACTACCGTCACTCCAGAGCCAGGAGGGTGATTGAGAACACATTTGGCATTTTGGTGGCAAGCTGGAGAATCCTCGGTTGCCCACTAGAATTTCTGCCTGACAAAGCAGTGAACATTGTCAAAGCTTGTATCGCTCTACGCAACCTCTTGGCCTACACTGATGAAGCCAACACTCCTGTGAGCAGGTACATCCCTGCTAATTTTTCAGACTCAGACACTACAGGGTCACCTCAGCCAGGCGAGTGGCGAAGAGTGGTGGTGGGGGACACAAATCTTTTGGAACCTCTAGATCCTCATTACCTTACAAGGCGCCATCCCACCAGAGCTGCCCTTGGTGTATGGAAGGACCTGATGGCTTTCTTTCAATCACCCCATGGAATTTTGCCATGGCAGAACAACATAATGTGTCGTGGCCAAGTTCCAAGGACATAAAATAAATGAACCTATAAATAACATGCAGCCGTTTGAATAAAAAAAAAGACCTGTTATAAATTCAAGTTGTTATTTATTTGCAGTAACGTGCACAATATTATACAAGGTGCGAAGTGTTATATAAAAAAAAAGGTACAAAGTTGTAAAGCACTGAAAATTACACACAGTTTAGTGCCGAAATATAAGTGTGGAAAATGTATAGTGTAGGAACTGACAAAATATTAAATTATTAATTAACTATCAAAATATTAAACTATGCAATTGTTCATTGTTTCTGCTGCTGCCTCTCGAACAGCAGCTTGTGGACATCGAACATTGCCTGTGGCCTGTGCTCCTCCGGCAGCCTCCACAGCATGTCTCCAACTGTTTGCCCAAACCTGGAGACCTCATCATTTTCTTGCAACAGTCCATGTCGCAGTTCCACCCTACGTTCATCCAGCTGGGCGACCTGCTTCTGAAACCAGTCATCATGTTCTTTCCTCTTCTTCTTCTGTACCATCCTTGGGCTGGGGGACAGAGGAGATGTCTCACTACTTGATGATGATTCTGCACGTGAAGGTGGAATGTCTAGTGGTTGGTTTTCCTCGGCAACTAAAGAGGTGGACAACCTTGAGGTCGAATCATTTCCATCCTGTGATTATGAAAGGAATTGCAAATAGTTTAAGTTAGTCTTTATAATTATACTTACAGGTGGTATATACATTCAGTGTCTGTACATGGATTGGCAGAGCTATGAAAACGAGAAAACGGCATATGGCTACATTGGCGGAATACTGGTTATTGCGTTTGCATTATGAGGAAGCCAGATGCAATTACAGCCTATTACATATTACATTTTTGTTTCATGGAAGCATTATCTTTGTGCAAATCAATATGCTGTGTTTACAACTAGACAGTATTGCTATCTTGCTAGCTAGCCTAAACACTGACTACAACATAGAGGTTTATGATACAAAGAACATGATATATTTACCTTGTTGTCATTATAATTTGACTCCGTTGCCTGGTGCTTAATATAGCCAGGAAAGAAACAAATAAAACGTGGGCACTTTTTTTCTGCCTGGGTCCCTGCTCCTCTTGGCGACTCTTTTCCAGACGCGCACGTACTTGTCCCTCAAGTTTTTCCATTTCTTTGCGCATTCCGTGACGTCCAAACCGATGTTTGTGGAAATGTTTTTCCACGAATTTGATGCCATTTGGCAGTCTTTATCATCTGATGACGAAGAGTCACATAAACGTACATATTATCAGACTTCCTCAATTAACCTCTCCTTGATTTGGTCCATTTTCCAACTCATGTTCAACTCACGTTCTTGTTCTCTCTTCTTTCTCAATTCGAAAATGGCTGGAGGAAGCAACCAGAAATGCATAGGAGGAAATGCGATGCTACCAAGCGGACCAATCACAGTTGTTGCAGGCTGTGTCACCGCGATGCGTAGTTACATTTCTGGGGTGCTGTGCATCAGGGTACGGCGTAGGGTACATGGCTACGCCATACCTGCGGCATAGATTCAACGCAGAAGTGTAAATTGGCCCTTACTTGGTTCTCACCAAAGCCTTACATTCTGACGTTTACAATGAGCTGCATCATTAAGAGTCTACCTTCTGTTTAATGACAGCTGCTGCCCAATTAGCCAATAAATTCATCAATGAGATTTGCTATTTTAAATTCATCCCACTCTCATTCCTGTAAAGTGAAAGTCACCAGTAGCAAGACTTGGGTGTTTTTAGGCAATACTTGTAATGTGGAAGCAGGTTCACGGGTTTGGTGAGCGAGACAGAAAACACTGACTAGGAATAAGCATATTAATCTTTATTTACAAAGAGTTAAAAGATGCAACCAAACATCTAAGTTCCCATACGTTACACAAACTACAGAACTAAATACTCAGCAGACAAATACTGAGCTAAGAGAGTGTGCAGAGCTTATCTTCCCGATGGTTCTGTGAGGCATACCTCTGGAGACAAAGGAAAGAAAAAAGCCTCCCGCACACACTATTCTTATACCTCTGAGCTGCTTGAAACCGGACGCTGGTGCCGTGGCCTCACTGTACCCAATGGGAAAGAGTTACTGCCCACTTCAAATGGTCATCAATGACCAACACAGTGAAGTGGCTGTCGACCAGCAAATAAGTCAACCACGTGGCATGTCACCCCTCAAACGTTGCAAAACCACGACAATTCAACCTTGAGACCAGTGAGACCCTCTTGAACACCCCACTAAACTACATATAAAACACAGCAGTACAATACCCATGACTGTAAACCCAATAGTCACCGCCCCCCCCCCCCCAGTGTATAACAGAAGTCCAGCAGCCTCCCTGCACCCAAAAAGCCACCAGCCTTCCCCTGGAGTGTAATAGCCAAAGAGCTGGTCCCCCACTTAACATTATGCACTGACTCTCAAATGTGATCAGACAGGTGAGTGATGCACCCTGGTTCGTCAGGAATGTATGTCCATCGATATCAGTTCCTGGGATAGGTTGGCTGTACCATGCTGGGAAAGGCTATCATTCAAACATTTCTTTCTCTGTAATAGCCCTCGTACTATGCCGACCAGCATGGACAAGGCGCTCATGCAGGGCACTGGGGTGGTCTGCGTATGGCACCACTTATCTCAGATAGCAGCAGTTGCACTATCCTGCAAGGAGCCATGGATAGGCCTAGGAACTTCATATCCGGTAAGTGCCCACCTTCACAACACCATTTGGTGTAGACACAGCCACAGGATACTGTTCCTGCTCATACTCGCTGTATCCCACTGACAGGTTGTACCTGTGCTTAACATACCATCTACACCAACATTCCTTGACCTACTCTGTCAGGTGAGGAAATCACTATAACAAACTGGGACCTTCCATCTAAACAAACGGTACATAGGGAAATACCAACCCTTAAAGCACTTACTCCACTGGGGCAGATAAACAGACGGTACGTAGGGAAATACCAGCCCTTAAAGCACTTACTCCGCTGGGGCTATTAAGGTTCAAGTTCCTCAAAGGTGCAACCATATTCTGAGTCAAGGTTGGTTGGAATAGACTACTCCCTCCTGATGGGTATTTAGACACACAGAAAAACCCACAAAAACAGTAACTTCTAGAATTTCTCCCCAAATGCCTATGTCCCTATGAAGTGTGGGCATAAGATATAGGAGCAGAAATAGGCCATTTAGCCCATCGAGTCTGCTCTACCATTCAATCATGGGCTGATCCACTTCGTCCAGTCATCCCCACTCCCTTGCCTTCTCCCCATACCCTTTGATGCCCTGGCTAATCAAGAACCTATCTATCTCTGCCTTAAATACCACCAATGACTTGGCCTCCACAACCACTCGTGGCAACAAATTCCACATGTAACAGGGTTTCATCTTTTATGTTACTGCGTAGGCTAATTAAAATGGCTTCTTTGTTATGTTATACTTGGGAATGCTTCTTTGTTATGTTAAACGCTGAGAAAGTTCTTGCGCTAGCAGCTTGTTTTGGGTTAGACTGTGATAAGAAGATGTTATGAACCAACTGGGATAGTTGTTATGTTTTTGGTGTATCTGAAGATATTGTATGCGTGGGGTTTTGGGGGAGAAGGCAAGAGAGAGAGAGAGAGACAGAGGATGGACCAGGTGCTGTGAGTCTGCTAACGGGGTCGGACTCCGAGCGGGGCGTCCGGCGAGGAGAGGAGACGGAAACAGACTTGTGTGGAGTGTCTGGTCAACCACTGTTGTTGGTCCCAGGCAGCCGGTCGAGGTGGTCCGAGCGGTCGCAGGGTGAAGAAGAAGGGTCCAGAGCTCCAACTGTTTGCGCACGAAGAGATTGAACTTTGATAAGTGTGGCGCCTTTTATTTTCCTTTTATATTTTATTCTCTATTAATTATATAGTTCCAGTAATATCTATAAACTGTAAATCATTTAATCATGTCTGTGTACTGTCTGTTATTTGGGCGGGGTGTGGTACATCACACAGCATCCACACAAACTATTACCCAGTTTGGCGGGGCTGAGGGCTGTTTCCCTAGATGACAGCAAGCCAAGCGACCCTAAGGCTGGCCAGGGGGGCTACACACAGATTTACCACCCTCTGACTAAGGTAATTTCTCCGCATCTCAGTTCTGAAAGGACATTCTTCAATCCTGAAGTCGTGCCCTCTTGTCCTGGCCTCCCCTACCATGGGACATAACTTTGCCATATCTAATTCATTCAGGCCTTTTAACATTTGGAATGTTTCTATGAGATTCTCCCCTGAACTCCAGGGAATACAGTCCAAGAGCTGCCAGACGTTCCTCATACAGTAACCCCTTCATTCCTGGAATCATTCTTGTGAATCTTCTCTGAACCCTCTCCTATGTCAGCATATCCTTTCTAAAATAAGGAGCCCAAAATTGCACACAATACTCCAAGTGTGGTCTCATGAGTGCCTTCTAGAGCCTCAAAATCACATCCTGGCTCTTATATTCTATACCTCTAGAAATGAATGCCAACATTGCATTCACCTTCTTCACAACCAACTCAAACTGCAGGTTAACCTTTAGGGTATCTTGCACAAGGACTCCCAAGTCTCTTTGCATCTCTGCATTTTGAATTCTCTCCCCATCTAAATAGTAGTCAGAGCTCAGAGTTTCAAATCTCGTTCAAGGAGAGAAGGATATCTGAATCTGAATCTGAATTTGCTCAGGGGAAGCAAGCAGCAACCTCAGGACATTATTAATCACATGTTAGGATGATAGGCCCCCCTAGAGCACCCATCTCTCTATTAGATAGGTTCATTCCAGTACCCCGACATCCATATCCTCTACAACCACACAGCCAGAGACTCTCCAGGCTTCTGTTTATACCTATCCCCTAATTCCGTCAATTCTTTATCGGAAAACTCCCTATTATCTGTTGCCTCGAGGGGCCCATTGTACCCCACCACTAGGGATTGCTGATTCTCCTCCTCCTCCCTCTCTCCTGGGAGGGAGAAGCCGCGGACCGATGCCCCCCACAGTGGGTATGGGACCGTGATCACTGGCCTGGCCCATACTGTTTCGGGAACACAGAGAAGCGGGCGATCATTTCAAGACAGAATCCAAGGAGACAACTCTGCCCTCTCTTCCTCATTTTCACTATCCAGCCAGACATTCCCATCCCCATCCACACAGTGGGATCATCGGCCTGCCACATCAAGGCTTGGACCTTAATGGGATCCGGTTACCAATTGCCCAGCTGGGCAGTCTCTAGTTGCTGTACTGCTGTACCTTCATTCGCTGACATTATTCTTATTTTCTAACTTTGCAGCCTGGGTCTGCGCCAACTGCAGTGTTTCTCCCATACTGCAACAGTGCTTATTTAGCTCTTCCACATCATTCCCGCAATCATCCTGGTGCCTTACGATGGCTGCAAACAGCCAGAAAGCATCCCACCACCTATCCTTTGTCCTGGGAAATTCTAGTGTTTTAAGTATGGACACGATGTGGTGTCCAGTTTCAACCCTGGGGAAATCTAACTGGTCTGACTAATCTACAGGGATCCCGTAACAGTAGGTTGGCAAGACTTCCAAACCCAGCACTGTTATCGGGCCATCCAGGAACCTGGTATTGCTCATACGATGGAGAGGGTGGGGTGTTCCTCTCTCTTAAATAACCTTCTAAAGAAATACATCTTCTGCTCAAACAGCAAACCCTGCCAAAGCAGTGCCAAATGTAATGTGGAAGCAGGTTCACGGGTGTGGAGAGTGAGACAGAGGACACTAACTAGGAATAAGCATATTAATCTTTATTTACTATCAGCAAAAGATTCGACCAAACATCTAAGTTCCTCCAAGTTACACAAAATGCAAAACTAAATATTCAACAACAGCTAATTAGCTAAGAGAGTGCGCCTTATAAGTCTGGAGCATACCTTCCAAATGGTTCTGTGAGACCTGGGAACAATGGAAAGAAAAAAAGCCTTCCGTACGTGGTATTCTTGCATCTCTGAGCTGCTTGAAACCAGATACTGGTGCCGTGGCTTCGATGCACCCAATGGAAAAGAGCTACTGCCCACTTCAAATGGCCATCGATGACCAACATAGTGGAAGCAGCTTTCCACCAGCAAATAAGCCAATCCCCCTCATGACAGTACCTTGAGTAGTGCTGGCCTTCTGAGTATGTGCTCTTTGTTTGATTTCTGGCCGATATCATTCTTGCCTCCTCCATCAACACAGTTTTGGCAGAATGCCCTGAAGAAGGGTCTTGGCCTGAAACGTTGACTACTGTTCATCTGCATAAATACTACCTGCCCTGCTGAGTTCCTCCAGCATTTTGTGTGTGTTGAATTGGCAGAATGTAGTTCATCAATGTAAAAGAGGGCAAAAATTCTCATTTATTACCTCAGCTGCCTTGTGCCTCCACATTAGTAGTTCTATCTTGAATTCTATTCAGCACCTCCCCAATCTTCATTAGTCTCTTATATTTGCTTATTGTTTCATTTATTGCCTACAACTTGTATATGTGAATCGAACTTGGCACACCAGATTGGTTTCCTAGTTTAAGCTGCATCACCTGAATGTTAATTTGAACATTTATAGTTCCCAGCCATACTGAATCATTCGGGCATTTGATGTACAATAGAGGTGGTGAAACCACATTCCAACAATAAGGGGCTATTGACTTGCAGTTCATACTTGTCAGAATAAGTAGCAGCCATTCAATTAAGCAATTAAATGAATGTGCACCATCTGCAGGCACTCAAGTGCTAACTGGAAACTTGGATCAAGTGATTTGAAAACAATTAGAAATAGTAATAGCCAAAAAAAAATCACTGACATGGCTCTGAACTGAACTAATGATTACACCATTTTCTTCTGTGGAAATAAGCATAAGACAGTGTAAGTGATTGCAAGGAATTCAGTTGTCCATTGTGTATAGCTAATTTGTTTAAATTATGAGGTATATATTCTATGTGGTGGCTCACAGATGCGTTGCTTTAATTTATCATAAAATCATATAGGACAGAAAGAAGCCATTCAGTCTACCTTGCCAGTACTAATTCTTTTGAAGAACCATTTTTATCTTACATTTCAAAATACAATCCTCTTTAAAGAAATACAATTATAAAAAAATCAGGTACAAGGGTAGACTACTTGGCACCATAGTCCTGCTCATCATTCAATCTGATTTTAGCTGATTTGATTGTGACCTTTACTCTGTATTCCCAGATACCTGTCAGACTTGTCATCTCCTTGTTTATCGCAGATCTCAGATTTACAAATATTCCATCACCCACTGAGGAAGTTCCAACCCTCTGGGATCAAAATGTTGGATCCATTCCGTGTTAAGTGTGTGACCCTGATATCAAAACAGGGATTCTAGTTCTTGATCCTTCAAAAGGGAAACATTCTCTCTATATCCAGCTTCTTTAAGATCCCTTAAAATCTTATATTTTTCATATTGCTTTTTCTTGTAAGCTCCAGTGATACAAGCTTAGGCTGTCAACTTTCACTCATGCCTGATAGCAGTCTAGTAAGCTTCCTTTGAATGGCTTCCAACAAATTTACATTCTTCCTTAAAGAGGAAAATGTTATGTGCGATATACTGGATGTAGAGTCATCCATGCCCTATATATTAAAACTTTATCTCTCTACGTTTTATTCATTGCCCTTAACAACAAACAATTTTTTTTCTAATTAGCTGATGACCATCCAGATCCTTCTGCATCTCAGATGATCAGCAATCTTTCACTACTTTACTAATGTGTTTCTTTATTACTCTTCTGGCAAAATAGACAACTTCAGATTTTCTGTCATTAAATTCCATTTGCACGATCCTTACCCAATCATCAAATCTATCTATAGGCCTCCTTATAGCCACATTTTCTAGTTTGGCGACCTCTTTAACCTTGCTGAACCATTAACTAGCTCTGACATAACTCTATTCAAAAAAATAAATTTAACCTTTTATAGTTAATAAAGAAAATTAATTTTTCTTTCGATGACTAATGTGACAGGCATCATCTGTTATGCGCCTGAGTTTATGAACAACTAGACTGCCATGTCTGGTTAATATAAAGCATTTCATAATGACGTACAAGAGATTTGCTCCTCACGATCATGTTTCCTTTAGAGACTTCATTGATTGGGAAAATATGCAGCTCTGTTAACAGGTTTACTTGCCAAGCGATTGCTATAATTAATCAAGTTTGTCTATATTAAAGTTCTGACAGTATGATTATCTAAGCCTCATTAATCTTTCAAAGAAAGCTTAACAATCTTGTCAGTTGTACAATTTTAAATATTATTTTTGTTAGGATAAACTTTAAAATTTATTTGCATTTGATTGTGTTGCTTGTCCTCACTGGGACCATGAAGTAGAGGTCAGTATTTTACAGCAAAATGGAAGCAGTATCATAAAGGAAGCTATTTGCTGTTTGGGTTATGGTGCTTTTAAACTAACAAGAATGAGATTCATAGTGTATGTATGTTTGGTATACTGTTGTAATACAATGGGATCTTGTTGAACCTGTTGATAATACAATTGTTGAACACACAGTAACATAAGAGAACAGGATCGGGAGTAGGCAACCAGGTCTCTCCAGCCTTCCTTGCCATTCAATATGATTTTCTCTTTAAATTCCCCCAATTATTCAGCCACCACAATTCTCCGGAATAGACAATTCACCACCTTTCGTGAAAAGGGATTTCTACACACCTCTGTTAAATCTGTGAGCTCACTAATGGCCCCATGTTTGAGGCTCTCCCACTGGTGAAAATATTTTAGTGCCTGCCCTGTCATTGCCCCTGTAGAATTGAGATGATTCAATAATTTTATCAGGATTACAGATTTAACTTTTTGAGCCATTTGTGATATGAAGAATATCATATTCCAGGAATTAGCCTTCTCTGCAATTCCTCCAAAGCCTTTGTTATAAAGGAGACCAAAATTTTACACTGACTCCAAGTATGCCTTCTTGGGCATGTTGTACACTTGTAACAATATTTTGTGTTTAAAACCCAACCTCTAGCTAATATTCCATTTGCAATTTTAATCACTTGCTCCCCTGCGTGATAATCCTTAGATTCATGTACAAAATACCTGAATCTGTCCTCCACATTGGCATTCCCTTTCCATAAACATAAGTACCATTTGGTTTCCCCAAAGTTCATGATCTCACACTTCCTTTCGTTAAGCCCTATTTGACAAACCTCCCACTCATTCATCCTATACAGATGTAGAGTCCATTGACGCCTTTGAGCAGAAAATCATACAAAAGGGTATGAATTTGGTCCAATACATCACATGTAAAACCCTTCCAACTATTGAGCACATCTACATGAAACATTGCCACAGAAAACCAGCATCCATCATCAAAGATCCTCCCAGGCCATGCTCTTTTCTCACTGCTACCTTCAAGTAAAAGGTCAAAGAGCCTTTGGACCAACACCACCAGGTACAAGAACAGGTACCCCTCAATCATTAGGATCTTGAACAAAAGGAGATAACCACACTCATTTAAGGACTCTTTTATCTTATTACTTCATGTTCATTATTTATTGCTAGTTATTTATTAACTGCATTTGCACAGTTCGTTTACAGTTTGCAATTCCTGATGTTTACAGTTTACAGGTCCTGTTTACAGTTACTATTCTATAGATTTGCTAAATATGCTTGCAGAAAAAGAACTTTGGGGTTGTATGTGGTGACATGTATGTACTCTGATAATAAATTTTACTTTGAACTTTGAAACATCCTCATCACAAGATGTCTTCCCGCTGATTTCATGTCACCAACAAACTTGGATACCAAACACCATTCTCCTCCTCCAAATCATTAGACAGCAGTAATGTGAAGTGAAGAAATTTCTTCTCTCGTATCTGAAAAGGAAACGATTAGCAAGGGTTAACGTGGGTCCTTTGTAAATAGGAGATAATAATAGCTAAAAGAAAATGGCAGTGCAATTAGACTATAACTTTGTGTCTTCATGGAAAAGACAAATTTACAATTTGCATTGCAAGTTTCCTTTGCAATTTCAATAACATTTAAATGTATCCCAATACTTTGTTGTACCAATGGGTTTTCTACCATGTAGCTTACATCATAATAAGGCATTTCTTTATGTTTTAATAACACGTCATTGCATGCGCTATTAGGCACGTATTGATCTGTTGTGTGTGTCAAGTTCAGACTCTACCAGTAAAGAACCATGAAACTTAGTTCCCGTCTCCAGCGTTTTTATTAATAACTTAGTTGTGTAAACAGGCCACATACACAAGAAATTGGCGATGAGAGTTATGAACCTATATCTTATCGGAACGCCGTGTTTTAGTTGATAACGACACTCGGAGGAGAAGTGAGGGAAGGAAGATGAAAAGGAGCGACACACGCATCTAGACGGAGTGCGCTCGTTGCGCTAGCAAAAAGGACACGTGAGTCAAGTGCAACGTGCAGTGACTGCAAGGAGCTAGCTAAAAAGAAAACAAGGAAAAATGGGGCTAAATTAACATAATGGTGATGATTGGAACCATTACAACATTTGATAGTGGCATTAAAAACTGGGTAACTTACATTGAAAGAGTGGAGTTATATTGTAATGCTAACAGTGTTAATGATGAAAGAAAGCCAGCGTCTTACTTAGTATTATAGAAGCAAAAACATATGGCCTGCTATGGAGCCTGTTAACCCCTGGAAAGCCAGCTGTCAGAACGTTCAAGCAAATAGTAGACACTGTCCAACAGCATTTAAACCCCAAACCACTGGTCACTGCTGAAAGCTTTAAATTTCACAAGCGGAGTCAGAGCAAAAATGAAAGCATTTCTGAATATTGTGCTGAATTGCGCAAATTATCAGAACGTTGTCAATTTGGAGCTGGTCTATTGGACACATTGAGGGACAGGTTAGTGTGCGGCATGCACTTTGAAACCACACAGAAGAAGCTCCTGTATGAAAAAGACCTTACATTAGAGGAGGCGCTGAACATTGCAATATCATTGGAAACAGCAGCATGGGGTGCTTCAGAGATACAACAAAAATCTCTGGAATATGCTACAAATAAAATGTCACTGAACAGAAATGAAGGAAAGAAATGTTACCGTTGTGGGAACGTGTCACATGACCCTGAGGACTGTTGGTTTAAAGACAAAGAATGCAGAAACTGTGGCAAACAGGGCCACATTGGCAGAGTATGCAAAGCTAGTAAACAGCAGAAAAAGGACAAAATACAGAGAAACAAGAAACTTCAGAAAGGAACATACAACAATGTACACAAAATGAAAGAAAGCAGTTCTGATGAAAATGACTCAGACATAAGTGTCTACAAATTCACAGTGTGAAAAAGACAGATGATCGAAGAGTAATATGGATCACTTCATGTGGCAGCTGTGAGACTGAAAATGGAGTTGGACACAGGCTCAACTTTAACAATGATCTCTGCACACAACTACAAATGACTGTTTTCTAACATACCTCTGAAACAAACTAAACTACTGCTAAGGACTTACATAGGACAGAGAGTGTGTCCCAAAGGTAAGATTAAAGTGACAGTGACCTACAGAGACAAAACACAGCAGCTGAACCTCATGTACTGAAAAATGGAGGACCACCATTGCTGGGACATGAATGGCTCAGGAAAATCCAGTTGGATTGGTACACCATCAAGGCACTGGTTGTGTCAGCAAAGGAGGGCAGCAAGGCTACATCTAAGAGACTCTCACAAAGACTTGCTGACTCTGAGGAAGTGTTCATGAAAGGAATAGGAACACTTCAGGGCATGAAGGCAAAGACTGAGATTGAGGAAAATGCATGTCCAAAATTTCACAAAGCCAGACCAGTGCCATATGCAATCCGTCCTACAGTAGAGGCAGAGCTGAAAAATCTGGAGCAGACTAGGGTCCTGTCAAAGGTGTATTGCAGTGAATGGGCCATGCCTATAGTTCCAGTGATGAAGAAAACCTCCAGCACAAAACCAGGAAAACCAAGCAAGGTACGCATATGTGGAGATTTTAAAGTGACTGTTAGCCCAGTTCTCTGCACAGTACAGTATCCTCTACCTCGTATTGAGGACATCATTGCTTCCCTGTCAGGAGGGGAACATTTCACACAAACGATTTGGCCCAGGCTTATCTCATAATGGAAATCAATGAAGCATTTAAGAAATACCTGACAATAAATACACACAAAGGACTTTACCAGTACAACAGGTTGGTGTCTGGGATAGCACCCACTCCTGCAATCTGACAAAGGGCAATGGACCAGGTCCTGCAGGGGATTCTAGGGACTCAGTGTTACCTGGATGACACCATTGTCACCGGCAAAGATGACAACGAACATCTTTCTAACATTGAACAAGTGCTCACCAAGTTACGAGAATATGGGCTCAGAGCTAATTGACAAAAATGTGAGATTTTCAAAAAGGAAATCTCATACTGTGGGCATGTGATCAACGAGGATGGCTTACACATCTCTCAAGACAAGATAGAAGCGATGCTTAAGGCACCATCACCTG
Organism: Mobula hypostoma; assembly: GCF_963921235.1. Taxonomy (NCBI): domain Eukaryota; kingdom Metazoa; phylum Chordata; class Chondrichthyes; order Myliobatiformes; family Myliobatidae; genus Mobula; species Mobula hypostoma. The sequence continues at coordinate 68,503,611 of NC_086103.1, read as the reverse complement.
AAAATGTGTCTCAGCTGAGAGCATATCTTGGACTAGTGAACGATTACCACAAGTTTTTGCCTAACCTATCCACAGTCCTACACCCACTAAATGCACTATTACAGACAGGGACACAATAGAAGTGGACTGAGAGCTGTGAGAAAGTGTTTCAAGAAACTAAAAGACTCATAACTTCAGAAGGGCTGCTCATGCACTTTGACCCCTCCTTACCAATCCGACTGGCTTGTGATGCCTCGACACATGGGATAGGAGCTGTGTTATCGTGCAGGTTTCCAGATGGCTCAGAAAGACCAATAGCCTTTGCCTCAAGAACGCTAACTTCAGCTGAACGCAACTATGCACAGATTGACAGAGAGGCCCTAAGCCTCGTGTGGGGAGTCAAGAAATTCAGTCATTACCTGAATGGCCAAAAGTTTACTCTGTTGACTGACCATCAGCCTCTCGTGTCAATCTTCAACCCAAGAAAAGGTGTTCCAGTGATGAGAGCACAACAGCTATAGCGATGGTCTCTATTCTTGGAGGTCACATGTATGACATTGAACACAAGGGGACCAAGCAACACGGCAACACAGATGGTTTGTCACGTTTACCACTGCTGACTTCTCAGAGATAACTACACAAATAGATTCAGCAGAGGTCTTTCACACAACAATAGGTGAACAATTACCAGTGACAAACAGCCTCATTGAAAGAGAAACACGCAATGACCCTATGTTGTCAAAAGTGTATGACATCATAGTAGAGGGATGGCCAGCGCGTGGTAATACAGTATTTCCAGCCTTCTCAGTGAGGAAGGAGCAGTTGTCAGTGTGTCGGGGAACTCTATTATGTGGCTCAAGAGTTGTGATTCCTCCCAAGCTACGCACCAGAGTGCTGGAGGAACTACATAAGAGGCACTTGGGTACCGTGAAGATGAAAGGACTTGCCCGTGCCTATGTGTGGTGGCCAGGAATCGATAAGCAGATTGAGGACTTGACCAAGAACTGCTCTGGATGTCAAAATATCCAGAACACACTACCACAAGCCCATCTCCATCCATGGGAGTAGCCCTCATCACCATGGCAACGGGTGCACATCGACTTTGCTGGACCATTCATGGACTCTATCTTTTTAATCGCTGTCGACGCACATTCTAAATGGCCAGGGGTCATCAAAATGAAGACAACCACATCGGAAAAGACCTTTACAGTTCTGAGGACCATGTTCGCCAGGAATGGTCTACCAGAACAAATCTGCACAGACAATGAACGACAATTTGTCTCTGAAGAATTCCAAAGTTTTGTGAAGAACAATGGAATCAAGCACTTTACATCTGCCCCTTACCATCCATCCACAAATGACTTGGCAGAAAGATTTGTGCAGACATTTAAGAAAGCCATCAAGGCAATGGACAGCGAAAATCGACCACTGCAACACAAGATAGACAACTTCCTCCTTGCCTATCGCAATGCAGTACATGCAACCATTAATCAGACTCCAGTGATGATGTTTCTGAACAGGAACCTGAGGTCCCGCATGGATCTTCTCAAACCAGATGTACGGCGTGATGTGGAGAACATATAGTTCAAACACTTGAATGCTAAATCAACACGGAGCTTCAGTGTGGGACAGCCAGTTCTTGCACATGATTACCGGACTGAAAAGTGGCGGCCGGGTACAATTTCTGCCATAGATTGGTCACTGATGTATACAGTGGAGGTGGGAGAGAACGTATGGAGATGTCATATGGACCGAATCCTGGATGCTCAGGTGAAAAACACATCGACACCTTGCCCGGACTCTCCCTGACATAGAAGCAAACACTCCTGATGTGACCACATCAGTCTCATCTACAGATAAGCCTGTCTTCAGTGCTGATGACCCACCTGATGTACCTGTGGAGACTAATTCCCCAAAGCAAAAGTTTCAGGACAGACGTTACCTGGAAAGGCAGAGAAGACCTCCCAGAGACTGGAGTTCTAAATGGGTCTTAGACCAAAAGTGAAAAAAAACCAGTCGGTACACTATTAAAATAAAAGGGGAGGAGTGTACCGTATAACCTACATTATAATAAGGGACTACTTTATGTTTTAGTAACACGTTGCTGCATGCGCTATTAGGTATGTATTGATCTGTATGTGCGTGTCAAGTTCTGACTCTACCGGTAAAGAACTATGAAACTTAGTTCCCGTCTCCAGCACTTTTATTAATAACTTAGTTGTGTAAACAGGCCACATACACAACAGGTTTATTCCTTTTCCAGTTTATTTCCTATAATTGCTTTCTTTTTTTTTAATAACCACTGTTGTTACTCCAGTCACGCTTTTTTAAGAGCTACTAGTGTTACTTCAGTCACACATATTGACCACTTTAAACAATTAGTGATGGGGCAGTATATTTCTTCCTCATGTTCAGCATCAAAACAAGCAAATTCATACACCAGAAAAAATAATTAAGCACATTGATGAACCCACATGATTAAGAAATTAATCTTTCACACAGAACTGTTCACAATAAAAATTTGCAAACGTTCTATAATTTAAAGTGTTTATTTAAAAACAAGACCTAGGAGCAGAATTAAGCCATTCAGCCAATCGAGTCTGTTCTACCATTCCATCATGCTGATTTATCATCCCTCTCAACCTCATACTCCTGCCTTCACCTGTAACTTTTGATGCCCTGACTAATCAAAACCCGATCAAGCTCCATCATAAATACATTCAATGTGTTGGCCTGCAAAGAATTCCACAGATTCACCATACTCTGGTTAACGAAATATTTCCTCATCTCTGTTCTCAGTAGATAGTCCTCAATTCTGGTACTGTGTCCTCTGGTCCTAGACTCCCCCCACAATAGGAAACATCCTCTCCAAGTTCACTCATTCTAGATTGTTCAATATTCAAAAGTATCAACAACATCCCCCTCATTCTCTAATTTCCAGTGAGTACAGGTCTAGCGCCATCAAACTATCCTTGTATGCTAACCCTTTCAATCCTGAGATCATTCTCGTAAACCTTATTTAGATTCATCTCAATGTCAACGCATCCTTTCTTAGATAAGGAGTCCAAAACTGTTCATAATACTCCAAGAGCAGTCTGACCAATGCCTTATAAAGCCTCAGCATTACATATTTGCTTTCATATTCTAGTCCTCTAGAAATGAATGCTAACATTACATTTATTTTATTTACCACAGACTCAACCTGCAAGTTAATCTCGAGGAAATCTTGCACAAAGACTCCCAAGACCTTCTGCATCTCTGATTTTTAAAATTTTCTCCCCATTTATAAAGTAGTCCAAACCTTTATGCCATCTACAAAAGTGTATGACCATACATTTCCCTACACCATATTTCACCTGCTACTTCTTTGCCCATTCTCCAAATCTGTCTAAGTCCTTCTGCAAACTCCCTGCTTCCTCAGCACTATCTGTCCCTCCACCTCTCTTTGTATCATCTGAAAACCTGGCCACAAAGCCATCAATTCCTTCATTTAAACCATTCACACAGAACAAGAAAAAAAATGGTCCCAACACCGACCCCTGCGGCGTACTACTATTCATCAGCAACCAACTAGAAAAAGCCCCTTTGTTACCACTCTTTGATTCCTGCCAGTCAGCCAACCTTCTATCCATGCTAGTACCAGTGTTATTATGTATGTACGTAATAAAGAACTTCAGTTTCCCATGTGCAATCTGGGTGGTTCACTCCAGAAATGGAAGTAAGGTTGATGAGATGGTTGCATGTGCTCGTGTTGAGCTGGAGGTCATTACTGTAATTATAAGATATGCTGTCATTTTTACCCATGCTGTTTGCCTTTATTAAGAACAATCATAACAGTACCTTTCCCATAACACCATGGGCTCTTATTTTATTAAGCAGTCTCATGTGTGTTACCTTGTCAAAGGTCTTCTGAAGATCCACTTTTTTGTCTATGCTGCCTGTTATTTCCTCAAAGAATTCCAACATGATTTTCCCTTTAGAAAACCATGCTGATTTTGGCCTTTTTTATCATCTGCCTCCAAGTATTCCAAAACGTCATCCTTAATAATAAACTCGAACAGCTTTCCAATCATTGAAGTCAGGCTAACCGGTCTATAATTTCCTTCATTCTACCTCCCTCCCTTCTTAAAGAGTGGATTGACATTTGCAATGTTCCAGTCTTCAAGAACTATTTAAGAATCTAGTGATTCTTGTAAGACGATTACTAATGCCCCCATGATCTTCTCAGCCACCTTTTTCAGTACCCTGGGGTGTACACCCTCCGGTCCAGGTAACTTATCTATCTTCAGACTTTTCAACTTCCCAAGCTCCATCTCCTTAGTAATAGCAACAACACACACTTCTTCCCCCTGACACTCTCACATTTCTGGCATTCTGCTAGTGAAGACTGACATAAAATACTTTCTCAATTCCTCCACCATTTCTTTATCCCCCATTAAAAATTCTCCAGCGCCAATTTCCAGAGGTCCGATATCCACTCTTTTCTCTGTTTTACTCTTCATATATCTGAAAAACTTTTATACTATTGGCTAGCTTAGCTTCAAACATCATTTTTTCTCTCTCTATGCCTTTTTAGTTGCCTTTTGTTGGTTTTTCAAAGCATTAAAAGCATTGAAGACATTCTACAAAGTCAGTGTGGGTGGAAGTCAGAAACAGGAAAGGAGCAATAACTCTACTGGATGTTTTTTTATAGACCCCCCCAATCATTTGTAACAGGAATATCGAGGAGCAGATAGGAAGTCAAATTCTGGAACGGTGCAATAAGGAGGAGCAATAAGGAAGAGGAGAAGATGGCGGTACGACGCAGCTTGCGTGGCCACTCCGGTGAATGATATCTGTAATCTGTCAAGTAGGGTGCCATTCACAATTCTGATTTGATGGAGACAGACATGAGAGAATGGAGGAACATTGGAGAAACTTCTGAAATGCCTTTCTCGCTGCCGCTGTTACTGTGTGATTCTGAATCTCCGGAGGGAAAGGTCCCAAATCCTTGGCTTTGCTTGTTGCCCAGCGCCCAGGACGGGGTCGAAGCGCTCGGCAGAGATGGTGCTCGGTGCTCGGTGTCAAAGGGCTGGTCGGAGGCTCGAAGTTTTCGGATGGACTTAGAATCGGCTGGGGTCGGGTGCTTCCAATGCATCGACAGTTGTCGGTGCTGGAGGTTTATGGCAGAGAGAGTTTCTCCCTTCTGCTGCCTGCTATCGGGGACCATCGGGAGTTGATCAGAACTTTGAGATTTTTTTTTAAGTTCCCATGGTCTGTTCTTTATCAAATTATGGTATTGTTTTGCACTGCTGTAACTGTATGTTATAATTATGTGGTCTTGTCAGTGTTAGTCTTTGGTTTGTCCTGTTTTTTTGTGACATCACTCTGGAGGAACATTGTATCATTTCTTAATGCATGCATGCATTTCTAAAAGACAATAAACGAGAACTGAGTGTCCTCATAATATAATAATAGGGTTGTTGAGATGGGAGATTTTAACTTTCTTAATATTGATTGGCATCTCCTTAGCGCAAGGGTTTAGATGGGGTGGGGCTTGTTAGGTGTGTTCAGGAAGGTTTCCTGCCACAATATGTAGATAAGCCAACGAGAGGAGAGGCTGTACTTGACCTGGTATTGGGAAATGAACCTGGTCAGATGTCAGATCTCTCAGTGGGAGAGCTTTTTAGAGGTAGTGAGCACAACTCTTATCTCCTTCACCATATCGCCGGAGAGGGATAGGAGCAGACAATTTGGGAAAACATTTAATTGAGGTAGGGAGAAATATGATGCTATTAGGCAAGAGCTTGGGAGCAGATATTCTCAGGGAAATGCACGGCAGAAATGAGGCACTTGCACGGAGTTCTGTATAGGTATATTCCATTGAGGCAGGGAAAGGATGGTAGGGTTAAAGAACCACGGTGTACAAAGGATGTAGAAAATCTAGTTAAGAAGAAAATAAAAGCTTACAAAAGGTTCAAGAAACTAGTGTAACCCTCAGGTTTAGCCGTTGGCGTTAGTCTAGGGGAAGACTGCCTCTGGCCCCACCAAACCTGTGAAATATCGTTTGTGTGGATGCTGCGTGATGTGTTACCCTGTTACAAATCAGTACCATGAAATATCAGATAGTACACCATATGCAATTAAATGATTGAGCTTTGTAATTCTTGATTTGACTATAAGGTTAGTAAAGAAAAACCAAAAGAAAAAGGGCCTATTTTAATGGAACAGTCTAACGTTCACGTTGGAGCTCACGGTTTTCCCGTCCGTTAGTCCTCCATCGATATCCTCTGAGTGTCATCGACTCCTGGCCCCATTCCAAGTCCACTCCATCCTGCAGTCTACAACCTCTCTGTTCTAGCATCTTCTCTCTCCATCTTCCGCCGAACAAAAGAACTCGAACCACTCACACTCAGGCACACAACAAGAAAAAAACACTCCCAAAGCCCTCATTATCTTTAGTCATAGCCCAAACACTGCTGCTACAGAACAATCATTGCATTAGCAGTGCTTTACACTAGGTGCTGTTAGAGTGTTAGAAAATTACAAGGTTGCTAGGAAGGAGCTTAAGAATGGAATTGGAAGAGCCAGAAGTTTTCCTGCCACAATATATAGATAAGCCAACTGGAGGAAAGGCGGTATTTGCTCTGGTATTGGGAAATGAACCTGGTCAGGTGTCAGATCTCTTGCTGGGAGAGCATTTAGATTAGATTAGATTATGAGGACACGCATTCCTCTTTTATTGTCATTTAGTAATGCATGCATTAAGAAATGATATAATATTCCTCCGGTGTGATATCGCAGAAACACAGGACAGACCAAGACTGAAAAACTAACAAAAACCACATAATTATAACATATAGTTACAACAGTGCAACAATACCATAACTTGATGAAGAACAGGCCATGGTCACAGTAAAAAAGTTCGAAGTCTCTCGGAAGTCCCACATTTCACGCAGACGGGAGAAGGAAGAAAACTCTCCCTGCCATGCCCGACCACAATCCAACTCTGAGTCGTCCGAAAACTTCGAGCCTCTGACCAGCCCTCCGACACCGAGTACTGAGCACCATCTCTATCCGAACGCTTTGACCTCAGCCTCAGTCACCAGCAGCAGGCAAAGCCAGGGATTTTGGGGCCTTTCCTCCGGGGATTCTCAATCGCACAGGAGCAGTGGCAGCGAACCGGGCATTTCAGAAATTTCTCCAGATGTTCCTCTGTGTTTCTCACATCTATCTCCATCAAATCAGAATTGTCCATGGCCCCTATTTAACAGATACAATGTAATTTCACCGGAGAGCTGCGCATGCTGCGTCACGTTGCCATCTTCTCCTCCTGCTCATTTGGGAGATAGTGACCACAACTCTATCCAATTCCTTAACTTTCTCTGAGGAGCCGCTGCTTAGTGCACCTGGTACAGATATGGATATCCAAGAGTCTGGAGCTCTCCCAGAATTCCAACATCTCACACACAGAACAAAACACGCCCCAGAAGCCATTCTCACTGCACTAACTGTGCCCTAACAAAATTAAGAATGACGTTAAATCCTGAGCTGTAATTGATAAAGAGCTTTCTGATGTATGCAAAGATGCATACATTAAGATGCTCTTTATCAATTACAGCTCGGCATTTAATACCATCATCCCCTCAAAACTGATCAGTAAACTCCAAGACCTGGGCCCCAATACCCACTTGTGCAATTGGATCCTGGATTTCACCTGTGTACCCCAGTCAGTTCAGATTGACAAAGACATCTCCTCTACAGTTTTCAACAGCACAGGAGCACCATAGGGATGTGTACTTAGCCCCCTGCTCTACTCACTTTACACCTATGACTGTGTGGTTAAGTACAGCTTCAACACCATACGCAAGTCTGCAGATGACCCCCCACTGTTGTGGGCTGTATCAAAGGGAGAGATGAATCAGCAACCAGAAGGGAGATTGGAAACTTGGCTGAGTGGCATAATAACAACAACCTCTTGCTACATGGCAATAAGACCAAGGAATTGTTTGCAGACTAGACAAGGAAAACCAGAGGTCATGAGCCAGTAATCATCAGAGGTGAAGAGGGTAAGTAACTTTAAATTCTTGTGTGTCACTAACTCAGAGGACCTGTCCTGAACCCATCATGCAAATATTATTGAGAAGAAAACATGACAGTGCCTCTACTTCCTCAGGAGTCTGTGGAGATTTGGCATGTCATCAAAAACCTTGAAAAACTTCTATAGATGTGTGGTGGGAAGTGTGCTGACTGGCTGCATCACAGCCTGGTATGGGACACCAATGCCTTTGGGCATAAATCCTACAAAAGGTTGTGGATTCGGCCCAGTTTATCACGGGTAAAACCTCCCAATCATTGAGCACATCTACTGAGGCAAAGTAGCATCCATCATCAAAGATCCTCACCACCCAAGCCATGCTCGTTTCTCACAGCTGCCATCAGGCAAAAGGTACAGGAGCCTCAGGACTAGTACCACCAGGTTCAAGAACAGTTACTATCCCTCAACCATCAGGCTCTTGAACAAAGGTGATAGCCACACTCATTTAAAGACTCTGTTATATTGTTATTTAATTTAAGTACTCCGCTATATTGTTATTTCACACTCATTATTTATTTTTATTTATTTATATTTGCATTTGGCACAGTTTGTTTACAGTTAACAGTTCTTGATGTTTACAGTTTACAGTTACTGTTTATAGATTTGCTAAGCATGTCCGCAGAAAAAGACTCTCAGGGTTGTATGTGGTGACATGCATGTACTCTGATAATAAAGTTTTACTTTGAGCTTTACTTTTACTTTGAATTTTGAATAAAGAAGAAAAAGAAACTCACCAGATACCTACCTCGCCCAAGCCTGATCTCAGCTCAACGTGATAAGCCCTAGCCACTCCAACACTGACCCACTCCAACACTGGCCCACTCAACACTGGCCCAATCCAACACTGACCCACTCCAATACTGACCCACTCCAACACTGACCCACTCTCAACAACGGCCACTCTGCTTGCCCATACCCTATTTTTATTTCAACTTTAATGAATCCCGCTCACTGATAGGGTGCAGTCCAACTCTGAAAAGTTGCCACAAAGTGCTGCCTTTTTAATCCTGAGTGCAAACATAGGTGAAAACATAGCTCTCTTCTCGTGCTCCCTTCTCACTGATTGGGCACAGTCCTTGGGTGTTAGGCTCCCAACTACGATCTTCTTTTAGCCACGACTCAGTGATGCCCACAACATCAGACCTGCCAATTTCTAACCATGCTACAAGATCATTCACCTTATCCCATATACTGCATGCATTGAAATATAACACCTTCTGTGCTGTATTCATCACCCTTTTTGATCTTGGCCTGCTGTTACACTTTAGCTCATCCTACTGACTGCAATTTTGCCCTATCATCTGCTTGCCATTTGTCCCCGTCTCACTACACATTTTATCTACTGGTATACCACCTTCCCCATCTCTCCCGTTCTCATCCCTCTGCCAAGTTAGTTTCAACCTTCCCCAGTTGGACTAGCAAACCTGCCCACAAGGATATAGGTCCCACTCAGGTTCATGTGTACCACATCCATTTTGTACAGGCCATACCTTTCCCAGAAGAGATCCCAATGATCCAGAAATCTGAAACCCTGCCCCCTGCACCCCAGTTCCTCTGCCATACATTCATCTGCCAAACCATCCTATTCTTACCCTCAGTGGCGCGTGGCATAGGCAGCAATGCAGACATGGCTACTGGGGAGTCCCACTTTTCTTGCTAAATCCTCATATTCTCTCTTCAGGACCTCCTCCTCCTTTTTCCTACCTATATCATTGGTACAAATATGTATCACAACTTCTGGATGTTCACTCTGCCCTTTAGAATGCCGTTGAACTGATCCAAGAGATCCCTAACTCTGGCACATGGGAGGCAACATACCACCTGTCTCCTTCATGTCCACAGGATCTGCTTCCTGCTCCTCTAACAACCTCTCCTTCAATGTCATAAAAACAAAGGAGCTGGTTGTGGACTACAGGAGGAACAGAGACAAGCTCACTTCTATTGATGTCAATGGATCTGGGGTTAAGAGGGTGAACAGCTTTAAGTTCCTTGGTATACATATCACTGAGGATCTCATGTGGTCTGTACATACCAGCTGTGTGGTGAAAAAGGCACAACAGCGCCTCCTTCACCTTAGACGGTTGAAGAAATTTGGCATGAGTCCCCAAACCCGAAGGACTTCCTACAGGGACATAACTGAGAGCATCCTGATTGGCTGCATCTCTGCCTGGTTTGGAAACTACTCTCCTCAATGCAGGACTCTGCAGAGAGTGGTGCGGACAGCCCAGCGCATCTGTAGATATGAACTTCCCACTATTCAGGACATTTACAGTGACAGGTGCATAAAAAGGGCCCGAAGGATCATGGGGGACCTGAGTCAACCCAACCACAAACTATTCCAGCTGCTACCATCCAGGAAACAGTACTGCAGCTTTAAAGCCAGGACCAACAGGCTCCGGAACAATTTCTTCCACCAGGGCATCAGACTGATTAATTCACACTGACACAATTGTATTTCTATGTGATATTTACTGTTCTGTTTTATGTCTTACTGTACATACTATTTATTACAAATTACTATAATTTGCACATTGCATACTCAGTCAGAGATGTAACATAAATATTTTTACTCCTCACCTATGTGAAGGATGTAAGAAATAAAGTCAATTCAATTCAATTATGGAATCCCCTATCACTACTGTACTCCTCTTCTTCCCTCCCCCTTCTGAGGCAGAGAGCCGGACTCAGTGCCACAGACCTGGTCATCTCGGCATCCCTCTGGTAGGTTGTCCCCACTTCAACAGTATCCAATGTGGTATAATTATTAAAGGAACAGCCACAGGGGTACTCTGCACTATCTGCCTTTTCCCTTTCCCTCTCTTGATGGTCACCCAAGGACCTGCCTCCTACAACTTAGTGGTGACTACCTCCCTGTACCTCCTCTCTGTCACCTCCTCATTCTCCTGTATGACACGAAGGTCACTGAGCTGCAGCTCTAGTTTCTTCACATGCTCTCTAAGGAGCTGCAACTCCATGAATTTTGTTTCCGATTTAGTTCTCATGGAGACTGGAGGTCTCCCAAATTTCGTGCATCTCACACAAGGAACATACTACTACCTTCAGATCTATTCTCAGCGCACTAGCTATGTACTAACAAAAGAGAAAGCTTACTAGAAACTTTCTTACTTAGAACCTCCGCCTGTGCTTATCTAAGCCTGTTGAGCCAAAGCCAGCCCACTCTAACAATACCCCATTCCAACAATGGCTGAAAAATTTATACCTCCTTTCTTTTTATTGACCCTGCACTGACAGCCGCCCACTAAAAGCATCCAAGGTTTTTTTAAACTGCGCGCTGTGTCACCAACAAATGACCTCTCATGTCTATTGCTGCCTGCTAAAAAATAATGAAAATATTCATTACCTTAGAACGTAATTGCATTTTTTTTTCTAACCTACTCCCAAATTAATTCCCACAGTAAGATAGATGAGCAGTTTGTGGTTAATCTTCTGAGCAGTGTTCCTGTACAATCTATAGCATTTGTTTCCCTTTCTTAGAAAGAAACGTCTTCTAACAATAAGATGCTTGTAGAATTGCCTACTTACTACAAATAAACATTTATTTCTGGTTTCAATACATTCATCTCCAGTTGGTACTCAAAGCATCAAGATTCAAGCTATTTCCATGTGAGAAGCCCCATTATTTTTCTGAGAGATTATTCTATCAATAATAGTTGCACATTCAATATTGGGAGATTTGTTAGCACTGACATTGGTTCCTTGAGCAGCTATTCACCCCTGAGAATAGTGTTTTCCCAATCCAAAAAAAATTACTCAGGAATTCTGTGCCAATGAACATTTTGCTAGAATTAATGCGAAATATGGTGATTAATGATTTTGCAGGTGATGCTTTAAAATGTTGCCCAAAATTTCATAGAATTATAAAATTCTACAGCACAGAAATGGGGCTTTTCAGCTCACCCCGTTCAAGCTGACCATAATGTCTATGTGTGCTAATTCCATTCGCTGACATTGCATCCGTTTCTCACTACACGTTTCCTGTCCAAACACCAGTTTATCTGCAAAAGAAACACTCCTTGTATTTTCTCGAAATTTCTTTCTTCTCACTATAAACCTGAGCCCTCTAGTTCAAGACTCACCTGTCCTGTGAAAAATGTTCTAACTGTCTATCCTTTCTATGCCCTTCATAATTTTGTAAGCCACTGAAGGTCACCCTTCAGTCCCCTACATTCCAGTGAGGATAATATTAGTCTATCCAATGATTAGAGCCCTCCAATCCAGGCAACATCTTGGTGAATCTCTTCTGCACTCTATCAATTGCTTTCATGTGCTTTCTATATTGTGGTGACCAGAACTGTATCCCATGCTCCAGTTGTGCACATTTTTGATTAATGTGTGTAGAGATTATTCATTTGAAAATGTTGCCATTCCTCTAGAGCGGCTGGAAAAGATTCAATCATGGCTAACAAAAAGAATGAGTGTGAGAACTCAGCAAAGGGGTGAGGGAATGCAATTGACAATTATTGCAGAAAGACCCAGCACGGACTTCATCAGCGAAATGCCCCCTTCTCTCTGCATAATAATCATAATGATTCTGCATCCCTTTGGCTGACCAAGTCTGTCATGGGTTTTTAAAGTCAAAGAGAGCACTTCATAGAATTAGGCCATTTATTCTATTATGGCAACATGCTAGATCGTCACCTGAAACTTCCCTTCACAATTTTATATTGAGCTTTTTAGACATAATTACATAATAGCATTTCCTACTGTCAATATTCAATGGTTATCTTAATTAATTTTTTATGTTTTTACAATGCAATAACAAAAAAAAGTAAAAAAGAGGTTTATACTGTGCAAAACAAACATATCAAATATACAGTTCATAACAGTCAAGGAAAGCACCCATAGTAGAATCGTATAAAGTCAGTTACCACCCCAATCTCCCACTACCCAACTCCAAGCCAACCTTACGATATTTTGAAAAGTTGATCGGAACTTACATCACCACAGAGCTGTATTTATAAAAAGAAGGTATATTGCCTACTAACTGAGCTATAATATGTTTAGACATCAAAAAAAAACCTGAGTCTTAACCGAAAGAAATTGGAAGTAAGGGATTTAAATGCAAAAGAAAAAAAAAAGGAGGGATAAACTCTTAATCTAAATGGGAATTATGAAAGTATTCAAGAGAAGGTCCCCACACCTTTTGAAACTTTATGTCTGAATTAAGAAGTGAATAATGAATCTTTTCAAGGTCTAAGCAGGACATAATGTCTCTGAGCTATTGAACATGAGTAGGTGGGGAAACATCTCTTCACCTGAGACGGACTGCACGTCCGGCCAAAAGAGAGGCAAAAGACAATGTATGACGTTTAGCAGGACTCAGATGGGTGTCAACTTCTCCCAAGGTACATTCAATGGTTATTTGTCATAAATTATTCTGTCTTCAATTAATCCCATTTAAAAAATAATGCTGAGATGAGCTGTAACCTTTTCTCCTGTTTGCCCTGTGAATTTTCTTCATGTTATTTTGTCACATTAAACTCTCCACTGGAACGGTACTTGACCCATCAGCTCCTGATTAAAGAAAGAGGACAGTTCCTCTGATATCTGAGCCAGCATTTATGCCTAAGCCTATCTAAGTTTCAGTCTCGATGAAGGGTCTCAGCCCAAACAATCGACAGTTTACCCTTTTCCATAGACACTGCCTAACCTGATGAGCTCCTCCAGCATTTTGTGCATGTTGTTTAAGTCCCACTTTATTTGGCTGAGTTTTGGTGCTTGCAGGTTACTTGCTATGCTTTCGCTGCATTGCACAAATGATTACACTTCAGAAGCACTTTATTGATTGTGAAGGGTTTTAGGAGACTGCTCAGACGTGATGAAAATTATTGTCTGTTTTGAGGTTTTTCAATATTTTCATTTTCTTTCAGTGAAAAATATCACATCCAGAATTAAACAGCTGTCTCTTCTGCTTACACGAACGTACAAAAAAATGATCCTGGTTTCAGATTTCAGTAGCAGTATTTCAGTTGTGTTGTACCTTGAAAAATATAGTCTGAAAGTTTTAACAAAGGACTACAACCACACATCCGGTCACTGTCAAAGTGCCTATCTCATTACTCCAACCAGCTCTACGTCATGGCCTAAAGTAAATTATTTTTACATTGCCATTTCGATTTGTTGTATGCCAAAGTTTCCTCACTCTGTTAACAAAAGTTGGGTCAAACAACTCAGCTCCTTCTGTTTCTATGATTTGAGATGATGAAACAATTTAACCAGAATGCAAGGTCGCAGTGCAATCTGGTGGTTTCATTTGTGAAAGAAATATAACTAAGGTAGCACAGCAAAGGCATTGAGTTACAGGCATTTCATAAAAATGTTGGATAAGGTGCAGACAATTGCCAGTATAACATACGTATATTTCAGCCAATAATCCATGACGTGATATCAGATGGATATCATATATCATATTAGATTTATTCGATTGCCCTTCAATTTCAAATCTATTTAAAATCTGATAATATACAGCAGTATGTTTTCCACTTGCTTTAATAACTGACATAATACGGTATCAACACACGACATCAGAGTAGATTTGCATTTAATTAGAGATATACAGTATGGTAACAGGCCCTTTCCAGCCCAATGTGCTACCCAGTCACACCTATATGATGAATTAACCTACCCACCTGTATGTCCTGTGAATGTGGGAGCAGACAAGAGCCAGTGAAAGCCAGTGAGATCGCAGAGAGAACGTACAAACTCCTTACAGACAGAGGTGGAATTGAACCCTGGTCGTCAGGACCATGATGGTGTTGCACTATCTGCTATGCTACTGTACCACCCACCAAATTTTGTTCCATCGTTCATGTCCACCTGTGCTGAAGTTCAAAATGCCTTGCAGTACATTGTACTAAAACCTTTTGATAACAAGGGCAGTGCATTTGAACTGAAGTATTCATCAAGATCCCACATGTAAAACAGGTCCAAAGTTTAGAGTCCTTGGGAACCAAGGTTAGTCCAAAATTGGCTTTATGATAGGAAACGTGAAACAGGTGTGAATTAATGCATATAAGACAGAGCTTTTCACTTACAATGAGAGAATATGTGGTCTATATTTTTTCCTGGAACAGAGAAAGCTGTAGGAGTATCTGACAAAGGTATACAAAGTTATAAAGAGCAGGTAAAAGGTTAACAGTAAACTTTACCCTGCAATGGTGTGATGGTACTGGGTTTGCTGACCTTGAACTGCTAAACTGAAACAAAGATATTAAGCCCTTTCTACAAGTACCCTCACTAAAGGAAAGTTCTACTGCAACCACCTACTCTTCAAAAGCTTGTTCATTTCCCTGTTTATCCTCCATAGTGCATTTAGCTGCCAATAGCCACAATTTGAATGGTGGGTCCCATTTCCTTACCAAGGAGAAGTACTTCAAGTTAACAACATAGTTTAAATACAGTTCATTTATTTTTAGTGATACGCTTAAATCCAAACAAAATTCTTAAAACACATTCAAGACTCACAGAGGATCTCTATCTTAAGAAAGATTTCCAAATCACACATGATTTCCAAAACACAGGTGCAATTCTTATAAGCTAAAAAAAATACCAATGAGCTGCAGATAACCAGTCATCCGTCTCAGAAATCCTACTCATCATGCCTTTCTGTAATTTTTCTTGATGTTCCTGAACTATTTCTAAAAAGCCTGATTGCTCTCTACATCTATACTGTTTTTTCTGCTACTTGGGTAACTTCACAAGCCTACATTTTTTTTTCCAGACACCTTTCACACAGGTGGTCTAAAAGGTGCCGGAAACAGAATTCCTAGGTACCTACGATTACTGCTGTGAAGCTAACTCTTTGAGCACCCAAACCTCCCAGTTATTAACAGATCAGCTGTTTCATGTGATAAGTGATCGTATCAATCTGATCTGCAAGCTTTCTTGAACTAAATAACTCAGCTGGCGATGTCTGGTTTAAAACCAGCAGAAATAAATAACCCCATTGAACTTACACTGCAACTCTTGAGCAGTAAGTCTTGTTCTGTGGTCCAGTGTCCTGTGCTAAATGGACAGCTTGTTTGCAAAGCTTCCTTTCAACTTCAAATGGTTATTCTTTGCCATTAACATTAAGAATTGAAGAGTGGTTTCTGTTTATGACAAGCGGCTAAACAAAGAATATTGGTTAAGCAACATACATCAAAGTTGCTGGTGAATGCAGCAGGCCAAGCAGCATCTATAGGAAGAGGCGCAGTTGACGTTTCAGGCCGAGACCCTTCGTCAGGACTAACTGCGTTCACCAGCAACTTTGATGTATGTTGCTTGAATTTCCAGCATCTGCAGAATTCCTGTTGTTTGCGTTTAAAGAATATTGGTTGGCAGTTTAACTTACTTCATCCTTTGATCTCTAGAAGTATCAGCTGCTATGTTTAGGAAGCTGAGCTTGGCAAAAAAGGAAGGGCCCTGGCCTTGGACAGTTAATATCCATCACAATGGGTGTTTCAAAAGGAGAAGACATAAACCTATGGTAAGGGATAAAAGGTTTAGAGCAGAGGTTTTTGACCTTCTTAATGCCATGGATCCTACCATTAACCAAAGGGTCTATGGGCACCAAGTTGGGAACCCCTGGTTTACAGGGGATCTGGGAAAGAATTCCTTTCATCCAAAAAAGTGATTAAAACTTGGGCTTCATTGCCTGAGTGGGTGGTGGAGGCAAATACATTCACAACATTTAAGTATCTGGACAAATATGGAATTGCCAAGGGGTGGAAGGTGATGGGCAAGTGTTGGTTGAAGGGATTAGTGTAGATGGATGGATAGTTAATAGTCAGCATGATGTGGTGGATTGAAACATCTATTTTAGTGTTCTGATTCCATGATCAAAAAATTCTGGATCAAAACAATAAAATCTTTAGATTGGATAATCTGTTTCTCTACTGTACAACTCTATGGCTTGAAACATCTGCAGCCATTCAATATTTCTGATGGCAGATTCATAGAAAACAAATTAAAGAGGCCTCCATAAATTTTATTGCCATGAATGACAATATTTTCCCTTTATCAAATACATGGCATTCTAATTTTAAATTATTCTCTTTACACAGATTTATTCTTCTTCTTCCTCCTCTCAATGCACTTGCTCTTTACCATTTTACCCAATTTCACTCATTCATCCCTGTATCTTTCATATTCTTCCCATCCCTCCCAAACTTCTCCCCCTCATTTTTATCTCCTGTTCCACATCCCATCTTTTCTGTCCCCTTGTATTTTCCTCTGGTTCACAGTTTTTTCAAACATTTTCCTCTCTCGTTTTACGCACCAGCACTCTTCTTTCTTCCTTACTGACTGTCTCCCATTGTCTGTCTGTGTTCCCCTGAATATCCACCTCTCTTTTATTCCCTTTCGATTTTAATTTAGACACAGGTGAGACAATTAGTTCTTAGTTTTGTTTCACACTTTTGGTACGCCTTCCATGATATGCATTCTATGGATATGCTGTGATCTGCAGATCAGAGTGTGTAAATCGGTTGGATTTCGCAGGACTCTGCGTGGCTGTAGTGCATCAGATTGCAGAATCCATACTTGAAATGTGTTGAATGCACTGCGATTCACCTGGTGTTCTACAATGCCAAGATTTCCACTATATGGACTTTTATTTGCTAAAAACTTTTTGTTTGAGGTAAATGGAATGCTACGGTAGTCCTATTATGAGATAAGACCCTTTGTTAATAAAAGTACTAAAATGTTGTAATTTATTGCTCTCCAGATTATGAAAAGAGGTAGAAACTCATGGAAATAATTTATCCAAAAAGTTTTCTGTAATTCACACGCTATGCAGTCAGACCTTTCAATTAAAAATATGTACAATTAACACTAGATTTGATTGCAATGCCCACATTTCATAAATGAATTATAAATATAAAATTACTGGTTGTTATATAGAGATGGATTGATATTTAATACAAAAGGCACAATCACAGTTGTGCACATTGAAGGTAAATGCTCTTCATCTCTAACATATAACAGGATAGAAATCCATTTCATTTTATTTCCCCGAATAATAAGCAGCAATAAAGTGCTGGGTCATTCACCCATGCTGATTCCTGCTGAATGATTGGTTTCTCGTGTTCATGTTCAGCCAATTTTACTGGGCAATGCTTCCTTATAAGGCAGATAGCACAAGTGCTGCTAGTTTATCACTGAAATTAGGGCAGGTTCTATTATTTAGCCATGGACTTGGCATGTAGAGTCATAGGCATGGAGTTATAGAGCCTTTGAATACAGAGGCAGGCCCTTTGGTCCATCTACTCTGAGTCAGACTGTTGTTCAGCCTAGTCTCATCCACCCACACCTGCACCATAGCCCTCCATACCCCTCCCATCCATGAACTGAAGCAAGGTTTTTTTTAAATGATGAAATCAAACCTCCATCCATCACTTTCTCTGGCAGTTTATTCCACACTCACACCTCCCTCTAGATAAAGAAAACTCCCTTCATTTTCCACTTAAGTATTTCACCTCTCACCCTTAGCCTATGTTCCAGTCTCACCCAACCCCAGTCGAAAAATTTACATTTATACCCCTCATAATTTTGTATACCTCGATCAAATCCCTCCTCATTTTCCTACACTCCAGGGAATAAAATCCTAATTTATTTAAGCTTTCCCTATAACCCAGGTTCTCAATCCTGGCCACATCCTTGTAAATTTTCTCAGAATTAATTCAACCTTATTACAGTCGACCTTCACTAATCCGACTACCTGTAATCCGGTTCCTTCGATAATCCGGCACTGATTATGCTTAATGTGATCCTTCTGTAATTCGGCATTTTCATTAATCCGGCACTCCTCAGGTCCCAATGGTGCCGGATTAGTGAAGGTCGACCTGTAATACGTTTCCTGTAGGTAGGTGACCAGAATGCAAACAATACTTCAACTTAGGCCTCAGTAATGTCTTGTACAATCACAAAATATGTAGATACTGGAAATCCAAGCAGCACACACAAAATACTGTTGGAACTCAGCAGGCCAGGCAGCATCCATAGAAAAGTGTACAGTTGACATTTTGGGCCGAGACCTTTCAGCAAGATTGGAGAAAGAAAGATGAGGGGTAGAGTTAAAAGGTGGGGGGAGGGGAGAGAGAAACACCAGGTGATAGGTGAAACCAGGAAGGGGAGGGGTGAAGTAAAGAGCTGGGAAGTTGATTGGTGAAAGAGATACAGAGCTGGAGAAGGGGGAGTCTGATAGGAGAGGACAGAAGGCCATGGAAGAAAGAAAAGGGGGAAGGAGCACCAGAGGAAGGCAAGGAGATAAGGCTGAAGAGGGAAGAGGGGATGGGAAACGGTGAAGGGGTGGGGGGCCTCCATTCTGAGTGTGGCCTTATGGAACTTCAACATAGCATCCCATTTCCTGTACCCGATACTTAGATTTATGAAAGCCAATGTGCCAAAAGATTTCTTTATGACCCTATCTACATGTGATGGCACTTTCAAGGAATTATGGATCTGTATTTCCAGATCCCTCTGTTCTACCGCACACCTCAGTGCCTTACTGCTCACCTGGCTAGTCCTCCCAAAGTGCAACATCTCACACTTGTCTGCAATAAATTCCATCTTCCATTTTTCGGCCCGTTTTCCCAGCTGGTTCAGATCACACTGCAGGTTTTGTTAGCCCTCTCATCCTCATGGGCTACAATGCACTCAGTGTCGGCTGAAGATTTGCTGATCTAATTTACCACATTACCATCAATATCGTTGATAGGTGACAAACAACAGTGGACCCAGCTATGGATCAATTCAGGGATCCATCCATTAAAATGATTCTTTCTTCAAAGCCAAGCCATTGCCACAAGTGGTCTGGTTTCTGGAATGGCCAATAGGGAGGCAGGAGATGGGAATTACTGTGACCCTGCATGATGTGGAGATCCTAGAGTCTCAAGACCCACACTTGGATGCAGCTGGAGGAGACAATAGCACAGCTGTACATCAAGAGTGGAGGAAACAAGTTATGTTGTAGTTTCAGAGAGGCTGGGGAAGGGCTTAACAGAACAAGGGGTAAATCATTTCTCATTTGTTATCATCAGCGAGTTCTGGGGTCGGTTACGAAGACTGAAGCCTGAAGGTCGATTGGCAGTCTGGAAGTCAAGGATCACTGGCCGAATCCTTGGGTATGCAAGTCGGCTGGGGAACCCAAAGGTCTAATGTTGCGTTTTGTGTTCTGTGTTCTTCTGCCAGGCATAGTGGGCATCCTATGTGGACACCCGAAAGTGTGACACCTGAAGGTGTTGCCCCTAGCACATCATTAGCTTGTGTTGGTTGTTAATGCAGATGATGCATTTCACTGCATGTTTTGATGTACTGTATATGTGTTGAATAAATTAATCTCAAGTTCTTATAGGGGTCAGGATTGTCATGGCAATAAAGTGGCTGATAGATCAAGAGAGAAAGCAACGGGGATGTAGAGCTGTGAAATGAGCTCTGATGTGTAGGAAATACCTGACATATCAGGCATGCCAGCTTTTACAGATGGATGCCTGACATCAGAAATGGCTGAGATAGTAACTGAAATGATTGAATTTGATATTGAGTCCAGACAGCTATAACGTGCTCAATCAGAGGATAAAGTGCTCTTCCTCAAAATTGTGTTGAGCTTCATTACCGTAGTGCAGGAAGCCACAGATAGGTCAGAGTGGGACTGGGATGGAAAATTGAGGTGGAAGGCAACAGGAACTCTGGGTCACCTGTATAAGCTGAATGAAGATGCTCTACAAAGAAGTCAGCTGATCAGCATTTGCTTTTTCCAGTGTAGAGGAGATCACATTATCATCAACGAACGCACAAGAATCTCTAAATCATGTGGAAAGATTGTTTGGGTCAGAGGGAAGGGATGAGGTAAAAGATTGCATGGGAAAATATATTGGACAGCTAATCTATACGTTTAAAATTAGAGCAGTACCTTCAGATCTAATATGCTTCTTCCAACTTGTGTTCTGTAATTTCTCCTCTATAATTTAACTTTACTGCAACAAAGATTAGATTTGCTGCACTCTGAGTTATCTCAATGGGGAACACTCAATTCACATTTCCAGCTTAGCAATTGCACTGAAATTTCTGATAACTTGTTAAGGGGAAAGATGGAAGGAAACAAAATATTAGCCAGACATGGTACAGCTCAGGAGTAGTGCTGGGATTTTACTGTTTCTGATGACATGAAGTTTAAACCCAACATCAGGAATGACAGAGGGGAGCCAGTGTAGAGCAGGAGCAGAGTCTGAAGCAGACTGAGAAAGTATTGTTACACTAGCTCACTTCAGAAAGAAACCCAATGAGCAGGGTCACAAGATGACTCCACTTTCAGCACTGCTTTTCCCTTCCATTGTCAATGCAGTACGTAGTTACCTCAATAATAGAGAATGATATTAAATATTTATATAATCAAATGCAGGTGTCCACTGATTTCCAGCATCTGCAGAATCTCTTGCATTTGTGTTTGATTAGCAAAAAGTGAAGGTTATCGTGGTCAGATCACCTGCCACCAGTTTGAATGGTGGAGCATGCTTGAGGGCCAGGTGGCATACACCTGCAAAGAAGTTATATGTTTGTATGTTTCTATCACCACTGGTCAGTCAGACGCTCTGTATGTCCAATTCTCCAATGAACTCATTAGGCTTTAACTTCCCTATCAGTTTTTGTGGTGGAAGTTCTGTACTGTAAAAATGTTGTACTACTTCAGTAAAATGATCCCTTTCATTGACTCTATGGCATCTGTGAGTTTTTACAGATAGCAGCACAAAGCTTAGATTTTACCCCTGGGAGTGATTCAGAGGCAAGAAGCTAAGGATGACAATGAGATCACACTGGGAGGAGCAGCCTGCCTATCTACAGTACACAAACTACTTTGTAAAAAGCTTCATGTCTGGAAATGGTAGTCCCTGGGAGGCTCAGGGTGGAGCATGGATCCCTGTAGGTATTGTGCGTCCACTGCCTCTGGTGCAGCACCCAGTAGCATTGTTCCCAAGACTGAGACAATTCTGAGAAGCTTTCAAGTCTTGAAGTCGCAGGGGACCAGTGGCAAAGTTGCTGTAATCAATAGAAACAAGTTAGAAACTTCAGAATGTCCTGCAACAGACTTCAGAACTTAGTAAGAAAATGTAAGTGCTTTCAATAGTCCAGCTGCAGAATAAATGACAATATGATTACTTCAAAATGTCCGATTTTAGGATTTCTTTGGAAGTAATTACCACCAGTAATCTTCTATCTAAAACAGTATTGCATGACAAATAATGTCTTCACAGAAGTAACCAAGAAAATGGGGCATTGTTGCAAGCTTGATTCGTGACAGGAAGGGCCTGGGCAAGCTTTGTGCTGCCTTGGAATGCCATCAGAAATCATCAGTTCTTGCCAGAAATATGCACAGCCTGAGAATTAATCATAATAAAACACAAGGAAACACACGTTATCTGTACAAATGTTAATAATTTACTCAACTGAGTACGGCATGGTGAAATGATTAAAGAATACAATGTGTCATTATAATGCAGACATCCCACCTCTCCCAGAAGTTCAGGGAGTCTCCCGCAAATTAATAGTGGCTCCCTGATGCCCGCAAATTATATATAATGTCCTGGAAATTGATTTTTTTGAGAGCGAGCGTGGGAGAGTGAGAGAGCGAGAGCAAGAGCAAGAAAGCAAGCGCGAGAGAGCGAGTGCGAGTGAGAGCGACCACGAGGGAGAGAGCGTGAGAAAGCGAGCGTGAGAGAGAGTGAGAGTGAGAAAGCAAGCGCAAGTGAGAGAGAGAGCAAGAGCGAGAAAGCAAGCGCGAGTGAGAGCAACCATGAGAGAGAGAGAGCGCGAGAGCAAGAGCGAGAAAGCAAGTGCGAGAGAGAGAGAGAGAGCAAGAGCGAGAAAGCAAGCGCGAGAGATAGCGCAAGAGCGAGGAAGCAAGTGCGAGTGAGAGCGACCACGAGTGAGAGAGTGTGCGCAATAGAGAGAGAGCAACAGCAAGAGTGAGAGAGTTCCAAAAAAAGTCAGAGTGGCAGAGTGTTCCAAAAGAAAATATAAAACGTACATCACCCCAGACTACACTAAAGTGTACCCCTGCCTAATAGTGGTCAAAATAATGACAGTGTTGCTCGTTGCACTGTTTGCAACAGTGACTTTTCCCTAGCCTGTGGTGGGTTAAGACTGAAAAAGACATGTTGAGGTGAGTTTAACAGGTGTCATTCGTTCATTAGCATAGCTAACGTTATTTAAACTAGCTGGCTAGCTGCTAAGGAGCTACTCTATTGCAGACATCCCACCTCTCCCGGAAGTCTCCCACAAATTGATGGTGCTACCTTCCTGAACTGAGTTTTTGCAGGGTGGGATGTCCGATAATATAATGTAACTTTATAATATTTATAGTTTCCAATACAATGGTGAAGACCAACAGTATGAAGATTAGATTGGTATTTGCATTTCTGAAATGTCTTACTATTCTAGGATCCTTTGAAGTGCTAATTTTTTTAATGTAGTATCTGTGTTGCATGTTAATTACGGAAAATCCAATTATTTCAAGAACATTATCATCAAATTTCAGGTTTTTCTTAAAAACAAAATCACCAGTTTTATAGGTATTGTATTGGTCTACCAGAAACCAATACAATATTCAGTACGCAAGCTGGTGGAATAGAATGTAACACTGGACAGACATACAGAGTAAATGGCAGGGACCTCAGAAGTGTCAGAACAGAGGGACCCTGGGGAGTAAGTTCACAGCTCCCTGAATGTAGTGACATGGGTGGGTAGGATAGTGAAGAAGGATTTTAGCTTGTTTGTTTTTATAGTCAGAGATATTTAGTAGAAGAGATTAACTGTACTAGAGGTCGGCCAGTGAGAACAGCAAGAAGAGTTTTAAAAGAAGACAACTTTACAGGGTGGGCATCAGAGGAGTGGGTGACAGAATAGAGGGAGACAGAGTAGGAAGGCTTTGGCTCAATGGGGCTTCAGTGATAAAGGGTCGAGGCCAGGAAGGTTATCTATTTAGAATACAAACAGAAAGTACTGTACGTGTGTGAGGCCGGTTTTCTGTGCTCAGCGTCAGATATGGGAGGATCTGGAGACTCCCAGCCTCCCAGATGGCCACATCTGCACCAGGTATGTTGAGCTGCAGCTCCTTAGGGATCACGTTAGGGAACTGGAGATGAAGCTCGATGACCTTCGTCTGGTCTGGGAGAGTGAGGAAATGACAGGGAGGAGCTATAGGCAAGTAGTTACACCATGGCCTCAGGAAACAGGTAAGTGGGTAACAATCAGGAGAGGGAAGGGCAGGAGTCAGATACTAGATAGTACCCCTGTGGATGTCCCCCTTAACAATAAGTACTCCTATTTGAGTACTGTTGAGGGAGACGGCCTACCTGGGGGAAGCAACAGTAGTCACGCCTCTGACACAGAGTCTGGCCCTGTGGCTCAGAAGGGTAGGGAAAGGAAGAGAATGGCGGCAGTGATAGGGGACTCTATTGTTAGGGGGTCAGACAGGCGATTCTGTGGATGGTAGTTTGCCTCCCAGGTGCCAGGGTCCGGGGTATTTCTGATCTTGTCCAAGATATTTTGAAGGAAGGAGAGCAGCCAGAGGTCGTGGTACATAATGGTACCAATGACATAGGTAGGAAAAGGGAGGAGGTCCTGAAAGCAGACTACAAGGAGTTAGGTAGAAAGTTGAGAAGCAGGAACTCAAAGACAGTAATCTCGGGATTACTGCCTGTGCCATGTGACAGTGAGTATAGGAATAGAATGAGGTGGAGGATAAGTGTATGGCTGAGGGATTGGAGCAGGGGGTAGGGGTTCAGATTTCAGAATCATTGGGACCTCTTCTGGGGCAGGAATGACCTGTACAAAAAGGATGGGTTGCACTCGAATCTGAGGGGGACCAATATCCTACTGGGGTGGTTTACAAAGGCTATTGGGGAGAGTTTAAACTAGAATTGCTGGGGGTAGGAACGGAACTGAAGTGACAGAGGAAAGGGAGATTGGCTCACAAATAGAGAAAGCTTGGAGACAGTGTGAAAGGGAGGATAGGCCAATGATAGAGAAGGGATGCACTCAGACCGATGGTTTGAGATGTGTCTATTTTAATGTGAGGAGTATTATGAATTAAGTGGATGAGCTTGGAGCTATGATGTTGTGGCCATTACAGAGACTTGGATGGTGCAGGGGCAGGAATGGCTACTTCAAGTGCCAGGCTTTAGATGTTTTAGAAAGGACAGAGAGGGAGACAAAAGAGGTGGGGGCATGGCACTATTGATCAGGGATAGTGTCACGGCTGCAGAAAAGGAGGAAGTCATGGAGGGGTTGTCTATGGAGTCTCTGTGAGTGGAAGTTAGGAATAGGTAGGGGTCAATAACTCTACTGTGTGTTTTCTATTGAACACCGAATAGTAACAGGGACTGACTTTGAGCAGCAGATAGGGAGACAGATTCTGGAAAGGAGTAATAATAACAGGGTTGTTGTGGTGGGAGATTTTAATTTTCCAAATACAGGTGTCCCCCACTTTTCGAACGTTCGCTTTACTAAACCTCGCTGTTACGAAAGACCTATATTATTTACCTGTTTTCGCTAACAGAAGGTGTTTTCGCTGTTACGAAAAAGGCAGCGTGTGAAAAAAGGCGGCGCGCGATAAAAGGCAGCGCGCGCCCTGAACAGCCAAGCTCCTCCCCCGGAACTGCATTCTAGCTGGCATTGCTTAAACATGTGTCTGTGAGCAGCCATTAGCAAGATGAGTTCTAAGGTATCGGCAAAGCCTAAAAGAGCTCGTAAGGGTGTTACACTTAGCGTAAACTACACATAATTGGGCGTTTCGATCGTGGTGAATGAAGTAAGGACAAAGTGAGTTTGGCTTGTGGAAGTTGAGGAAGATGATGTTGAAGAGGTTTTGGCATCCCATGACCAAGAACTGATAGATGAAGAGCTGATGCAATTGGAAGAGGAAAGGATAACAATCAAAACTGAATGCAGTAGCGAACGGACCGAAAGTGAAGTCGTCCAGGAACTGAAAGTGAAGCAACTGCATGAGATTTTTGCCGCAATGATTGCAGAAAAGTACGACTTTAATTTTGAAAGGGTACGTAGGATTAGGCCATATTTGCAGGATGGTTTGAGTGCTTACAAAGAACTGTATGATAGAAAAATGCGCGAGGCTAAGCAGTCAAGCGTACTGTCATTTTTCAAGCCTTCCACATCAGCCACAGCAGACGACGAACCTCGACCTTTGACGTTGAGGCAGGCAGACATAGAGGAAGATGACCTGCCTGCCCTGATGGAAACAGGCGACGATGAGATGACACCCCAGTGTCCCACCACCCCAACCCCTGGGCCGCGGACCGATACATTGCCGCAGAGAATGCAGCGGTAGCCGGGACGCACCCAACACATCTTTAAGAAAAACGCCGAAATAAACAAGTTAATTAATTAGGTGCCGCCCGGCACGGAAATGTCGGCCCAGATCAGAGGCAACGCATTCAGCAATCGCCCCTGATCTGGGCCGACATTTACGTGCCGGGTGGCACCTAATTAATTAGCTTGTTTATTTCGGCATTTTTCTTAAAGATGTGCTGGGTGCGTCTCGGCCACCACTGTATGTCTGCATTCTTCACGGCCCGGTATCGGTCGGCAGCCTGGAGGTTGGGTCCACTGCACCACCCCAGCCTCCGACGACTCAGCTTAATACACCATCATCAGTGTGCTCGGCGCTGTCTTCTCGATTGCAGTAAGTGATACTACACTGTACATACATTATTTCTACTTTATATAGGCTGTGTATTTTTATGTGTTATTTGGTATGATTTGGCAGCTTCATAGATTAAAGGTTACTGGAGAGAGTGTTTCTGCCAAGAGCGCTTGCGCCGTGTTTCTGCCGAGAGCGCTTGCGTGAGATTTTTGCTACGGAGAACAGTGCGGCAATGATTGTAGAAAAGTATTTCTAATTTATATAGGCTGTGTATTTATCATATCATTCCTGCTTTTACTATATGTTAGTTATTTTAGGTTTTATGTGCTATTTGGCATGATTTGGTAGGTTATTTTTTGGGTCTGCGAACACTCACAAATTTTCCCCACATAAATAAATGGTAATTGCTTCTTCACTTTTCGACATTCCAGCTTATGAACCGTTTCATAGGAACACTCTACCTTCGGATGGCGGGGGAAACCTGTATTGATTGGCATCTCCCTAGAGCAAGGAGTTTAGATGGGGTGGAGTTTGTTAGGTGTGTTCAGGAAGGTTTCTTCACACAATATATAGATAAGCCTACAAGAGGAAAGGCTGTATTTGATCTGGTATCGGGAAATGAACCTGGTCAGGTGTCAGGTATTTCACTGGGAGAGCATTTTGGTGATGGTGATCACAATTCTATCTCCTTCACCACAGCATTGGAGAGGGATAGGAGCAAACAAGCCAGGGAAACATTCAATTAGAGTAAGGGGAAATATGAGGCTATCAGGCAGGAACTTGGAAGCATAAATTGGGAACAGATGTTCTCAGGGAAACATACGGAAGAAATGCAGCAAATGTTCAGGGGATATTTGTGTGGCTTTCTGCATAGATACATTAAAATAAGCTAGGGAAAGGATGGTAGGGTACAGGAACCATGGTATACAAAGGCTGTTGTAAAGCTACTCAAGAAGAAAAGAAGAGCTTACGAAGGGTTCAGAAAACCTGGTAATGTTGAGACCTAGAAGATTATAAGGCAAGCAGGAAGGAGCTTAAGAATGAAATTAGGAGAGCCAGGTGGGGCCATGAGAAGGCCTTGGCGGACAGGATTAAGGAAAACCCCAAGGTGTTCTACAATTATGTGAAGAGCAAGAGGATAAGACGCGAGACAGTAGGACCAATCAAGTGTGACAGTGGAAAAGTGTGCATGGAATGGGAGGAAATGGCAGATGTAATTAATGAGTACTTTGCTTCAGTATTCACTACGGAAAAGGATCTTGGTGATTGTAGGAATGACTTGTAGAAGATTGAAAAGCTTGAGCATGCAGATATTAAGGAAGAGGATGTGCTGGAGCTTTTGGAAAGCATCAAGTTGGATAAGTCACCGGGACCGTACAGGATGTACCCCAGGCTACTGTGGGAAGCAAGGGAGGAGATTGCTGAGCCTCTGGCGATGGTCTTTGCATCATCAAAGAGGATAGGAGAGGTTCCGGAGGACTGGAGGGTTGCAGATGTTGTTCCCTTATTCAAGAAAGGGAGTAGGGATAGCTCAGGAAATTATAGACCAGTGAGTCTTACTTCAGTGGTTGATAAGTTGATAGAGAAGATTCTGGGAGGCAGGATTTATGAACATTTGGAGAGGCATAATATGATTAGGAATAGTCAGCATGGCTTTGTCAAAGGCAGGTTATGCCTTACAAGCCTGATGGAATTTTTTGGGGATGTGACTAAACACATTGATGAAGGTAAAGCCGTAGATGTAGTGTATATGGATTTCAGCAAGGCATTTGACAAGGTACCCCATGCAAGGCTTATTAAGAAAGTAAGGAGGCATGGGATCCAAGAGGACATTGCTTTGTGGATCCAGAATTGGCTTGCCCACAGAAGGCAAAGAGTGGTTGCAGACAGGGTCATATTCTGTATGGAGGCCGTTGACCAGTGGTGTGCCTCAGTGATCTGTTCTGGGACCCCTACTCTTTGTGATTTTTAGAAATGACTTGGATGAGGAAGTGGAGGGATGGGTCGGTAAATTTGCTGATGGCACAAAGGTTGGGGATGGTGTGGATAGTGTGGAGGGTTGTCAGAGGTTACAGTGGGACATTGATAGGATGCAAAACTGGGCTGAGAAGTGGCAGATGGAGTTCAACCCAGATGTTTGAGGTGGTTCATAGTGGTAAGTCAAATATGATGGCAGAATATAGCATTAATGGCAAGACTCTTGGCAGTGTGGACGATCGGAGAGATCTTGGGGTCTGAGTCCATATGACACTCAAAGCTGCTGTGCAGGTTGACACTGTGGTTAAGAAGGCATATGGTGCATTGGCCTTTATCGATCATGGGATTGAGTTTAAGAGCCGAGAGGTAACGTTGCAGCTACAGAGGACCCTGGTCAGACCCCACTTGGAGTACCGTGCTCAATTCTGGTCGCCTTACTGCAGGAAGGATGTGGAAACCATAGAAATGGTTCATAGGAAATTTACAAGGATGTTGCCTGGATTGGGGAGAATGCCTTATGAGAATAGGTTGAGTGAACTCAGCCTTTTCACTTTGGAGCAATGAAGGGTGAGAGGTGACCTGATAGAGGTGTACAAGATAATGTGAGCTATTGATCGTGTGGATAGTCAGAGGTTTTTTCCCAGGGCTGAAATAGCGAGCGCGAGAGGGCATCATTTTAAGGTGCTTGGAAGTAGGTACAGAGGAGATGTCAGGGGTAATTTTTTTTACGCAGAGAGTGGTGAGTGCATGGAATGGGCTGCCAATGGTGGTGGTGGAGGCGGAAACGATAGGGTCTTTTAACAGACTCCTGGATGGATACATGGAGCTTAGAAAAATAGAGAGCTTTGGGTAAGCCTAGGCCGTTCTAAGGTAAGAACATGTTCAACACAGCTTTGTGGGCTGAAGGGCCTGTATTGTGCTGTAGGTTTTCTATGTTTCTGTTAGACATTGGTCAGGTCACACTGAACTATTATGTCCATTTCTGGTCAGCACACTATAAGAAAGGAGGTAGTAGAGTGAAAAAAAATGCAGAAGAAATTCACCAGGATCTTCCCTGGAATAGACAGCTTTATTTACAAAGAGAGAAGGGGATTATTCGGGGCTGCAGGAGGCTGAAGGGTGACCCTTTAGAGGGGCACAGAACTGGTGGTTATTCGGTCTCTTTCCAAGCATAGGAGAGTTTGAAGCTGGGGGCCATGGATTTATGATGAGAGAAATTCTGAGAGGCAAGTGATGGGTATATGGAATAAATTGACAGAGGAAGTGGCAGATGTAGACACAATCACAGCATTTAGAAAACATTTGGACGTGAACATGGCAGGAAAGGATTAGGGGAATATGGGCTAATGCAGCAAAACAGGATTAATCCAGATAGGCATTTTAGTCAGCAAGAACGTGCGAGGCTGCAGAGACTCTTTCAGTGCTGCTATGTGTTTATAGTGTTCCTATAAATACCATTCATACCTTAGAGGAATCCTTTTTAATGTTGCAAAAGTTTTGGTAAAATTCATTTACTGCCTCTAAAAGTCATCATGACTGGGAAAATCTGATGGAAAATCTTCGGCAGATTTACACATGTAGGTCACGCTTGAATATTTATTTGAATACTGTAAGCTTCTTAATGGATAGTGAGTGTGCTGAAACAAGAGTTCTTTGAAAATATGAATAAATCCCAAAGCAAATGGCCAGATGCTGAGATTCATTTGTTTGTTTCATCAGAGCTTTCAGCCAAGTCAGCATCTCTGGATTTCTCTGGTCTTTGGCACTGTTACCAAAAGGCTAAGGGTGAGTTCCAGTTTCTTCACCATTTACACTGGGGATAATCTGAGTGTAACTAAACATGGGTGGAATTGTAAACTGCTCCAAAAGGCCAACTTTGGGTTGTAAGCAATCTGATTAGCCCAAATAACAGGGAAAATTTTCTTGGTTGAATTAGCAGTTCCTTAAATCTCCACTGAGATTTAAACTCTGAAAAAGAAATTTGACCATGAAAAAGAATTGAATAAATAACAAGTGCTCTGGGTATCTGTGATCCTGTTGCATGACTAACACAGTTTCAACTATTTGAAATCAAACCAACCCATTTATTCTTCTGAGAAGTGGCCAACAAAGTAAAACTGGTTGAATTTTCTGTTGACTCTTTAAACATCACATATTAAGTGAATCTTACATTGCATTGATACTTGTTTCATTTTAACGGATAACTATAACAGTGTCACAAACAAGAGAAAATCTGCAGATGCTGGAAATCCAGGCAATGCACACAAAATGCTGAAGAGAACTGATGAAAAGTCTTGGCCCGAAACATCAATTATTTATTCTTTTCCATAGATGCTGCCTGGCCTGCTGTGTTCTTCTGGCATTTTGTGTGTGTTGCTATAACAGTGTATTGAGTGTCATGGGTTTTTTTGAACATGTTTGTTTTCTCAATGCTTTAAGCCTTTACATTCTAATCTCCAGTAAATACTTATTCAGTTCAGCTTCAGGAGCTGATTACCACACTTCTATAGGAAACATGTTCTGCAAATTAAATTCTTTACAGGAAGAGGGTGGCTTTTTATGCTCAGCCTCCAAGTGTGGGCTGTTAATTTTGTATTCAATTGCTTGTTCTGAGTGGGAACAATCCAAGAATGTTCATATCACATTATACAAGCATTTCAATGGTTTGGAATCTTTCAATTCTCTTTTAAACTC
This sequence comes from Mobula hypostoma, assembly GCF_963921235.1. NCBI lineage: Eukaryota > Metazoa > Chordata > Chondrichthyes > Myliobatiformes > Myliobatidae > Mobula > Mobula hypostoma. The sequence goes on along the minus strand of NC_086103.1, from coordinate 68,472,223 downwards.
TTCAGTTTTATGTACCCCCCCCCCCCAGTGAATTATGTGACTACTTTTTCATAGCTTTACTAATCCAGAGTATTCAGTATTGTCTCCAAAGAGTTATCATTCTTTTTAAGGAATTGAACTGGAGACTATGTCATGCCCAGATCTGAGTTTACAAATGAACCATATAAGGTTAATAAAATTTCCCTCAGCGCATAGTTAAATCCAGGCATTATAATACATTGTTGGCTGTTTAGTAACAGCTTCACATTGATAAAATACTCTCATCAAGTGAGTAGTAATTACTCAGAAATCCACCTCATTTTTTTCTGTAAAGAGACATCCAATTATTGTGCATACACATTACATGCTGCTTGTTTCATTCTCCGTAATGTTCACTGATACGTATTAAAATACACCCACCATTTAGCCATCCTTTCCTGTTATTAAATCCTTTGAATTCTATCAATCTTTCCCTTGCTTATCACATTGCAACTTAACTTGATGTCAGGAACTTTTATAAATATGACTTTTTGGAGCATTTCTGTGTAGTACAGTTCCAGAGCAGAACCTTTGGGAATTCTGTTATTACTCTTCCACAACAGCTCATTCCATTCGCTATTAGATGTAATTTTTATTACTTTGTCAGTTTTCAGAAAGCTAATTCATCCCTCCCATATTGAACAAAGAATATAGATATTTTTCTTACCGTTATCTTAGATTCTAAGTTTTGCGGCGACACAAATAGTGAGCCTATCTGTATTTGCTGTTATTGCAGCATATATCACCGAGCAATTTCTGATGGTCTGCATATTAGAATATAGGAAGATGCTGCCTTGTCAGTTTATTCATTTACGGAATACATGTGAACTGAGCACATACCAGTAAACTTGGCATTAAAGACATGCTACTTTTCCCCTCAATATCAATTTAACAAACATGGAAACTTTGGGGTATTCTTTTCAAGAGTAAGTAAATTTGTAACAATATGAGTTACCCTAATTAGTTTTGCGTGTTGGCACATGGCCAAGTGGTTAAGGTGTTCGTCTAGTGATTTGAAGGTCACTAGTTCGATCCTTGGCTGAGGCAGAGTGTGTGTCCTTGAGCAAGGCACTTAACCACACATTGCTCTGCAACGACACCAGTGCCAAGCTGTATGGGTCCTAACGCCCTTCCCTTGGACAACATCGGTGGCGTGGAGAGGGGACTGCTGGTCTTCCATACAACCTTGCCCAGGCCTGCGCCCTGGAAACCTTCCAGGGTGCAAATCCATGGTCTCATGAGTCTAACAGATGCCTATAATAATAATTAGTTTCAAACAATTGCCTTTCAAGGAAAATCTTGCCTACTGGTGTACAGTTTTATTCACTTAAATATACCACATGAGAGTTTCTTAAAGTTGTACATGAGTTAACATTTAATTAATTATTCCACCTCTGGTTCTACATTCTGGATTTCTCAATAAGATTGTTTGATGGGAATAATCCATAATCTGTCTTGTTCACAGATATCAAAATAAATTCCTTGATGCAAGACAGTACCTGTAATTATAGCAAAATGTTCTGACAACTGTAAATGTAATGAATAGTGAATTTCATTCATTCACTATTAATTACAAATGAGAAATTTGAACCATTGTGCAGATTTTTTAAATGCACAAAGCAGGAATAAGACTGATTCTGCTGAGTTCTTAATATGATGGCAATAATTTCCAGTTGAAAACTTACAACTGCAACTCTCCCAGGTGTGATACACATTTGTGAAGTTGACATTTTCTGTTTTTTATGAAAATACAGCACTCATCTCCAAGTTAGCGCATTAATGTACAACCCATGACATTTTATAAACTCTTCATAAAATATACAGCAAACCCCTTAACAGGTCAGCCAGAAGATTGTAATTAGGTTCCCTCATGGGAAGGTGATGCGTCAATCTCTCTGCATGTTATACTTATACACATTTCCCATATCATTTTTGCAACTTTTCCTGGTATATATGTTTTGTAGCCTGGGGAAAAGTACACACTCAGGACAGCAAATACTTATTCGGGTTTTAATTCCTTTATCTGTTTTAGATGTTTAAGTGCCAGAAGAGGATCGCAAAACAAAACAAACGAATTTACAACCAGTTCCTGCCATTACAATCTCAGTTTAACTTTCGATCCACACCCTTGTGTATCGACAAATTGCGAATGCAGTATAAAAAATACATAAAGCAAACCACACAAAACTAATACAGAACTAATATGGTAGTGGTAATTCTCAAGGAACACAATACAAACAACATTAGAATCCCACCAACCCTGTATCTTATACATAACAGTGAAAAATGTAAGCAAATACATCTCATTTAAGACATACACATGTGCTGAACAGAGACTAAACATTCATGTTACGCTGTTACATGCACTATCAGTCATGATACAATAAAAGTTAGACAAAAGGTACACTTTGGCACAACCTTTACAAGATATTGCCTGGCAGTTAAATTACAGGAAGACTGACCTACTTGGCCGGTAAGGAACTTTGCATAAGCCACGCTGTCCAGCGCCGATGCCTTCACTCGTGAAAATCTAAAGCATCCACATGTAAAACATGCCAAATTACCGATACTCTCGATTCACCAACAAGCATAAACGAATTCACATGGATCTCGTCAATTAATACTCACCATTCCTCACCATAGCCAGCATCTCTGGGAGGAACTTAATCCCAAAGCCCCACCAGCTTCTTCTGCAGAAAACAAAAGTGGCCTCCCCACTATCCTGCGCATGCGTAATGACATCACCGTCTCCACTTAAAGGCACAACTACTCTAGCATTACCCGGATGGATGCCTAAGTACACTTATAACGATAATGAATAAGATTCGACGATCACCCGGTTATATATGGACAGTTCTCCAAAATCTTGTCAAAGTTCCTATCTTTGCAATGTAATTCTTAATGGCTTGAACTGACATTATTTAGACAATTCTTCATAACTTTTTCTCTTTCTCTCCTTTTTTTTAAAACCACCTTGCCAATCCTTCCATATAATAGAATATTTCCGAAACATGAGTTACAATGAGGAGTTGCCTCATTTCCTTTTCAATAATGTAGGAGTTTCCGAGTTGCAGGAACACAAGGGGTAATGTTACAACATCAACTTCTGATAAACAAAATGAAGGCTGTATTGAAAGCTTGGATAAATGTTGCACAATACTTATTAACAATTTAACACTGTGTTCCACGACATTCAAGTTGTTGTCGTTTTTAGCTGTAATAATCAAAACTTCACATCTGGTATATGCTGCTAATGTTTAGAGCCCTCCTGAGAGCACAAGACCAGAGAATTAAACTTATATGGTTCAGAGTTCACTTAAATATTTCTCATTTCTATGTTATTTTTAGATTTCTATCAACGATTTGGTCAGTTTTCCAAACTTACTCAATATTTACTAATTTTAGTGTGGATGACCTTTAATGTTTACAGTACTAAACAGGAAGTATAATAATGGGAAACAGTGATTCCTTGTTGTAATTTCCTTATCTAGTTTTTGCTTCTTGCCTGAATCTGGAAGTTAAGTTTAGAAAAACTCATATGGCTACAGGGATTTTTAAAAGTTTTTTCCCAGCACAGCCAAAGCTTTGGGAATGCATCTCCAAAACAAAAACATACAAATTGATTTATTAGGATCTTCTTAACTCTATAATGCTGTATTTGCAATATGTACTTTTTTTTGCACCAAAATAAATTTTAACTCCCAAAAAAAGTTAGAGGTTCCTTTCACATTTATTTGATATATTCTGTCACTTACTGGGTTTAAATGAACCTATATGTCATTGAAGGTTCTCAGTCATCCAGGTCATTGAATATCAAGCAGTTGTAAATCAAGGCAACTGGACTTGCTGTGTTATCTAGAAGACATTTTGCCTCTTCATAGTTAAGCTCATCAAATGCCTAGAAATATAATATCTTATTTTGTTTTCGTACTGGTACAGGAGCAATTCATAGACTAAATGTGATACTTAATAGGGGAATCATCAGAAACAATGTAATTCTCTAATAACTGCAAATATCTCCATAGGAATATGCTCTACATATGATCATTATGAATGCTGTACATATGAATTTTGTACTTAAAAACAACTAAAGTGCAAATTTCCATACCGTTTTCAATGCACTGCTTGTTCATCATTGGTGCAAGAATACGTTGGGACAGTGAAATTGGACAGAAGCCATGAATTGCCTTAATTCTGTTGGTGCCGTTGAAAATAAGTGGGACAGCAGTGAACACACAAACAGAGTAGGCCATCCATCTGTAAGGAGTAGTCAGTCACTTGGGAAAAGAGCATCAGAGCTAATCACATCATGATAAATGTATTTTTGTAATACAGTTGACTTTTGTTGTCTCTGCCCAACAAATGGAAGGACATTATTTCACTCCATCATGCAATGGCATCTGAATGAATAAGCGAACGCTAAGTAGGAACACACTTTGTAACTGCAACGAAGTGTGTATTGATTCATATTCTCTGTTTATACAATGGCGCTCAATGTGAATTTAACTTTTCTAACACCATGAAACTTCCTTATACTTCTCTTCAACCTGTTTGAGTGCTTGTAAATACTGTTCAAAGACTGGAATATTTCCCTGCTAATTGTATCTTGCTCTACAGTGGCAGAGATAATTCTAGAGTGGCTTATGGCCCATTCTCAAGTAGCACTAGAGCAGGGCAAGAACAGAGGCATGTGATGACCGAAGTCTTTTCCAGATCCGATGAATTGCAATGTTAACTCATTCCCACTTCACAGATGTTCATAACCATTGAAGATTTCCAACACATCCTGTGTTTATCCTAAAGCATGGACTGCACTAGATACCTTTGGACACCAGCCACTGCAATATTATTAGGCCCTGGAAAATCTGGGAACTGAGCTACTAGATTCTAAAAAGCCTGTGCAACAGCATGCATCAACTCATTTTAGGATTGGAACTGTAACCCAGCATGATGTCCCTTCAGCCTCTTCTGGCTGTCAGATGAAGTGATCAGTCTCAGCTTAACTCTTAGTAAGGAGGGACATAAATGATAAAACTTGACACTGATTTTTCTTCCTTATGTGAAAATTTGGGGAAAATGCTATTAGTATAGTAGATGTGATAGACTGCTATCTTAGCTTGGAATTGGAATTCAGACACAATGATGAGGGCAGGAGAGAAAGTTATTGTCTACCTCACTATGCTGTGCTAGAATGCAGAGACCAAGCTCAAAAAAATATTACCCCAATTCCTCTGAAAACAAAATAGAATAACTTCACATTAACAAAACAAGTCAGTTGTTTCTAATTCGTTCATCTATCATTATTCATCCAACAATAACTTGTAGTCTCATACAGCAATGGGGAGTAAGTAGTTACATATTCATACCATGCTTTGAAAAAGTATTCAGCCATCACAACTATTTTCACATTTTACAGTCCCATTATATAAAGTTGAAATATATTGAAGCAGAGTTTTCTGAGCTAATCTCAGATCTCAGATGTGCATCATCTCAAATCAAAAGAAAAATTCCAAAACCAGTTTACAAATTGTTAAAAATTAGAAACTAAAATTGTGAGGCTGAAGAAGTTTTCATCCCCTTTGTAATTACTATGATAACTTTCCTTAGGTACAAAACTGTATACTACCTTACCCACTCATCCAATTTGTTGATGTAGAAAATTTGAAGATCACCTGAATAAATACCCCTCTCTGTGTAAGTCCAGTAATATGGTAGATTTTCAACAGACCAAACCAAAATGAAAACAGAGGAACATTCAAGGCAAATCAGGGAAATGCTAACAGAGAAGCACAAATCTAGGGAAGGATACAAGACTATCTCAAAGGCACTGAACATACCTCGGTGCTTAGTGCAGTCAATCGTGAAAAAGTGGAAAAATATGAAACTACAGCCACACTGTCTAGGTCAGCCCATCCCTCTAAACTTAGTTGCCAGAAAAGAGTGTCGCTTGTAAGAAAAGCTACTGTGATGCCAACCGTCACTCTGAGTGAGCTGCAGAAGTCAGTGACTGCAACTAGAGATGAGGTTCATGGCTCCACAATCTCTAAGGACTCGCACAAAAAGGGTTTTAATGGAAGAGTGGTAAGGAAGAAGCTCTGGCTGAAAAAAAAAGCATATCCTTGCCTGCAAAGACTTTGCAAAATATCACTTAGAAGATACTGTAAAGATGTTGAAGAAGGTCTTGTGGTCGGATGGGACTAAAGTGGAACATTTTTACCGCAACACTGTGGAGTACGTGTGGCATAAATCTAATACTGCACATCAGCCAGGTAACACCATTCCTACTGTATAGTGGAGGTAGCATCGTACTACGGGACACACATGAACTGCTGGAGAAACTAACTCAGCAGGCCAGGCTGCACCTATGGAAAAAGAGTAAGCAGTCGACATTTTAGGCCGAGACCTTTCATCAAGTTCTGATGAAGGGACTCAGCCTGAAACGTCAACTGCTTACTCTGCAAATAAAATTTTTCAGTTAAATTGATCAAAATCCCTGATAGTAATACTCATTTATGTGAACACAGGGTTGAGGACCGGGGACTGTAAGTATTCTGTTAGAAGGATACTCCCTCATCTTAGCTTTACACTTCAGAGTGTTTTATTGTCACTTGGATGAGTTATGACATTTGTTATTCCTGCCCCCAATGCAACACAGGTAAAGCAAGGTGCCTAGGGACCCAAACCTTATTTAGCTTATTAAATAAAATTGTAAGAACCCTGGCCAGAGTCAAGCCAGACCAACCAGTTGTTTACAAAAATATGAAGAAGTCTCAACGTGAAGCATTGGTTCTATTTCTCTTTCTGTGGCTATTAACTGCCTGATCTCCTGGTCATTTTCTGGTCTTACTTCGGATTTCCAGTTTCTGTAATTTTGATGCTCAGAGTTATTGTCATTTGACTTCATTGCCAGTGTTAGTGTAACCAGCAAAGAGCCTCCACGCACTGGTAAGACGAGAGTGGGAGCAGAGACTGGGAGCCAGTTCTGAACTGATTCTCGGAGGAGTGGACTCTCGGGGTGTGGGCACCAAGGAGGAAGCCTTAGCTGTTGAGCTGGGGGAGCCTCGTACCCTAGCAGCCTTCACTCTGATCCTGGCTACCCAGCTTCAACCCCAACTATGTGCATTGGGCTTGAGAATCAGGACAATTCTTAGCCTTCAGCACAGATTAAGTTTGGTTTGGCTTCAGTTATGTTGAGTCAGTCGGATTTTAATTAAAAGCTTGTGCAAACTTTTCTCTGCCAGATGATTTCATCCATTGATATCAATGGACTTCCTATACAAGTTCAGCAGACAGAATCTCTTTGCTTTGAATTGCCCATGAATACTGCAGCACAGATTTCCCAAGGCCAGTGCTCTGTTGTCAGAAGACTTTCTCCGCTGTTATCAAAGCTTCCCTTAGATTTCAGTGTAGTTTCCAATGTGTTTTACTTTACTGGGCATTGTATTATAGATGTGTTGTAATGGATAAATTTCAATGGAGAAGGCTGATTTAGGCTTGTACTTATTTTGTCTGTGAATTGCAAAGACTTCTTTGTTGTTTAACAAAACTCATTATCCCAATGTCAGGATGCATTCAAAAATGAAAAAGAAACCTGAAATTCATGCTGACACATACAGTAAGTATTCTGTTAAATTACTACATTTAAAATGTAATTGTAACAGTTTAATTGGCAAAGACACCCTGAGTCTTTCCCCTCCCCCATTCTCCCCACTGGCCCATCACCCACACAATCCTCCCAGTGGTTCTCCTTGCCAGTTCTCTCCTTTCATCCCACGTTTCACAATCCTATCCTGTTCCATCATCTTCAGCCCCTTTGTCACTTCTACCTACCATCTCCCAGTTTCTGACATCATTCCTACCCTCACCTTCCTATCACATCCCTCACCTGATTCAACTATCGCTTGCCAATTCTTCCTCCACCCCTTTCATCCTCCTTTTTACACTGATACCCCCTTGACCTGAAGGATCTGCTGTCCATTTGTCTCCAATGGATTCTGCCTGAGCCGCTGAGTTCTGTCAGCACCTCTTGTGTGGCTCCAGATTCCAGCATCTACAATCTCTTACGAAGGGTGATTGATAAGTTCATGGCCTAAGGTAGAAGGAGTTCAACTTTAGAAAATCTAGCACATCTATTTTTCAACATAGTCCCCTCCTACATGTACACACTTAGTCCAGCGGTCACAGAGCATACGGATCCCTTCTTCATAGAAGTGGTCCACAGCAGGGGTGATTGATAAGTTCGTGGCCTAAGGTAGAAGGAAATGAGTTATTAACTTCAAACTTTCTGCATTTTTACTCAGAGTTGAATTGCACGTGCATGTAACAAGAGCGTCTTGGACCTCCAGGTGGTCCACAGCAAGGGTGATTGATAAGTTCGTGGCCTAAGGTAGAAGGAGAGAAGTTATACAGCTTTCATTACATGCACGTGCAGTTCAACTCTGAGTGAAAGTGAAGAAAGTTTTAAGTTTCTCCTCATCTCCTTCCACTTTAGTCCATGAACTTATCAATCACCCCTGCTATGGACCACTTCTGGAGGTCCAAGACGCCGACTTCTACAAAGAAGGGATCCGTATGCTCCACGACCGCTGGACTAAGTGTGTAAATGTAGGAAAAATAAATGTGCTAGGTTTTCTAAAATTGACTCCTTCTACCTTCGGCCACGAACTTATCAATCACCCCTCATCTATCTCTATTAAAAGTAGAATAGTCAGTAAAGATATTAATTGCTGTCATCACTTACTACGTTTCATATTGCATGATGTGCATCAGAGTAGCCCCTGATTATTCTGACATTCCTTTTGTCGACCTTAATCTAACTCCCTTTTCCTGACATGGGTAAAATTAGCCAGGCAATGAGTCCTTTGGTTGCCAGCCTCCTGGAGAGCCCTCTTCAGGAACAAAGAGGAAAGACAGCTGTGCTCCAGTTCCGATGTTCTAAATCTTTGCTTCAATAGAGCAGCATGCTTCCCAGTAGTGAGAGTTTTGGTTAATTCAGTCTCCTCTGTCTTGTTTATGACCATACAACACTCTTCCAAGAACAAAGCAGAAGTTTCCCTCACTCTAAGGAACTCATATCCCTCAACCAATAATACCTGATCGTCTATTTGTTTTAAACTTGTTGGGTTTGTAAATATTGCAGTACGAAAACTGAGAGTTGCATTTATGTCACAGCATTGACTACAGTTAAAATGTGCTTTGCAAGCATGACAATCAAGTTGAAAATATTGAAGTTTCTATACGAATATTTTTTGGTTATGGTCATAAATTAAGATTTAAAAAATTAACTTTGCTTGCCACATGTATAATCGAACCATACAGTGAAAAGTGTCTTTTCTATCAAATCAAATCAGTGAAGATTGTGCTGGGCCACCATGCCCCCAGTGCCAACATAGCAGGCCCACAACTTACTAACCGTAACCTGTACGTCTTTGGATTGTGGGAGGAAACCAGAGCACCCGGAGGAAACTCGCACCGTCATGAGAGAATGTACAAACTCCTTTCAGACAGTAGCAGGAATTGAACCCCAACCTTACAGCTGGCTCTGTAATAGCATTACACTAACCACCACGAAAAATAAGGGTGAAGAATTTTGAGTCCTCTTACTCATGCAGGGCACCTTGGTCAGAATGAACTAGTTTGACCAAAGGTCCCGTCTCTGTACTGTATAACGCTATGACTCTATGCCCCTACCAAGACTTTTGGACCAAATTTAATCTTTCCAGAACTCTCAACCCCATCAATTCAACATTCAAAAAGCTATTCTAAAAATACATTTCACCAGATAGAGGAATAGACTTTGAAGTGGCATGTATCTGATATGCATTCCCTTTCTCTTTCCATGTTCCTTCTGAATAATAAGTTTGTCATTCCACAAGCTCTCCCTGCTCTGCTAATATCTTTATTTTTTACACTTATCATTGATGAATACAAAAAAGTGACTAGAATGAAGGAAAAAGGCTGGAGTTTTTTTTTAGGATAACAGTTGAAAGAATTGACAAGTCAAGGATAAAGGATAATTCCAATATAAGTCGTTGAGTTAAATATGAACAAAAATAACCATTGGAAATCTAACTGTTCGATTCAAACTAATATTTTAACTGGGGCAGTATTACAAATAATCCTACTTTATGATCAATTGTATTTGATACAAATTGGCCCCCGATTTTCACAATGTTGCCCTGGCTTTAGTATAGCAAAACAATTTGTGATTATGTCCTGTAAAAAATATGCAATGGTCCATGTTCTAAGTATAAACACAGCTGAAATGCAGTTTAGTTTCGGCGTTGATATGCTCCATGTGTCTGGCTCGACAGAAGACATTTGCAGCATCAAGTTCATTAGTCAAATTTCATGGCGTGGGAAAATTCTTCACTGTGCTGATCAGGTAAAATGAAATGTCAACATATAAACAACTATTATGGATGTTATTTAGAAATTCAATTTGTTTGACTCTAGAGTTTACTTCTCTATGGAGTTCATTTAGGACTTCAATAGGTTGCTTAATTAAATAACCATTCCCATCACTCCTAACTTGTATACTGAGTAATAATTTGGAAAGTTCCATTATAATATGCTAAATTATATTTTTTTCTGATATATATTCAAGTGATGTTTTTAAGGCTAATATAGCACTGAAATAGAGATAGCATATGAAACTTAATATAACCTCACTGTAATGATTTTTCCCATTTCTGCTGGTTTCAAACTTATTATATGGAAAGTTATTTATAAAGATAGGTTATTAAAGAGAATAATGTGTTCACAAAGCTGGAGAAAGAGAGTGCTATCTAATAGTGTGAGAACCTAAGTAGAATAGTTATTGCACAATAGGAAATCATTCAGCCAACTTTTTGATGTTCTTTCTTTGTAGAGTAATCTAGTCAGTCAGACTTCTATCATCTTTCAGCAGAGCCCTCAAAATTATTTTACTTGATGTGCCAAGCCACATATTTGTTCAAACATCTGATCGGCTCCATAACTTTTATAGGCAGTAAGTACCAATCATATGCACTCTCTGTCTAACCAGTTTGCATCCAAGTCTATTTAATTCTTATGATCAGTTTAAATCTGAATCCACTGGTTCGTAAATCATCTGCAAATAAGAGTAGCTTCTTTCTCTTTGTCCTACCTGAGCCCATCACGTTTTGTCCACCTCCATCAAAGTTCATCTCAAGTTGCCCCCTCAACAGAGAATAACTCTGACTTTTCTAGTTCAACCTCGAGACTGATAGTACTCATTCCTAGAGCCATTTTATGACTTTCGCATGGTTCCAGAATGTGATCAAAATCCATTTTGGCCTAATCAATGTTTTATAAAGATCCAACACAATCTCCTGGTTTCCACATAAAAAGTTATTTTCTTTGTGAAATGCTCCACCATATGCTTTGCCACTTCCAATGATTTATGCACATGACCTCCTTGTTCTCCTTGTCACTGAGCACTACGTAAAACTACTCAGCTCTAAAAGCCATCCAATCTAATCACCCCTTATGGCAACTAATCTATTGCCTGCCAAGTGCGGCTCTTCCAGTGCACATAGGAGTACTTCTTAAATGTGGTGAGAGTTTCTACCTCAGCCATTCTTTCAGCTGTGCAGCTCCAGACACCTAGCACTTTTTGGGTGAAAAAAAATTACTTGGCTCCCCTTTGATCTGACTGCTTTAGATCTTTACCCACTACCAAGTAAAAGAACATTCTTCTTATTTACTCCTTTAAGCACCATCATTATTAAAGTGCATAGAATCAAGAAGTAATACAGGAAGGAGACAGGCCCTTCAGCTCATCTGGTCCATGGCAACTACAGCATCCCTCCAGCCAGTCATAGATGGCCTTGTCCCCAAGTTCTTTCCCTCCATATACCTAACCAAATGCCTCTTAAATATTGCAATTGTACCCTCTTCCTTATTTCAAGTACACCCTACCGTCAGAGCAAAGAAGTTAGCTCTCTGGTCTTCTAAACCTCTCCCCTCTTATTTTGCCATTTGTGCCCTCTAGTTTTGGACTCCCCAACCCTCAGAAAAGACTATGATCATCTACCTTATCCCTCTTGATTTTATAAACATCTATGAGGTTCATTCCTCATTCTCCGGCATTCAGGGGATATCCAGTGGGGTCGACCTCTCCCTGTGTCTCAGGCACTCAAGTCCAGTCTGTATCCTCAAATCTTACGCACCCTCTCAAGCTTGACAATATCATTCTAATAAAAGTGTGACCTAAACTGGACATAATATTCCAACTTCAGGCTCACCGGTGACTTGTAGAACTGCAACATAATGTCCTTACTTTTAAACTCAGTGCCCTGATTGATAAAGGCCAGCATGCTGAACGCCTTTGTCACCACCCTGTGTACTTAAGTAGCCACTTTCACTAGTACTCATGGTTTCCTGCCTGGCCTGCACAGGCAGGCACATCCCTGTTTCCACCCAGCTAATAGGAGTCACTTGCCACTTGTTTCCAACTCATCACCTGCAGCCTATTTAAACCCAGCTCTCATCCACAGTCCTTGTTCATTAATGCAAACTAGCCAGCCTCAACCATGTTGTGTTAGGTATCTGTTCTCTCTTGTTTTCTGGCCCCTTGTGACTTGTTAATTAGAACTTTATCAGTAAAATGTTGTTTACTGCTAAATTGTCTCCACTGCTCTGCATTTGAATCAAGCATCCTGTACAATTCCTGACAAGATGAGTGAACCAGTGATTGACCACACAGAGTACCTTGCCTAAAGGAAGTTGTCCACTGACAGGAGCGCACAATCCCATAGCAACAGGAAACCATTGACCATCTGCTCCCCACTCTCAACTAACTCTCCGTCTCGATACAGCAACCCCATGCCAGTCAACCTCCTCTCTCAGAGCCCTAGATTCCAGTGCCCAAACGTTTTAATGGATCCCAAGCCCAGTGCCACAACTTCCATTTGCAGTGCATCTTACAATTCAAGTTCCAGCCGTCTCTGTACGTTACGGACTGAGCCAAAATTACCTTTGCCATTTCCCTCTTGACTGGGTGAGCTCTGACCTGGGCCGTCACTAACAAACAATAACACAACCATTCGCAATAAATATGAAGATTTTAACCGCTGAGTTGCATTGGGTTTTCAACCATCCGAGCAGTGGATGGGATCCCATGGACCCAGAGAAAGTGCGTGTTGTCGTTGAATGGCCCCAACCACTCTCCCTCAAACAGCTACAGTGCTGCTTGGGGTTCTCCAACTTCTATCACCATTTCCTTAGGAACTGCAGCCAAGTCACTTCTCCTCTCAACCTCTTTACCAAATCATCTACGTCATGGTCTGCTGCCATGGACCATGCTTTTGAACAATTCAAGAGACTCTTCGCCACCACTTCCCCAACTGAACCCCTCCAGACCTTTTATGGTAGAGGTCGGCACATCTGACGTGGGCATCCTCTCTCCATGAGGACTGGATGAAAAGACACACCACTGTGCCTTCTTCTCATGGAAGTTGAACTCTACACAGCACCATTATGGAGTAGGAGACAGGGTGCTACTTGCCAATAAATGGGCCTTGGAGGAGTGGAGACATTAGCTAATGGGAAGCACTGACCCCTTCCTGAACTGGATGGATGACTAGAACCTCATATCCATACAACAGACCCACCAAATTAGACTTGGTAGGCCCTCTTCTTTGAGTAATTCAACTTCACAACCTCCTGCCAACCCAGCTCAAAGAATACTGAGGCGGACACCCTGTCTGGAGAGTTTGAACCAGCTGAAATGGAGATCAACCCTCAGCCTATCATCCTATCCTCTGAGATTCTAGCCCTAATCATCTTAGACCTTGAGAATCAGATCTGGCAGGCCCTACAACACAAGACTGCTCTGGCTAACACACTTGACAAACCCATGCATGTGCTGGTGGGCGTACATTCTGAAGCACTCCAGCGGGCCCACCCCAGCCATTCAGGCACATGGTGGACCCTGAATTTTCTGTGACGTCAGTTCTGGCGGCCTACCATGATCACAAATCTACATCAGTTTGTGCTGCCTGCCCGCAATGTCTCCACACTAATTCCTCCAACTAGCAGCTGTCTGGGCTACTGTGGTCCCAGCTGATTCCTCGATGACTGGTCCCACATTGCCATGGATTTCATCACAGTTTTGCCACTGCACTCATGACAGTGGTGGACCTATTCTCCAAGGCGACTCACTTGTCTGCTCTCCCTAAGTTTCTGTCAGCCACTGGAACGGCGGAACTGGTTCTCCAAAATGTAGTTCGCCTGCATGACTTCCTCCAGGACATTCTGTTGGATGGGAGCCCACAAATTATCTCCTACTTCTCACAAGAATTCTGCACCTCAGTGAACTTGTCCTCTGGCAGTCACCCGCAGGCCGACCGACAGTCAGAATTAGTGGAGAAGTTTCTGTGATGCTTAGCTACCTCTAACCCTTCCACATGGAAGAAATATCTGCTCTGGGCCAAACTGCCCTGCAATTTACATACCTCCTCTGCCACAGGTACATTACCCTTTGAAGTGCTTCATGGCTACCAACCCACAGTGGTTCCCACGGAGGAGTAATGGTCTGTTAGGACCCTGGTTCGCTGATGCCGTAATGTTTAGAAGAGGGCACAGAAAACTATCCTTGCTGCCAACCATGCCTACTACTGCCAGGCTAACCGTCATCAGTGCCCAGCCAGACCACTCTGGACTTGGGATCGTGTCCAGCTGTCTATCCAAGATCTACCCCTACACACTGACTCACACAAGCTCTCATCTTGGTTCATTGGACCCTTCAAGATTACCCATTGCATCAACCCAGTCAGTTAGCATCTCCAGCTACCACCATCCCTCAGGATCACACCTGCCTTCCACATGTCCTACCTCAAGCCCGTTTTCCATGGATCACTCAACCCAGCTGAGCCTGCAGCTCCAGAAGAAAGCATGGTGGAAGGTCGTCTAGTACACACGGATCGCCGGTTGATGGATTCAGTGAGGTGTGCAACTGGGAAGGGTATGGTATCATTTTAAATCTATCACTTATCAAAGAGCTCCATCAGACCCAAATAGATCACCCGGGCAGTCGGGTGCCAACTGTAGGAGGGTGTGTGTCCTATCAGGCTTGCACAGGCAGGCACCTCCCCCTCTCCACCCGCCACTCATTTCCAACTCACCACCTGCGGCCCATTTAAACCCAGCTCTCATCCACAGTCCTTGTCGCACGTGACCGAACAGGCTGGCAATGCTAATTCTCCCACTTACCTTGCCACTTTGCCTGGTTAGTCACTCCTTCTCGTTCTGGCCCTGGTCTAGTTTTCCCAGTAGTTCACACACTTTCCCGTCCCTTTCTGTGGGTCTTGGGAGTTCGCCATTTACACACCCCAACAGTAAATCAATAGCTAGCTTAGCCAATCAAAACAATCCCTTCAGTTAATGTGCTTTACTGGCTTATGACTCATAAAAATAAGGATTCTAGACACAGGCATTCCAAACAGTTTCGGTTATTTTCACTCACACCACTACATCAGATTGTAGACAGCAGGACAGCCCCAAGGGACAGTTTGGGGGATCCTAAAATAATGCCTGAGTCAGTGGGAGCAGAGGCACTATACCCTACACAGGCAACACCAATGGTGGGGATGTATTATTCTTTTATATTCATCTGAGCATGGGGACACTGATCTATGGGTTTAACTAAGGCAATTGTTGTGGAATAAAACTGTAAGATGTTAGAAACCCTGTTTAAAATATTCCAATTCTGCATCTGAAATAATGATTACCAACCCCACCCCCAGACCAACAGTAGAATTTCCTGGTCCTTCTTGGCCAGGTGGAGGCAGATTTAAACCCTGAGTCTGGCTTTGCTAGAGAGGTGTGGAGGTTGTATTCGATGGCTGGTGGATAGTTATATTGGAAAGTTAAAGACAAAGTGTGTTATAGAGAAAGCCTCTGTATGTTCGTAAATTTTTGAACATGCGTTTTTTTTTTCCATTTGCCTACTTGTAACCATTTTCTTTACAACTTTTGGGCAGCTTTTGCACTTTTTCCACCTGGTGCTAAATAAATCCCCTTGCACTAACTTGCTGTTGTGCCTTACCACCTGTTTTTTTTCAAATGGTGACCCTCGTTGGGCACGCTTACCCACACCTGATAGTGGGTTGAGACATTCACTTATGTGAACCTGCCAGCCTCAAACAATTGCTCAAGCCTTCAATTACCTTGCTGACTGGTCATGTTAACTATCTGTTCTCCTTTGTCATGTGGCCCCTCGAGACATGTTATTTTGCATTTTAGTAGTAAAATATCATATACTGATAATTGTCTCTGCTACTCTGCATTTGGGTCAAGTGTCCACTACGTTTCCTGACAGTCTCTCTGTTCCACAATATACATCCGTGCCACATCTTTCACATATAAATCCTGCCCTAGTCTGACTGACCAAAACACACCACTTCACACTTAGATATGGGTGAAATGGATAACCATTCCTCACACCATCACCCCAACTGATCAAGATCTCTTTACAATTTATTGTAAGCTGCTTCACTATCAACAAAACTCCCTCATCAGCAAGCTTGCTATTCGGATCCAAATCATTCACATAAATATTGAATAACAGAGGCCCCAACACTACCAGCTGGGGCACCCCACTGCTCGCAGGCCTTCTGCTATCTATCATTGAGCTAATTCTGAATGCACCTCACTAGCTCCCACTGAATCCCATGCAACCTAACCGGATCAGCTTGCCATGTGGGACCTTGTCAAAGACTTTACTAGAGTCCCATTCTGAGAACATCCATTGCCTTACCTTCATGTGTCCCCTTGGTTATCTCTTTGAAAAACTCCAAAAAATATCTGCACAAAAAAAATTATGCTAACTATTCATGATCAACCCTTGACTAGCCAAGTGATGGTAGATCTTGTCCCTCAGAATTCCCTCCAGTAACTTTCCTCGCCACCTGTAACTCTCTATCCTGTCTTCAATAATGGAACAGCATTAACCACCCTCCAATCTTCAGGAACTTCACCAGCAAATATCTCTACAAGGGTCTTTGTGAATTCTTCCCCTGCTTCCTGTAAGGTCAGGGGATGCACTTGGTCAGGCCCAAGGGATATGCTCAGTTTAATGTGCTTTACACTACCTCCTTCTTTATAACAGGTATATGATCCAAACTGCCATTACTTATTCCCCTAATTTCTTTGGCATTTATGATATTCTCCTCAGTAAACGCCAAGGAGAAAGGCCTACCAAGATGACCATCCCATCCTTATTTGTAAGTTCTACCCAAATGGCCTTATTAAATGATCCGTCGTGAATATACTTTCTAAACACTGCTGTAATGTTCTCCGTTATCAGAAAGGCAACAACCCCTCCATTCTTGCCTGTTCCTGTCAAGCCTAGTACACTGGTATCCTGGCACACTGAGCTGCCTGTTTAGCCCTTCTCCCAGCCATGCTTACATTATGGCCACAATATCCCAGTCCCTAGGGGCAATCTATGCCCTCAGTTTGTCCACCTTGCCTGTTATGTTATGTGCATTGAAATGGATGCAATTTAAGTCAGTGGTCCTATCTGCCCCCTTTCTGTAAACATGTTATCCTTATTGCTAGCTTTGCACTCACGTTCTGTGCTGTGTGTCTCTGCACGTAATATGTGATCTTTCTGACTTTGCACTTGAGTACCAATGCCCCCCACCACCCCACCACCCCACCACCCCACCACCACTAACCCTCCCTAGTGCTAAAAGCAAAGTTTGAATTTCCCTGCTAGGGATTTGGTCCAATTCCCTCGGCCTCCTGTATCCCAAAGGAAAAAACTACAGACCATCCAATCTTTCCTCATAGCTATAGTCTGTTTACCAGTCCTGACAACATCCATATACATCTCCTTTGCACCTTTGTCAGCACAATCACATTACCTGTAATGTAGTGACCAGAACAATGCATTGACTCAAGCTGTAATCTAACTCTTATTGTAAATAAATGCCATCCTGGCTCTTATATTCTATGTCTCTGTAAATATAGCAAAGCACCCACATGTTTTGTTTTTAATTTCCTTAACATCGTGTCATTACTGTTAAGGATCGGTGGACATACACTCCAAGGTCTATCTGTTCCCCACAGTATTCTTCTATTTATTGTGTGTTGCTTCTGCAAATACATTTCTTCATATTTCTCTGGTTTAAATTCCTTTTGCCATTTTTTCAGCCCAAATCAGCATCCATCTCTCTAAAACTATTGACCACATGACCTTTTTTGTTGTTTCTCTTATGTTTAACATTAATATAATTGTACATAGATCAAGAGTCTGGCCTCCAAACCTTTAGGGACCCCACATAAGCCTTCCCATCACAAAAAAAACAGCCAGTAGGTGTTTCCTATCAACCTTGAGCCCAAAGATTTCACTCGTGCATCTCAAGGACCATATAACCATTTAACATATAACCATACAACAATTACAGCACGGAAACAGACCATCTCGGCCCTTCTAGTCCGTGCCGAAAGCTTACTCTCACCTAGTCCCACCAACCTGCACTCAGCCCATAACCCTCCATTCCTTTCCTGTCCATATAGCTGTCCAATTTTACTTTAAATGATATTTACATTTTAACTAGCCTGCCACCTGAGACTTTGTCTAAAGTCTTGCTCCCATGTAGATCACATGATATGCATTGTCCCCAATTTAAGCCTGAAAGTAATCAATCAAGTTAGCCACACATGACTTTTACTTAACTTCAGTTTGACACTCACTCACTAATCTGCGTCTTTATAAGTGGCAGCGTAGACTCGCAGACTTAATGGGCTGATACCTTCTCATATGGCTTATATCTTAGGCTCTAAACGGAAGTTTGTTCTATCCTTCCAAATTGATTCCAATAACATGCCTGTGGTCAAAGATCAAATGGTTTACTTTTATGCAGTCAATGCTTTCCTCCCTTTTTTAACCATAGTATAATATTATCCACCTATCTTCCCTCATCATACTAGTAGTTGCAATGGATTGTGGTTCAAAAGCCTCTATATTGTCCTTCTTTGATTCTTTTAACAATCTTGAATATATTTCATCCCAGACTTGCAATTTATACATTTTAAATTACTAAACCCTTTAATATTTCCTCTTTTTATTTTATTTGTCCCTTTCAATATTTCCAACACCTTTCTCCTTATTTAGATGTAACTCTGAGTTCTTGTTCTGCTATAGAACTCAAAATTGAGTCCGGGAGTGTTCTCTGGGTTGCTGAGCTGAGAGGTCAAAGATAGTTCACAATGAGCTGCAGCTGGTGCATTTAATACACTCCAGTTAATTGATTAAGGTCAATAGACTTTACTAACATCACGTGCATGTCTGAATAGATGCTTCCAAATGATTTTCAGCTGAGTTCTATTTGAAATAGGGATGTAGGGCAGATATAGGACACATAGAATAGTTTAGTTGAAGATTGTTGGGGTAGAGATGTCAGGATGTGGTGAAGAAAATGGAAGCAGTGAACAGGAGATGGTACTGGGTGACTGAAGTTGTATAGAGAATGGCAAATAATAGGTTTCAGGGAAACAGTAAAATAAGTACTGAATTGAGGTTTGTTGTGGTTTACTGTTAGTGATGAAGACTGTAGACAGGATTTAGATATAAGAAGGAAGAGTTTCAGGTATTGCTGAGTTCTGAATGTGGACCTGTTTCTGATATCAATCCAATTAGATTAACTAGGAATTGGTGGGGGTGGGGAAGCATTAGGAGGTATTGTGGGTGTAAGACCTCTAAGAGATGGGACCCTCTGAGTGGTTTGTAAAGATGATAAGTAATGTGAGAAAGCTTTGGTGTTAAAAGCTGTAGGAAGAAGGAAAATAACACCAAGAAATTATATTGAATAACAATGGCTTTGGGAGTGCCTCTAGATACATTTGTGGATCAAGTTAAAAACAATTTAGTCAGGGGAAATGTTGTAGTGTCTTAACATTTAAAAGTATTTTGTGGTGGAGTAAGAATAGATAGCTAATTGGTGTTGATTAAATTTGATGAAAAAAGTTGCCAGATAGGGTTAATTTAAGTTATATGGTTCAAATCTATATGTTGTCCCCTCAGTGATGTTTTGAGTGCTAGAAGTTTGGTCATGTAGCAGCTATCTGTAACAGATAAAAAGCTGTGTTGTAAATGTGGTGGAGAATATGATTTATGGAGAGGGCATTAGGCCAAACTAGCAATTGTGGAGAGGAGCATAGCTCTGCTTAAGCAGGCTGTCCTGTGTATCAGAGAGCTGTGGCTGCATGGTGTATCTGGGTAGAAATGGGCATATCATATGTAGAGTCCCTTCATAAAGTACAGTGGACTGCCAATGGGACCTATTGATATTCTAAATACAGATAGATTTGAGTCAGTGCATGATTTTATAACAAGGGATTTGTTGATAAACTAAAATGTGTTATTTTTGAGGCAGATGTGATAAATTGTACAGCACAAATTAAAAGTAGGGTAGAAAAAAATAAAATTGTATTCAAAGCTGCAGAAAATAGTGCCTTATAAGGAAGGGTAAATACTAAGGCTTTTTTTTACAATGGAATGCTAATGGTCAGAGAAAGTTAATTTTTTTCCATTTTTTTCCTTTCCCCTTTTTTTAAATCCTACAATGGGATGGGGTTAGCTAATGATCAGGGGATTTAATGCTTATAGTTCTATGAGCAGTTGTAGTGACACAAATATAAAAGGAAAGCTGGAGCAATCCTTTCTGGAAGAAAAGTATTTGGTGTGCTTGAATGGTGCTCAGTAGGTGGCGGTAATGCACCTTGCGTTGGTCTGCCAACCGCCATTAAACATTACTAGAAGAAGAATGTATTTGAAATAATCTAGAGTTTTAAAAATAAACTGTATACATGACCATAGTTTAAAGCTAAAGTTTAAAGGATCAGAAGATTAGGGTCTGCATCACATTTCTAAGTGTGATAAACTGAAGGGGACATTTTCCTGTATGAAAGGATTCATATCAAATTCAGAGAGGCCTTAAGTCTCGCATTTTGTCACAAGCAGAAATCTCCCTGAATGCAGCCATCTGTATGTGGATAAATGTTGATGAGAGCTGAGTGAGGTCAAGGTATCTAGCAGCAGTTTTTTTTTTAGTACTTGTAGCAGGGCAATAGTTTGTCCATTTGGACCCACTATCCAGGTTTCTGAGATCTGCAGAGACACATTTCAGAGAAGGGAAGGTTGCCTGTCAAAACAAAGCATCATATGGGTTCCTGAAAGGAGAGAAATGTGGTTGTTGCTATTAATGCAGCAACACTGGCAGATCCCTAAGGCTATCTGCTGTCCTGATTTTGAGATGTGCTTTGAAGATGCATCTTTTACATTTTCTAGCTGCACCTAGTATACCTTTACAATTCAACAAATCATTGGGGCAGAATGCCTCCATGTGTAATTGTAATAGAACCTTGAAATTGCTTAAGAGGAACTAGTTTATGACTTTGGTGCATTTGAGCACATGGTGGAAGACTCCTTGCATCGTATCGATGTCTAAGCAATGCATTTCTTTACCAATTCTGTTATACATATCAAAATCGCCAGCCTTGTGCTTGCTGTTTCCTATATGCCATCATCATTTGGATATGAATATAAGGGGTATGCTTAGAAAGTCGTCAGATTGAATAAAGTTCAGTGGGGTTGTTGATAGTAAGGAGGATAGTTGTGAGCTACAAGGAGATATTGATCAGTTTGTAAGGTAGAGGAATAGCAGAAATTTAATCCTGTTAAGTAAGGGATGGTGTATTTTGGGAAGGATCAGAGAAACACAATGAATAGCAGGGCTGTATTGAATACTAAAGTTCAGAGGGAACTTGCAGTGCAAATTCAAGGATCCGTGCAAGTGAAAATACAGAAGAATGGACATGTGATGATTCCCATTATTAGCTAATTCCCATTCATTACATACAGAATGTGTAAGTAGAGAGGTTATGATATAGCTTTCTAGAATAATGGTAAGACCACATCTGAAATATTGTGTGACCATAGTATGGAATATACATGATTACACTGGAAAGGGCGCAGGGGATGCTGCGTGCAACAGGGAATCTTTATAAGGAGAGATTGGAGAGAGTGCTGTGTGGGTAGAAGGGTGGGTTCGTAAGTCTGCAGATGACATGAAGGTTGGTGGAGTTGTGGATATTCTGGAGGTTAACAGAATGTAGAAGTGGGCTGAAAATTGGCAGATGGAAATTGGAGATTCATCCAGAAAAATGTGAAGTGATTCACATCAAAAAGTCAAATCTGAAGGTAGAATACAGAGTTAATGACAGGCTTCTGAGCAGTGTGGAGGAACAGAGGGATCTAGGGGTCAATGTTTATAGATCCCTTAAAGTTACTGCATAAGTTGATAGGGAAGTTAAGAAGGCCTTCATTAGTCACAGAATTGAGTTCAAGAGCCGTGGGGTAATGTTACAGTTCTATAAAACTCTAGTTAGACCATACTTGGAATATTGTGTTCAGTTCAGGTCACCTCATTATATGATGTGGAAACTGCAGAGAAGATGCTGAGGAGATTTACCAGGATGCTGCCTGGACTACAGCATGCTTTATAAGGATAGGTTGAGTGAGCTAGGGCCTTTCCTTTCTGCGTGAATGAGCATTGGAAGTGTCTTGATAGAGGTGTACAAGATAATCAGAGGCATAGATCCAGTGGATAGTCAGACACTTTTTTTTCCAGGGTGAAAATGGCTGATGCAAGGGGACATAATCATAAGTGGACTGGAGGAAAGAACAGAGGGTATGTCAGAGGTAGGTTTTTTACAGAGTGGTAGGTGCCAGGAACACACTGCCAGAGCTGATGGTAGAGGCAGATAGATTAGGAGCATTTAAGAAGTTCTAAGATAGGCATATGATGGATAGAAAATGGAGGGCTATGTATGAGGAAAGGGTTAGGTTGACCTTAGAGTAGGTTAAAAGGTCAGCTCAACATTGTGTACTGTGCTGAAATGTTCTAAGAGGTCACTGTTCAAAGTGAGGAATCAAGCATTCAGGGTTGAAGTGAAGAGAAACTTCATATAGACTCTTAGAGCACCTGAGCACAGGAACAGGCCCTTTGGCCCATCTAGTCCATGCTGAACTAATATTCTGCCTAATCTCATTGACCTGCACCAGGCCCATAGCCCTCCATATCCTTCCCGTCTATGTACTTATCCAGACTTCTCTTGTGTTTAAATCGAACCCGCGTCCACCACTTCTACTGGCAGCTCATTCCACATTCTCACCACCCTCTGAGTGGAAAAAGTTCCCCCTCATGTTCCCTGTAAACATTGCTCCTTTCATCCTTAACCCACGATGTCTAGTAATAGTCTCACCCAACATTTGGAAAAAGCCTGCTTGCATTTGCCCTGTCTATACCCCTCATAATTTTGTATATCTCTATGAAAGCTCATCTACACTCTAGGGAACAAAGTCCTAACTATTCAGCCTCCCCTATAACTCTGGATCGCAAGACCTCACTGGCTCAACAAGATGGTCGAAAACACTGTGGAGGTTCAATTGTTGTGTATGTTTAAGTTGAGATCATTATATTTTTTACGTATTGAGAGATCATCAGATATAGGGTTCGAGCTGAGGTAAAAAGCCTTTTCCTGCTTCTACTTCTAATGTTTGTTTTGTTATTATAAAATGAGTTTAACTGAAGAGACCTATTTGGTTCACAATACCAGTGTGATTAGTCTCAAGCGATAAGTAGTAATGAATATTTGATGATTTTAATATTAACAGTGTAGGACACTCTTACGGTATTCCCAGCTCTGTAGTTGGTTCGGCAAAAGCACATTTGATCTGCATACTCTTTTGCTTTTAAATTCCTGTATGAAAAAAGTTAGTCACAAAATAATTGTAATGTGATTGTTATTGTAAATCTCATTGTCTATACTCTTCCTGTTTTCTCATATCACTATTCAAAATGGGAGTAAAGAGAGTTCCATGTTGCTGTTACTGTTCCATAAAATGGTATGGCTGGGGGAACAGCATAAATTTCACAGTAATCCAAGAAATAAAATGAATTTTTTGAGTTTAACATCTATTACCAGCATTTTTTGGCAATGTTTCCCAATCTGCTGCAGTATTTTAGTTTCCCCAAGTGCTTTTATTCTTGCCTTAGTTAGCTATGTTTTGAAACTTGTAGTGGGTTCACAGACCCTTCAGATTAATGATGAAAATCTGCTTCATGCAATTCCTAAGGTTTAAAATAAATTAAGTTGGTTATGTTAATAACTTACAAATATTCTTTCTTTTCCTGTATTTCAAATCATTAATCCATTTGAACTTAAAGATAAGAGGAATTTTCTTCATTTTAAGCATTAATTTTGTATCATTTATTGATTAGTTGCACATGGTACATCCATTGCACATGATATATTGATTGATTGCACATGGTATATCCATTGCACATGATATATTGATTGATTATAAATGATGGATTGTTTGCAGATGGACCATTGACTGTATAAGGCATACTGATTCCATGTGATGTATCTATTGCACGTGGTATGCTGACTCTACTTGGTACAGTGACTGCAGATGTATATTGATGTGCATAGTGTACTGATCACACATGGTACATTGATTGTCTATGGTATGTTGATTGGACCTGTTGGAAATATGTATGAATTTCGAAAAACAACTGCAAACTAAAGCTGTTGAATTGCCTTTGTGAAAACTCTGCTTGCTCAATACAATTGCATTTGATGATTTCTCCCTACTCTCCCTCTGGATTTAGGAAATAACGATAATAGAAATTATTATTAGTAATAATAATAGACCTATAAAGTTGTACAGAAAGTAGCAAAAATAGAAGCTACTCCATATGAAATCAGCTTCTCCTTATTTCTGCTGAAGATTTCTGCCTTCGCTTTCATATTCTTGTATTCCTTTCTAACTCTCTGATCACTCAATTTTACTTCAAGGAGTGAGGGGACTAAAGGAGTGAGTTTTAAAAAAGATAAAAGAAGCAAAATTCCATTGAGACTTTAAAATTTGATCACAAGTTAATGGAAGTTGTTGATATGACTAGCAATTGGCTTTGAATTAAATGATGCTTCAGAGGTTTGTTAACAGTTAACCACGTTCCAAATATCTGGATTATATGTGGCACCAGATAAATATCCTCCAAGAAGACCACAACCTTATCATGGTTTGGAGGCTTGCATGCCTTAATGACCCAGACAACAATGTCAGCTGGAGTTGGGATTTTGTGCTTTAACTCTTGGTAGGGTCATCCTTGCCACAAAGGTCAAATATCAGAAGCTACACTAAGAATGGTCCACCGGTCCTCCAGATTCGGCAACTCAACTCAGGGAACAGCCCTGACTGGTAAAACAGAGGTGTAACGGAAACAGCAAATGAAGAATCCTTCTACAACTGAGTGCTACGGTATTCCTGAGTCTCACAGAGGACTTGCATGACTGACAGTGTTGAAAACCAGGGGAAGCTACTGACATGATGAAGGAAGCCCTGAACACTGCCTGAGATGGAGAACCTTCATTGGTGCCCTAAACACCAGTGGCATAACAGGTAGTAAGAAAGATAAAAATTACAAACATTCCTCCTTCAAAAGCATAAGTGAACCATGTGGATTTTTACAGCAATCCAGCAATTTCATTATCAAACAGAAGCATTCTATTTTAACACCAGATTATTCAATTAAATGAATTTATGTATCCTTGGTGCTATGATGGATTCTGCTGTTCAAGCAATGGATCTTTAGTTCAGTTCTGTGGGTTACCAGTCAAACAACTTAACTATTGAGCTACCAGGAGGGAGACCAGAAGGACAGTTGATAATACACCAGGAAAGGCAGGAGTACTGAATGTGCACAAGATAATTATCCAGTAGCATTTAGAAACATAGAAAATAGGTGCAGGAGTAGGCCATTCGGCCCTTCAAGCCTGCACCGCCATTTATTATGATCATGGCTGATCATCCAACTCAGAACCCAGCCTTCCCTCCATACCCCCTGACCCCTGTAGCCACAAGGGCCATATCTAACTTCCTTTTAAACATAGCTAATGAACTGGCCTCAACAGTTTGCTGTGGCAGAGAATTCCACAGATTCACCACTCTCTGTGTGAAGAAGTTTTTCCTAACCTCGGTCCTAAAAGGCTTCCCCTCTATCCTCAAACTGTGACCCCTCGTTCTAGACCTCCCCAACATCGGGAACAATCTTCCCGCATCTAGCCTGTCCAATCCCTTTAGGATCTTATACGTTTCAATCAGATCCCCCCTCAATCTTCTAAATTCCAACGAGTACAAGCCCAGTTCATCCAGTCTTTCTTCATATGAAAGTCCTGCCATCCCAGGAATCAATCTGGTGAACCTTCTTTGTACTCCCTCTATGGCAAAGATGTCTTTCCTCAGATTAGGGGACCAAAACTGCACACAATACTCCAGGTGTGGTCTCACCAAGGCCTTGTACAACTGCAGTAGTACCTCCCTGCTCCTGTACTCAAATCCTCTCGCTATAAGTGCCAGCATACCGTTCGCCTTTTTCACCGCCTGCTGTACCTGCATGCCCACTTTCAATGACTGGTGTATAATGACACCCAGGTCTCGTTGCACCTCCCCTTTTCCTAATCGGCCACCATTCAGATAATAATCTGTTTTCCTATTTTTGCCACCAAAGTGGATAACTTCACATTTATCCACATTAAATTGCATCTGCCATGAGTTTGCCCACTCACCCAACCTATCCAAGTCACCCTGCATCCTCTTAGCATCCTCCTCACTGCTAACACTGCCACCCAGCTTTGTGTCATCCGCAAACTTGGAGATGCTGCATTTAATTCCCTCATCCAAGTCATTAATATATATTGTAAACAACTGGGGTCCCAGCACTGAGCCTTGCGGTACCCCACTAGTCACCGCCTGCCATTCTGAAAAGGTCCCGTTTATTCCCACTCTTTGCTTCCTGTCTGCTAACCAATTCTCCACCCACACCAATACCTTACCCCCAATACCGTGTGCTTTAAGTTTGCACACTAATCTCCTGTGTGGGACCTTGTCAAAAGCCTTTTGAAAATCCAAATATACCACATCCACTGGTTCTCCCCTATCCACTCTACTAGTTACATCCTCAAAAAATTCTATGAGATTCGTCAGACATGATTTTCCTTTCACAAATCCATGCTGACTTTGTCCGATCATTTCACCGCTTTCCAAATGTGCTGTTATCACATCCTTGATAACTGACTCCAGCAGTTTCCCCACCACCGACGTTAGGCTAACCGGCCTATAATTCCCCGGTTTCTCTCTCCCTCCTTTTTTAAAAAGTGGGGTTACATTAGCCACCCTCCAATCCTCAGGAACTAGTCCAGAATCTAACGAGTTTTGAAAAATTATCACTAATGCATCCACTATTTCTTGGGCCACTTCCTTAAGCACTCTGGGATGCAGACCATCTGGCCCTGGGGATTTATCTGCCTTCAATCCCTTCAATTTACCTAACACCACTTCCCTACTAACATGTATTTCGCTCAGTTCCTCCATCTCACTGGACCCTCTGTCCCTTACTATTTCTGGAAGATTATTTATGTCCTCCTTAGTGAAGACAGAACCAAAGTAATTATTCAATTGGTCTGCCATGTCCTTGCTCCCCATAATCAATTCACCTGTTTCTGTTTGCAGGGGACCTACATTTGTCTTTATCAGTCTTTTCCTTTTTACATATCTATAAAAGCTTTTACAGTCCGTTTTTATGTTCTCTGCCAGTTTTCTCTCATAATCTTTTTTCCCCTTCCTAATTAAGCCCTTTGTCCTCCTCTGCTGAACTCTGAATTTCTCCCAGTCCTCAGGTGAGCCACTTTCTCTGGCTAATTTGTATGCTACTTCTTTGGAATTGATACTATCCCTAATTTCTCTTGTCAGCCACGGGTGCACTACCTTCCTTGATTTATTCTTTTGCCAAACTGGGATGAACAATTGTTGTAGTTCATCCATGCAACCTTTAAATGCCTGCCATTGCATATCCACCGTCAATCCTTGAAGTGTCATTTGCCAGATTATCTTAGCTAATTCACGTCTCATACCTTCAAAGTTACCCCTCTTTAAGTTCAGAACCTTTGTTTCTGAATTAACTACGTCACTCTCCATGTTAATGAAGAATTCCACCATATTATGGTCACTCTTACCCAAGGGGCCTCTCACGACAAGATCGCTAATTAACCCTTCCTCATTGCTCAAAACCCAGTCCAGAATAGCCTGCTCTCTAGTCGGTTCCTCGACATGTTGGTTCAAAAAACCATCCCGCATACATTCCAAGAAATCCTCTTCCTCAGCACCTTTACCAATTTGGTTCACCCAGTCTACATGTAGATTGAAGTCACCCATTATAACTGCTGTTCCTTTATTGCACACACTTCTAATTTCCTGTTTAATACCATCTCCGACCTCACTGCTACTGTTAGGTGGCCTGTACACAACTCCCACCAGCGTCTTCTGCCCCTTAGTGTTACGCAGCTCTACCCATATCGATTCCACATCTTCCCGGCTTATGTCCTTCCTTTCTATTGCGTTAATCTCTTTTTTAACCAGCAACGCCACCCCACCTCCCCTTCCTTCATGTCTATCCCTCCTGAATATTGAATATCCCTGAACGTTGAGCTCCCATCCCTGGTCACCCTGGAGCCATGTCTCTGTGATCCCAACTATATCATAATCATTAATAACAATCTGCACTTTCAATTCATCCACCTTATTTGGCTGTTGATGTGACTTCAGTCATGATAAAGTTGATCATGCAGGTTGGATTATGACTCATACTAATCCCTCACTGTAATCTATACTGAAGGGGCCTTCTGCTCAATAGCAAAATATCTTCAAAGTTTGAGAACCAGCATTGTTTGTATAGTATTGTTCATACCAAAACTGCCACAGTTCTCCCATGAAAGTACATGCAAAAGCAAATACAAATAACCAGGTGATTATAGTCAAAATCTTTGGGCAACATGGAGCTGAGATTCTGAGTTTAAAAATCATATTTCTTTGCAGTGAACAATGAAACTAATGAACAAGACTTAGTATTCAATGGCAGACTGTTATTTTTAATGTTTCTTTGCACTCAGTTACCCACTTACAAAATCATGGGAATATGCAGTTTTGAAAGAATATCCAGATGATGGTTTGTAGCATCACATCATTAATTCTGGAGAAGAACTGGCAGTTTCCTTGAGTTAACTAAAATAATGGCCTCACTCCCTGTCTACTGAAGCAATGCTCTATTTTCAGAAAAGAATATGGATTTCTCAGAATGTGGTTTCGTTAGCAGATCATTAATTTCAGGGAAAGTCATACATCTCCATCATTTTATCTGCGTTGTTATTCCGTTAGTCCCAAATATTTATTAACTAGCCTAAGTATTTATGTCCACTTTCCAGATCAAGTATGTTGTTCAGATTAATAGTAGCAAATACCTTCAATAATATGTGTTAACACAGGGAATAATGCAGGTCGAAGGGCTCAGTACATTTGTTATTGGATTGTCTGAACTGATGAGACAGCTGAGTGGAAACAATATTATACTCAAAATGCAGAACAATAACTAATGTGAAAATGGTCTGACTGGGGAAAATTCAACTGTGATTAGAAATGATTTTGTACAGTGCCATGATTCTCATTCATCAAGATAACATGTCTCCGCTGCATCATGCAAGAGTGTACTAAATCAAGTTAACCCAGTAGCTCTTGGTCATGTCATTATTGTGTTAAAACAGCCAGGAATATGAAAGCATTAAAATTATAAATAATTGTTGCTTCTGCACTATTTTGAAATGAAACTCAAAGCAAATAGCAGCCACCAATTAGACAATCAGCTTTTTCCTCATTACTCAATATTTAATTCCCTTTTCTCATCTTCCAAGGGACTTTAGCCACCCTTTTTCACATTATATAATTATTAAAACTTCTACCATCTCTTTATTTTGTACTAGTTTATTTTTGTAATCTAGTTTCCCTTTCTTTGGTGTTTAATGGATCTTTATTGCTTTTTAACGTTTTCTCAATCTTCCCATTTTCCAATACTTTTGGCATCTTTGTATACATGAGTTAGTAGTTTGATGCCTTAATATATTTCCTTCATTATCCAAGACTAGCTCTCCCCACCCTTACCGTCTTTTCTTTTAACTGGAATATACTTTTGATGAGCATCATGAAAAATTTATTTTTAAAGTTTTCCTCTGTTCTACCATGTGGCTTGTGTTCCCAGCCAGATCTATCTGAAATTTAATTTCTGCATATAAGATTTGGCCCACAAAAATTACTCCCAAACAGTTTACAATTTTAAAAACTTTTAACTTAACATCCACAACTGTATGGTTTACTTTGTGGGAATTATTATGCGCTATTAATAATCATTTATGCGTGGGATGTGCTCTGTTGCCAGACGTTTTATTGATCGTCATACCAGACAAGATGGCTCCCATTCAAGGAACATTTGTTATGGTATTCTTGTGGTTTCAGATAAATGGATTATTGGAG
Source organism: Mobula hypostoma (assembly GCF_963921235.1). Classification (NCBI taxonomy): domain Eukaryota; kingdom Metazoa; phylum Chordata; class Chondrichthyes; order Myliobatiformes; family Myliobatidae; genus Mobula; species Mobula hypostoma. Next base: position 68,441,766 of record NC_086103.1, on the reverse strand, counting down.
ACAATGCTGGTTTACAAAGCTGAAGAAACCATTTTTAAATGACTGCTTCATTGTCATCATAATATTGATACATAAGTATTTATGTGTCTGGCTGAACAAAGCTGCAGTCAACCTTGTTGGAGCTATCCAGCTTACAGCTCCATCCACTTTTACCACGAGCATGTTCACCCTCTGCTCATCAATTGGATACATAACTCCATGGAATTATGGAGTGAAACTTCACTCTTAAAATCAGGTGACTTAAGAGTCAGGTAAAGTTAAAATTTTAAAAGCCCAAACGATCCACTTTTATGTTTAGTATGGACTGAAAGAGGAACAAGTAGTCAGCTTTTCCTGGTTCCAGATATGTATTTATCTACATATTATAATGTGAATGGCAGTCAGATTTGTCTTTCTGTGTACTTGTGTTGTTAAATTTACCAAACTCAAAACTTGATAGGTTAGCAATTAAAGTTTCAGGATAATTTTATGAAATATGATCCATCTTTTGTTGGCCGACACCTGGAAATCCACATTTTCTAGAGCAGAACAGCACCAGTTTAATAAATATTGCTGTATGGGCAATAGCAACTCGATAAAATTATTCCAATTTTGATTTGAAAGCAGAAGTGAAAGTAAATTAGAATACTTTCTGATACTGTCATACAGGGGAACATTGTAAATTTTACTTATTTCTGCTTAATTTTCCTCCCAGTAAGTGTACCAATGCAGTTTGTTTACTTTCACCTCTGCCTGAAGGTTAACAATTCTTCTCTCTCCACAGGTAATGCTTGACCAGCAGAGTACTTCCCAACACTTTGTCTTGATTTCAGATTTACAGAATCCATCGTATTTTATTTTTGTATCAATACTGTTTCATCATTTTGCTAATTTAATTACAAGCTAATGTAACAGAATACATAAACCAATCAAACAAAAGAGGACAATTCAGAAATACAGACAAAGTAACCAGATGAAGACAGAAAGATTATCGGATCTTTACAGAAAATTCTACAGCACTGAAATGAAACTAGCTCTTCCCAATTATGGACCTAGACATTAACTTGGCAGAATGTCTGCAGTTAATCTCCTCCCAATGAAAATTAAATTAATTTAAATCTGTCAATGGAAAGAAGGATCTAAAAACAAGAAGTAATTTTCATGGAAAACATGGCCTTTAATTACACCTATATTTGGAAAATATATTTATTGAACAGAACTTATACTTGAGAGAAATTTGGATAGCTACATGAATGGGAGGGATATAGAGGGCTTTTGTCTGGTTGATGAGACTAGGCAGATTAATAGTTCAGCATAGACCAAGTTGTCCAAAGGGCCTATTTCTGTATTGTAGTGTTCTATCATTCTATGACTGTTACTAGGTTGTAGAGGAATTTTGTTTTCCTCAGTTCTCCCTGTAACCAATTGGAACTTTGTTTAAATGATCAAAGTACATTACTGACCATATTAAATCTGACCCAATGTTGTTTTTATATTGAAATGCAGATGCTGCAATCATATAAGATCAAGTCTATGAATCAGCCCTGTTATTTTCTTAATTGCTGCAAGTTTAATTCTGCATGACCTGTTGGATTTCCTCACCCCGGCTCCAGCAAAACCCTTGTTGCTTAATAGAATTTGAAAACTGAAATAAAATGCTTGTCATTAGATATCTTGAATCTTGAGGTGCTGTCTGTAGGTATATTGTTGTAAAATAATTCAGAAAATTGAGCAAAAATGTTATTACTAATAATGTCTTGCAGCCATGCACAATTTGTGTGGTAAAATGGCCACTGTTCAATTCACATTTAAAAGTCGAAGTTGATCTTCAACAGTTTTATTGGAGTCCTGCTGCAAGGTGAGTCAGGCCTTAAATAAGTTTCCCCATAGTTGCCTCAGTATAGCAGCATGGGGGTGAGGGGGGGCGGTGGGTAGGGCCACCAAACATTCTGCTCTCCAAAGTCTGTGGGGTGATTCAGAACGATGAACTGGCACAATCAAATTCCATAATACATAGTCACTGCAAATGATGAACCAGTCAAGGGACTGTGAGCCTTGCTCTGTGCCCACATACTCCAGCCCAGGAATTCTCTGTACCCCACGCTCCAGCCCAGGAAACCCCCCCACCCCACCCCACGTACACACTCCCAATCCTGGAAACCTCTGTACCCATACCCTCATCCCAAGGAAACCATGTTCCCCTCACCCCCAACCCCAAAAGCCCAGTTTCGAGGCAAAAGTGTTTCCACCAGAGTTAATCCAAACTTCTGAATGTTGTTTGATTTCCAGTCCAGTATCGATTAGACCAAGTTTCATTACTCAATCCTGGCTGTTGTTACTGTTCCAATACTCTTTCATGCTTGTTTGACAGGCGTAGAACCAAATGGACTGTACTTTTCAAGTTCTGCTGCGTAGCTGATATCCTTTGATGCAAGCATTATGGTGTTGCCTGCGAGAAAATCAGATAAAGCCGGGGTTACAACCTTGTTTGAAAAGCTGATAAAGACAAGACTGCTGTGCTGTTGAAGATTAAATTAACCCAGACTACAGCAATTTTATGCACATTTCTGGATGTCTTACTATTGATGCGAAAATTCACTTCCTCTGTTCTCAAGTTCAAAGTAAATTAATTGTCAAAGTACAGATATGTTACTACATACTACCTTGATATTTATTTTCTTGCAAGTATTTTTAGGAAAAAAGAAATGCAATAGTATTTTTGTAAATTCAAACAGACGGATTGACAAACATCAATTTTGCACAGAAGACAATGAGCAAATAAAAACAAATAATATATAGTCTTTTTAAAATATTACATAGAATAGTACAGCACAGTACAGGCCCTTCGGCCCACGATGTTGTGCCGACCCTAACACGCAACATGATTTTTGTTTCCCCAATGTAAATGATTAAATATCTTTAAAGATAAACTTTGTCACATGCACATCGAAACATTCAAGCATGCCGTGAAACCTTTTGTTTGCATCGTCGTCCAACACGGTGTGCTGGGGGAGGCCCGCAAGTGTTGCCATGTTTCTCGTGCCAACGTAGCATACCCACAACTTACTAACCCTGAACCGTATGTCTTTGGAATATTGCAGGAAACCCGAGCACTCTGAGGAAACCCATGTAGTCACCGGCGGGGGTGTGGGGGGGTGGAGATGTACAATCTCCTTACTGACCTGCTATATTGGACACTCACCTCAATGTTTCCCAACAGAACTGCTCTACAACAGATACCACAGCATATGTCGTGCACCTGGCCCTGACACACCTAGGAAATAAGAACACTCACTATAAGTCAGGATGCTGTTTCTGGATTGCAGTTCAGCATTCAGCACTGTTGTCCCACAGACTTTGGTAAACAAATCCTGCTCCTTGGTTGAAATACACCACTGTGCCACCAGGCGTTGGACTTCCTAATAAACAGAGCTAGATAGTCAGGATGCACAACCGCTCCTCCCTCCCCATCATCTTCAACATGGGTGGCCTCCCGCCCCGCCAGGGCTGTGTGCTCGGCCCACTGCTGTACACTCTGCTCACACAAGACAACAATCACATTGGCATGTTTGCCAATGACAGGTCAGTGCTGGGGCTCATCACCAGCGGTGTTGAGATAGCTGAGGGAGAAGAGGTGGAAGAGCTTGAGGCCTGGTGCTAGGCAAATAACCTCTTCCCCAATGTCATCAAGTCAAAAGATCTAGTTATCGACTTCAGGAGAACTTATTCACTCACATTCCTCTTGACATCAGTGTCATAGCGGGGGAAACTATAAACAGTTTCAAACTCCTGAGAGTGCACATCACACACAACTGCTCATAATCCCACGACATAGCCTACTCAGTCAAGAAGGCTCGCCAATGTCTCCGCTTGCTAAGGAGGCTGAAGAGAGCTGGACTTTGCATATCCATAGTCACATCGTTCTACAGATGTACAGTAGAGAGTATCCTGACAAGCTACATCACTGGTTGGTGTGTAAACTGCACTGTGATAGACAGGAAGGCTCTACAATGGGTAGTCAAAACTACCCAATGCATCACCAACACCAGCCTACCTGCAATCAAGGACATATATACAGAAAAGTGCCAGTAAAGATCCAGTGACATCATGAAGGATCCCACCCAGCCTGCTCATGGACTGTTTGAAACACTCCGAGCTGGGAGGAGACAGCATAGCAATTATGGCAGGAGCACCAGACTCAAAAACAGTTACTTTCCCCGAGCAGTAAGCCTGATCGACACCTCCACCCACTAACTCCACCACTACTTTATTATTTCCTGTCAGTCACCTTGTGTGTAGACGAGAATCACTTAATTTTCTTTAGACCATAAGACATAGGAGCAGAATTAGGCCATTTGGCCCATCAAGTCTGCTCTCCTATTCAATCATGGCTGATCATTTTTTTGCCTTCCTTAAGCCCATTCCCCGGCCTTCTCCCTGTAACCTTTGATGCTGTGCCCAATCAGGAACCTATCAAGTTCTACCTTAACTACACCCAACGACCTGGCCTGCACAGCTGCCTGTGGTAACAAATTCCACAACTTCATCACCCTCTGGCTAAAGAAATTTCTCAGCATCTCTGTTTTAAATGGATGCCCCTCTCTCCTGAGGCTATCCCCCACCATGGGAAACGTCCTTTCCACATCTACTCTGTCTAGATCTTTCAACATTCGAAAAGTTTGATGAGATTCCCCCTCCTCCATCTTTCTAGGTTCCAGTGAGTACAGACCCAGAGCTATCAAACGTTCCTTGTATGATAACCCTTTCATTTCCAGAATCATGCTTGTGAACCTCCCTGAACCCTCTCCAATGCCAGCAAATTGTTGTTAGATGAGGAGCCCAAAACTGTTCACAATACTCAAGGTGAGGCCTCACCAGTGCCTTTTAAAGCCTCAGCATCACATCCCTGTTCTTGTATCTAGACATATTGAAATGAATGCCAACATTGCATTTGCCTTCCTTACCACCGACTCTACCTGCAAGTTAACCTTCAGGGAATTCTGCACAAGGACTCCCAAGTCCCTTTGCATCTCAGATTTTTGGATTTTCTTCCTGTTTAGTAAATAGTCAGCACATTTATTCCTATTTCCAAAGTGCATGACCATGCATTTTCCAATATTGTATTTCCTTTGCCACTTTCTTTCCCATTCTCCTAGTCTGTCTGAATCCTTCTAGAACCAAATTGTTTCCTCAATACTACCTGCCCCTCCACCAATCTTTGTATCATCTGCATGCTTGGAACAAAGCCATCTATTCCATTATCTAAATCATTGATATTCAGCATAATCACTGTGTGTATATAGGCTATCTTACGTGTTTATATTTATTGCGTTTTTATTATCATTGGGTTCTTTATCTTTTGTGACTTTTTTGTGCTACCTCAGATCCAGACTAACTATTAGTTTGTTCTCCTTTACTCTTGTGTACAGGAAATGACATTAACCAATTTTGAATCTTGAATCCCGATCTTCCAATTGATCACAAGCAATGTAAAGCATTACACTACTCTGTATGATCCGTGCTGCACCAAAGTCCCCAAGCTCTGACAAAATTCCCCAAATGCTGACACATATGTGTAATATGTACCTGTAGTCAGATTTTTAACTTCACTTTTCTAAAAACATATACTATTTCTTCACTAAAGAAACACTTTCTCTATTCCCAAGGAAGGGAGGTTCTATCTACTTTGTCAGCCCACAAAAGCAGGTAGAGAAAACACTGCCATTTCCTGATATGAGTTTCAACTCAAAGCATTAACAATTCCACCCAACGTCACAAAGTGTTAACAATTCCACCCAACGTCACAAAGCATTAACAATTGCACCCAAAGTCACAAAGCATTAACAATTCCACCAACGTCACAAAGCGTTAACAATCCCACCCACCCAACGTCACAAAGCACTAACAATTCCTCCCAACATCACACAGCATTAACAATTCCACCTTTCTCCAATATCAATCCGATTTGTGACAGATGTAATACTGAGCTGGCCACTTTAACTCATATGTACTGGTCTTGTATAAAACTAGATAACTTTTGGAGAGATGTTTTTAAAATACAATCAAAAGTTTTGGATCTGGATCTACAATCTAATTTGCTTACGGCAATTTTTGGAATTATCCCATCGGAGGCAGGAAATATTCCTGTATCTGCTCAATGTATGATAGCCTATGCGACCTTACTGGCTAGGAAGCCATTTTATTGAAGTGGAAGGATTCTAACCTACCTACGGTCTTTTATTGGCTCTCCTCCATTATGTCCTGTTTAAGTTTATAGAAAATAAGAAGTCGGACATTTGATACATCCTTTAAATTTGAGCAAATCTGGTGACCTTTTATTCAATGTTTTCATTTAATTTGATTTATTACTCTTTCAATATTTTTTTCGTAGTTTTAGATTTGATCAGAAAGTCTTTCTTTCTTTTTTTTTTGGTCGTATCCTCAAAATAGACTGCCCAGTCCCTTTTTTTGTTTCTTTTTATCTAGTGTAGTGGGTTTTTTTTCTTCATTTAAAACTCAATGTTTTTTCTTTTCTCTTCGTAAACTGATAAGAGGAGGATTGCTATTTTCATTTTTTATTATATATTTTATACTAGTTTAACAATATCTATGATTTTGACAATATCTATCTTAATCTCGGTGTGTGCTGTTACTGATATACAAACCCCATCTCCAGAAAAGTTGGGATATTTTCCAAAATGCAATAAAAACAAAAATCTGTGATATGTTAATACACGTGAACCTTTACTTAACTGACAAAAGTACAAAGAAAAGATTTTCAATAGTTTTACTGACCAACTTAATTGTATTTTGTAAACATACACAAATTTAGAATTTGATGGCTGCAACACACTCAACAAAAGTTGGGACAGAGGCATGTTTACCATTGTGTTACATCACCTTTCCTTTTAATAACACTTTTTAATCATTTTGGAACTGAGGATACTAATTGTAGTAGATTTGCAATTGGAAATTTTGTCCATTCTTGCTTGATATAAGACTTCAGCTGCTCAACAGTCCGTGGTCTCCGTTGTCTGATTCTCCTCTTCATGATGCGCCATACATTTTCAGTAGGAGATAGATCTGGACTGGCAGCAGGCCAGTCAAGCACATGCACTCTGTGTCTACAAAGCCACGCTGTTGTAGCCCGTGCAGAATGTGGTCTGGCATTGTCCTGCTGAATTAAGCATGGACGTCCCGGGAAGAGACGTCACCTTGATGGCAACATATGTCTCTCTAAAATCCTAGTATACACCTCAGAGTCAATGGTACCTTCACATACATTCAATTCACCCATGCCGTGGCACTGATGCACACCCACACCATCACAGATGCTGGCTTTTGAACCTTTCGCTGATAACAATCTGGATGGTCGTTTTCATCTTTGGCATGGAGAACTCCATGCCCATTTTTTCCGAAAACTAGCAGACCACAGCACACAGTTCCACAGTCTTTCGGTCCACCTGAGATGAGCTCAGGCCCAGAGAACTCGCCAGCATTTCTGCATAGAGTTGATGTATGGCTTCCTCCTTGCGTAATACAGTTTCAAGTTGCATTTCTGGATGCAGCGATGGACTGTGTTAAGTGACAATGGTTTTCCAAAGTACTCCTGAGCCCAGGTGGCTATAATTGTCACAGTAGCATGATGGTTTCTTAGGCAGTGCCGCCTGAGGGCTCGAAGATCACGCGCATTCAACACTGGTTTCCGACCTTGCCCTTCACACACTGAGATGTCTCTGAATTCTCTGAATCTTTTCACAATATTATGTACTGTAGATGTTGAAAGACCTAAATTCTCGGCAACCTTGTGTTGAGAAATGTTCCTTTTGAACTGACTAACAATTCTCTCATGAATTTTGGCACAAAGGGGTGAGCCACAACCCATCCTTGCTTGCAAAGACTGAGCCTTTGATGGACGCTATTTTTATACCCAGTCATGATACCTCACCTGCTACCAATTAGCCTGCTTAATGTGGAGTCTTCCAAACCGGTGTTACTTGAATATTCTGTGCACTTTTCAATCTTATTTTAACTCTGTCCCAAATTTTGTTGAGTGTGTTGCAGCCATCAAATTCTAAATTTGTGTATATTTATAAAATACAATATATATATATAGTTTAAGATAATTCTCCTCTTGATTGTATTTATGCTTCTTTTAAATCAATAAAAAGATTAATAAAGAAAGAACAATTCCACCAACGTCACAAAGCATTAACAATTCCACCCAACGTCACACAGCATTAATAATTCCACCAACGTCACAAAGCATTAACAATTCCACCCAACGTCCCACAGAATTAACAATTCCACCAATGTCACAAAGTTGAGTGAAGAGGCATTGACAAAGGTTGACATTCTGGAAATATAGATGAATTAAACAGTCAGGTGACTTCAGCAATTATACTTTATACTTTATTGTCGCCAAACAATTGATACTAGAGCATACAATCATTACAGCGATATTTGATTCTGTGTTTTGCACTTCCTGGAGTACAAATCGATAGCAAATATTAAAAATTTAAATTATAAATCATAAATAGAAAATAGAAAAGGAAAGTAAGGTAGTGCAAAAAAACCGAGAGTCAGGTCTGGATATTTGGAGGGTATCCCAGATCCAGGTCAGGATCCGTTCAGCAGTCTTATCACAGTTGGAAATAAGCTGTTCCCAAATCTGACCGTAGAAGTCTTCAAGCTCCTGAGCCTTCTCCTGGAGGGAAGATGGACGAAAAGTGTGTTGGCCGGGTGGGTCATGTCTCTGATTATCCTGGCAGCACAGCTCCGACATTGTGCGATGTAAAGTGAGTCCAAGGATGGAAGATTAGTTTGTGTGATGTGCTGGGCTGTGTTCATGATCTTCTGCAATTTCTTCTGGTCCTAGACAGGACAACTTTCATACCAGGTTGTGATGCACCCTAGAAGAATACTTTCTACGGTGCATCTATAAAAATTAGTGAGGTCTTTAGGGAACAAGCCAAATTTCTTTAGTTTTCTCAGAAAGTAAAGGCACTGGTGGGCCTTCTTGGCAGTGGACTCTGCTTGGTTGGACCAAGTCAGGACATTTGTGATATTGGCCCCGAGGAACTTAAAGCTTTTGACCTGTTCCACTTGTGCATCACCAATGTAAATGCAGTCGTGCGGTCCGCTACTCCTTCTGAAGTCAACAACCAATTCCTTAGTCTTGCTGACAGCAGAAGGATCTATACCCAGGAATAAAAATAAGATGAATAGAAAACTGGTACCATGGTGGACAGAGGAATGTTGTCAAGCTGTAAAAAACAGAAATAGAGCATTCAGGCGAGTTACAATCACTCATAATATGCAGCATTTGATTCAGTATAAGAAGGCACAGGCAGTGGTGAAATGAACTATATATCAAGCTAAAAGGGCAAGTTGGAGGAGTTTTTGCAACAAAATAGGAAGAACAACACCTGTGGGAGAGGTATGGGGAATGATTAAGAGGATGGGGGTAGGTAGAAGGGAATGGGAATATCCAGTAATAATATCTGAGGAGAAAACAGCAGCCACCAGTAGGGATAAGGCTGAGATCATGGCCAAGTCATTTGTACAGATACACAGTTCAGAAAATTTGTCTGAAGAAGGGAGAAGGAGAAGGGAAAGAACAATGAATCAACACCTAGGTGTGTTAAACAGGAGGGAAGAAACAGATAATATAATTGATGATCCATTTACATTGGCAGAAATGGTGAGAGCAATAAAGAGGTCGAGACCAACCTCCCCAGGGAAAGATCTGATATGCTATGTTATGCTTAAAAATCTAGGAGAAGGAGCGCTCTTGAAGTTGCTGCATTTTTATAACAGAGTGTGGGAGGAGGGAAGATTACCAAGTGCATGGAAAGAAGCAGTAGTAATTCCAATAAGGAAACCTGGCAAGGATCCGTCAAAACCCACTAGCTACAGACCAATAACATTAACATCAAATTTATGTAAGACAATGGAAAGGATGATAACAGAAAGGTTATCGTATGAGCTTGAGAAGAGGGGAATGCTGGCAAGTTACCAGAGTGGTTTTAGGAAGGGAAGGATAGAGACTGAAATAAGAAAGGCCCAGGCAAATAAAGAGTCAGTAGTTGCAGTGTTTTTTTGACATTGAAAAAAGCCTAAGATATGATGTGGAAGGAAGGATTGTTAATTAAACTGCACAGGATGGGGGTTGGTGGGAGAGTTTTTAATTGGATTAAAGAATTTTTGTTTGGTAGAAACATTTAAGTTCGGATTGGATCAGAATTATCGAAACAGTACATAGTGGGAAATGGCACACTTCAAGGTAGTATGATTAGCCCCACACATCAAAGTTGCTGGTGAACGCAGCAGGCCAGGCAGCATCTCTAGGAAGAGGTACAGTCGACGTTTCTGGCCAAGACCCTTCGTCAGGACGGTACCTCTTCCTAGAGATGCTGCCTGGCCTGCTGCTTTCACCAGCAACTTTGATGTGTGTTGCTTGAATTTCCAGCATCTGCAGAATTCCTCTTGTTTGAGTAGGATTAGCCTGTTACTTTTCATCATTATGATTAATGATATCTTCACAAAGGTACCAGTGGATGTAGGTAGGTCACTGTTCGCGGATGTTGGGGCCTTGTGGAAAAGAGGCAGGAACATGGAGCATATAGTCAGGAATCTACAAGGAGCAATTGATGAAGTGATGGAGTGGGGTTATGACGGGGGATGTAGATTTTCAGTAGAAAAAACTCAAACTGTATTTTTCACCAGGAAAAGAATTGGGGTAGGGAAGAGGTTAAGGATGTATGGGATTGAATTAGAAAGGGTTGGATCACTTAAATTTCTGGGAGTTATATTTGATTCACGATTAACTTGGGCAGAACATATCAGGAAAGTTGAGGAGAAATGTAAAAAAGTAATAAATGCGATGAGATGTTTGACTGGTAGGGAATGGGGAGCAAGTTGTTCAGCGTTGAAGAGAATGTATGCGGCTTCAGGAAGATCTGTCTTGGACTATGGAAATATAGCATCTGGATCAGCAGCTAGGTCTCTTATAAGGAAACTGGAAGTGATTCAGGCTCAGGATTTGAGAGTGTGCTGTGGGGCTTTTAAAACATCACCAGTATCAGCCCTACAGGTCGAAATGGGAGTAATGCCTTTGGAGCTAAGAAGGATGCAATTGATGACAAACTACTGAGCTAATTTGCAGGGTCACAGTGATTCTCACCCTGCGAAAGGAGTGTTGCAGGAGTGCTGGGAAAATGGGAGGTTTCAGAGCGATAACTGTAGTTGGGTAGGGAATGATATTGCTAAAGAATGAAGAATGCTTGATCTAAGGATAAGTCCTTCAGTAGTTTATCCTGTAGCTCCATGGAAACTTGTATGGCCTGACATAGACTGGCATTTGTTCCAGGTAAAAAGGAAAGGAAAATATAAAACTGATTTGGTAAGTGCATTTCACTGTCATGTGATGAAAAATATAGTGATTATACTCAGATTTCTACGGATGGTGCTAAAGAACCTGAAACAGGAGTGACAGGGTTTGGGGTGGCTATAACAGCAAAAGAAATTCGGATCAGCAGAAGAACATCTAATAAGTTGGGGGATGAGTTGGCAAAGAGGGTGTTAAAGAAAGAAAATATAGAATTGCACATTAGTATCAGTAAAGCAGAGGTTAAGTGTGTAAGCTGGGAAAAAATCAATCAAATGTTACAAGAAAGATGGGACAGGGAAGGGAAATGGATGCATTTCTAACAAATACAAAAAAGTGTTTTCGGTTCTTGGGTAGGTAGTGGATACAGGACAGAGCAAACTGTGTGAACTAGGTTAAGGCTGGGACACTGTGCATTTAACAAAACTTACAAAATGATAGGGAAGCACCAGACAATTCCACCAACGTCACACAGTGTTAACAATTCCACCCAACGTCACAAAGCGTTAACAATTCCACCCAACATCACAAAGCATTAACAATTCCACCCAACGTCACAAAGCGTTAACAATTCCACCCAACATCACAAAGCATTAACAATTCCACCCAACGTAACAAAGAATTAATAATTCCACCAAAGGTCACACAGCATTAACAATTCCACCCAAAATCACAAAGCATTAACAATTCCGCCCAACGTTACAAAGAGTTAACAAATCCACCCAATGTCACAAAGCATTAACAATTCCATCCAACATCACAAAGCTTTAACAATTCCATCCAACATCACAAAGCATTAACAACTCCACAAATGTCACACAGCGTTAACAATTCCACGCAACGTCACAAAACATTATCAACTCCACCCAACATCACAAAGCATTAACAATTCAGCCCAACATTACAAAGCGTTAACAATTCCACGCAAAATCACAAAGCGTTAACAATTCAACCCAACGTCACAAAGCGTTAACAATTCTACCCAACGTCACACAGCGTTAACAATCCCACTCATGTCACAAAGCGTTAATAATTCCACCCAACGTCACAAAGTGTTAACAATTCCACTCAACGTGTCAAAGCGTTAACAATTCCAACCAACATCACAAAGCATTAACAACTCCACAAATGTCATACAGCGTTAACAATTCCACCCAACGTCACAAAACATTAACAATTCCACCCAAAGTCACACAGCATTATCAATTCCACCCAAAATCACAAAGCGTTAACAATTCAGCCCAACGTTACAAAGTGTTAACAATTCCACGCAAAATCACAAAGGGTTAACAATTCAACCCAAAGTCACAAAGCGTTAACAATTCTACCCAACGTCACACAGCGTTAACTATCCCACTCATGTCACAAAGCGTTAAAAATTCCACCCAACGTCACAAAGCGTTAACAATTCCACCCAGTGTCACAAAGCATTAACAATTCCACCCAACATCGCAAAGCATTAACAACTCCACAAATGTCACACAGCGTTAACAATTCCACCCAACGTCACAAAACATTAACAATTCCACCCAACGTCACACAGCATTATCAATTCAACCCAAAGTCACAAAGCGTTAACAATTCTACCCAACGTCACACAGCGTTAACAATCCCACTCATGTCACAAAGCGTTAATAATTCCACCCAACGTCACAAAGCGTTAACAATTCCACCCAGTGTCACAAAGCATTAACAATTCCACCCAACATTGCAAAGCATTAACAACTCCACAAATGTCATACAGCGTTAACAATTCCACCCAACGTCACAAAACATTAACAATTCCACCCAACGTCACACAGCATTATCAATTCCACCCAAAATCACAAAGCGTTAACAATTCAGCCCAACGTTACAAAGCGTTAACAATTCCACGCAAAATCACAAAGCGTAAACAATTCAACCCAAAGTCACAAAGCGTTAACAATTCTACCCAACGTCACACAGCGTTAACTATCCCACTCATGTCACAAAGCGTTAATCATTCCACCCAACGTCACAAAGCGTTAACAATTCCACCCAGTGTCACAAAGCATTAACAATTCCACCCAACATCGCAAAGCATTAACAACTCCACAAATGTCACACAGCGTTAACAATTCCACCCAACGTCACAAAACATTAACAATTCCACCCAACGTCACACAGCATTATCAATTCCACCAAAAATCACAAAGTGTTAACAATTCAGCCCAACGTTACAAAGCGTTAACAATTCCACGCAAAATCACAAAGCATTAACAATTCAACCCAAAGTCACAAAGCGTTAACAATTCTACCCAACGTCACACAGCGTTAACTATCCCACTCATGTCACAAAGCGTTAATAATTCCACCCAACGTCACAAAGCGTTAACAATTCCACCCAGTGTCACAAAGCATTAACCATTCCACCCAACATCGCAAAGCATTAACAACTCCACAAATGTCACACAGCGTTAACAATTCCACAAACGTCACAATGCATTAACAATTCCAACCAACGTCACAAAGAATTAACAATTCCACCCAAAGTCGCTCAGCATTAAAAATTCCACCCAACGTCACAAAGCATTAACAATTCCACAAACGTCACAAAGCATTAACAATTCCAGCCAACGTTACAAAGCATTAACAATTTCATACAACGTCGCAATGCATTAAAAATTCCACCCAATGTCACATAGCTTTAACAATTCCACCCAACATCACAAAGCGTTAACAATTCCACCCAAGGTCACAAAGCATTAACAATTCTACCCAACGTCACACAGCATTAACAATTCCACCCAACATCACAAATCCTTAATAATTCCACACAACATCACAAAGCATTAACAACTCCTCAAACATCACACAACGTTAACAATTCCACCCAACGTCACAAAGTATTAACAATTCAACAAATGTCACAAAGCATTAACAATTCCACCCTACGTTACAAAGCATTAACAATTCCACCCAACATTATAAAGTGTTAACAATTACAGCCAACGTCACAAAGCGTTAATTCTACCCAACGCCACAGAGCGTTAACCACTCCACACAACGTTACTAAGCATTAACAATTCCACGCAACGTCACAGAGCGTTAACAATTCCAACCGTCACACAGCGATAACAATTCCACCCACGTCACACAACATTAGCAATTCCACCCAACATCACAAATCCTTACCAATTCCACACAAGTCACAAATCATTAACAATTCCTCTGAAGGTCACACAGCGTTAACAATTCCACCCAACGTGACAAAGCATTAACAAATCCACGAACGTCATACAGCGTTAACAATTCCACCCAACTTCACAAAGCACTAACAAATCCACACAACATCACAAACATTTAGCAATTCTACAAACTTCACAAAGCATTAACAACTCCACCCAACATCACAAGCATTAACAATCCACGCAACGTCACAAAGCATTAACAACTCCACAAACGTAACACAGTGTTAACAATTCCAACAAACGTCACAAAGCATTAACAATTCCACAAACATCAAAATGCATTAACAATTCCACCCAACATCACAAAGCATTAACAATTCCACCAAACGTCACAAGCATTAACAATTCCACCCAACGTCACACAGCATTAACAATCCACCCAACGTCACAAAGCATTAGCAACACCACAAACACCGCACAGCGTTAACAATTCAACCCAATGTCACAAAGCATTAACAATTTCACAAACATCACAAAGCATTAACAATTCCACCCAACATCAGAAAGCATTAATAATTCCACCCAATGACACAAAGCATTAACAATTCCACCTAACATCACAAAGCATTAACAACACCACAAACACCGCACAGCGTTAACAATTCAACCCAATGTCACAAAGCATTAACAATTCCAAAAAAGTCACAAAGCATTAACAATTCCACCCAAGGTCACAAAGCATTAATAATTCCACCCAAAATCATAAAGTATTAACAATACACACAACGTCACAAAGCATTAACAACTCCACAAACGTCACACAGTGATATCAATTCCATCCAAATTCAAAAAGCATTAACAATTCCATCCAATGTCACAGAGCATTAACAATTCCACACAACATCACAAAGCATTAACAACTCCTCAAACATCACACAACGTTAACAATTCCACCCAACGTCACAAAGCATTAACAATTCCACAAACGTCACAAAGCATTAACAATTTCACACAACGTCGCAAAGCATTAAAAATTCCACCCAATGTCACATAGCTTTAACAATCCACCCAGCATCACAAAGCATTAATAATTCCACCCAACGTCACAAAGCATTAACAATTCCACCTAACGTAACAAGGCATATTAGTTCCACTCAACGGCACACAGTATTCACAATTCCACGCAACATCACAAAGCATTAACAATACCACCCAACGTCACAAAGCATTAACAATTCTACCCAACGTCACACAGCATTAACAATTCCACCCAACATTACAAAGCGTTAACAATTACATCCAACGTCACAAAGCTTTAATTCCACCCAACGCCACACAGCGTTAACCACTCCACCCAACGTTACAAAGCATTAACAATTCCACACAACGTCACAGAGCGTTAACAATTCCACCCGTCACACAGCGATAACAATTCCACCCACGACACACAACATTAACAATTCCACCCAAAATCACAAAGCGTTAACAATTCCACACAACGTCACAAATCATTAACAATTCCACCGAAAGTCACACAGTGTTAACAATTCCTCCCAACGTGACAAAGCATTAACAAATCCACCAACGTCATATAGCGTTAACAATTCTACCCAACGTCACAAAGCACCAGCAATTCCACCCAACGTCACAAACATTTAGCAATTCTACAAACTTCACAAAGCATTAACAATTCCACCCAACATCACAAGCATTAACAATCCACGCAACGTCACAAAGCATTAACATCTCCACAAACTTCACAATGCATTAATAATTCCACCCAACATCAAAAAGCATTAACAATTCCACCAAACTTCACAATGCATTAATAATTCCACCCAACATCACAAAGCATTAACAATTCCACCAAACGAAACAAAGCATTAACAAATCCACAAACATCACTAAGCATTAACAATTCCACCCAACATCAGAAAGCATTAATAATTCCACCCAATGTCACAAAGCATTAACAATTCCACCCAACGTCACAAAGAATTAACAATTCCACCCAAAGTCACGCAGCGTTAACAATTCCACCCACCGTCACATAGCACTAATGATTTCACCCGTCACACAGCATGAACAATTCCACCCAACATCTCAGAACATTAACAATTCCGCACAATGTTACAAAGTATTAACAATTCCACCAACGTCACACAGCGTTAACAGTCGACCCAACGTCACAAAGCATTAACAAATCCACAAAAGTCACAAAGCATTAACAATTCCACCCAACGCTACGAAGCATTATCAATTCCACCCAAAGTCACAAAGCACTAACAATACCACCCAACATCACAAAGCATTAACAATTCCACCCAATGTTACAAATTGTTAACAATTTGACACAACGTCACAAAGCATTAACAATTCCACCCAACATCACAGAGCGTTAACAATTCCACCCAACATCACAAAGCATTAACAACTCCTCAAACGTCACACAACGTTAACAATTCCACCCAACGTCACAAAGCATTAACAATTCCACAAACGTCACAAAGCATTAACAATTCCACACAGCGTCGTAAAGCATTAAAAATTCCACCCAATGTCACATAGCTTTAAAAATTTCACTCAACATCACAAAGCGTTAACAATTCCAACCAAGGTCACAAAGCATTAACAATTGCAGCCAACTACACAAAGTGTTTATTCGACCCAATGCCACACAGCGTTAACCACTCCACCCAACGTTACAAAGCATTAACAATTCCACCCAACGTTACGAAGCGTTATCAATTCCACCCAAAGTCACAAAGCACTAACAATACCACACAACATCACAAAGCATTAACAACTCCTCAAACATCACACAACGTTAACAATTCCACCCAATGTCACAAAGCATTAACAATTCCACAAACGTCACAAAGCATTAACAATTCCACCCAACATCACAAAGCATTAACAATTCCACCCAACGATACAAAGCATTAACAATTTCACACAACGTCGCAAAGCATTAACAATTCCACCCAACGTAACAGAGCGTTAACAATTCGACCCAACGTCACAAAGCATTAACAATTCCACCCAAAGTCACAGAGCGTTAACAATTCCACCCAACATCACAAAGCGTTAACAATTCCACCCAAGGTCACAAAGCATTAATAATTCCACCCAAAATCATAAAGCATTAACAATACACACAACATCACAAAGCATTAACAACTCCACAAACGTCACACAGTGATATCAATTCCATCCAACGTGAGAAAGCATTAACAAATCCACCAACGTTATACAGCGTTAACAATTCTACCCAACGTCATAAAGCACTAACAATTCCACCGAACATCACACGCATTAACAATCCACGCAACGTCACAAAGTATTAACAACCCCACAAACATCACAATGCATTAACAATTCCACCCAAATCACAATGCATTAATAATTCCACCCAACATCAAAAAGCATTAACAATTCCACCAAACTTCACAATGCATCAATAATTCCACCCAACATCACAAAGCATTAACAATTCCACCAAACGAAACAAAGCATTAACAAATCCACAAACATCACTAAGCATTAACAATTCCACCCAACATCAGAAAGCATTAATAATTCCACCCAATGTCACAAAGCATTAACAATTCCACCCAACGTCACAAAGAATTAACAATTCCACCCAAAGTCACGCAGCGTTAACAATTCCACCCACCGTCACATAGCACTAATGATTTCACCCGTCACACAGCATGAACAATTCCACCCAACATCTCAGAACATTAACAATTCCGCACAATGTTACAAAGTATTAACAATTCCACCAACGTCACACAGCGTTAACAGTCGACCCAACGTCACAAAGCATTAACAAATCCACAAAAGTCACAAAGCATTAACAATTCCACCCAACGGTACGAAGCATTATCAATTCCACCCAAAGTCACAAAGCACTAACAATACCACCCAACATCACAAAGCATTAACAATTCCACCCAATGTTACAAATTGTTAACAATTTGACACAACGTCACAAAGCATTAACAATTCCACCCAACATCACAGAGCGTTAACAATTCCACCCAACATCACAAAGCATTAACAACTCCTCAAACGTCACACAACGTTAACAATTCCACCCAACGTCACAAAGCATTAACAATTCCACAAACGTCACAAAGCATTAACAATTCCACACAGCGTCGTAAAGCATTAAAAATTCCACCCAATGTCACATAGCTTTAAAAATTTCACTCAACATCACAAAGCGTTAACAATTCCAACCAAGGTCACAAAGCATTAACAATTGCAGCCAACTACACAAAGCGTTTATTCGACCCAATGCCACACAGCGTTAACCACTCCACCCAACGTTACAAAGCATTAACAATTCCACCCAACGTTACGAAGCGTTATCAATTCCACCCAAAGTCACAAAGCACTAACAATACCACACAACATCACAAAGCATTAACAACTCCTCAAACATCACACAACGTTAACAATTCCACCCAATGTCACAAAGCATTAACAATTCCACAAACGTCACAAAGCATTAACAATTCCACCCAACATCACAAAGCATTAACAATTCCACCCAACGATACAAAGCATTAACAATTTCACACAACGTCGCAAAGCATTAACAATTCCACCCAACGTAACAGAGCGTTAACAATTCGACCCAACGTCACAAAGCATTAACAATTCCACCCAAAGTCACAGAGCGTTAACAATTCCACCCAACATCACAAAGCGTTAACAATTCCACCCAAGGTCACAAAGCATTAATAATTCCACCCAAAATCATAAAGCATTAACAATACACACAACATCACAAAGCATTAACAACTCCACAAACGTCACACAGTGATATCAATTCCATCCAACGTGAGAAAGCATTAACAAATCCACCAACGTTATACAGCGTTAACAATTCTACCCAACGTCATAAAGCACTAACAATTCCACCGAACATCACACGCATTAACAATCCACGCAACGTCACAAAGTATTAACAACTCCACAAACATCACAATGCATTAACAATTCCACCCAAATCACAAAGCATTAACAATTCCACCAAACGTCACAAAGTATTAACAATTCCATCCCAACGTCACACAGCATTAGCAACTCCACAAACGTCACACAGTGTTAACAATTCCACCCAACGTCACAAAGCATTAACAATTCCACAAACGTCACAATGCATTAACAATTCCACCCAACATCACAAAGCGTTAACAATTCCACCCAACGTCACAAAGCATTAACAACTCCACAAACGTCACACAGTGTTAACAATTCCACCCAACGTCACAAAGCACTAACGATTTCACCCATCACACACAATGAACAATTCCACCCAACATCTCAAAACATGAACAATTCTGCCCAATGTTACAAAGTATTAACAATTCCACAAACATCACACAGCGTTAACAATCCACCCAATGTCGCAAAGCATTAACAATTCCACAAACGTCACAAAGCATTATCAATTTCACCCAACGTCACAGAGCGTTAACAATTCTACCCAACGTCACAAAGCATTAACAATTCGAAAAACGTCACACAGTGATATCAATTCCACCCAACTTCACAAAGCATTAACAATTCCATCCAACGTCACAAAGCATTAACAACTCCTCAAACATCACACAACGTTAACAATTCCACCCAATGTCATAAAGCATTAACAATTCCAGCCAAAGTCAAACAGCGTTAACAATTCTACCCACCGTCACATAGCACTAACGATTTCACCTGTCACACAGCATGAACAATCCCACCCAACATCTCAAAACATTAAAAATTTCACCCAATGTTACAAAGTATTAACAATTCCACAAACGTCACAAAGCATTAACAATTCCATCCAACATCACAAAGCATTAACAATTCCACCCAACGTTACAAAGCATTAACAATTTCACACAACGTCGCAAAGCATTAAAAATTCCACCCAACGTCACATAGCTTTAACAATTCCACCGAACATCACAAACCATTAACAATTCCACCCAACGTCACGAAGCATTAACAATTCCACATAACGTAACAAAGCATAATAATTCCACACAACAGCACACAGCATTCACAATTCCACAGAACATCACAAAGCATTAACAATTCCACCCAACGTCACAAAGCATTAACAATTCCACCCAACGTCACAAAGTATTAACAACTCCACCTAACGTAACAAGGCATAATAACTCCACCCAACGGCACACAGCATTAACAATTCCACAGAACATCACAAAGCATTAATTCGAAGAAGGAGTCTGAGAGTCTGAGTGGGAGTGCCGAAAAAGAGATTTTTGAAATTTTCGTTATTTTTTTTTCTCCAACGGCTTTCTGAGAGGCGGGACTGCGCAGGCGTGTGACGTCGGGCAGTGCAGCGCGGCAGATTTAAAAGGGCAGACATCCTGCTTCGGATTTGATTCGAAGAAGGAGTCTGAGAGTCTGAGTGGGAGTGCCGAAAAAGAGATTTTTGAAATTTTCGTTATTTTTTTTTCTCCAACGGCTTTCTGAGAGGCGGGACTGCGCAGGCGTGTGACGTCGGGCAGTGCAGCGCGGCAGATTTAAAAGGAACAGAGCCTCAGAGAGCGGGCAGCGTAGTTTGCTGGCGGTGGAGTGAGCCGGGAGCAGAGTGAAGACTTAAGGGCTTCGGCTCACCGGGCTTAGGCGGAAGCGGGCGAGGCGAGGAAGGTTTGACATTCATTTTCTGTTGCTATTTGAGGAGAGGGGCATTATGACTGTGAGGGCAGTTTGCTGTTCTCGGTGTCGGATGTGGGAGGCCCTGGAGTCTCCAAGCCTCCCGGACGTCTACATCTGCGCCAAGTGCATCGAGATGCAGCTCCTAAGGGACCGTGTTACGGAACTGGAGCTGCAGCTCGATGACCTTCGTCTGGTCAGGGAGAGCGAGGAGGTGATAGAGAGGAGTGGAAGGCAGGTGGTCACGCCGGGGCCACGGGAGGCAGACAAGTGGGTCACGGTTAGGAGGGGGAAGGGGAAAAGTCAGGTGATGGGGAGTACCCCGGTGGCTGTGCCCTTTAACAACAGGTACTCCTGTTTGAGTACTGTTGGGGGGAACAGCTTACCCGGGGGAAGCGACAGTGGCCGTGCCTCCGGCACAGAGTCTGGCCCTGTAGCTCAGAAGGGTAGGGCAAGGAAGAGGAGGGCAGTTGTGATAGGGGACTCGATAGTAAGGGGGTCAGATAGGCGATTCTGTGGACGCAGTCCAGAGACCCGGATGGTAGTTTGCCTCCCTGGTGCCAGGGTCCGGGATATTTCTGATCGTGTCCAAGATATCCTGAAGTGTGAGGGTGAGGAGCCAGAGGTCATGGTACATATAGGTACCAATGACATAGGTAGGAAAAGGGATGAGGTCCTGAAGGGAGAATATAGGGAGCTAGGAAGGGAGTTGAGAAAAAGGACCGCAAAGGTAGTAATCTCGGGATTACTGCCTGTGCCATGCGACAGTGAGAGTAGGAATGCGATGAGGTGGAGGATAAATGCGTGGCTGGGGGATTGGAGCAGGGGGCAGAGATTCAAGTTTTTGGATCATTGGGACCTCTTTTGGCGCAGGCGTGACCTGTACAAAAAGGATGGGTTACACTTGAATCCTAGGGGGACCAATATCCTGGCAGGGAGATTAGCGGGGGCTACTGAGGTGACTTTAAACTAGAATGGTTGGGAGGTGGGAATCAAATTAAAGAGGCTAGGCGTGAGGAGGTTAGTTCACAACAGGGGGATGGGAACCAGTGCAGAGAGACAGAGGGGTGTAAAGTGAGGGTAGAAGCAAAAAGTACAAAGGAGAAAAGTAAAAGTGGCAGGCCGACAAATCCAGGGCAAGCATGAAAAAGGGCCACTTTTCAACATAATTGTATAAGGGCTAAGAGAGTTGTAAAAGAGCGCCTGAAGGCTTTATGTGTCAATGCAAGGAGCATTCGTAATAAGGTGGATGAATTGAAAGTGCAGATTGTTATTAATGATTATGATATAGTTGGGATCACAGAGACATGGCTCCAGGGTGACCAGGGATGGGAGCTCAACGTTCAGGGATATTCAATATTCAGGAGGGATAGACACGAAGGAAGGGGAGGTGGGGTGGCGTTGCTGGTTAAAAAAGAGATTAATGCAATAGAAAGGAAGGACATAAGCCGGGAAGATGTGGAATCGATATGGGTAGAGCTGCGTAACACTAAGGGGCAGAAGACGCTGGTGGGAGTTGTGTACAGGCCACCTAACAGTAGTAGTGAGGTCGGAGATGGTATTAAACAGGAAATTAGAAATGTGTGCAATAAAGGAACAGCAGTTATAATGGGTGACTTCAATCTACATGTAGACTGGGTGAACCAAATTGGTAAAGGTGCTGAGGAAGAGGATTTCTTGGAATGTATGCGGGATGGTTTTTTGAACCAACATGTCGAGGAACCGACTAGAGAGCAGGCTATTCTGGACTGGGTTTTGAGCAATGAGGAAGGGTTAATTAGCGATCTTGTCATGAGAGGCCCCTTGGGTAAGAGTGACCATAATATGGTGGAATTCTTCATTAACATGGAGAGTGACGTAGTTAATTCAGAAACAAAGGTTCTGAACTTAAAGAGGGGTAACTTTGAAGGTATGAGACATGAATTAGCTAAGATAGACTGGCAAATGACACTTCAAGGATTGACGGTGGATATGCAATGGCAGGCATTTAAAGGTTGCATGGATGAACTACAACAATTGTTCATCCCAGTTTGGCAAAAGAATAAATCAAGGAAGGTAGTGCACCCGTGGCTGACAAGAGAAATTAGGGATAGTATCAATTCCAAAGAAGTAGCATACAAATTAGCCAGAGAAAGTGGCTCACCTGAGGACTGGGAGAAATTCAGAGTTCAGCAGAGGAGGACAAAGGGCTTAATTAGGAAGGGGAAAAAAGATTATGAGAGAAAACTGGCAGAGAACATAAAAACGGACTGTAAAAGCTTTTATAGATATGTAAAAAGGAAAAGACTGATAAAGACAAATGTAGGTCCCCTGCAAACAGAAACAGGTGAATTGATTATGGGGAGCAAGGACATGGCAGACCAATTGAATAATTACTTTGGTTCTGTCTTCACTAAGGAGGACATAAATAATCTTCCAGAAATAGTAAGGGACAGAGGGTCCAGTGAGATGGAGGAACTGAGCGAAATACATGTTAGTAGGGAAGTGGTGTTAGGTAAATTGAAGGGATTGAAGGCAGATAAATCCCCAGGGCCAGATGGTCTGCATCCCAGAGTGCTTAAGGAAGTGGCCCAAGAAATAGTGGATGCATTAGTGATAATTTTTCAAAACTCGTTAGATTCTGGACTAGTTCCTGAGGATTGGAGGGTGGCTAATGTAACCCCACTTTTTAAAAAAGGAGGGAGAGAGAAACCGGGGAATTATAGGCCGGTTAGCCTAACGTCGGTGGTGGGGAAACTGCTGGAGTCAGTTATCAAGGATGTGATAACAGCACATTTGGAAAGCGGTGAAATGATCGGACAAAGTCAGCATGGATTTGTGAAAGGAAAATCATGTCTGACGAATCTCATAGAATTTTTTGAGGATGTAACTAGTAGAGTGGATAGGGGAGAACCAGTGGATGTGGTATATTTGGATTTTCAAAAGGCTTTTGACAAGGTCCCACATAGGAGATTAGTGTGCAAACTTAAAGCACACGGTATTGGGGGTAAGGTATTGGTGTGGGTGGAGAATTGGTTAGCAGACAGGAAGCAAAGAGTGGGAATAAACGGGACCTTTTCAGAATGGCAGGCGGTGACTAGTGGGGTACCGCAAGGCTCAGTGCTAGGACCCCAGTTGTTTACAATATATATTAATGACTTGGATGAGGGAATTAAATGCAGCATCTCCAAGTTTGCGGATGACACGAAGCTGGGTGGCAGTGTTAGCAGTGAGGAGGATGCTAAGAGGATGCAGGGTGACTTGGATAGGTTGGGTGAGTGGGCAAACTCATGGCAGATGCAATTTAATGTGGATAAATGTGAAGTTATCCACTTTGGTGGCAAAAATAGGAAAACAGATTATTATCTGAATGGTGGCCGATTAGGAAAAGGGGAGGTGCAACGAGACCTGGGTGTCATTATACACCAGTCATTGAAAGTGGGCATGCAGGTACAGCAGGCGGTGAAAAAGGCGAACGGTATGCTGGCATTTATAGCGAGAGGATTCGAGTACAGGAGCAGGGAGGTACTACTGCAGTTGTACAAGGCCTTGGTGAGACCACACCTGGAGTATTGTGTGCAGTTTTGGTCCCCTAATCTGAGGAAAGACATCTTTGCCATAGAGGGAGTACAAAGAAGGTTCACCAGATTGATTCCTGGGATGGCAGGTCTTTCATATGAAGAAAGACTGGATGAACTGGGCTTGTACTCGTTGGAATTTAGAAGATTGAGGGGGGATCTGATTGAAACGTATAAGATCCTAAAGGGATTGGACAGGCTAGATGCAGGAAGATTGTTCCCGATGTTGGGGAGGTCTAGAACGAGGGGTCACAGTTTGAGGATAGAGGGGAAGCCTTTTAGGACCGAGGTTAGGAAAAACTTCTTCACACAGAGAGTGGTGAATCTGTGGAATTCTCTGCCACAGCAAACTGTTGAGGCCAGTTCATTAGCTATGTTTAAAAGGAAGTTAGATATGGCCCTTGTGGCTACAGGGGTCAGGGGGTATGGAGGGAAGGCTGGGTTCTGAGTTGGATGATCAGCCATGATCATAATAAATGGCGGTGCAGCCTCGAAGGGCCGAATGGCCTACTCCTGCACCTATTTTCTATGTTTCTATGTTTCTATTAACAATTCCACCCAATGTCACAAAGCATTAACAATTCTACCCAACGTCACAAAGCATTAACAATTACACCCAACATCACAAAGCATTAACAATTCCACCTAACGTCACAAAGCATTAACAATTCCACAAATGCCGCACAGCGTTAACAATTGAACCCAACGTCACAAAGCATTAACAATTCCACACAACGTCACACAGCGATAAGAATTCCACCCACGTCACACAACTTTAACAATTCCACCCAACATCACAAATCCTTAACAATTCCACACAACGTCACAAATCATTAGCAACTCCACCGAAAGTCACACAGTGTTAACAATTCCACCCTACGTGACGAAGCATTGGCAAATCTACAAACGTCACACAGTGTTAACAATTCCACCAAACGTCACAAAGCATTAACAATTCCACAAACATCACAAAGCACTAACAATTCCACCTAACGTCACAAAGCATTAACAACTCCACAAACGCCGCACAGCGTTAACAATTGAACCCAACGTCACAAAGCATTAACAATTCCACCGAAAGTCACACAGTGTTAACAATTCCACCCAACGTGACAAAGCATTAGCAAATCCACCAACGTTATACAGCGTTAACAATTCTACCCAACATCATAAAGCACTAACAATTCCATCGAACATCACACGCATTAACAATCAAAGCAACGTCACAAAGTATTAACAGCTCCACAAACATCACAATGCATTAACAATTCCACCCAACATCACACAGCATTAGCAACTCCACAAACGTCACACAGTGTTAACAATTCCACCCAACGTCACAAAGCATTAACAATTCCACCCAACGTCACAAAGCATTAACAACTCCACCTAACGTAACAAGGCATAATAACTCCACCCAACGGCACACAGCATTAACAATTCCACAGAACATCACAAAGCATTAACAATTCCACCCAATGTCACAAAGCATTAACAATTCTACCCAACGTCACACAGCATTAACAATTACACCCAACATCACAAAGCATTAACAATTCCACCTAACGTCACAAAGCATTAACAACTCCACAAATGCCGCACAGCGTTAACAATTGAACCCAACGTCACAAAGCATTAACAATTCCACACAACGTCACACAGCGATAACAATTCCACCCACGTCACACAACATTAACAATTCCACCCAACATCACAAATCCTTAACAATTCTACACAACGTCACAAATCATTAGCATCTCCACCGAAAGTCACACAGTGTTAACAATTCCACCCTACGTGACGAAGCATTGGCAAATCTACAAACGTCACACAGTGTTAACAATTCCACCAAACATCACAAAGCATTAACAATTCCACAAACATCACAAAGCACTAACAATTCCACCTAACGTCACAAAGCATTAACAACTCCACAAACGCCGCACAGCGTTAACAATTGAACCCAACGTTACAAAGCATTAACAATTTCACACAACGTCGACAGCGTTTACAACTCCACCCAACGTTACACAGCGTTAACAATTCCACACAACGTCACAGAGTGTTAACAATTCCACCCGTCACACAGCGATAACAATTCCACCCACGTCACACAACATTAACAATTCCACCCAACATCACAAATCCTTAACAATTCCACACAACATCACAAATCATTAACAATTCCACCGAAAGTCACAGTGTTAACAATTCCACCCAACATGACAAAGCATTAGCAAATCCACCAACGTTATACAGCGTTAACAATTCTACCCAACATCATAAAGCACTAACAATTCCACCGAACATCACACGCATTAACAATCAAAGCAACGTCACAAAGTATTAACAACTCCACAAACATCACAATGCATTAACAATTCCACCCAACATCACACAGCATTAGCAACTCCACAAACGTCACACAGTGTTAACAATTCCACCCAACGTCACAAAGCATTAACAATTCCACCCAACGTCACAAAGCATTAACAACTCCACCTAACGTAACAAGGCATAATAACTCCACCCAACGGCACACAGCATTAACAATTCCACAGAACATCACAAAGCATTAACAATTCCACCCAATGTCACAAAGCATTAACAATTCTACCCAACGTCACACAGCATTAACAATTACACCCAACATCACAAAGCATTAACAATTCCACCTAACGTCACAAAGCATTAACAACTCCACAAATGCCGCACAGCGTTAACAATTGAACCCAACGTTACAAAGCATTAACAATTCCACACAACGTCACACAGCGATAACAATTCCACCCACGTCACACAACTTTAACAATTCCACCCAACATCACAAATCCTTAACAATTCCACACAACGTCACAAATCATTAGCAACTCCACCGAAAGTCACACAGTGTTAACAATTCCACCCTACGTGACGAAGCATTGGCAAATCTACAAACGTCACACAGTGTTAACAATTCCACCAAACATCACAAAGCATTAACAATTCCACAAACATCACAAAGCACTAACAATTCCACCTAACGTCACAAAGCATTAACAACTCCACAAACGCCGCACAGCGTTAACAATTGAACCCAAGGTCACAAAGCATTAACAATTCCACACAACGTTACAAAGCATTAACAATTTCACACAACGTCACACAGCGTTTACAACTCCACCCAACGTTACACAGCATTAACAATTCCACACAACGTCACAGAGTGTTAACAATTCCACCCGTCACACAGCGATAACAATTCCACCCATGACACAAAACATTAACAATTCCACCCAACATCACAAATCCTTAACAATTCCACACAACATCACAAATCATTAACAATTCCACCGAAAGTCACAGTGTTAACAATTCCACCCAACATGACAAAGCATTAGCAAATCCACCAACGTTATACAGCGTTAACAATTCTACCCAACATCATAAAGCACTAACAATTCCACCGAACATCACACGCATTAACAATCAAAGCAACGTCACAAAGTATTAACAATTCCACAAACGTCACAATGCATTAACAATTCCACCCAACATCACAAAGCGTTAACAATTCCACCCAACGTCACAAAGCATTAACAACTCCACAAACGTCACACAGTGTTAACAATTCCACCCAACGTCACAAAACATGAACAATTCCACAAACGTCACAATGCATTAACAATTCCACCCAACATCACAAAGCGTTAACAATTCCACCCAACGTCACAAAGCATTAACAACTCCACAAACGTCACACAGTGTTAACAATTCCACCCAACGTCACAAAACATGAACAATTCCACAAACGTCACAATGCATTAACAATTCCACCCAACATCACAAAGCGTTAACAATTCCACCCAACGTCACAAAGAATTAACAATTAAACCCAATATCACACAGCGTTAACTATTCCACCCACCGTCACATAGCACTAATGATTTCACCCATCACACACAATGAACAATTCCACCCAACATCTCAAAACATGAACAATTCCACCCAATGTTACAAAGTATTAACATTTCCACAAACGTCACACAGCGTTAACAATCCACCCAATGTGACAAAGCATTAACAATTCCACAAACGTCACAAAGCATTAACAATTTCACCCAACGTCACAGAGCGTTAACAATTCTACCCAACGTCACAAAGCATTAACAATTCCAAAAACATCACACAGTGATATCAATTCCACACAACTTCACAAAGCATTAACAATTCCATCCAATGTCACAGAGCATTAACAATTCCACACAACATCACAAAGCATTAACAACTCCTCAAACATCACACAACGTTATCAATTCCACCCAACTTCACAAGGCATTAACAATTCCATCCAACGTCACAGAGCATTAACAATTTCACCTGTCACACAGCATGAACAATCCCACCCAACATCTCAAAGCATTAACAATTCCACCCAAGGTCACAAAGCATTAACAATTCCACCTAACGTAACAAGGCATAATAATTCCACCCAACGGCACACAGCATTCACAATTCCATTCAACATCACACAGCATTAACAATTCCACAGAACATCACTAAGCATTAACAATTCCACCCAATGTCACAAAGCATTAACAATTCTACCCAACGTCACACAGCATTAACAATTACACCCAACATCACAAAGCATTAACAATTCCACCTAACGTCACAAAGCATCAACAACTCCACAAACGCCGCACAGCGTTAACAATTGAACCCAACGTCACAAAGCATTAACAATTCCACACAACGTCACACAGCGATAACAATTCCACCCACGTCACACAACATTAACAATTCCACCCAACATCACAAATCCTTAACAATTCCACACAACGTCACAAATCATTAGCAACTCCACCGAAAGTCTCACAGTGTTAACAATTCCACCCTACGTGACGAAGCATTGGCAAGTCTACAAACGTCACGCAGTGTTAAAAATTCCACCAAACGTAACAAAGCATTAACAATTCCAGAAACGTCACAAAGCTTTAACAATTCCACTCAACATCACAAAGCATTAACAATTCCAACCAACGTTACAAAGCATTAACAATTCCACCCAAGGCCACAAAGCATTAATAATTCCACCCAACGTCAGAAAGCATTAACAATTTTACCCAACGTCACACAGCATTAACAATTTTACCCAACGTCACACAGCATTAACAATTCCACCCAAAATCACAAAGCGTTAACAATTCCACACAATGTCACAAATCATTAACAATTCCACCGAAAGTCACACAGCGTTAACAATTCCACTGAAAGTGACAAAGCATTCGCAAATCCACCAACGTCACACAGCATTAACAATTCTAACCAACGTCACAAAGCACTAACAATTCCACCCAACGTCACAAACATTTAGCAATTCTACAAACTTCACAAAGCATTCACAATACCACCCAACATCACAAGCATTAACAATCCACAACCATCACAAAGCATTAACAATTCCACCCAACATCAGAAAGCATTAATAATTCCACCCAATGTCACAAAGCATTAATAATTCCACCCAATGTCACAAAGCATTAACAATTCCTCCTAACGTCACAAAGCATTAACAACTCCACAAACTGCACACAACGTTAAAAATTCCACCCAATGTCACAAAGCATTAACAATTCCACAAACGTCACAAAGCATTAACAATTCCACTCAACATCACAACGCATTAACCATTCCACCCAACGTCACAAAGCACTAACAATTCCACCCAACATGACAAAGCATTAACAATACACACAATGACACAAAGCATTAACAACTCCTCAAACATCACACAACGTTAACAATTCCACCCAACGTCACAAAGCATTAACAACTCCACGAACGTCACAAAGCATTAACAATTAAACCCAACATTACAAAGCATTAACAATTTCACACAACGTCGCCAAGCATTAAAAATTCCACCCAACGTCACATAGCTTTAACAATTCCACGAAACATCACAAAGCGTTAACAATTCCACCCAAGGTCGCAGAGCATTAATAATTCCACCCAACGTCACAAAGCATTAAAAACTCAACCTAACGTAACAAAGCATAATAATTCCACCCAACAGCACACAGCATTCACAATTCCACCCAACATCACAAAGCATTAACAATTCCACCCAACGTCACAAAGCATTAACAATTCCACCCAACGTCACAAAGCATTAACAATTCCAAAAACATCACAAAGCATTAATAATTCCACCCAATGTCACAAAGCATTAACAATTCCACCTAACCTCACAAAGCATTAACAACTCCACAAATGCCGCACAGCGTTAACAATTGAACCCAACGTCATAAAGCATTAACAATTCCAAATAAGTCACAAAGCATTAACAATTCCACCCAACTTAACAAAGCATTAACAATTCCACCCAATGTCACAAAGCATTAACAATTCCACCCAACAGCATAAAGCATTAACAACTCCACAAACGTCACACTGCGTTAACAATTCCACCCAATGTCACAAAGCATTAACAATTCCACAAACGTCACAATGCATTAACAATTCCACCCAATATCACAAAGAATTAACAATTCCACCCAACGTCACAAAGAATTAGCAATTCCACCCAAAGTCACACAGCGTTAACAATTCCACCCACTGTCACATAGCACTAACGATTTCACCCATCACACACAATGAACAATTCCACCCAACATCTCCAAACATGAACAATTCCGCCCAACGTTACAAAGTATTAACAATTCCACAAATGTCACACAGCGTTAACAATCCACCCAGTGTCACAAAGCATTAACAATTCTATAAACGTCACAAAGCATTAACAATTCCACCCAAAGTTACAAAGTATTAACAATTCGAAACAATGTCACAAAGCATTAACAATTCCACCCAATGTCACAGAGCATTATCAATTCCACCCAAAATCACAAAGCACTAACAATACCACCCAACATCACAAAGGATTAATAATTCCACGCAACGTCACAAAGCATGAACAAATCCACCAAACGTAACAATGCATAATAATTCCATGCAACGGCAGACAGTATTCACAATTCCACCCAACGTCACAAAGCATTAACAATTCCACAAACGTTAGATGCATTAACAATTCCACTCAACAGCACAAAGCATTAACAACTCCACAAACGTCACACAGCAGTAACAATTCCACCCAACGTCACAAAGCATTAACAATTCCACAAACGTTAGAATGCATTAACAATTCCACCCAACGTCACAAAGAATTAACAATTCCACCCAAAGTCACACAGCGTTAACAATTCCACCCACCGTCACATAGCACTAACGATTTCACCCGTCACACACAATGAACAATTCCACCCAACATCTCAAAACATGAACAATTCCGCCCAACGTTACAAAGTATTAACAATTCCACAAACGTCACACAGCGTTAACAATCCACCCAATGTCACAAAGCATTAACAATTCCACAAACGTCACGAAGCATTAACAATTCCACCCAACGTTACAAAGTATTAACAATTCGAAACAACGTCTCAAAGGATTAACAATTCCACCCAACATCACAGAGAGTTAACAATTCCACCCAACTTAACAAAGCATTAACAATTCCATCCAAAGTCACAGAGCATTAACAATACCACCCAACATCACAAAGCATTAATAATTCCACCCAACGTCACAAAGCATTAACAATTCCACCTAACGTAACAAGGCATAATAATTCCACCCAACAGCACACAGCATTCACAATTCCACGCAACGTCACAAAGCGTTAACAATTACACCCAACTTCACAAACCTTTAACAATTCCACCCAACGTCACAAACCATTAACAACTCCACAAACATCACACAGCGTTAACAATCCACCAAATGACACGAAGCATTAACAATTCCATCCAACGTCACAGAGTATTAACAATTCCACGCAACATCACAAAGCATTAACAACTCCTCAAACATCACACAATGTTCACAATTCCACCCAACGTCACAAAGCATTAACAACTCCACGAACGTCACAAAGCATTAACAACTGCACCCAACATCACAAAGCATTAACAATTACACCCAACGTTACAAATCATTAACAATTTCACAAAACGTCGCAAAGCATTAAAAATTCCACCCAACATCACATAGCTCTAACAATTCCACCCAACATCACAAAGCGTTAACAATTCCACCCAAGGTCACAGAGCATTAATAATTCCACCCAACGTCACAAAGCATTAACAAATCCACCTAACGTAACAAGGCATAATAATTCCACCCAACGACACAGAATTCACAATTCCACAGAACATCACAAAGCCTTAACAATTCCACCCAACGTCACAAAACATTAACAATTCTGCCCACCGTCACAAAGCGTTAACAATTCCACAAACATCACAAAGGATTAACAATTCCACCCAACATCAGAAAGCATTAAGAATTCCACCCAATGTCACAAAGCATTAACAATTCCACAAATGTTACAAAGCATTAACAATTCCACCCAACATCACAAAGCATTAACAATTCCACCCAAGGTCACAGAGCATAAATAATTCCACAAATACGTCACAAAGCATTATCAATTCCACCCAACGTTACAAAGCATTAAGAATTCGAAACAACGTCACAAAGCATTAACAATTCCACCCAACGTCACAGAGCGTTAACAATTCCGCCCAACGTCACAAAGCATTAACAATTCCAAAAACGTCACACAGTGATATCAATTCCACCCAACTTCACAAAGCATTAACAATTCCATCCAATGTCACAGAGCATTAACAATTCGACACTACATCACAAAGCGTTAACAACTCCTCAAACATCACACAATGTTAACAATTCCACCCAACGTCACAAAGCATTAACAATCCCACCCAAAGTCACACAGCGTTAACAATTCCACCCACCGTCACATGCCACTAACGATTTCACCTGAAACACAGCATGAACAATCCCACCCAACATCTCAAAACATTAACAATTCAGCCCAACGTTACAAAGTATTAACAATTCCACAAACGTAACACAGCGTTAACAATCCACCCAACCTCACAAAGCATTAACAATTCCACAAACGTCACAAAGCATTAACAATTCCACAAACATCACGAAGCATTAACAATTCCACCCATCAGAAGGCATTAATAATTCCACCCAACATCTCAAAACATTAACAATTCAGCCCAACGTTACAAAATATTAACAATTCCACAAACGCCGCACTGCGTTAACAATTCAACCCAACGTAACAAAGTATTAACAATTCCAAAAAAGTCACAAAGCATTAACAATTCCACAAACGTTAGAATGCATTAACAATTCCACCCAACATCGCAAAGCGTTAACAATTCCGCCCAACGTTACAAAATATTAACAATTCGACAAACGTCACACAGCGTTAACAATCCACCCAATGTCACAAAGCATTAGAAACTCCATAAACATCACGAAACATTAATAATTCCACCCAATGTCACAAAGCATTAACAACTCCACAAACACCGCACAGCGTTAACAATTCAACCCAACGTCACACAGCATTAACAATTCCAAAAAAGTCACAAAGCATTAACAATTCCACCCAACTTAACAAAGCATTAACAATGCCCCCCAATGTCACAAAGCATTAACAATTCCACCCAACAGCACAAAGCATTAACAATTCCACAAACGTCACACAGCATTAACAATTCCACCCAACGTCACAAAGCATTAATAATTCCACAAACGTTAGAATGCATTAAGAATTCCACCCAACATCACAAAGCGTTAACAATTCCACCCAACGTCACAAAGAATTAACAATTCCAACCACCGTCACATAGCACTAACTATTTCACCCGTCACACACAACGAAGAATTCCAACCAACATCTCAAAACATGAACAATTCCGCACAACGTTACAAAGTATTAACAATTCCACAAACGTCACACAGCGTTAACAATCCACCCAACGTCACAAAGCATTAACAATTCCACAAACGTTAGAATGCATTAACAATTCCAGCCAACATCACAAAGTGTTAACAATTCCACCCAACGTCACAAAGAATTAACAATTCCACCAACCATCACATAGCACTAACGATTTCACCCGTCACACACAATGAACAATTCCAACAAACATTTCAAAACATGAACAATTCCGCCCAACGTTACAAAGTATTAACAATTCCACAGATGTCACACAGCGTTCACAATCCACCCAACCTCACAAAGCATTAACAATTCCACAAACGTCACAAAGCATTAACAATTCCACAAACATCACGAAGCATTAACAATTCCACCCATCAGAAAGCATTAACAATCCACCCAATGTCACAAAGCATTAACAATTCTATAAACGTCACAAAGCATTAACAATTCCACC
Organism: Mobula hypostoma; assembly: GCF_963921235.1. Taxonomy (NCBI): domain Eukaryota; kingdom Metazoa; phylum Chordata; class Chondrichthyes; order Myliobatiformes; family Myliobatidae; genus Mobula; species Mobula hypostoma. The sequence continues at coordinate 68,406,674 of NC_086103.1, read as the reverse complement.
CAAAGTTACAAAGTATTAACAATTCGAAACAACGTCACAAAGCATTAACAATTCCACCCAACGTCACAGAGCGTTAACAATTCCACACAACATCACAAAGCATTAACAACTCCTCAAACATCACACAATGTTAAAAATTCCACCCAGCGTCACAAAGCAGTAACAATCCCACACAAAGTCACACAGCGTTAACAATTCCACTCACCGTCACATACCACTAACGATTTCACCTGTCACACAGCATGAACAATTCCACCCAACATCTCAAAACATTAACAATTCAGCCCAACGTTACAAAGTATTAACAATTCCACAAACGTCACACAGCGTTAACAATCCACCCAACCTCACAAAGCATTAACAATTCCACAAACATCACAAAGCATTAACAATTCCACAAACATCACGAAGCATTAACAATTCCACCCATCAGAAAGCATTAATAATTCCACCCAATGTCACAAAGCATTAACAACTCCACAAACGCCGCACAGCGTTAACAATTCAACCCAACGTCACAAAGCATTAACAATTCCAAAAAAGTCACAAAGCATTATCAATTCCACACAACTTAACAAAGCATTAACAATTCCACCCAATGTCACAAAGCATTAACAATTCCACCCAACAGCACAAAGCATTAACAACTCCACAATTGTCACACAGCGTTAACAATTCCACCCAACATCACAAAGCATTAACAAATCCACAAACGTCACAATGCATTAACAATTCCACCCAACATCACAAAGAGTTAACAATTCCACCCAACGTCACAAAGAATTAACAATTCCACCCAAAGTCACACAGCGTTAACAATTCCACCCACCGTCACATAGCACTAACGATTTCACCCGTCACACACAATGAACAATTCCACCCAACATCTCAAAACATGAACAATTCCGCCCAACTTTACAAAGTATTAACAATTCGACAAACGTCACACAGCGTTAACAATCCACCCAATGTCACAAAGCATTAGCAACTCCACAAACATCACGAAGCATTAACAATTCCACCCATCAGAAAGCATTAATAATTCCACCCAATGTCACAAAGCATTAACAACTCCACAAACGCCGCACAGCGTTAACAATTCAACCCAACGTCACAAAGCATTAACAATTCCAAAAAAGTCACAAAGCATTAACAATTCCACCCAACTTAACAAAGCATTAACAATGCCCCCCAATGTCACAAAGCATTAACAATTCCACAAACGTTAGAATGCATTAACAATTCCACCCAACATCACAAAGCGTTAACAATTCCACCCAACGTCACAAAGAATTAACAATTCCACCCACCGTCACATAGCACTAACGATTTCACCCATCACACACAATGAACAATTCCAACCAACATCTCAAAACATGAACAATTCCGCACAACGTTACAAAGTATTAACAATTCCACAAACGTCACACAGCGTTAACAATCCACCCAACGTCACAAAGCATTAACAATTCCACAAACGTTAGAATGCATTAACAATTCCACCCAACATCACAAAGTGTTAACAATTCCACCCAACGTCACAAAGAAATAACAATTCCACCCACCGTCACATAGCACTAACAATTTAACCCGTCACACACAATGAACAATTCCAACAAACATCTCAAAACATGAACAATTCCGCCCAACGTTACAAAGTATTAACAATTCCACAAATGTCACACAGCGTTAACAATCCACCCAGTGTCACAAAGCATTAACAATTCTATAAACGTCACAAAGCATTAACAATTCCACCCAAAGTTACAAAGTATTAACAATTCGAAACAATGTCACAAAGCATTAACAATTCCACCCAATGTCACAGAGCATTATCAATTCCACCCAAAATCACAAAGCACTAACAATACCACCCAACATCACAAAGGATTAATAATTCCACGCAACGTCACAAAGCATGAACAAATCCACCAAACGTAACAATGCATAGTAATTCCATCCAACGTCAGACAGTATTCACAATTCCACCCAACATCACAAAGCATTAACAATTCTACCCAACGTCACACAGCATTAACAATTCCAGAAACGTCACGAAGCATTAACAATTCCACCCAACTTTACAAAGTATTAACAATTCGAAACAACGTCTCAAAGCATTAACAATTCCACCCAACATCGCAGAGAGTTAACAATTCCACCCAACTTAACAAAGCATTAACAATTCCACCCAACGTCATAAAGAATTAACAATTCCACCCAAAGTCACACAGCATTAACAATTCCACCCACTGTCACATAGCACTAACGATTTCACCTGTCACACAGCATGAACAATTCCACCCAGCATCTCAAAACATTAAAAATTCCGCCCAACGCTACAAACTATTAACAATTCCACAAACGTCACACAGCGTTAACAATTCCACCCAATGTCACAAAGCACTAACAATACCACCCAACATCACAAAGCATTAATAATTCCACAAACGTCACAAAGCATTAACAATTCCACCCAACGTTACAAAGTATTAACAATTCGAAACAACGTCTCAAAGGATTAACAATTCCACCCAACGTCACAGAGAGTTAACAATTCCACCCAACTTAACAAAGCATTAACAATTCCATCCAAAGTCACAGAGCATTAACAATTCCACACAACATCACAAAGCTTTAACAACTCCTCAAACATCACACAACATTAACAATTCCACCCAACGTCACAAAGCATTAACAATCCCACCCAAAGTCACACAGCATTAACAATTCCACCCGCTGTCACATAGCACTAATGATTTCACCTGTCACACAACATGAACAATTCCACCCAACATCTCAAAACATTAACAATTCCGCCCAAAGCTACAAACTATTAACAATTCCACAAACGTCACACAGGATTAACAATTCCACCCAACGTCACAAAGCATTAACAATTCCACCCAACGTTACGAAGCGTTATCAATTCCACCCAAAATCACAAAGCACTAACAATACCACCCAACATCACAAAGGATTAATAATTCCACGCAATGTCACAAAGCATGAACAAATCCACCTAACGTAACAATGCATAATAATTCCATGCAACGGCAGACAGTATTCACAATTCCACCCAACATCACAAAGCATTAACAATTCTACCCAACGTCACACAGCATTAACAATTCCACCCACTGTCACACAGCATTAACAATTCCACCCAACATCACAAAGCATTAACAATTCCACCCAACATCACAAAGCATTAACAATTCCACCCAACGTCACAAAGCATTAATAATTCCACAAACGTCACAAAGCACTAACAATTCCACCAAACATGACAAAGCGTTATCAATTCAACCCAAAGTCACAAAGCATTAACAATACCACCCCACATCACAAAGCATTAATAATTCCACCCAACATCACAAAGCAATATCAATTCCACCCAATGTCACAAAGCATTAACAATTCTACCCAACGTCACACAGCATTAACAATTCCCCCCAACATCACAAATCATTAACAATTCCACCGAAAGTCACACAGTGTTAACAATTCCACCCAACGTGACAAAGCATAAACAAATCCACCAACATCATACAGTGTTAACAAATCCACCCAACGTCACAGAGCACTAACAATTCCACCCAATGTCACAAACATTTAGCAATTCTACAAACTTCACAAATCATTCACAATTCCACCCAACATCACAAGCATTAACAATCCACGCAATGTCACAAAGCATTAACAACTCCACAAACATCACAATGCATTAACAATTCCACACAACATCACAAAGCATTAACAATTCCACCAAACATCACAAAGCATTAACAATTCCACCAAACGTCACACAGCATTAACAATCCACCCAACGTCACAAAGCATTAGCAACTCCACAAACGTCACACAGTGTTAACAATTCCAGCAAACGTCACAAAGCATTAACAATTCCACCCAACGTTACAAAGTATTAACAATTCGAAACAACGTCTCAAAGCATTAACAATTCCACCCAACATCACAGAGAGTTAACAATTCCACCCAACTTAACAAAGCATTAACAATTCCATCCAAAGTCACAGAGCATTAACAATTCCACAGAACATCACAAAGCTTTAACAACTCCTCAAACATCAGACAATGTTAACAATTCCACCCAACGTCACAAAGCATGAACAATTCCACCCAACGTTACGATGCGTTATGAATTCCACCCAAAGTCACAAAGCACTAACAATACCACCCAACATCACAAGGCATTAATAATTCCACCCAACGTCACAAAGCATTAACAATTCCACCTAACGTAACAAGGCATAATAATTCCACCCAACGGCACAGCATTCACAGTTCCACAGAACATCACAAAGCATTAACAATTCCACCCAACGTCACAAAGCATTAACAATTCTACCCAACGTCACAAAGCATTAACAATTCCACAAACATCACAAAGCATTAACAATTCCACCCAACATCAGAAAGCATTAACAATTCCACCCAATGTCACAAAGCATTAACAATTCCACAAATGTTACAAAGCATTAACAATTCCACCCAACATCACAAAGCATTAACAATTCCGCCCAACGTCACAGAGCATTAACAATTCCACACAACATCACAAAGCATTAACAACTCCTCAAACATCACACAATGTTAACAATTCCACCCAACGTCACAAAGCATTAACAATCCCACCCAAAGTCACACAGTGTTAACAATTCCACCCACCGTCACATACCACAAACGATTTCTCCTGTCACACAGCATGAACAATCCCACCCAACATCTCAAAACATTAACAATTCAGCCCAACGTTACAAAGTATTAACAATTCCACAAACGTAACACAGCGTTAACAATCCACCCAACCTCACAAAGCATTAACAATTCCACAAACGTCACAAAGCATTAACAATTCCACAAACATCATGAAGCATTAACAATTCCACCCATCAGAAAGCATTAATAATTCCACCCAACATCTCAAAACATTAACAATTCAGCCCAACGTTACAAAGTATTAACAATTCCACAAACGCCGCACTGCCTTAACAATTCAACCCAACGTCACAAAGTATTAACAATTCCAAAAAAGTCACAAAGCATTATCAATTCCATCCAACTTAACAAAGCATTAACAATTCCACAATTGTCACACAGCATTAACAATTCCACCCAACGTCACAAAGCATTAACAAATCCACAAATATCACAATGCATTAACAATTCCACAAACGTTAGAATGCATTAACAATTCCACCCAACATCACAAAGCGTTAACAATTCCACCCAACGTCACAAAGAATTAACAATTCCACCCACCGTCACATAGCACTAACGATTTCACCCGTCACACACAATGAACAATTCCAACCAACATCTCAAAACATGAACAATTCCGCCCAACGTTACAAAGTATTAACAATTCCACAAACGTCACACAGCGTTAACAATCCACCCAATGTCACAAAGCATTAGCAACTCCACAAACATCACGAAACATTAACAATTCCACCCAATGTCACAAAGCATTAACAACTCCACAAACGCCGCACAGCGTTAACAATTCAACCCAACGTCACAGAGCATTAACAATTCCAAAAAAGTCACAAAGCGTTAACAATTCCACCCAACTTAACAAAGCATTAACAATGCTCCCCAATGTCACAAAGCATTAACAATTCCACAAACAGCACAAAGCATTAACAATTCCACAAACGTCACACAGCATTAACAATTCCACCCAACGTCACAAAGCATTAACAATTCCACAAACGTTAGAAAGCATTAACAATTCCACCCAACATCACAAAGCGTTAACAATTCCACCCAACGTCACAAAGCATTAACAATTCCACCCAACGTCACACAGCATTAACAATTCCACCCAACGTCACAAAGCATTAACAATTCCAACCAACATCTCAAAACATGTACAATTCCGCACAACGTTACAAAGTATTAACAATTCCACAATCGTCACACAGCGTTAACAATCCACCCAACGTCACAAAGCATTAACAATTCCACAAACGTTAGAATGCATTAACAATTCCAGCCAACATCACAAAGTGTTAACAATTCCACCCAACGTCACAAAGAATTAACAATTCCACCCACTGTCACGTAGCACTAACGATTTCACCCGTCACACACAATGAACAATTCCAACAAACATTTCAAAACATGAACAATTCCGCCCAAATTTACAAAGTATTAACAATTCCACAAAAGTCACACAGCGTTAACAATCCACCCAATGTCACAAAGTATTAATAATTCTAAACAACGTCACAAAGCATTAACAATTCCACCCAATGTCACAGAGCATTAACAATTCCACACAACATCACAAAGCATTAACAACTCCTCAAACATCACACAATGTTAACAATTATACCCAGCGTCACAAAGCAGTAACAATCCCACCCAAAGTCACACAGCGTTAACAATTCCATCCACCGTCACATACCACTAACGATTTCACCTGTCACACAGCATGAACAATTCCACCCAACATCTCAAAACATTAACAATTCAGCCCAACGTTACAAAGTATTAACAATTCCACAAACGTCACACAGCATTAACAATCCACCCAACCTCACAAAGCATTAACAATTCCACAAACGTCACAAAGCATTAACAATTCCATAAACATCACGAAACATTAACAATTCCACCCATCAGAAAGCATTAATAATTCCACCCAATGTCACAAAGCATTAACAACTCCACAAACGGCGCACAGCGTTAACAATTCAACCCAACGTCACAAAGCATTAACAATTCCAAAAAAGTCACAAAGCATTAACAATTCCACCCAACAGCACAAAGCATTAACAACTCCACAATTGTCACACAGCGTTAACAATTCCAACCAACATCACAAAGCATTAACAAATCCACAAACGTCACAAAGCATTAACAATTCCACCCAACATCACAAAGCATTAACAATTCCACCCAACGTCACAAAGCATTAACAATTCCACCCAAAGTCACACAGCGTTAACAATTCCACCCAACGTCACAAAGCATTAACAATTCCACCCAACGTCACAAAGCATTAACAATTCCACCCAACATCTCAAAACATGAACAATTCCGCCCAACTTTACAAAGTATTAACAATTCGACAAACGTCACACAGCGTTAACAATCCACCCAATGTCACAAAGCATTAGCAACTCCACAAACATCACGAAGCATTAACAATTCCACCCATCAGAAAGCATTAATAATTCCACCCAATGTCACAAAGCATTAACAACTCCACAAACGCCGCACAGCGTTAACAATTCAACCCAACGTCACAAAGCATTAACAATTCCAAAAAAGTCACAAAGCATTAACAATTCCACCCAACTTAACAAAGCATTAACAATGCCCCCCAATGTCACAAAGCATTAACAATTCCACAAACGTTAGAATGCATTAACAATTCCACCCAACATCACAAAGCGTTAACAATTCCACCCAACGTCTCAAAGAATTAACAATTCCACCCAACGTCACAAAGCATTAACAATTCCACCCAACGTCACAAAGCATTAACAATTCCAACCAACATCACAAAGCATTAACAATTCCACCCAACGTTACAAAGTATTAACAATTCCACAAACGTCACACAGCGTTAACAATCCACCCAACGTCACAAAGCATTAACAATTCAACAAACGTTAGAATGCATTAACAATTCCACCCAACGTCACAAAGAATTAACAATTCCACCCACCGTCACATAGCACTAACGATTTCACCCGTCACACACAATGAACAATTCCACCCAACATCTCAAAACATGAACAATTCCGCCCAACTTTACAAAGTATTAACAATTCGACAAACGTCACACAGCGTTAACAATTCCACCCAATGTCACAAAGCATTAACAATTCCACCAAACATCACAAAGCATTAACAATTCCACCCAACGTCACAAAGCATTAACAATTCCACCCAATGTCACAAAGCATTAACAATTCCACCAAACGACACACAGCTTTAAAAATTCCACCCAACGTCACAAAGCATTAACAATTCCAAATAAGTCACAAAGCATTAACAATTCCACCCAACTTAACAAAGCATTAACAATGCCCCCCAATGTCACAAAGCATTAATAATTCCACAAACTTTAGAATGCATTAACAATTCCACCCAACATCACAAAGCGTTAACAATTCCACCCAACGTCACAAAGAATTAACAATTCCACCCACCGTCACATAGCACTAACGATTTCACCTGTCACACACAATGAACAATTCCAACCAACATCTCAAAACATGAACAATTCCGCACAACGTTACAAAGTATTAACAATTCCACAAACGTCACACAGCGTTAACAATCCACCCAACGTCACAAAGCATTAACAATTCCACAAACGTTACAATGCATTAACAATTCCACCCAACGTCACAAAGCATTAACAATTCCACCCAACGTCACAAAGCATTAACAATTCCACCCAACGTCACAAAGCATTAACAATTCCACCCAACATCACAAAGCATTAACAATTCCACCCAACGTTACAAAGTGTTAACAATTCCACAATCGTCACACAGCGTTAACAATCCACCCAACGTCACAAAGCATTAACAATTCCACAAACGTTAGAATGCATTAACAATTCCAGCCAACATCACAAAGTGTTAACAATTCCACCCAACGTCACAAAGAATTAACAATTCCACCCACTGTCACGTAGCACTAACGATTTCACCCGTCACACACAATGAACAATTCCAACAAACATTTCAAAACATGAACAATTCCGCCCAAATTTACAAAGTATTAACAATTCCACAAAAGTCACACAGCGTTAACAATCCACCCAATGTCACAAAGTATTAATAATTCTAAACAACGTCACAAAGCATTAACAATTCCACCCAATGTCACAGAGCATTAACAATTCCACACAACATCACAAAGCATTAACAACTCCTCAAACATCACACAATGTTAACAATTATACCCAACGTCACAAAGCAGTAACAATTCCACCCAACGTCACACAGCGTTAACAATTCCACCCAACGTCACAAAGTATTAACATTTTCACCCAACTTCACACAGCATTAACAATTCCACCCAACATCTCAAAGCATTAACAATTCTGCCCAACGTTACAAAGCGTTAACAATTTCACCAACGTCACAGAGCGTTAACAATTCCACCCAACCTCACAAAGCATTAACAATTCCACAAACGTCACAAAGCATTAACAATTCCATAAACATCACGAAACATTAACAATTCCACCCATCAGAAAGCATTAATAATTCCACCCAATGTCACAAAGCATTAACAATCCAACCAAACGACACACAGCTTTAAAAATTCCACCCAACGTCAGAAATCATTAACAATTCCAAAAAAGTCACAAAGCATTAACAATTCCACACAACTTAACAAAGCATTAACAATTCCACCCAACGTCACAAAGCATTAACAATTCCACCCAACATCACAAAGCATTAACAACTCCACAATTGTCACACAGCGTTAACAATTCCAACCAACATCACAAAGCATTAACAAATCCACAAACGTCACAAAGCATTAACAATTCCACCCAACATCACAAAGAGTTAACAATTCCACCCAACGTCACAAAGCATTAACAATTCCACCCAAAGTCACACAGCGTTAACAATTCCACCCAACGTCACAAAGCATTAACAATTCCACCCAACGTCACAAAGCATTAACAATTCCACCCAACATCACAAAGCATTAACAATTCCACCCAACTTTACAAAGCATTAACAATTCCACCAAACGTCACACAGCGTTAACAATTCCACCCAATGTCACAAAGCATTAACAATTCCACCAACATCACAAAGCATTAACAATTCCACCCAACATCACAAAGCATTAACAATTCCACCCAATGTCACAAAGCATTAACAATTCCACAAACGTCACAGCGCGTTAACAATTCCACCCAACGTCACAAAGCATTAACAATTCCAAAATCGTCACAAAGCATTAACAATTCCACCCAACTTCACAAAGCATTAACAATTCCACCCAATGTCACAAAGCATTAACAATTCCACCAAACGTTACAAAGCATTAACAATTCCACCCAACATCACAAAGCATTAACAATTCCACCCAACTTCACAAAGCATTAACAATTCCACCCAAAGTCACAAAGCGTTAACAATTCCACCCAACGTCACAAAGCATTAACAATTCCACCCAACGTCACACAGAATTAACAATTCCACCCAACATCACAAACCATTAAAAATTCCACCCAACTTTACAAAGTGTTAACAATTCCACAAACGTCACACAGCATTAACAATTCCACCCAATGTCACAAAGCATTAACAATTCCACCAAACATCACAAAGCATTAACAATTCCACCCAACATCACAAAGCATTAACAATTCCACCCAACGTCACAAAGCATTAACAATTCCACCCAACACCACACAGCGTTAACAATTCCACAAAATGTAACAAAGCATTAACAATTCCAAAAAAGTCACAAATAATTAACAATTCCACCGAACTTCACAAAGCATTAACAATTCCACCCAACGTCACAAAGCATTAACAATTCCACCAAACGTCACAAAGCATTAACAATTCCACCCAACATCACAAAGCATTAACAATTCCACCCAATGTCACAAAGCATTAACAATTCCACCCAACGTCACAAAGCATTAACAATTCCACCCAACGTCACAAAGCATTAACAATTCCACCCAACATCACAAAGCATTAACAATTCCACCCAACGTAACAAAGCATTAACAACTCCAGAAACGTCACACAGCGTTAACAATTCCACCCAACGTTACAAAGCATTAACAATTCCACCCAACGTTACAAAGCATTAACAATTCCACCCAACGTCACAAAGCATTAACAATTCCACCCAACGTCACAAAGCATTAACAATTCCACCCAACGTCACAAAGCTTTAACAATTCCACCCAACATCACAAAGCATTAACAATTCCAGCCAACTTTACAAAGCATTAACAATTTCACAAACGTCACACAGCGTTAACAATTCCACCCAATGTCACAAAGCATTAACAATTCCACCAAACATCACAAAGCATTAACAATTCCACCCAACGTTACAAAGTGTTAACAATTCCACCCAACGTAACAAAGCATTAACAATTTCACAAACGTCACACAGCATTAACAATTCCACCCAACATCTCAAAGCATTAACAATTCCACCCAACGTCACAAAGCATTAACAATTCCACCCAACACCACAAAGCTTTAACAATTCCACCCAATGTCACAAAGCATTAATAATTCCACAAACGTCACAAAGCATTAACAATTCCACCCAACATCACAAAGCATTAACAATTCCACCAAACGTCACAAAGTGTTAACAATTCCACCCAACGTCACAAAGCATTAACAATTCCACCCAACGTCACACAGCATTAACAATTCCAACATACGTCACAAAGCATTAACAATTCCACCCAACGTTACAAAGCATTAACAATTCCACCCAACGTCACACAGCATTAACAATTCCACCCAACGTCACAAAGCATTAACAATTCCACCAAACGTTACAAAGCATTAACAATTCCACCCAACATCACAAAGCATTAACAATTCCACCCAACGTCACAAAGCATTAACAATTCCACCCAACATCACAAAGCATTAACAATTCCACCCGTCACACAGCATTAACAATTCCACCCAAAATCACAAAGCATTAACAATTCCACCCAAATTTACAAAGCATTAACAATTCCACCAAAAGTCACACAGCGTTAACAATTCCACTGAAAGTGACAAAGCATTCGCAAATCCACCAACGTCACACAGCGTTAACAATTCTAACCAACGTCACAAAGCACTGACAATTTCACCCAATATCACAAAGCATTAACAATTCCTCAAACATCACACAATGTTAACAATTCCACCCAACGTCACAAAGCATTAACAATTCCACCCAACGTCACACAGCGTTAACAATTCCACCCAACGTCACAAAGCATTAACAATTCCACCCAACGTCACACAGCATTAACAATTCCACCCAACATCACAAAGCATTAACAATTCCACCCAACGTTACAAAGCATTAACAATTCCACCAAACGTCACACAGCATTAACAATTCCACCCAACGTCACAAAGCATTAACAATTCCACAAACGTCACAAAGCATTAACAATTCCACCCAACATCACAAAGCATTAACAATTCCACCCAACGTTACAAAGCATTAACAATTCCACCCAACGTCACAAAGCATTAACAATTCCACAAACGTCACACAGCATTCACAATTCCACCCAACGTCACAAAGCATTAACAATTCCACAAAACGTCACAAAGCATTAACAATTCCACCCAACATCACAAAGCATTAACAATTCCACCCAACGTCACAAAGCATTAACAATTCCACCCAACATCACAAAGCATTAACAACTCCACAATGTCTCACAGCATTAACAATTCCACCCAACATCACAAAGCATTAACAATTCCACCAAACGTCACAAAGCATTAACAATTCCACCCAACATCACAAAGCATTAACAATTCCACCCAACGTAACAAAGCATTAACAATTTCACCCAACGTCACACAGCGTTAACAATTCCACCCAATATAACAAAGCATTAAGAATTCCCCCCAACATCACAAAGCATTAACAATTCCACCCAACATCACAAAGCATTAACAATTCCACCCAACGTCACAAAGCATTAACAATTCCACCAAACGTCACACAGTGATAACAATTCCACCAATGTCACACAGCATTAACAATTCCACCAAACATCACAAAGCATTAACAATTCCACCCAACATCACAAAGCATTAACAATTCCACCCAACGTCACAAAGCATTAACAATTCCACAAACGTCACACAGCATTCACAATTCCACCCAACGTCACAAAGCATTAACAATTCCACAAACGTCACAAAGCATTAACAATTCCACCCAACATCACAAAGCATTAACAATTCCACCCAACGTCACAAAGCATTAACAATTCCACCAAACGTCACAAAGCATTAACAATTCCACCCAACATCACAAAGCATTAACAATTCCACCCAACGTCACAAAGCATTAACAATTCCACCCAACATCACAAAGCATTAACAATTCCACCCAACGTCACAAAGCATTAACAATTCCACCCAACATCACAAAGCATTAACAATTCCACCCAACGTTACAAAGTTTTAACAATCCCACCCAACGTCACAAACAGTTAACAATTCCACCCAACATCACAAAGCATTAACAATTCCACCCAACGTTACAAAGCATTAACAATTCCACCCAACGTCACAAAGCATTAATAATTCCACAAACGTCACACAGCATTCACAATTTCACCCAACGTCACACAGCATTAACAATTCCACCCAATATATCAAAGCATTAACAATTCCACCCAACGTCACAAAGCGTTAACAATTCCACAAACGTCACACAGCATTCACAATTCCACCCAACGTCACAAAGCATTAACAATTCCACAAATATCACAAAGCATTAACAATTCCACCCAACGTCACAAAGCATTAACAATTCCACCCAATGTCACAAAGCATTAACAATTCCACCAAACGTCACAAAGCGTTAACAATTTCCCCCAACGTCACAAAGCATTAACAATTCCACCCAACGTCACACAGCATTAACAATTCCACCCAACATCACAAAGCATTAACAATTCCACCCAACGTCACAAAGCATTAACAATTCCACAAACGTCACAAAGCATTAACAATTCCACCCAACATCACAAAGCATTAACAATTCCACCCAACGTCACAAAGCATTAACAATTCCACCCAACGTCACAAAGCATTAACAATTCCACCCAACGTCACAAAGCATTAACAATTCCACCCAACATCACAAAGCATTAACAATTCCACCCAACGTCACAAAGCATTAACAATTCCACCAAACGTCACACAGCATTAACAATTCCACCCAATGTCACAAAGCATTAACAATTCCACCAAACGCTACAAAGCATTAACAATTCCACCCAACGTCACAAAGCGTTAACAATTCCCCCAACGTAACAAAGCATTAACAATTTCACCCAACGTCACACAGCATTAACAATTCCACCCAACATCACAAAGCATTAACAATTCCACCCAACGTTACAAAGCATTAACAATTCCACCAAACGTCACAAAGCATTAACAATTCCACCCAACGTCACAAAGCATTAACAATTCCACAAACGTCACAAAGCATTAACAATTCCACCCAACGTCACAAAGCATTAACAATTCCACCCAACGTCACAAAGCATTAACAATTCCACCCAACGTCACAAAGCATTAACAATTCCACCCAACATCACAAAGCATTAACAACTCAACAAACATCACAAAGCATTAACAATTCCACCCAACGTCACAAAGCATTAACAATTTCACCCAACGTCACACAGCATTAACAATTCCACCCAACATCTCAAAGCATTAACAATTCCACCCAACGTCACAAAGCATTAACAATTCCACCCAACATCACAAAGCATTAACAATTCCACCCAACGTCACAAAGCATTAACAATTCCACAAACGTCACACAGCATTCACAATTCCACCCAACGTCACAAAGCATTAACAATTCCACAAATATCACAAAGCATTAACAATTCCACCCAACGTCACAAAGCATTAACAGTTCCACCCAACACCACAAAGCGTTAACAATTCCACAAAATGTCACAAAGCGTTAACTATTCCCCCAACGTAACAAAGCATTAACAATTTCACCCAACGTCACACAGCATTAACAATTCCACCCAACACCACAAAGCTTTAACAATTCCACCCAATGTCACAAAGCATTAATAATCCAAAAACGTCACAAAGCATTAACAATTCCACCCAACATCACAAAGCATTAACAATTCCACCCAACGTCACAAAGCATTAACAATTCCACCCAACGTCACAAAGTGTTAACAATTCCACCCAACATCACAAAGTATTAACAATTCGACCAAACGTTACAAAATGTTAACAATTCCACCCAACGTCACAAAGCGTTAACAATTCCAAAAACGTCACACAGCATTCACAATTCCACCCAACGTCACAAGGCATTAACAATTCCACAAATATCACAAAGCATTAACAATTCCACCCAACATCACAAAGCATTAACAATTCCACCCAACGTCACAAAGCATTAACAATTCCACCCAACATTACAAAGCATTAACAATTCCACCCAACATCACAAAGCATTAACAATTCCACCCAACGTTACAAAGTTTTAACAATCCCACCCAACGTCACAAACAGTAAACAATTCCCCCAACGTAACAAAGCATTAACAATTCCACCCAACGTCACAAAGCATTAACAATTCCACCCAACGTCACAAAGCATTAACAATTCCACCCAACGTCACAAAGCATTAACAATTCCACCCAACGTCACAAAGCATTAACAATTCCACCCAACATCATAAAGCATTAACAATTCCACCCAACATCACAAAGCGTTAACAATTCCACCCAACGTCACAAAGCATTAACAATTCCACCCAACGTCACACAGCATTAACAATTCCACCCAACGTCACAAAGCATTAACAATTCCAAAAACGTCACAAAGCATTAACAATTCCACCCAACATCACAAAGCATTAACAATTCCACCCAACGTTACAAAGCATTAACAATTCCACCAAACGTCACACAGCATTAACAATTCCACCCAACATCACAAAGCATTAACAATTCCACCCAACGTCACAAAGCATTAACAATTCCACCAAACATCACAAAGCATTAACAATTCCACCCAACGTCACAAAGCATTAACAATTCCACCCAACGTCACAAAGCATTAACAATTCCACCAAACGTCACAAAGCATTAACAATTCCACCCAACGTCACAAAGCATTAACAATTCCACCCAAACGTCACAAAGCATTAACAATTCCACCCAACGTCACAAAGCATTAACAATTCCACCCAACGTCACAAAGCATTAACAATTCCACACAACATCACAAAGCATTAACAATTCCACAAAACGTCACAAAGCGTTAACAATTCCACCCAACGTCACAAAGCATTAACAATTCCACCAAACGTCACAAAGCATTAACAATTCCACCCAACATCACAAAGCATTAACAATTCCACCCAACGTCACAAAGCATTAACAATTCCACCCAACGTCACAAACAGTAAACAATTCCCCCAACGTAACAAAGCATTAACAATTTCACCCCAACGTCACACAGCATTACCAATTCCAACCAACATCACAAAGCATTAACAATTCCACCCAACGTCACAAAGCATTAACAATTCCACAAACGTCACAAAGCATTAACAATTCCACCCAACGTCACAAAGCATTAACAATTCCACAAACATCACAAAGCATTAACAATTCCACCCAACATCACAAAGCATTAACAATTCCACCCAACGTCACAAAGCATTAATAATTCCACAAACGTCACACAGCATTCACAATTCCACCCAACGTCACAAAGCATTAACAATTCCACCCAACGTCACAAAGCATTAACAATTCCACCCAACATCACAAAGCATTAACAATTCCACCCAACGTCACAAAGCATTAACAATTCCACAAACGTCACAAAGCATTAACAATTCCACCCAACATCACAAAGCATTAACAATTCCACCCAACGTCACAAAGCATTAACAATTCCACCCAACGTCACAAAGCATTAACAATTCCACCCAACGTCACAAAGCATTAACAATTCCACCCAACATCACAAAGCATTAACAATTCCACCCAACGTCACAAAGCATTAACAATTCCACCCAACGTCACAAAGCATTAACAATTCCACCCAACGTCACAAAGCATTAACAATTCCACAAACGTCACAAAGCATTAACAATTCCACCCAACATCACAAAGCATTAACAATTCCACCAAACGTCACAAAGTGTTAACAATTCCACCCAACGTCACAAAGCATTAACAATTCCACCCAACGTCACAAAGCATTAACAATTCCACCCAACATCACAAAGCATTAACAATTCCACCCAACATCACAAAGCATTAACAATTCCACCCAACGTTACAAAGCATTAACAATTCCACCCAACGTCACAAAGCATTAACAATTCCACCCAACGTCACAAAGCATTAACAATTCCACCCAACGTCACAAAGCATTAACAATTCCACCCAACGTCACAAAGCATTAACAATTCCACCCAACGTCACAAAGCATTAACAATTCCACCCAACGTCACAAAGCGTTAACAATTCCCCCAACGTAACAAAGCATTAACAATTTCACCCAACGTCACAAAGCATTAACAATTCCACCCAACATCACAAAGCATTAACAATTCCACCCAACGTCACAAAGCATTAACAATTCCACCCAACATCACAAAGCATTAACAATTCCACCCAACATCACAAAGCATTAACAATTCCACCCAACATCACAAAGCATTAACAATTCCACCCAACGTCACAAAGCATTAACAATTCCACAAACGTCACACAGCATTAACAATTCCACCCAACGTCACAAAGCATTAACAATTCCACCCAACGTCACACAGCATTAACAATTCCACCCAACATCATAAAGCATTAACAATTCCACCCAACATCACAAAGCATTAACAATTCCACCAAACGTCACAAAGCATTAACAATTCCACCCAACGTCACAAAGCATTAACAATTCCACCCAACGTTCAAAGCGTTAACAATTCCACCCAAACGTCACAAAGCATTAACAATTCCACCCAACATCACAAAGCATTAACAATTCCACCCAACGTCACAAAGCATTAACAATTCCACCCAACGTCACAAAGCATTAACAATTCCACCCAACATCACAAAGCATTAACAATTCCACCCAACGTCACAAAGCATTAACAATTCCACCCAACGTCACACAGCATTAACAATTCCACCCAACATCTCAAAGCATTAACAATTCCACCCAACGTCACAAAGCATTAACAGTTCCACCCAACATCACAAAGCATTAACAATTCCACCCAACGTCACAAAGCGTTAACAATTCCACCCAACGTCACAAAGCATTAACAATTCCACCCAACGTCACAAAGCATTAACAATTCCACCCAACATCACAAAGCATTAACAATTCTGCCCAACGTCACAGAGTGTTAACAATTCAACACAACATACAAAGCATTAACAATTCCACCCAACGTCACAAAGCATTAACAATTCCACCCAACGTCACAAAGCATTAACAATTCCACCCAACGTCACAAAGCATTAACAATTCCACCAAAGTCACAAAGCATTAACAATTCCACCCAACGTCACAAAGCATTAACAATTCCACCCAACATCACAAAGCATTAACAATTCCACCCAACGTAACAAAGCATTAACAATTCCACCCAACATCACAAAGCATTAACAATTCCACCCAACGTCACAAAGCATTAACAATTCCACCCAACATCACAAAGCGTTAACAATTCCACCCAACGTCACAAAGCATTAACAATTCCACCAAACATCACAAAGCATTAACAATTCCACCCAACATCACAAAGCATTAACAATTCCACCCAACGTCACAAAGCATTAACAATTCCACCCAACGTCACAAAGCATTAACAATTCCACCCAACGTCACAAAGCATTAACAATTCCACCCAACGTCACAAAGCATTAACAATTCCACCCAACGTCACAAAGCATTAACAATTCCACCAAACGTCACAAAGCATTAACAATTCCACCCAACGTCACAAAGCATTAACAATTCCACCCAACGTCACACAGCATTAACAATTCCACCCAACATTTCAAAGCATTAACAATTCCACCCAACGTCACAAAGCATTAACAATTCCACCCAACGTCACAGAGCATTAACAATTCCACCTAACGTCACAAACCATTAACAATTCAACACAACATCACAAAGCATTAACAATTCCACCCAACGTCACAAATAATTAACAATTCAACCGAACTTCACAAAGCATTAACAATTCCACCCAACGTCACAAAGTATTAACAAGTCCACCCAACAGCACAAAGCATTAACAATTCCACACAACGTCACAAAGCATTAGCAATTCCACCCAATGTCACAAAGGTTTAACAATTCCACCCAACATCACAAAAGCATTAACAATTCCACCCAACATCACAAAGCATTAACAATTCCACCCAACGTCACAAAGCATTAACAATTCCACCAAACGTTACAAAGCATTAACAATTCCACCCAACATCACAAAGCATTAACAATTCCACCCAACGTCACAAAGCATTAACAATTTCACACAACGTCACAAAGCATTAACAATTCCACCCAACATCACAAAGCATTAACAATTCCACCCAACGTCACAAAGCATTAACAATTCCACCAACATCACAAAGCATTAACAATTCCACCCAACGTCACAAAGCATTAACAATTCCACCCAACGTCACAAAGCATTAACAATTCCACCCAACGTCACAAAGCGTTAACAATTCCACCCAACGTCACAAAGCATTAACAATTCCAAAAACGTCACAAAGCATTAACAATTCCACCCAACGTAACAAAGCATTAACAATTTCACCCAACGTCACACAACAATAACAATTCCACCCAACATCTCAAAGCATTAACAATTCCCCCCAACGTAACAAAGCATTAACAATTCCACCCAACGTCACAAAGCATTAACAATTCCACCAACGTCACAAAGCATTAACAATTCCACCCAACGTCACAAAGCATTAACAATTCCCCAAACGTCACAAAGCATTAACAATTCCACCCAATGTCACAAAGCATTAACAATTCCACCAAACGTCACAAAGCATTAACAATTCCACCCAACATCACAAAGCATTAACAATTCCACCCAACGTCACAAAGCATTAACAATTCCACCCAACATAACAAAGCATTAAGAATTCCACAAACGTCTCACAGCATTAACAATTCCACAAACGTCACAAAGCATTAACAATTTCACACAACGTCACAAAGCATTAACAATTCCACCCAACGTCACAAAGCATTAACAATTCCACCCAACGTCACAAAGCATTAACAATTCCACCCAACGTCACAAAGGTTTAACAATTCCACCCATCATCACAAAGCATTAACAATTCCACCAAACACTACAAAGCATTAACAATTTCACACAACGTCACAAAGCATTAGCAATTCCACCCAATGTCACAAAGGTTTAACAATTCCACCCAACGTCATAAAGAGTTAACAATTCCACCCAACGTCACACAGCATTAACAATTCCACCCAACATCACAAAGCATTAACAATTCCACCCAACGTCACAAAGCATTAACAATTCCACCAAACGTCACAAAGCATTAACAATTTCACGCAATGTCACAAAGCATAAACAATTCCACCAAAAGTTACCAAGTGTTAACAATTCCACCCAACGTCACAAAGTGTTAACAATTCCACCCAACGTCACAAAGCATTAACAATTCCACCCAACATCATAAAGCATTAACAATTCCACCCAACGTCACACAGCATTAACAATTCCACCCTAAGTCACAGAGCATTAGCAATTCTGCCCAATGTTACAAAGCGTTAACAATTCCACCCAACATCACAAAGCATTAACAATTCCACCCAACGTTACAAAGCATTAACAATTCCACCCAACGTCACAAAGCATTAACAATTCCACCCTACGTCACACAGCATTAACAATTCCACCCAACGTCACAAAGCATTAACAATTCCACCCAACATCACAAAGCATTAACAATTCCACCCAACGTCACAAAGCATTAACAATTCCACCCAACGTCACAAAGCATTAACAATTCCACCCAACATCACAAAGCATTAACAATTCCACCCAACGTCACAAAGCATTAACAATTCCACCCAACATCACAAAGCATTAACAATTCCACCCAACATCACAAAGCATTAACAATTCCACCCAACGTAACAAAGCATTAACAATTTCACCCAACGTCACACAGCATTAACAATTCCACCCAACATCTCAAAGCATTAACAATTCCACCCAACGTCACAAAGCATTAACAATTCCACCCAACGTCACAAAGCATTAACAATTCCACCCAACGTCACAAAGCATTAACAATTCCACCCAACGTCACAAAGCATTAACAATTCCACCCAACGTCACAAAGCATTAACAATTCCACCCAACATCATAAAGCATTAACAATTCCACCCAACGTCACAAAGCATTAACAATTCCACCCAACATCACAAAGCATTAACAATTCCACCCAACATCACAAAGCATTAACAATTCCACCCAACGTCACAAAGCATTAACAATTCCACCCAACGTCACAAAGCATTAACAATTCCACCCAACATCACAAAGCATTAACAATTCCACCCAACGTCACAAAGCATTAACAATTCCACCCAACGTCACAAAGCATTAACAATTCCACCAACATCACAAAGCATTAACAATTCCACGCAAAGTCACAAAGTGTTAACAATTCCACCCAACGTCACAAAGCATTAACAATTCCACCCAACGTCACAAAGCATTAACAATTCCACCCAACATCACAAAGCATTAACAATTCCACCCAACGTCACAAAGCATTAACAATTCCACCAAACATCACAAAGCATTAACAATTCCACCCAACATCACAAAGCATTAACAATTCCACCCAACGTTACAAAGCATTAACAATTCCACCCAACATCACAAAGCGTTAACAATTCCCCCAACGTAACAAAGCATTAACAATTTCACCCAACGTCACACAGCATTAACAATTCCACCCAACGTCACAAAGCATTAACAATTCCACCAAACGTTACAAAGCATTAACAATTCCACCCAACGTCACAAAGCATTAACAATTCCACAAACATCACAAAGCATTAACAATTCCACCCAACGTCACAAAGCATTAACAATTCCACCCAACATCACAAAGCATTAACAATTCCACCCAACATCACAAAGCATTAACAATTCCACCCAACGTCACAAAGCATTAACAATTCCACCAAACGTCACAAAGCATTAACAATTTCACCCAACGTCACAAAGCATTAACAATTCCACCCAACGTCACAAAGCATTAACAATTCCACCCAACGTCACAAAGCATTAACAATTCCACCCAACGTCACAAAGCATTAACAATTCCACCCAACATCACAAAGCATTAACAATTCCACCCAACATCACAAAGCATTAACAATTCCACCCAACGTCACAAAGCATTAACAATTCCACCCAACATCACAAAGCATTAACAATTCCACCCAACGTCACAAAGCATTAACAATTCCACAAACGTCACACAGCATTAACAATTCCACCAACATCACAAAGCATTAACAATATCACCCAACAACACAAAGCATTAACAGTCCACCAAACGTTACAAAGCATTAACAATTTCACACAACGTCACAAAGCATTAACAATTCCACCAAACGTCACAAAGCATTAACAATTCCACCCAACGTCACAAAGCATTAACAATTCCACCCAACGTCACAAAGCATTAACAATTCCACCCAACATCACAAAGCATTAACAATTCCACCCAACATCACAAAGCATTAACAATTCCACCCAACGTTACAAAGTGTTAACAATTCCACCCAACGTCACAAAGCGTTAACAATTCCCCCAACATCACAAAGCATTAACAATTCCACCCAACGTCACAAAGCATTAACAATTCCACCCAACGTCACAAAGCATTAACAATTCCCCCAACGTAACAAAGCATTAACAATTCCACCCAACGTCACAAAGCATTAACAATTCCACCCAACGTCACAAAGCATTAACAATTCCACCCAACGTCACAAAGCATTAACAATTCCACCCAACGTCACAAAGCATTAACAATTCCACCCAACGTCACAAAGCATTAACAATTCCACCCAACATCACAAAGCATTAACAATTCCACAAACATCACAAAGCATTAACAATTCCACCCAACGTCACAAAGCATTAACAATTCCACCCAACATCACAAAGCATTAACAATTCCACCCAACGTCACAAAGCATTAACAATTCCACCCAACATCACAAAGCATTAACAATTCCACCCAACATCACAAAGCATTAACAATTCCACCCAACGTCACAAAGCATTAATAATTCCACAAACGTCACAAAGCATTAACAATTCCACCCAACATCACAAAGCATTAACAATTCCACCAAACGTCACAAAGCGTTAACTATTCCCCAACGTAACAAAGCATTAACAATTTCACCCAACGTCACACAGCATTAACAATTCCACCCAACATCACAAAGCATTAACAATTCCACCCAACGTCACAAAGCATTAACAATTCCACCCAACGTCACAAAGCATTAACAATTCCACCCAACGTCACAAAGCATTAACAATTCCACCCAACATCACAAAGCATTAACAATTCCACCCAACGTCACAAAGTTTTAACAATTCCACCCAACGTCACAAGCAGTTAACAATTCCCCCAACGTCACAAAGCATTAACAATTTCACCCCAACGTCACAAAGCATTAACAATTCCACCCAACGTCACAAAGAATTAACAATTCCACCCAACGTCACAAAGCGTTAACAATTCCCCCAACGTAACAAAGCATTAACAATTTCACCCAACGTCACAAAGCATTAACAATTCCACCCAACATCACAAAGCATTAACAATTCCACAAACGTCACACAGCATTAACAATTCCACCCAACGTCACAAAGCATTAACAATTCCACCCAACGTCACAAAGCATTAACAATTCCACCCAACATCACAAAGCATTAACAATTCCACCCAACATCACAAAGCATTAACAATTCCACCCAACATCACAAAGCATTAACAATTCCACCCAACATCACAAAGCATTAACAATTCCACCAAACGTTACAAAGCATTAACAATTTCACACAACGTCACAAAGCATTAGCAATTCCACCCAACGTCACAAAGTTTTAACAATTCCACCCAACGTCACAAAGCATTAACAATTCCACCCAACGTCACAAAGCATTAACAATCCCACCCAACGTCACAAACAGTAAACAATTCCCCCAACGTAACAAAGCATTAACAATTTCACCCCAACGTCACACAGCATTACCAATTCCAACCAACATCATAAAGCATTAACAATTCCACCCAACATCACAAAGCATTAACAATTCCACCCAACGTCACAAAGCATTAACAATTCCCCAAACGTCACAAAGCATTAACAATTTCACGCAATGTCACAAAGCATTAACAATTCCACCAAAAGTTACAAAGTGTTAACAATTCCACCCAACGTCACAAAGCGTTAACAATTCCACCCAACGTCACAAAGCATTAACAATTCCACCCAATGTCACACAGCATTAACAATTCCACCCAACATCTAAAAGCATTAACAATTCCACCCAAAATCACAAAGCGTTAACAATTCCACCCAACGTCACAAAGTGTTATCAATTCCACCCAGCGTCACAAAGCATTAACAAATTCCACCCAAAGTCACAAAGCATTAACAATTCCACCCAACATCACAAAGCATTAACAATTCCACCCAACGTTACAAAGCATTAACAATTCCACCCAACGTCACAAAGCATTAACAATTCCACCCAACATCACAAAGCATTAACAATTCCACCCAACGTCACAAAGCATTAACAATTCCACCCAACGTCACAAAGCATTAACAATTCCACAAACGTCACAAAGCATTAACAATTCCACCCAACATCACAAAGCATTAACAATTCCACCCAACGTCACAAAGCATTAACAATTCCACCCAACGTCACAAAGCATTAACAATTCCACCCAACGTTACAAAGCGTTAACAATTCCACCCAACGTCACACAGCATTAACAATTCCACCCAACGTCACAAAGCATTAACAATTCCACCCAACGTCACAAAGCATTAACAATTCCACCCAACGTCACAAAGCATTAACAATTCCACCCAACATCACAAAGCATTAACAATTCCACCAAACGTTACAAAGTGTTAACAATTCCACCCAACGTCACAAAGCATTAACAATTCCACCCAACGTCACAAAGCATTAACAATTCCACCCAACGTCACAAAGCATTAACAATTCCACAAACGTCACAAAGCATTAACAATTCCACCCAACATCACAAAGCATTAACAATTCCACCAAACGTCACAAAGCGTTAACAATTCCACCCAACGTCACAAAGCATTAACAATTCCACCCAACATCACAAAGCATTAACAATTCCACCCAACATCACAAAGCATTAACAATTCCACCCAACGTCACAAAGCATTAACAATTCCACCCAACGTCACAAAGCATTAACAATTCCACCCAACGTCACAAAGCATTAACAATTCCACCCAACGTCACAAAGCATTAACAATTCCACCCAACATCACAAAGCATTAACAATTCCACCCAACGTCACAAAGCATTAACAATTCCACCCAACATCACAAAGCATTAACAATTCCACCCAACATCACAAAGCATTAACAATTCCACCCAACGTCACAAAGCATTAACAATTTCACCCAACGTCACACAGCATTAACAATTCTACCAAACGTCACACAGCATTAACAATGCTACCCAACGTCACAAACATTAACAATTCCACACAATGTCACAAAGCATTAACAATTCCACCCAACGTCACAAAGCATTAACAATTCCACCCAACATCACAAAGCATTAACAATTCCACCCAACGTTACAAAGTTTTAACAATCCCACCCAACGTCACAAACAGTAAACAATTCCCCCAACGTAACAAAGCATTAACAATTTCACCCCAACGTCACAAAGCATTAACAATTCCACCCAACATCACAAAGCATTAACAATTCCACCCAACGTCACAAAGCATTAACAATTCCACCCAACGTCACAAAGCATTAACAATTCCACCCAACGTCACAAAGCATTAACAATTCCACAAACGTCACAAAGCATTAACAATTCCACCCAACGTCACAAAGCATTAACAATTCCACCAAACGTCACAAAGCATTAACAATTCCACCCAACATCACAAAGCATTAACAATTCCACCCAACGTTACAAAGCGTTAACAATTCCACCCAACGTCACAAAGCATTAACAATTCCACCCAACGTCACAAAGCATTAACAATTCCACCCAACGTCACAAAGCATTAACAATTCCACCAAACGTTACAAAGTGTTAACAATTCCACCCAACGTCACAAAGCATTAACAATTCCACAAACGTCACAAAGCATTAACAATTCCACCCAACGTCAGAAAGCATTAACAATTCCACCCAACATCACAAAGCATTAACAATTCCACCCAAAATCACAAAGCATTAACAACTGCACAGACGTCACAAAGCATTAACAATTCCACCCAACGTCACAAAGCATTAACAATTCCACCCAACGTCACACAGCATTAACAATTCCACCCAACGTCACAAAGCATTAACAATTCCCCCAACGTAACAAAGCATTAACAATTCCACCCAACGTCACAAAGCATTAACAATTCCACCCAACATCACAAAGCATTAACAATTCCACCCAACATCACAAAGCATTAACAATTCCACCCAACTTCACAAAGCATTAACAATTCCACCCAACTTCACAAAGCATTAACAATTCCACCCAAAATCACAAAGCATTAACAATTCCACTCAACGACAGAAAGCTTTAACAATTCCACCCAATGTCACAAATCGTTAACAATACCACCCAACGTCACACAGCATTAACAATTCCACCCAACATTACAAAGCATTAACAATTCCACCCAACGTCACAAAGCATTAACAATTCCACCCAACGTCACAAAGCATTAACAATTCCACCCAACGTCACAGAGCATTAACAATTCCACCTAACGTCACAAGCCATTAACAATTCCACACAACATCACAAAGCATTAACAATTCCACCCAACGTTACAAAGTGTTAACAATTCCACCCAACGTCACAAAGCATTAACAATTCCACAAACGTCACACAGCATTCACAATTCCACCCAACGTCACAAAGCATTAACAATTCCACAAAACGTCACAAAGCATTAACAATTCCACCCAACATCACAAAGCATTAACAATTCCACCCAACGTTACAAAGTTTTAACAATCCCACCCAACGTCACAAAGCAGTTAACAATTCCCCCAACGTAACAAAGCATTAACAATTTCACCCAACGTCACACAGCATTAACAATTCCACCCAACGTCACAAAGCATTAACAATTCCACCCAACGTCACAAAGCATTAACAATTCCACCCAACATCACAAAGCGTTAACAATTCCACCCAACGTCACAAAGCATTAACAATTCCACCCAACGTCACAAAGCATTAACAATTCCAACAACGTCACAAAGCACTAACAATTCCACCCAACGTCACAAAGCGTTAACAATTCCACCCAACGTCACAAAGCATTAACAATTCCACCCAACGTTACAAAGCATTAACAATTCCACCCAACATCACAAAGCGTTAACAATTCCACCCAACGTAACAAAGCATTAACAATTTCACCCAACGTCACACAGCATTAACAATTCCACCCAACATCACAAAGCACTAACAATTCCACCCAATGTCACACAGCATTAACAATTCCACCCAACGTCACAAAGCATTAACAATTCCACCCAACGTCACAAAGCATTAACAATTCCACCCAACATCACAAAGCATTAACAATTCCACCCAACATCACAAAGCATTAACAATTCCACCCAACGTCACAAAGCATTAACAATTCCACCCAACATCACAAAGCATTAACAATTCCACCCAACATCACAAAGCATTAACAATTCCACCCAACGTCACAAAGCATTAACAATTCCACCAAACGTCACAAAGCATTAACAATTCCACCCAACGTCACAAAGCATTAACAATTCCACCCAACATCACAAAGCATTAACAATTCCACCCAACATCACAAAGCATTAACAATTCCACCCAACGTCACAAAGCATTAACAATTCCACCCAACGTCACAAAGCATTAACAATTCCACAAACGTCACAAAGCATTAACAATTCCACCCAACGTCACAAAGCATTAACAATTCCACCCAACGTCACAAAGCATTAACAATTCCACCCAACATCACAAAGCATTAACAATTCCACCCAACATCACAAAGCATTAACAATTCCACCCAACGTCACAAAGCATTAACAATTCCACCCAACGTCACAAAGCATTAACAATTCCACCCAACGTTACAAAGCATTAGCAATTCCACCCAACGTCACACAGCGTTAACAGTTCCACCCGACACACCGCAATAACAGTTCCACCCATGTCACACAGCATTAACAATTCCACCCAACATCACAAAGCATTAACAATTCCACCCAACATCACAAAGCATTAACAATTCCACCCAACGTCACAAAGCATTAACAATTCCATTCCACACAACGTCACAAAGCATTAACAATTCCACCCAACGTCACACAGCATTAACAATTCCACCCAACATCACAAAGCATTAACAATTCCACCCAACGTCACAAAGCATTAACAATTCCACCCAACGTCACAAAGCATTAACAATTCCACCCAACGTCACAAAGCATTAACAATTCCACCCAACGTCACAAAGCATTAACAATTCCACCCAACGTCACAAAGCATTAACAATTCCACCCAACGTCACAAAGCATTAACAATTCCACCCAACATCACAAAGCATTAACAATTCCACCCAACATCACAAAGCATTAACAATTCCACCCAACGTCACACAGCTTTAATAATTCCACCCAACGTGACAATGCATTAACAAATCCACCAACGTCACAAAGCATTAATAACTCCACCCAACGTCACAAAGCATTAACAATTCAACTGAACTTCACAAAGCATTAACAATTCCACTCAACGTCACAAAGTATTAACAATTCCACCCAACATCACAAAGCATTAACAATTCCACCCAACGTCACACAGCATTAACAATTCCACCCAACGTCACAAAGCATTAACAATTCCACAAACGTCACAAAGCATTAACAATTCCACCCAACATCAGAAAGCATTAACAATTCCACCCAACATCACAAAGCATTAACAATTCCACCCAAAGTCACAAAGCATTAACAATTGCACACAACGTCACAAAGCATTAACAATTCCACCCAACGTCACAAAGCATTAACAATTCCACCCAACGTCACAAAGCATTAACAATTCCACCCAACGTCACAAAGCATTAACAATTCCACCCAACGTCACAAAGCATTAACAATTCCACCCAACATCACAAAGCATTAACAATTCCACCAAACATCACAAAGCATTAACAATTCCACCCAACATCACAAAGCATTAACAATTCCACCCAACGTCACAAAGCATTAACAATTCCACCCAACGTCACAAAGCATTAACAATTCCACCCAACATCACAAAGCATTAACAATTCCACCCAACGTCACAAAGCATTAACAATTCCACAAATATCACAAAGCATTAACAATTCCACCCAACATCACAAAGCATTAACAATTCCACCAAACGTCACAAAGCATTAACAATTCCACCCAACGTCACAAAGCATTAACAATTCCACCCAACGTCACAAAGCATTAACAATTCCACCCAACGTCACACAGCATTAACAATTCCACCCAACGTCACAAAGCATTAACAATTCCACAAACATCACAAAGCATTAACAATTCCACCCAACATCACAAAGCATTAACAATTCCACCCAACGTCACAAAGCGTTAACAATTCCACCCAACGTCACAAAGCATTAACAATTCCACCCAACGTCACAAAGCATTAACAATTCCACCCAACGTCACAAAGCATTAACAATTCCACCCAACGTCACAAAGCATTAACAATTCCACCCAACGTCACAAAGCATTAACAATTCCACCCAACGTCACAAAGCATTAACAATTCCACCCAACATCACAAAGCATTAACAACTCCACAAACGTCACACAGCATTAACAATTCCACCCAACGTCACAAAGCATTAACAATTTCACCCAACATCACAAAGCATTAACAATTCCACCCAACGTCACAAAGTTTTAACAATTCCACCCAACGTCACAAAGCGTTAACAATTCCACCCAACGTCACACAGCATTAACAATTCCACCCTACGTCACAAAGCATTAACAATTCCACCCAACGTCACAAAGCATTAACAATTCCACCCAACATCACAAAGCGTTAACAATTCCACCCAACGTCACAAAGCATTAACAATTCCACCCAACTCCCAAAGCATTAACAATTCCACCCAACGTCACAAAGCATTAACAATTCCACCCAACATCACAAAGCATTAACAATTCCACCCAACGTAACAAAGCGTTAACAATTCCACCCAATGTCACAAAGCATTAACAATTCCATCCAACATCACAAAGCATTAACAATTCCACCCAACATCACAAAGCATTAACAATTCCACCCAACATTACAAAGCATTAACAATTCCACCCAACATCACAAAGCATTAACAATTCCACCCAACGTTACAAAGCATTAACAATTCCACCCAACGTCACAAAGCATTAACAATTTCCCCCAACGTAACAAAGCATTAACAATTCCACCCAACGTCACAAAGCATTAACAATTCCACCCAACATCATAAAGCATTAACAATTCCACCCAACATCACAAAGCATTAACAATTCCACCCAACATCACAAAGCATTAACAATTCCACCCAACGTTACAAAGTTTTAACAATTCCACCCAACGTCACAAAGCGTTAATAATTCCACCCAACGTTACAAAGCATTAACAATTCGACACAACTTCACAGAGCGTTAATAATTCCACACAACGTCACAAAAGCATTAACAATTCCACCCAACGTCATAAATCATTAACAATTCCACCCAACATCACAAAGCATTAACAATTCCCCCAACGTAACAAAGCATTAACAATTTCACCCCAACGTCACACAGCATTACCAATTCCACCCAACATCATAAAGCATTAACAATTCCACCCAACATCACAAAGCATTAACAATTCCACCCAACATCACAAAGCATTAACAATTCCACCCAACGTCACAAAGCATTAACAATTCCACCAAACGTCACAAAGCATTAACAATTCCACCCAACATCACAAAGCATTAACAATTCCACCCAACGTCACAAAGCATTAACAATTCCACCCAACATCACAAAGCATTAACAATTCCACCCAACATCACAAAGCATTAACAATTCCACCCAACACACAAAGCATTAACAATTCCACCCAACGTCACAAAGCATTAACAATTCCACCCAACATCACAAAGCATTAACAATTCCACCCAACATCACAAAGCATTAACAATTCCACCCAACGTTACAAAGTGTTAACAATTCCACCCAACGTCACAAAGCATTAACAATTCCACCCAACGTAACAAAGCATTAACAATTTCACCCAACGTCACAAAGCATTAACAATTCCACCCAACGTCACAAAGCATTAACAATTTCACCCAACGTCACAAAGCATTAACAATTCCACCCAACATCACAAAGCATTAACAATTCCACCCAACGTCACAAAGCATTAACAATTCCACAAACGTCACAAAGCATTAACAATTCCACCCAACATCACAAAGCATTAACAATTCCACCCAACGTTACAAAGCATTAACAATTCCACCCAACATCACAAAGCTTTAACAATTCCACCCAACGTCACAAAGCATTAACAATTCCACCCAACGTCACAAAGCATTAACAATTCCACCCAACGTTACAAAGCATTAACAATTCGACACAACGTCACAGAACATTAACAATTACACACAACGTCACAAAAGCTTAACAATTGCACACAACGTCATAACTCATTAACAATTCTGAAGAAATTCACACAGCATTACCAATTCCACCCAACGTGACAAAGCATTAAGAAATCCACCAACGTCACACAGCATTAACAATTCCACCCAACATCACAAAGCATTAACAATTCCACCCAACGTCACAAAGCATTAACAATTCCACCCAACGTCACAAAGCATTAACAATTTCACCCAACGTCACAAAGCATTAACAATTCCACCCAACATCACAAAGCATTAACAATTCCACCCAACATCACAAAGCATTAACAATTCCACCCAACGTCACAAAGCATTAACAATTCCACCCAACGTCACAAAGCATTAACAATTCCACCCAACGTAACAAAGCATTAACAATTTCACCCAACGTCACAAAGCATTAACAATTCCACCCAACGTCACAAAGCATTAACAATTCCACCAAACGTTACAAAGCATTAACAATTCCACCCAACGTCACAAAGCATTAACAATTCCACCCAACGTCACAAAGCATTAACAATTCCCCCAACGTCACAAAGCATTAACAATTTCCACCCAACGTCACACAGCATTAACAATTCCACCCAACATCACAAAGCATTAACAATTCCACCCAACGTCACAAAGCATTAACAATTCCACCCAACGTCACAAAGCATTAACAATTCCACCCAACATCACAAAGCATTAACAATTCCACCCAACGTCACAAAGCATTAACAATTCCACCCAACATCACAAAGCATTAACAATTCCACCCAATGTCACAAAGCATTAACAATTCCACCCAACATCACAAAGCATTAACAATTCCACCCAACGTCACAAAGCATTAACAATTCCACCCAACGTCACAAAGCATTAACAATTCCATTCCACACAACGTCACAAAGCATTAACAATTCCACCCAACGTCACAAAGTTTTAACAATTCCACCCAACATCACAAAGCATTAACAATTCCACCCAACGTCACAAAGCATTAACAATTCCACCCAACGTCACAAAGCATTAACAATTCCACCCAACGTCACAAAGCATTAACAATTCCACCCAAAATCACAAAGCATTAACAATTCCACCCAACGTTACAAAGTTTTAACAATTCCACCCAACGTCACAAAGCATTAACAATTCCACCCAACATCACAAAGCATTAACAATTCCACCCAACATCACAAAGCATTAACAATTCCACCCAACGTTACAAAGTTTTAACAATCCCACCCAACGTCACAAAGCATTAACAATTCCACCCAACGTCACAAAGCATTAACAATTCCACCCCAACGTCACAAAGCATTAACAATTCCACCCAACGTCACAAAGCATTAACAATTCCACCCAACATCACAAAGCATTAACAATTCCACCCAACGTCACAAAGCATTAACAATTCCACAAACGTCACAAAGCATTAACAATTCCACCCAACATCACAAAGCATTAACAATTCCACCCAACGTCACAAAGCATTAACAATTCCACCCAACGT
Source organism: Mobula hypostoma (assembly GCF_963921235.1). Classification (NCBI taxonomy): domain Eukaryota; kingdom Metazoa; phylum Chordata; class Chondrichthyes; order Myliobatiformes; family Myliobatidae; genus Mobula; species Mobula hypostoma. The sequence goes on along the minus strand of NC_086103.1, from coordinate 68,373,320 downwards.
CACAAAGCATTAACAATTCCACACAACGTCACAAAGCATTAACAATTCCACCCAACGTCACAGGGCATTAACAACTAAACAAATGTAACGCGGTGTTAACAATTCCACCAAACGTCACAAAGCATTAACAATTCCACAAACATCACAAAGCATTAACAATTCCACCCAACGTCACAAAGCATTAACAATTTCACCCAACGTCACAAAGCATTAGCAATTCCACCCAACGTCACAAAGTTTTAACAATTCCACCCAACGTCACAAAGCTTTAACAATTCCACCCAACGTCACACAGCATTAACAATTCCACCCAACATCACAAAGCATTAATGATTCCGCCCATGCTACAAATGTTAATAATTCCACCCAACGTCACAAAGCATTAACAATTCTGCCCAACGTCACAGAGTGTTAACAATTCCACCTAACGTCACAAACCATTAACAATTACACCCAACATCACAAAGCATTAACAATTCCACCCAACGTCACAAAGCATTAACAATTCCACCCAACGTCACAAAGCATTAACAATTCCACAAACATCACAAAGCATTAACAATTTCACCCAATATCATAAAGCATTAACAATTCCACCCAACGTCACAAAGCATTAACAATTCCACCCAACGTCACAAAGCATTAACAATTCCACCCAACGTCACAAAGCATTAACAATTCCACCCAACATCACAAAGCATTAACAATTCCACCCAACGTCACAAAGCATTAACAATTCCACCCAACATCACAAAGCATTAACAATTCCACCCAACGTCACAAAGCATTAACAATTCCACCCAACATCACAAAGCATTAACAACTCCACAAACGTCACACAGCATTAACAATTCCACCCAACGTCACAAAGCATTAACAATTCCACCCAACATCACAAAGCATTAACAATTCCACCCAACGTCACAAAGCATTAACAATTCCACCCAACGTCACAAAGCATTAACAATTCCACCCAACATCACAAAGCATTAACAATTCCACCCAACGTCACAAAGCATTAACAATTCCACCCAACGTCACAAAGCATTAACAATTCCACCCAACATCACACAGCATTAACAATTCCACCCAACATCACAAAGCATTAACAATTCCACCAAACGCTACAAAGCATTAACAATTTCACACAACGTCACAAAGCATTAGCAATTCCACCCAGCGTCACAAAGCTTTAACAATTCCACCCAACGTCACAAAGCATTAACAATTCCACCCAACGTCACAGGGCATTAACATCTAAACAAATGAAACGCAGTGTTAACAATTCCACCAAACGTCACAAAGCATTAACAATTCCACAAACATCACAAAGCATTAACAATTCCACTCAACGTCAGAAAGCTTTAACAATTCCACCCAACGTCACAAAGCATTAACAATTCCACCCAACGTCACAAAGCATTAACAATTCCACCCAACGTCACAAAGCATTAACAATTCCACAAACATCACAAAGCATTAACAATTCCACCCAACATCAGAAAGCATTAATAATTCCACCCAAATTCACAAAGCATTAACAATTCCACCAACGTCACAAAGCATTAACAATTCCACCCAACGTCACAAAGCATTAACAATTCCACCCAACGTCACAAAGCATTAACAATTTCACCCAACGTCACACAGCATTAACAATTCCACCCAACATCTCAAAGCATTAACAATTCCACCCAACGTCACAAAGCATTAACAATTCCACCCAACATCACAAAGCATTAACAACTCCACAAACGTCACACAGCATTAACAATTCCACCCAACGTCACAAAGCATTAACAATTCCACCCAACATCACAAAGCATTAACAATTCCACCCAACGTCACAAAGCATTAACAATTCCACCCAACGTCACAAAGCATTAACAATTTCACCCAACATCACACAGCATTAACAATTCTACCCAACGTCACAAACATTAACAATTCCACACAACGTCACAAAGCATTAACAATTCCACCCAACATCACAAAGCATTAACAATTCCACCCAACGTCACAAAGCATTAACAATTCCACCCAACGTCACAAAGCATTAACAATTCCACAAACGTCACAAAGCATTAACAATTCCACCCAACATCACAAAGCATTAACAATTCCACCCAACGTCACAAAGCGTTAACTATTCCCCCAACGTAACAAAGCATTAACAATTTCACCCAACGTCACACAGCATTAACAATTCCACCCAACATCACAAAGCATTAACAATTCCACCCAACGTTACAAATGTTAACAATTCCACCCAACGTCACAAAGCATTAACAATTCCCCCAACGTCACAAAGCATTAACAATTCCACCCAACGTCACAAACAGTTAACAATTCCACCCAACGTCACAAAGCATTAACAATTCCACCCAACGTCACACAGCATTAACAATTCCACCCAATATATCAAAGCATTAACAATTCCACCCAACGTCACAAAGCATTAACAATTCCACCCAACATCACAAAGCATTAACAACTGCACAGACGTCACAAAGCATTAACAATTCCACCCAACGTCACAAAGCATTAACAATTCCACCAACGTCACAAAGCATTAACAATTCCACCCAACGTCACAAAGCATTAACAATTCCACCCAACGTCACAAAGCATTAACAATTCCACCCAACGTTACAAAGCATTAACAATTCCACCCAACATCACAAAGCGTTAACAATTCCACCCAACGTAACAAAGCATTAACAATTTCACACAACGTCACACAGCATTAACAATTCCACCCAACATCACAAAGCATTAACAATTCCACCCAACGTTACAAAGCATTAACAATTCCACCCAACGTCACAAAGCATTAACAATTCCACCCAACATCACAAAGCATTAACAATTCCACCCAACGTCACAAAGCATTAACAATTCCACCCAACGTCACAAAGCATTAACAATTCCACCCAACGTCACAAAGCATTAACAATTCCACCCAACGTCACAAAGCATTAACAATTCCACCCAACGTCACAAAGCATTAACAATTCCACCCAACGTCACAAAGCATTAACAATTCTGCCCAACGTCACAAAGTGTTAACAATTCCACCCAACGTCACAAAGCATTAACAATTCCACAAACATCACAAAGCATTAACAATTCCACTCAACGTCACAAAGTTTTAACAATTCCACCCAACGTCACAAAGCATTAACAATTTCACCCAACGTCACACAGCATTAACAATTCCACCCAACGTCACAAAGCATTAACAATTCCACCCAACATCACAAAGCATTAACAATTCCACCCAACATCACAAAGCATTAACAATTCCACCCAACGTCACAAAGCATTAACAATTCCACCCAACGTCACAAAGCATTAACAATTCCACCCAACGTCACAAAGCATTAACAATTCCACCCAACGTCACAAAGCATTAACAATTCCACCCAACGTCACAAAGCATTAACAATTCCACCCAACGTCACAAAGCATTAACAATTCCACCCAACGTCACAAAGCATTAACAATTCCACCCAACGTCACAAAGCATTAACAATTCCACAAACATCACAAAGCATTAACAATTCCACCCAACATCACAAAGCATTAACAATTCCACCCAACGTCACAAAGCATTAACAATTCCACCCAACATCACAAAGCATTAACAATTCCACCCAACATCACAAAGCATTAACAATTCCACCCAACGTCACAAAGCATTAACAATTCCACCCAACGTCACAAAGCATTAACAATTCCACCCAACGTCACAAAGCATTAACAATTCCACCCAACTTCACAAAGCATTAACAATTCCACCCGACGTCACAAATAATTAACAATTCAACCGAACTTCACAAAGCATTAACAATTCCACCCAACGTCACAAAGTATTAACAAGCCCACCAAACCACACAAAGCATTAACAACTCCATAAACATCACACAGCATTAATAATTCCACCCAACATCACAAAGCAATAACAATTTCACACAACATCACAAAGCATTAACAATTCCACAAACATCACAAAGCATTAACAATTCCACCCAACATCACAAAGCATTAACAATTCCACCCAACGTCACAAAGCATTAACAATTCCACCCAACGTCACAAAGCATTAACAATTCCACCCAACGTCACAAAGCATTAACAATTCCACCCAACGTCACAAAGCATTAACAATTCCACCCAACGTCACAAAGCATTAACAATTCCACCCAACGTCACAAAGCATTAACAATTCCACAAACATCACAAAGCATTAACAATTCCACCCAACATCACAAAGCATTAACAATTCCACCCAACGTCACAAAGCATTAACAATTCCACCAAACATCACAAAGCATTAACAATTCCACCCAACATCACAAAGCATTAACAATTCCACCCAACATCACAAAATATTAACAAATCCACCAACGCCACAAAGCATTAATAACTCCACCCAACGTCACAAATAATTAACAATTCAACCGAACGTCACAAATAATTAACAATTCCACCCAACGTCACAAAGCATTAACAATTCCACCCAACGTCACAAAGCATTAACAATTCCACCCAACGTCACAAAGCATTAACAATTCCACCCAACGTCACAAAGCATTAACAATTCCACAAACGTCACACAGCATTAACAATTCCACCCAACATCACAAAGCATTAACAATTCCACCCAACATCACAAAGCATTAACAATTCCACCCAACATCACAAAGCATTAACAATTCCACCCAACATCACAAAGCATTAACAATTCCACCCAACGTTACAAAGCATTAACAATTCCACCCAACGTCACAAAGCATTAACAATTCCACCCAACGTCACAAAGCATTAACAATTCCACCCAACGTCACAAAGCATTAACAATTCCACCCAACGTCACAAAGCATTAACAATTCCACCCAACATCACAAAGCATTAACAATTCCACAAACGTCACAAAGCATTAACAATTCCACCCAACATCACAAAGCATTAACAATTCCACACAACATCACAAAGCATTAACAATTCCACCCAACGTCACAAAGCTTTAACAATTCCACCCAACGTCACAAAGCATTAACAATTCCACCCAACGTCACACAGCATTAACAATTCCACCCACGTCACAAAGCATTAACAATTCCACCCAACGTCACAAAGCATTAACAATTCCACCCAACATCACAAAGCATTAACAATTCCACCCAACGTCACAAAGCATTAACAATTCCACCCAACGTCACAAAGCATTAACAATTCCCCCAACGTCACAAAGTTTTAACAATTCCACCCAACATTACAAAGCATTAACAATTCCCCCCAACGTAACAAAGCATTAACAATTCCACCCAACGTCACACAGCATTAACAATTCCACCCAACATCACAAAGCATTAACAATTCCACCCAACATCACAAAGCATTAACAATTCCACCCAACGTCACAAAGCATTAACAATTCCACCCAACATCACAAAGCATTAACAATTCCACCCAACGTCACAAAGCATTAACAATTCCACCCAACGTCACAAAGCATTAACAATTCCACCCAACATCACAAAGCATTAACAATTCCACCCAATGTCACAAAGCATTAATAATTCCACAAACGTCACAAAGCATTAACAATTCCACCCAACATCACAAAGCATTAACAATTCCACCCAACATCACAAAGCATTAACAATTCCACCCAACGTCACAAAGCGTTAATAATTCCACAAACGTCACAAAGCATTCACAATTTTACCCAACGTCACACAGCATTAACAATTCCACCCAACGTCACAAAGCATTAACAATTCCACCCAACGTCACAAAGCATTAACAATTCCACCCAACGTCACAAAGCATTAACAATTCCACCAAACGTCACAAAGCGTTAACTATTCCACCAACGTCACAAAGCATTAACAATTCCACAAACGTCACAAAGCATTAACAATTCCACCCAACATCACAAAGCATTAACAATTCCACCCAACGTCACAAAGCATTAACAATTCCACCCAACATCACAAAGCATTAACAATTCCACCCAACGTCACAAAGCATTAACAATTCCACCCAACATCACAAAGCATTAACAATTCCACCCAACGTCACAAAGCATTAACAATTCCACCCAACGTCACAAAGCATTAACAATTCCACCCAACGTTACAAAGCATTAACAATTCGACACAACGTCACAGAACGTTAACAATTCCACACAACGTCACAAAAGCTTAACAATTCAACACAATGTCATAACTCATGAACAATTCTGAAGAAATTCACACAGCATTAACAATTCCACCCAACGTGACAAAGCATTAAGAAATCCACCAACGTCACACAGCCTTAACAATTCTACCCAACATCACAAAGCGTTAACAATTCCACACAGCGTCACAAAGCATTAACAATTCCACCCAACATCATAAAGAGTTAACAATTCCACCCATCATCACAAAGCATTAACAATTCCACCAAACATCACAAAGCATTAACAATTCCACCCAACATCACAAAGCATTAACAATTCCACCCAACGTCACAAAGCATTAACAATTCCACCCAACATCACAAAGCATTAACAATTCCACCAAACGTCACAAAGCATTAATAATTCCACAACGTAACAAAGCATTAACAATTCCACCCAACGTCACAAAGCATTAACAATTCCACCCAACATCACAAAGCATTAACAATTCCACCCAACATCACAAAGCATTAACAATTCCACCCAACGTCACAAAGCGTTAACAATTCCCCCAACGTCACAAAGCATTAACAATTTCACCCAACGTCACACAGCATTAACAATTCCACCCAACATCACAAAGCATTAACAATTCCACCCAACGTCACAAAGCATTAACAATTCCACCCAACGTCACAAAGCATTAACAATTCCACCCAACATCACAAAGCATTAACAACTCCACAAACGTCTCACAGCATTAACAATTCCACAAACGTCACAAAGCATTAACAATTCCACCCAACATCACAAAGCATTAACAATTCCACAAACGTCACAAAGCATTAACAATTCCACCCAACATCACAAAGCATTAACAATTCCACCCAACGTCACAAAGCATTAACAATTCCACCCAACGTCACAAAGCATTAACAATTCCACCCAACGTTACAAAGTGTTAACAATTCCACCCAACGTCACACAGCATTAACAATTCCACCCAACGTCACAAAGCATTAACAATTCCACCCAATGTCACAAAGCGTTAACAATTCCACCCAACATCACACAGCATTAACAATTCCACCCAACGTCACAAAGCATTAACAATTCCACCCAACGTCACACAGCATTAACAATTCCACCCAACATCACAAAGCATTAACAATTCCACCCAACGTTACAAAGCATTAACAATTCCACCCAACGTCACAAAGCATTAACAATTCCACCCAACGTCACAAAGCATTAACAATTTCACCCAACGTCACACAGCATTAACAATTCCACCCAACATCTCAAAGCATTAACAATTCCACCCAACGTCACAAAGCATTAACAATTCCACCCAACGTCACAAAGCATTAACAATTCCACCCAACATCACAAAGCATTAACAATTCCACCCAACATCACAAAGCATTAACAATTCCACCCAACGTCACAAAGCATTAACAATTCCACCCAACATCACAAAGCATTAACAATTCCACCCAACGTCACAAAGCATTAACAATTCCACCCAACGTCACAAAGCATTAACAATTCCACCCATCGTCACAAAGCATTAACAATTCCACCCAACATCACAAAGCATTAACAATTCCACCCAACGTCACAAAGCATTAACAATTCCACCCAACGTCACAAAGCATTAACAATTCCACCCAACATCACAAAGCATTAACAATTCCACCCAACGTCACAAAGCATTAACAATTCCACCCAACGTCACAAAGCATTAACAATTCCACCCATGACACAAAACATTAACAATTCCACCCAACATCACAAAGCGTTAACAATTCCACCCAAAGTCACAAAGCGTTAACAATTCCACCAACGTCACAAAGCGTTAACAATTCCATTCCACACAATGTCACAAATCATTAACAATTCCGCTGAAAGTCACACAGCGTTAACAATTCCACCCAACATCACAATGGATTGACAATTCCACCCAACGCCACAAAGTGTTAACAATTCCACTCAACGTCACAAAGCATTAACAATTCCACCCAACGTCACAAAGCATTAACAATTCCACCAAACTTTACAATGCGTTAATAATTCTATCCGTCACACAGTGATAACAATTCCACCCATGTCACAAAGCATTAACGATTCCACCTGACATCACAAAGCATTAACAATTCCACCCAACATTACAAAGCATTAACAATTCCACCCAACGTCACAAAGCATTAACAATTCCACCCAACGTCACAATGCATTAACAAATCCACCAACGTCACAAAGCATTAACAATTCCACCCAACGTCACAAATAATTAACAATTCCACCCAACGTCACAAAGCATTAACAATTCCACCCAACATCACAAAGCATTAACAATTCCACCCAACGTCACAAAGCATTAACAATTCCACAAACGTCACAAAGCATTAACAATTCCACCCAACATCACAAAGCATTAACAATTCCACCCAACGTCACAAAGCATTAACAATTCCACCCAACGTCACAAAGCATTAACAATTCCACCCAACGTCACAAAGCATTAACAATTCCACCCAACATCACAAAGCATTAACAATTCCACCCAACGTCACAAAGCATTAACAATTCCACCCAACGTCACAAAGCATTAACAATTCCACCCAACGTCACAAAGCATTAACAATTCCACCCAACGTCACAAAGCATTAACAATTCCACCCAACATCACAAAGCATTAACAACTCCACAAACGTCACAAAGCATTAACAATTCCACCCAACGTCACAAAGCATTAACAATTCTGCCCAACGTCACAAAGTGTTAACAATTCCACCTAACGTCACAAAACATTAACAATTCAACATAACATCACAAAGCATTAACAATTCCACCCAACGTCACAAAGCATTAACAATTCCACCCAACGTCACAAAGCATTAACAATTCCACCCAACGTCACAAAGCATTAACAATTCCACAAACATCACAAAGCATTAACAATTCCACCCAACATCAGAAAGCATTAATAATTCCACCCAAATTCACAAAGCATTAACAAATCCACCAACGCCACAAAGCATTAATAACTCCACCCAACGTCACAAATAATTAACAATTCAACCGAACTTCACAAAGCATTAACAATTCCACCCGACGTCACAAAGCATTAACAATTCCACCCAACGTCACAAAGCATTAACAATTCCACCCAACGTCACAAAGCATTAACAATTCCACCCAACATCACAAAGCATTAACAATTCCACCAAACGTCACAAAGCATTAACAATTCCACCCAACGTCACAAAGCAATAACAATTTCACACAACATCACAAAGCATTAACAATTACACCCAACGTCAGAAAGCTTTAACAATTCCACCCAACGTCACACAGCATTAACAATTCTACACAACATCACACAGCATTAACAATTCTACCCAACGTCACAAACATTAACAACTCCACACAACGTCACAAAGCATTAACAATTCCACCCAACGTCACAAAGTGTTAACAATTCCACCCAACGTCACAAAGCGTTAACAATTCCACCCAACGTCACAAAGCATTAACAATTCCACAAACGTCACAAAGCATTAACAATTCCACCCAACATCACAAAGCATTAACAATTCCACCCAACGTCACAAAGCATTAACAATACCACATAACGTAACAAAGCATAATAATTCCACCCAACAGCACACAGCATTCACAATTCCACCCAACATCACAAAGCATTAACAATTCCACCCAACGCTACAAAGCGTTAACAATTTCACCCAACGTCACAAAGCATTAACAATTCTGCCCAACGTCACAAAGCGTTAACAATTCCACCCAACGTCACAAAGCATTAACAATTCCACCCAACGTCACAAAGCATTAACAATTTTACCTAACGTCACACAGCATTAACAATTCCACCCAACATCAGAAAGCATTAATAATTCCACCCAAATTCACAAAGCATCAACAATTCCACCCAAAATCACAAAGCATTAACAACTGCACAGACGTCACAAAGCATTAACAATTCCACCCAACGTCACAAAGCATTAACAATTCCACCCAACGTCACAAAGCATTAACAATTCCACCCAACGTCACAAATAATTAACAATTCCACCCAACATCACAAAGCATTAACAATTCCACCCAACGTCACAAAGCATTAACAATTCCACCCAACGTCACAAAGCATTAACAATTCCACCCAACATCACAAAGCATTAACAACTCCACCCAACGTAACAAAGCATTAACAATTCCACCCAACAGCACAAAGCATTAACAATTCCACCCAACATCACAAAGCATTAATGATTCCGCCCACGCTACAAATGTTAATAATTCCACCCAACGTCACAAAGCATTAACAATTCCACAAACATCACAAAGCATTAACAATTTCACCCAACATCATAAAGCATTAACAATTCCACCAAACGTCACAAAGCGTTAACTATTCCCCCAACGTAACAAAGCATTAACAATTCCACCCAACGTCACACAGCATTAACAATTCCACCCAACATCACAAAGCATTAACAATTCCACCCAATGCTACAAAGCATTAACAATTCCACCCAACATCACAAAGCATTAACAATTCCACCCAACGTCACAAAGCATTAACAATTCCACCCAACGTCACAAAGCATTAACAATTCCACCCAACATCACAAAGCATTAACAATTCCACCCAACGTCACAAAGCATTAACAATTCCACCCAACGTCACAAAGCATTAACAATTCCACCCAACATCACAAAGCATTAACAATTCCACCCAACGTCACAAAGCATTAACAATTCCACCCAACATCACAAAGCATTAACAATTCCACAAACGTCACAAAGCATTAACAATTCCACCCAACGTCACAAAGCATTAACAATTCCACCCAACATCACAAAGCATTAACAATTCCACCCAACGTCAGAAAGCTTTAACAATTCCACCCAACGTCACAAATCGTTAACAATACCAACCAACATCACACAGCATTAACAATTCCACCCAGGATCACAGAGCATTAATGATTTCGCCCACGCTACAAATGTTAACAATTCCACCCAACGTCACAAAGCTTTACCAATTCCACCCAATGTCACAGAGCATTAACAATTCCACCCAACGTCACAAAGCATTAACAATTCCACCCAACATCACAAAGCATTAACAATTCCACCCAACATTACAAAGCATTAACAATTCCACCCAACGTCACAAAGCATTAACAATTCCACCCAACGTAACAAAGCATTAACAATTCCACCCAACGTCACACAGCATTAACAATTCCACCCAACATCACAAAGCATTAACAATTCCACCCAACGTTACAAAGCATTAACAATTCCACCCAACGTCACAAAGCATTAACAATTCCACCCAACGTCACAAAGCATTAACAATTCCACCCAACGTCACAAAGCATTAACAATTCCACCCAACGTCACAAAGCATTAACAATTCCACCCAACGTCACAAAGCATTAACAATTGCACCCAACATCACAAAGCATTAACAATTCCACCCAACGTTCACAAAGCATCAACAATTCCAACCAAAATCACAAAGCATTAACAACTGCACAGACGTCACAAAGCATTAACAATTC